>NC_080043.1:23509391-24723400 GCF_012489685.1 Lotus japonicus
CGGTTCACGATGGTTCACCCTTCAGGGGAAACTAGGTTGAAGAAGCTTGATCAGGAGGACTACGGTTCAGGGGTGGTCGACCCCGCTGGCCACCGAGCGACTTACTCGAGATGGGATTAGTGTAGGAGTAGTGTCGATGCTCTGACCGTCATGCTTCAGTTTTGGGGACAGGGTAGTTTCCTACCGGTAGCTTTTGTGTGTTTCCTATGGAGATCACAGAGAGCTGGTTGGATTTAGGGTCTTTTCTTAGGCCGCTGGGCCAACTTGTTCTCAGATTTGAGGTTTAGTGTTGCGGACACAGTATTTTTACCTTGGTTTGTACTTTTGCCTACGGGCGTTACTCTCTTTTACTTTCCGTCACTGGAGGTTTACTCGTGACGTGGTTTACAACTTACAGTGGGGGCTGTAATCATATTGTATATTAGTTCTGTTTATCTTCGTTTTAGAGTTTCATCTCTTTCTGTCTTAACTTACATTATCAAAAAAAAATAATTCACGTTTTTCCGCTTAAGTTATTTCTTTGGTTACTAAAGTGACGCCACCGAAATCGGGGTGTTACATTTGTGGTATCAGAGCTTGTCGAGTCTTTCGGGAGTCTTTGGGGAATAGGTCTTCTGTGCTAGGTTGTGTGACTCGCAAAGAGTAAAATTGATTGTCTGCCAAGCGATTTCTCGCTTAGAATTGATTGAAGTTATTGCTTGATCATATTGTATAGTATGTTAGATGCTATCCGATGATGAGTACTAACTGTTTGTTTGACTAAGCATAGGATGGTAAGCCCTGACAGGATGGCAAAGGCAATAGCTACCATGATTGAGGCAATGATGAATCAGGCTGCTGAGGACGCTTACAGACGCGCTGAGGAGGCTGCACGTGACGACCTCAACCGCTAATCGAGGCGTCCAAGTACCAGCATAGTGGATTGGGATCGAGCTGGAGCTGGAGGACCAGTGAGGTCAGATCCACAGGAGTACCGGCAGTGGAAGCCATACCAGCATCCCGAGGGAAGAGACCCTACCCAAGGATCACGCAAGTTAACGACCGCAACTAATTTCCAGGAGGCTGTGACATGCTACCGTTGTGGGAGACTTGGACACTACGCTTTTCAGTGCTCAGTGACTGGACCACAATGCTTCAAGTGCAAACAACGTGGACATTTGGCCGTGAACTGTAGGACGTTCCAAGCGGGACCGTCTGACAACAAGATGAAGGGTAAACTTCCTGCCATATCTAAAGGGGCGAGGAAGCAAGTAACGTGTTACAGGTGCAAGAAGGTGGGGCACTACTCTAACAAGTGTCCAGACGGGAGACCTCTATGTTTTAACTGCAATCGCCCGGGGCATCAAGCCAAGGATTGCAATGTAACCAGGGTTGAGCCATCTGTGCCTACGGTGAGAGGAAGACATCCTGCTGCACGGGGAGGAGTCTATGTCTCGTGCGGCGAGGGAGCTGACGGACTAGTCAGAGGAGAGCACACGAACGATGGTAACCTTCTAACTATTCCTTCTCATTCTAGGATAACATGCTTTATTACTCTCGTAGAACGTGCAACACACCTAACTTGCCTTTACTGTCAAGCTTTGACTTTATAGTTATTACGCCTAATAATACTTTATTTGACCGTTGCTCGTGTTTAAACTATAGAAGTTACACGAGGTTTAGAATAACACGTTAAGCCTAGAAAGTAGTCTTGCACCGATGCGTTTAACAAAGGAGATAGAAGTTGAAGAATGAATCTCCGAGAGATTCCGTATGGATAGTATACGTATGGTGTCGAGAGTGTGTAGTTCCGTAGCGGCATCATTGAGGATTTAATATCAGGGTAATTGTGACTACTGGATGATAGGAACTCATTGACTGTTCCAGTGGGTTTTTCTAAATCTTCACCTTCGATGTATTAGGCCTGATCAACTTAATATTGAGGGGGTGATATTCGGAATCAGAACTGGCAATGGACTTTGATAGATGGATTGGTAAGATTAATTTGATTGGATCGAGGATTAGTTGAGTTGGGAAGTAAAGTTCTTGTTAAGTAGTTGATCTCCTTTGGGGAGGAGTTATAGTTTAAGAAATGGATATTCATTTAAGAAGTATTGAAGAATTAAAGGACATTTGAGGTCCAAACGTGGTGAAAGTTTAGGTTTTAAGTCTATGAATTCTTGTCTTAAGTGCGTAGGACTCAAGGTTTGTTGGGTTTTGATCGAGAGACTAAGTATCGGATTGATGGGAGGACGATCTAGTTACGGAAATAAAGAGTTAGTATTAAGATAAATATTTGAGGTTGTTATAGGTGGACAAATTTCTTAGAGTCTAAGAGTGAATGGAACTTTGTTATGGATTCCGATATTGCATGCTGGGGTTAGCAAGTGAATTTCACTAAGTTAAGTGAGGATTTAAGGGTTAAGATTGACCTTGAGAGGTGAAAATCATGTTCGAATCAGAGATTTAGTGGTGTTGGCATTAATGATTGTAGTTAAACCTCCGAATGTTGAGGGATCGGATGATAAAATGACTAGTTAAGTTTCCTGAGGTACAGCTATGGTTTGATCTTCTAGGGAATAAGTTCGGATTTGGGGGAAGTGTTAAGGATTTTAGGTAATTGTAAAGTGGGTTGTGAATAAGTGAAGGTTGGTTTTATGGTTCGAGTAAGGGAAGTCTCAAAAAAGGGGAGATGACAATAATGGATTGTAAGATATTAAGATGATGATTAGCTTATAAGTGCTGATGAATGGAGGTTAAAAGGGGACTGGGTCTAGCGATGCACAAGGTATTAAGACTCACGTCGAGTTTTACTTTGAGTGATGACTAAGTAGAAGATTGATTTCATGGTGCGAATGAGGATAGTTACGAAGTTGGAATCGACGTTAATGGACTAGTAGATTCCAAGGGAATAGTTCGTCTATGAGTTATAGAGCGATTGAGTTAAGTTTTGAATCATGAGTGGAGATCACGAGGACAGGTTGAACATTCACTCTGGAATGCCAGAGGTGTATTGAGTTTAAGCATAATTTTTGGACGAACAAAAGTAAAGGATCAAGTGGTTAAGGTTGTGCAATTGCACGTAGCGTCAACCAATGTTATTTCCAACATAGAACCGACACGAGTGGTCGAGCAGGACGACATAGAGCTTAAAGTACTTGTTTGACCAGAAGGAGTTGAACATGAGACAACGACGCTGGATGGAATTTCTCAAGGATTACGATTTTACCTTACAATACCATCCTGGAAAGGCTAATGTCGTTACTGATGCATTGAGCAGGAAGATGCATATCTCATCAATGATGGTTAAGGAGCTGCAACTGCTGGAACAATTTTGAGATTTGAGCTTAGATGTGAGAGCATCTGAGGGAGAACTGAAGTTTGGGACGATCAAGATCACCAATGGATTGATGGAAGAAATCCGAGACCAACAGTTACAAGATGAATTTTTACTCGGAAAATAAGAATTTAGTAATTCAGGGTAAGGACCCGGAATTCAAGGTAGGGAGTGACAATATCCTGCGATGCAAGGATAGAGTGTGCGTACCTAACAACCCTGACTTAAGGAGGTTGATTATGGACGAAGGTCACAAAAGCAAGTTGAGCATTCACCCTGGAAGGAAAAAGATGTATCAGGACTTGAAGGTGAATTTTTGGTGGCCAGGGATGAAGAGACAAGTGGCAGGATATGTAGCTGCATGTTTAATCTGTCAGAAGGCGAAGATGGAACATCAGAAATCTTCAGGTATGCTACAGAGCTTGGATGTACCTCAATGGAAATGGGATAGCATATCGATCGATTTTGTCGTAGCGTTGCCAAGAACTCAAAAGGGATATGATTCGATTTGGGTAGTCGTGGATCGATTGACTAAGTCGGCTCATTTCATACCTGTGAGAACTACGTACAACGTGGATAAGCTATCAGAGATTTATATAGCTGAGATTGTGCGACTTCATGGAGTGCCAACAAGTATCGTTTCCGATAGAGACCCGAAGTTTACTTCACATTTGTGGGGAGCTCTTCATAATGCTTTGGGAACGAGGCTGAGATTAAGTTCTGCTTATCATCCACAGACTGATGGGCAAACTGAGAGAACTATCCAATCATTGGAGGATTTGCTACGAGCTTGCGTGTTAGACAACAAGGGCAGTTGGGATACCCTATTGCCACTGATTGAGTTCACATATAACAACAGTTTTCATACGACCATAGGTATGGCACCGTATGAGGCTTTGTATGGCCGCAAGTGTAGAACACCTTTATGTTGGTATCAAGATGGAGAGAATTTGTTAGTAGGACCGGAACTTCTGCAACAGATGACTGAGAAGATTAAACAGATCAGAGAGAAGATGAAGGCTTCTCAGGGTAGACAGAAGAGCTATGCAGATCAAAGGCGCAGAACCCTGGAATTTGAAGAGGGAGATCATGTGTTTCTGCGAGTTACTCAGACTACAGGAGTTGGTCGAGCAATCAAATCAAGAAAGCTTACGCCAAAGTTCATTGGACCTTATCAGATTACTCGTCGTGTAGGACCGGTAGCTTACCAGATCGCACTACCGCCTTTTCTATCAAACGATTCACGATGTATTCCATGTGTCACAACTGCGGAAGTATATTGCTGATCCGACGCACGTCATCGAGCTGGATGACATTGAGTTGAAGGATAACTTGTCTTTCGAGACACCGCCAATCAGCATTGGTGACACAAGGATAAAGCAGTTGAGGGGAAAAGAGATCGAGTTAGTGAAGGTTATTTGGAACAAGGACACCGGCGATGCAACGTGGGAGCTGAAGGAAAAGATCAAGGAACAGTATCCAGAACTTTTTACTGACCCTTAAGTTTCGAGGTCGAAACTTTCTTTTTGGAGGGTAGTAATGTAAGGCCCAAGTTTTAACGTTTTGGATAAGTGAATAAAATAAAAAGTTATTTGATTAAGATAAATTTGGGAAGGAAAGAGGTTCAGGAAAAGTCCAAGAATGTATCGAAAAACCGAAAGAGTTATAGCACGACTAACATACGCTTAACCTTAGGTCGAAGGTATTAGTGAATAGTTAATCTACGCTTTAGGACACGATGGAAACTAATTCCAAAAAAATCCTCAGAGAAATGTTAGAACTTCTCTTTTCCGTCCTTAAACAACCATTTCGATGCGAAATCCTGGAAAGTACGAACGTCAAATTCCAATACTCGGAAGTTTGCCGAAACGGAATCCCTGATAGTTCGAAAAACCTAAGATCGACAGACGATGAAGACTTTTTCTATCCGGAAACTCAAATGAAGATTTCACCCGCGTTCTCCTATTTCTCTCATCATTCCTAATCTTTCTTCAGAAGGAAGTTTTCTCATCCGACGATCACTGCAAAAAGTAGTTTTTCGGGATAAACCGACTTACACCGACTTATGCCGATTTTGGATCTTTTGGTTTAATTCCAAGAATCCTGTTTTGAGTTCTGGAATTCTGTCGCCATAACCTATCTTAGAATGCGCAGAGGAACGCGCAGGAAAAATCGGAATCGCAAAAAAATCATTTTTCCGTTTTTTTTTTTTTCCAAAACCTATAAATAGTTGAAAAATTAGATTTTTTGAGAAAAAAACCCATTTTCCCCCACCCCAAAACCGCGAGTTCCTAGAGAGAGAGAGAGATCCGGATCTTCGTCGTTTCTTGCCCGTTTGCTTCACCGTTCGTCACTAATCGAAGACCTCGAGGTAGGTAATCTATACTCTCCTTCGAATCGTCGTTTCTGTCCATTTCTCCTGCGACTTTCTGAGTTCAAAATTTTGAGGTTTTTGAAAAACTGTTCAAATCAGCTGATTTCAGCGTCTAAACTTCTTCCCTGCATGCTCCTGAGCGTGTTCTGCGGATTAGATTTTGTCAAATGTCGACGAAATGCCGCCGGGATCAATTTCTACCCTAAATACCCATTTTTCGGCAAAGTCGCAACCTTTACGCTCTAATCTATCGACTTGGCTTAGTGCTAGTAGGATTTGTCGTCATAAACGTCGTTGTGGACGTCCCCATCCAATTTGTTTTTCAAAAATCCAATTTTGAAATTCTGAGCTAAAAATAATGACCAAACTGCCCCTATATCAGTTTTCGATCCGAAAATTTTTCCGAGCTTAGAACCGTCTTAGTTACGGCTTATGTTAACCTAGGAACCAAGTTTGATCGAAGAAAAATCGACCCTCCCAATTAAGGAAAGTGGCCGAGAGCTATACCAAGGGGGGAGGAAATCCGACTTTTTCGAAAACTTGTCTTAACGCGTTAGATTGTCGTACCACGGAGTTGTAGTGTTCCGTGTGACCCTAGGACTTATTGTTTGCTGAGTTTCTGACTCATTGTGATTGATTTCTGTGAAATTGCTTTAAGGTTCGTTTGAGGAATTCGGAGGACTTGAGGAGGAAGATCGTGAAGGAAAGACCAAGGAGCGAGCTGGAAAACCAACAGGTGAGGGCTACTCTCTGAATTACTAGATAATGCTTTAGGTGTCGATGAAATTCGACTTGATTTATGTGTTATGCACCTAATTGCTAAATGTCTGAAATGATTTCTGAGGCTTCGGCCGAACTTGTTGAGTACTTGATGCCATGATATTGTGTGCTAAATGATTCACATGCTATGTGCTACATGGTTAACTTAGGATGTGTTGGAATATGCTGTTTATGCCTATTGGTTGAGCTGTTTCATTGATGTTATTCCACTCGTGCCTATGTTTCTGGAAAGTGAGGATTACGGGCAAGTCATGCCGAATTTTTATGAGATTTTGAGAGAGTTTTGAAAGGACGAACGAAGTTCGGACCTTGTTATATTTTAATGGATCGAGACCTTCTCAGAAATTAATTGGGATTATGGGATCCCTGAAACTCATAGGAAGTATCATAAGACTAAACGAAATCTATTTTCTCAAAGAAAATTCATAAGACATTAATCAATCTCTAAACCCCTTGAACAAATGATAACAACATTTAGATAAGAGCTTAGAGCCTGAATATTAGTCTTGAAGATATGAGAAGTGTCGTCGAGTCCAAGTCTTGAGGAAACTTACAAGTTTCCGAGTATGCTTATACTCTTTCGCTCGATGAGCAGTTTATTGTTTGGCTATCTAAAGTTTAGCCGGAGACTATAAGTTTCCAAGTACTTCGGTACCTTTTCGCTCGTTGAGCAGGTTATTGTTTGGCTATCTAAAGTTTAGCCGGAGACTATAAGTTTCCAAGTACTTCGGTACCTTTTCGCTCGATGAGCAGTTTATTGATTGGCTATCTAAAGTTTAGCCGGGAACCATGAGTTCCCAAGTACATTCTTCTTCTTTTGATTAATTCATTTTGTCGCAGAATCGACGTTTGCCTTAGGGTAGGCTTTTTAGAGACAATAAGTTAGCTAGAACATGTGACGACGTGTCGAGTGAGGTCGGAGACGTTGTTTGGCTAATCACTTGCATTCATGCACTCATTTTGAGGTTAATACACGGCGGATTACCGGACCTCGGTGGATTCCAAAATGGTCATAAGACCCGGATTTCCATATTTAGGACACTACGGTGGTCCTCAGTAGCAGACGGAATGGCAGACCTACGGGTTCACTGCTGATCTGACTACTTTTGTGTGGTGTAAGAGACACGCGAGCAGGAAGGTACCCACCGTGGCTGGTGTTAGGGCCGTCTCGTTGATGTCCATCCTTCTTCCGGAATGCATTTTGTTACCCAGCATTGCATTTCATGCAACATACATGCTGACTTAGTTGCTGAGTGTGATTGGTACCTGTTTATCCTACTTGAGGCATGCTAATTGTTATTATGATCTTTATATTCATTGTGATATATGCAACCCTAGGATGTTATCCCTAAACGTATAAGCCTGAGAGGCTAAATAATTATTACCCTATATATCTGGTTTTATTATTTATATAATTCTTTGGAGTTGACCCTCGCGTCTTCTGTGTGTGTTTGGGCGGACTACGCCATTGTCAGTTGAGTATGGCGGACCGGTTCACGATGGTTCACCCTTCAGGGGAAACTAGGTTGAAGAAGCTTGATCAGGAGGACTACGGTTCAGGGGTGGTCGACCCCGCTGGCCACCGAGCGACTTACTCGAGATGGGATTAGTGTAGGAGTAGTGTCGATGCTCTGACCGTCATGCTTCAGTTTTGGGGACAGGGTAGTTTCCTACCGGTAGCTTTTGTGTGGTTTCCTATGGAGATCACAGAGAGCTGGTTGGATTTAGGGGGTCTTTTCTTAGGCCGCTGGGCCAACTTGTTCTCAGATTTTGAGGTTTAGTGTTGCGGACACAGTATTTTTACCTTGGTTTGTACTTTTGCCTACGGGCGTTACTCTCTTTTACTTTCCGTCACTGGAGGTTTACTCGTGACGTGGTTTACAACTTACAGTGGGGGCTGTAATCATATTGTATATTAGTTCTGTTATCTTCGTTTTAGAGTTTCATCTCTTTCTGTCTTAACTTACATTATCAAAAAAAAAAATAATTCACGTTTTTCCGCTTAAGTTATTTCTTTGGTTACTAAAGTGACGCCACCGAAATCGGGGTGTTACAACTTGCGGATTAACCAACATGGCTGCACAAATCAAACACCCTAAGAATGCTTTCTACCCTCAACCCTCATACATCATCAACCAAACCAAACTCAGATCATAGGCATGCAAATCAAGGAAAAACCTTCATCATGCAGAAACCTAGACTCTACCCACTAGATTCACCCTTACCTTAGTTGTTGGGTTTGAAAAGATGAAGGAATGGTGATGGAAGAGATGATTGAAAGAGCCTTCTCCTTGCTGCACCTTAAGCTTAGTCTTGATCTCCTCCTTTCTCTCTTGGCCTCTCTTGCTTTTCTTCTTCTTCTTCTTTCTTTCTCTCTAGCCGCCACCCTCTCTCACTTTCTTGCTCTTGATTTATTTTATTTTCTCTTCTGAATGTGTGTGGGAATTTAGGATGAGAGGTTAGGTTTCTAACTTAGCCTTATTTGGTCTCTCAAAAGCTACACAATCCTCCCCCATTTGCCTTCACACTCGCGGCCCAAGCAAGCCCAACTAGGGTTTTGCATGATTCAAAAGTTTGAATGGAGACATAGCATTTATGGCTCTTCATTTCCCATTAACCTCTTGTCTAAAAACTGATCAGCCTTGATCATGAGCCAAAAAACCCTCAATCTTTCCCTTAAATCATGCAAATTAGTCAAATAAACAATCTCCACTCCACCTCCCTTCACATACTCGGCCATAACCCTAATCCTTGGCCTCCAAGTAACTCAAACTCATTCTTCTTGGGATCCTTGACCTTATAAGTAATTATATCCTAGCCCTCAAGTATCATTCTTTCAAAAATAATAATACTACGCATTTCAAAACCTCAAGAAAAATCACAAATCACAAGCAAGTCACACCTTATTATTTATTCAAAAATAAATAATTTTATTCATCAAAGTAGGGTCTTACATGATTTCTCTTGTCCTAGAACTCCTCAACAAAATGGTGTTGTTGAAAGGAAAAATATAACTCTCCAAGAGATGTCTAGAACCATGCTCCAAGAAACTGACATAGCAAAGCACTTCTGGGCAGAGGCGGTAAACACAACATGTTACATTCAGAATAGAATCTCTATCAGACCAATTCTGAATAAGACTCCCTATGAATTGTGGAAGAGTATAAAGCCCAACATTTCTTATTTTCATCCTTTTGGTTGTGTTTGCTATGTGTTGAATACTAAGGATAGATTGCATAAATTTGATTCTAAATCTTCTAAATGTCTATTACTTGGCTACTCTGATCGCTCTAAAGGTTTTAGATTTTATAATACTGAAGCTAAAACTATTGAGGAATCTATTCATGTTAGATTTGATGATAAGCTTGACTCTGACAAGTCAAAGCTAGCTGATAAGTTTGCAGATATGAGCATAATTGTTTCTGATAAAGGCAAAGCTTCAGAGCAAGCTGAGCCAGAGGTAGACTCTCCAGAAGAAGCTGGTCCCTCTGATCCGCAACTTCAGAAGAAGAGCAGAATAATGGCCTCTCACCCTAAAGAACTGATTCTGGGAAATAAAGATGAACCAGTCAGAACCAGATCAGCATTCAGACCCTCTGAAGAGACTCTACTAAGCTTAAAGGGATTGGTGTCATTAATTGAACCAAAGTCAGTTGATGAGGCTCTTCAAGACAAGGACTGGATTCTGGCTATGGAAGAAGAGTTGAATCAGTTCTCCAAGAATGATGTCTGGAATCTTGTCCAGAAACCCAAAGGTGCTCACATTATTGGAACCAAATGGGTCTACAGAAACAAACTCAATGAGAAAGGAGAAGTAGTCAGAAACAAAGCAAGGCTATTTTCTCAAGGCTACAGTCAGCAAGAAGGGATAGATTATACTGAAACGTTTGCTCTAGTAGCAAGATTAGAAGCTATCAGACTGTAGATCTCATTCTCTGTGAATCACAACATAGTTCTTCATCAAATGGATGTCAAGAGTGCATTCTTGAATGGATACATCTCTGAAGAAGTGTACGTGCACCAACCTCCTGGTTTTGAAGATGAGAAGAACCCTGACCATGTCTTCAAGTTGAAGAAATCTCTCTATGGTCTGAAGCAAGCTCCCAGAGCATGGTATGAGAGATTAAGTTCATTCCTTCTGGAAAATGAGTTTGTAAGGGGTAAAGTAGACACAACTCTCTTTTGCAAAACTTACAAAGTTGATATCTTAATTGTGCAAATTTATGTTGATGATATTATATTTGGATCTGCTAATCCATCTCTTTGCAAAGAATTTTCTGAGATGATGCAGGCTGAATTTGAAATGAGTTTGATGGGAGAACTTAAGTACTTTCTGGGAATACAAGTTGATCAAAAACCAGAAGCAACATATATCCATCAGAGCAAGTACACAAAGGAACTTCTGAAGAAGTTTAACATGACAGAAGCTACAATAGCCAAGACTCCAATGCATCATATATGCATTCTGGAGAAAGAAGATGTCAGTGGCAAAGTATGCCAAAAGCTCTATCGTGGTATGATAGGCTCTCTTCTATACTTAACTGCATCTAGGCCAGATATTCTCTTTAGTGTACATTTATGTGCTCGATTCCAATCAGATCCAAGAGAAACTCACTTAACTGCTATTAAGAGAATTCTCAGATATCTGAAAGGTACCACTAACCTTGGCTTGATGTATAAGAAAACATCAGAGTATAAGCGTTCAGGTTATTGTGATGCTGATTATGCTGGAGATAGAACAGAAAGAAAAAGTACTTTTGGAAGTTGTCAATTTCTGGGAAGTAACTTAGTCTCATGGGCAAGCAAGAGGCAGTCAAAAATTGCACTATCCACTGCAGAGGCATAATATATCTCAGCAGCTATTTGTAGCACTCAGATTCTCTGGATGAAACATCAGCTAGAGGATTATCAAATCCTTGAGAGCAATATTCCAATTTACTGCGACAATACTGCTGCTATCTCACTCAGTAAGAATCCAATCTTACATTCAAGGGCAAAGCACATTCAGGTAAAGTATCATTTTATTAGAGATTATGTTCAGTAGGGCGTACTTCTTCTGAAGTTTGTTGATACTGACCATCAATGGGCAGATATCTTTACAAATCCCTTAGCAGAGGATAGATTTAATTTTATACTGAAAAATCTGAATATGGACTTTTGTCCAGTATGAAGATGGATCAGAACCTCTGACTATGATGCTTCTTATCAGAAGATGTCTAGTTCATAAGGTAACTTTGTCAGATGATGTGTACCCATTGGTACCCACTCTGAGACAAGACAGCAAACGTGTGTCAGTGTATTATGATGCCTCGTTCCTTGTGCCTCTTGGGATAATCTGTTGTAATGATTTTGATCTGCTCATTCTCCACCGTGTGTTATGTGTATTTACTATTTAACTTTATATCATTAATTTCTAGCCGTTGATTTTACTTTTGGTTGTACAAACCGCCAACGGTTACCTTTAAACCCACTTATGCACACACGTTCTCCACTACACTTTCTTCATTTCTCTCTCTTAATTCAAAAGCTCTAAGTCTTTCTTCAAAAACCTCTCTTCTCTCTCATGTTCATCTTCCTTCTACCCAAACCCTCTTCCGCCATGGAAAGATCAGAGAAAGCTGATTCTGCAGATGGTAGAGTGTTTCCTAAGTTGGTTGTGGGACTTGCAAGTGGTCAATCTGGTCCAATTCTTCGATCACGATCAAATGAATCAACTCAGGTTGAGACTCAAGAGTCAGAGAAAGTCGTTCCGATTGCTCAGAGAGGTTGTGCAGTTACTTGCAATTTCTCTCCAAAAGATCTTCAGGTTCTTTGCGAATTGCGAGTTGATTTCAAGAATATAGCAGAAAATAGGTTGGATCTTCGTCCTGCAGTTAAGCTTCAAGGCTGGGAATGATATTTCAACAGACTTACTGGACCCATCTACGACAAGTTGGTGAAAAAATTCTGGAAACATGCTGATTGTGACGATCTTCAAGTGGTTTCCTATGTGCTGGGCAAGAAGATCATAATCACTGAGAGATCAATTGCTCTGCTTCTGGGTCCAGACACCATCAAGGGTTACAAATTTCAAGCAAATGATTCCAAGTTGCGGGCAGTTAAAGTCACGATCAATTCGGTGCTGTATACAAATTGGAAACCTGGAAAGTCTGATTACAAGACTAGAGAGCTTCATCCTGATTTAAGGATCTGGCACAAGATTATGCTAAACTGCTTCAATCCCAGACCCATTGGAAGCTCTCCTGACTACATCAACTTCAATCAGAAGGTGATGCTCTACTTCATCAAGACTGAGCAGAAGATATGTCTTCCTTACTTCTTATTCAATTATCTGAAGGACTGCATAAGAAGATCAAGAACAACTGTTGCTGTGACCAAGAACACAATCAAGTACATTTCGTTTGGAAGGATTCTATCTGATCTGTTTGTTGAGAGCAACCTGGTGAAGGACTTGATCGCTGCAGGATGCACTGAAGACCTCTCCACTCTGACCGGAGATGCCTTTTCTTCTACAACGATGAAGAGGATGTGCCTGATAGAAAAGAAGATTGAGGCTGACTCTGTCATCACACCAGAAGAGATCAAGGGAAGAAGAATCCCTCTCAATGATTATCCCCTCTGGTCTAAGGCTGATGATCCAGAGGCTATCATGTACTATCTTGAGGATCTGAAGAGTCTTGGGTGTGAGATTGATGTAGATGAGTTCTTCAGAGCTCTTCCAGAAGCCCCTGATTATGAATCCCCCAAGAAGAAGAAGACAAAGAGGAAGAAAGAGGATACTACAGTTGCAAAGGATGACTCTGAGGATGGTGATGATGATGAGCAACCACCTCAGAAGAAGAAGAAGAAGGTCAGAATAGCTACAAGTGTTATCCAATAGGAAACTCCTCAAGCACCAAGAGTCACCAGAGTCACAAGATCTTCTGTAAGGAACTCAAGTAAGTTTGTAGTTCTTACTGATGATGATGAATCTGATGCTCTTTTAGCTGTATCTAACCTCATTCCTACCCAAGCTCTACCTTCTCCTCCTACCCAACAAACCTCTATCAAACAATCAACCACCACAATCACCACTACCTGTTCATCCCCACCAAAGACTTCATTAATTCAACCTTCCATTGAAGATGAACCTCTTTGGCAAAGAATCCAAACTCCTCAACCCTCTGAACAGACTTCAACCATTCTACTTCCATACCCTTCACAAGCCTCTGAACCTCAACAAGCCTCTGACCAGCAAGCACTTGAAAGACAAGACTCTGAACCACAACCCTCTAACCATTCTGAAGAAGAAACTCCTTCTCCCACTCCATCCATACCTTTTGTTACCAATACTGATGTTTTCTCCCCATCCAACAACTCTGAATCTGGTTACAAATTCTTTCAAGCTGCGAGTGATAGGATCTCAGAGCTTCCTGAGAATATCATTAGAGCTCCAAGTCCAAACCGTTATGAAGGACCAAAACCAGAACCTCTTAGTGCGGTCCCTCTGAACTTGGCCTTTCCTCCTCCAAAGGAAAGAAAATTTTCTAAGGTGTCCCTCTCCAACTACTCATCAGTCAACTCTAAAGACTTTGAGTTTCCAAACATTGAAGCTGGCACCTCTAACCCAACTCCAGACCCAAAGACCTCTAATCTCATGGCTCTGGAAGTTGCCTCTCCTCAAGCTACCTCTGAAGCTACAAGCTGCAATCTTCCTCCTCCATCTGAAGCCAATCTTCCTATCCTTCCCTACACCTATCCTGAACCAAACACACTGCTGGAATGCATCAATTTGTTCAGTGATCAAGCTGCAACTCGGGTACGCAACCTATATGGTCGCACTGATCATAGTGAGAAACCACAAATAGTTGCTGAGGATTGGGGACATCTATGCAACTGGCTGCATGACAGGATTGATACGATGTTGGAATTTTATACTGAGGAAAGAGAGGAAAGAATTGATGCTGCCAGACAAAGGCTAGAAGCCAGAAACAGAAGGAGAGAAACTCTACATGAAATGCGTCTAAGGGAAAAGCTCTGGAAAGTATTGGAAGAAGCAAGAAGGAAGCAAGAGAAAGAAGAAGCTGCTAGAATTGAAGCTGCAAGATGTGAAGCTTCTCTTGTGCAGGCTGCTAAGTTAGAAGCTGAGGCTGCTGCTCTAAAGGCTCAAGCTCTTATGGCTATCCCTGTTACTGATATTGCTTCAACCTCTGCTCAAGCTCCTCTGTCTACACCAGGGTCTGATAGACCGTCCTCTGATCAAGATGTTCTGTCTGCTCCAGTTCAAATTGATCCGAATCATGCCAGACTTGACTCCATTGAGAGACGACTTGATTCTCACTCCACACTCATTCAAGATCTTACAGATACATGTGCTGAAATCCTCAGAAGGCTGCCTAAACCTTAGTTTTAGGAACTCTCTTCTCTTTCTCCTTCATATTTTTTATTATTATGTTATGCTTTTTAACTTTGTTTTTAATCAATTTATCTTGTTGATTTTCCTCTTCTGTGCGTTACTTATTATTTTACTTAGCATACGCATTAACAAACAAACAAACATTTTTATTCAAAAAACTTCACTCATTCATTCATTATTGGCATTACATCTAAAATTGAGGATTTTTCCTCAAAGATCTACATTGCCTACGCTTCTCCGCCTTCTCAAGCTCCAGACGATGCTGCTTGAATTCCAGTTGGACCAAGCTCTGGCAAACTTCCTGCTTCTCAGGACCCTCTGCCATGGCTTCAAGTGCAGTCTCCACCGCACGGATCTCAGCATAGTTGTGCAGCTCCCGCTGGAAAAGGCCTTGAAGTTCCTCTACAAACCCAAGGAATCCTCTGAGAGTAGCGTCCATCCTCTTCAAATGTCTTCTTCCTAAGCTCATTGATACAAGTCTCAACGGAAGCCATTGTCGTATTTGTTACAAGATGAAGATGTTTTTGTGAAGACTGTTATGGTTTAAATTGCTATTTATACACCAAGTTCAGTCTTCAGAAGTTAATGCTAATGCAGTTTCTCGAGGTGTTTACGTTCGAAACTGATGCACGTCTTAAACCTCCTGGCCGGTGGTAAACGTTCTCGTCATTTAATTTTCTTCATCTGCATTAATCAATTATTTTCTTAATTAACCTTATTATTTATTTTTCTTTTCTCCATTCTTTTTAACTTAGTCCTTCTCTGAGGGGGAGTACCTTGTACTTCAAGCTAAGTTTTTCACACCCCATTCTTTTTGCTTATGACAAAAAGGGGGAGTACAACCAAGTTTTTGATGTGTAAGCTGTGATAGCGTACTATTTTTTTCTTTTGGAGAATTTTCAGTGATCCATCTTTATGACCATAGATCTATCAGTGAGACACTAGCAAGGAATACATTTTCACATCTTATGAAGTGATCGTATGCTCAAATCAGTTGACTCTGATACCTTTTCCTTGCCTTGACTCTGATTATTCATGCGCTCTGATAATCCTATATATATATGATCACTTTCACTTTAGCTCAGAATCTAGATATTACTAATGTTTCATTAAGTCTTAGATTCAGGGGGAGCTAAGCTTAGAATCAAGCTGTGACTTGGATTCAGGACGAGCAAAATAAACCATACATCTTAGGATAAGTTTACCTCTGATACCCTAAACTCTGAGTGTATTCAGTTTATTGTTTAAGAATTGTTCATCAAAATACTTGGTTTTGTCATCATCAAAAAGGGGGAGATTGTAAGACCAAGATATGGTCATGTAATACAACTCTATGTTTTGATGATTACATGTTAACTATTGTGTATGAACAATTATGGTACTCTAACATTGTTTTCTGAGTGTTTAAATGGCAGGCTCTGACTCTGGTCAATACTCACAATTATCATAAGCATTTAGCCCAAAGAGTAACCAATGCAACGCTTTCGCACTCACTATGTTTTGATTGAACAGTAGTAAATGCTTTAGAAGTTCTGAAGATGATAAGCTCTGATGTGGATTCAGATCACTTAAAGTTCTGAAGACCAGAAGCTCTGAAGGTCCAGAGGCTCTGAAGGTTCAGAGGCTCTAAAGGTCCAGAAGCTCTGAAGGTCCAGAAGCTAAGAAGTAAAGATTCTGAAGTCCAAGAGTAAGCTGGCTCTGAAGACCAAATACTTCTAACTCTGATGTTCAGAAGAAAAAGATACGAAGGTCAGAGGATTCAAGCTTCCCTCTGACTCTGATCACCAAGCTTCACAAGTTCCAACATGAAGCGTCGTCTAATCAGAAGTCAAGTAGGATAAGGCTCACGTCGTTGTCCAAGTACAAAAGCAATTGTACTATCCTGACGACCTTACCTAAGATGTTCAGGCACAGTAGAATCTGGAAGTTCCGGATTTTCCCTCCAACGGTAGCATTTCAAACAACGAATACAACCCTAATCCTTGGAGTATAAATAGAGGCTGAAGTTGGAAGAAGAGGCTAAGAAACTTTGTACAAGCTTAAGCAACCATTCAATATTCTCTTAGCAATCTTTTTTCAATCGTTCTTACTGTGTTGGGATGGATTAGCTGACACAGTATCATGTTCTTTTGGACTGTACGAACAAGGCCGTTGTCTTCCCAGATTCAGGCGTTACGGATTACTTGAATTCGTACACTTTGGGAAAGAGTTCACCAGTATTTGTGAATTCTATCGTAGCTGAGGCGAAGAACGACGGCGACGTACGCAACATTATGGTGGTGCAAGACTTTGTGGATGTATTTCCAGATGATGTGCCCGGATTACCGCCAGTAAGAGAAATGGAGTTCTCTATTGATATTATGCCCGGCACGGGACCCATATTAATGGCGCCTTATCAAATGGCACCAGCAGAGTTGACGGAGTTAGCAAAGCAGTTGGATGATCTCTCTTCCAAGGGATTTATCCGACCTAGTGTGTCGCCATGGGGAGCCCCTGTGCTGTTGGTAAAGAAGAAGGATGGGAGGTCCAAGTTATGCGTAGACTACCGACAACTGAACAAGGTGACGGTGAAAAATCGTTATCTGATGCCTCGGATAAAAGATTTGATGGATCAACTTCGAGGAACTGTCGTTTTCTCAAAGATAGATTTGAAGTCGGGTTATCACCAAATCTGTGTCAAGGAAGCTGACATTCAAAAGACCGCATTCAGAACTCGATACGGGCATTATGAGTACCTCGTGATGCCGTTCGGAGTTACTAATGCACCCGTTGTATTCATGGACTATATGAACCGCGTGTTCAGACAATTCTTGGACAAGTTCGTGGTGGTGTTCATTGACGACATCTTGATTTACTCGAAGAGTAAAGAGGAACACGAAGAGCATCTACGACAAGTGCTGGGAGTTTTGCGAGAGAAAGAGTTGTATGCTAACGGTTCAAAGTGCGAATTCTGGATGAAGGAGGTGAAGTTCCTGGGTCACGTCATATCAAGTCAGGGTGTGGTTGTTGACCCTAGCAAAATAGAATCGATTTTGTCGTGGGAACAACCTAAGACAGCAAGAGACATCAGAAGTTTTGTTGTGCTTGCTGGCTACTACAGACGCTTCGTGAAGGATTATGCAAAGTTGACTTCGTCGTTGACTCAGTTGACAAAGAAGAATCAACCATTTGCATGGACGGAGAAATGTGAAGAGAGTTTTCAGGAGATGAAGAAGCGACTGACAACCACACGAATACTAGCCTTACCCAAGGAAGGGGAACCATACGATGTTTACTGTGATGCTTCACATAATGGATTGGGATGTGTAATGATGCAAGAAAAGAAAGTGATTGCTTATGCCTCGCGACAGTTGAAGATTCACGAGAAGAACTACCCGACGCATGATTTGGAATTGGCTGCTATAGTTTATGCTCTCAAGATTTGGAGGCATTACCTGTATGGCATTACGTTCACGATCTACAGTGATCACAAGAGTATGAAGTACTTGTTTGATCAGAAAGATCTGAATATGAGGCAGCGAAGGTGGATGGAGTTCCTTCAGGATTACGAGTTTGCTCTACAGTATCATCCGGAGAAAACCAATGTTGTAGCCGACGCTCTTAGTCGAAAGGCTATACATGTATCCTCATTGATGGTCAAGGAGTTAGAACTACTGGAGGCATTCCGAGCTCTGAGCTTGGATGTCAAGCTCGCACCAGGGGAGTTGAGATTCAGAATGGTGACAGTGTCGAGTGGACTTTTGGACGAGATAAAGTGGAAGCAAGAGACCGATGAAGGATTAGTTGAGTGGCGTAAGCTTGTTGCTCAAGGAAAAGCGCCAGAATTTACTATCGGAAGCGATAACATCTTGCGTTACAAAGGGCGAGTTTGTGTACCTAATGACGCAACTATGAGGAGGTTGATCTTGGATGAGGGGCACAAGAGCAGGTTGAGCATTCATCCGGGAATGAATAAAATGTATCAGGACTTGAAGCTTCATTTCTGGTGGCCTGGAATGAAGAAACAGGTAGCTGAGTACGTGTCGACATGTTTGACTTGTCAGAAGGCTAAGGTGGAACATTAGAAGCCAGCAGGAAAATTACAGTCATTGGATGTTCCGCAGTGGAAGTGGGACAGCGTCTCGATGGATTTCGTGACGGCCTTACCTCTAACACGAAGGAGATTTGATGCAATTTGGGTTGTAGTCGATCGATTGACGAAGACTGCTCACTTCGTTCCAATCAATCTGAATTACAAAGTGGAGAAGTTAGCACAGATTTACATTGCTGAGATTGTTTGTCTGCATGGTGTACCGTCTAGCATCGTGTCGGACAGAGACCTGAGGTTTACTTCACGTTTGTGGGGAGCTCTACAGCAAGCTTTTGGATCCAAGCTGAGGTTGAGTTACGCGTATCATCCACAGACGGATGGGAAAACCGAAAGGACTATTCAATCCTTGGAGGATTTGCTACAGGCTTGTGTGCTTGATCATCAGGGAAGCTGGGATAAGTTGTTGTCGCTGATTGAGTTCACCTACAACAACAGTTTTCATGCGAGCATAGGGATGTCACCTTACGAAGCTTTGTATGGTCGGAGGTGTCGTACGCCTTTGTGTTGGCATCAAGTCGGTGAGAATCTGGTTATTGGACCTGAGTTGGTTCAACAGACTACGGAAGAAGTGAAGGGAATCCAGGAAAAGATGAGGATCTCGCAGAGTCGTCATAAAAGTTATGCTGACAACAGGAGAAAAGAGCTGGAATTTCAAGCTGGAGATCATGTCTTCTTGCGGGTTACCCCGATGACTGGTGTCGGAAAGGCGATCAAGTCGAGGAAGCTTACTCCAAAGTTCATTGGACCGTACCAGATTACGGAGCGTGTTGGGCCAGTGGCATATAGGATTGCGTTGCCGCCATTCCTATCCAATATTAATGATGTACTTCATGTGTCACAGTTGCGAAAGTACATGGCTGATGACTCTCATGTTCTTGAACCTGACGACATTCAGCTAAAGGATGATTTGACGATGGTGATGTCACCCATCAAGATCATCGACGGGAGCACGAATCGCTTGAGAAACAAGGAGGTGTCCTTGGTGAAGGTCGTGTGGAATCAAGCTACGGGCGACGCGACTTGGGAATTAGAGGATAAAATGCGGGAGTCACATCCCGATTTGTTTGTAAACCCTTAAGTTTCGAGGGCGAAACAGTTTTAAGGGGGGTGGTATTGTAAGGCCCTAGTTTCATTTTGTAGCACTTTCATGAAAGAATGAATAAAAATGAGATTTTTTACTATGCTTGAGATCTGGCAGATTCCGGCTGTCACATTGTGTGAATTCTTAGAGGGTCTTAACGACCTCATTTGGGAAAACTTCCTTCATGAGAATTGTAGCCCATTAAGTTAAGAAAATTATCGCAGTAGAATAAGGTCATTCCGACCTCTGTAGCTCTAGATATTCGCGTTTTAGTGACCGTGTTTCTGGCTGTACAGTACCAGCGAATTAATTGAATTGTTTTTCTTTTAATTCCGAGTTTGCTTGTAAATTTACTAAAAAGGGTTTAGGTTTTAAGTAGGTTCAGGCCTGATTAAGTGTGTGATTAGTGGGCCAAGGTAGATATGGATTTGGGCTTAAGTGAAAATAAAGCAAAACCCTAGCCCATAGTGTGTGTAGCCGCGGGTTGCAAGAGGGTATTAGGGGGGAAAACCTTGTTTCTTCTCTCATATCAGAATTAGAAACCCTACACACCTCTCTTATGTAAAACACAAAGGAGAAAAGAGAGCAACCGAGAGAGAAGGAGAGGAAGTTGCGCCGTTCCAAGCCGCCACCGCCGCTCGTTGTGCTCGCGCAAGGGAGAGGGAGACCGAGAGAGAGAGAGAGACTGCGAGGAGGAAGAAGAAAGAGGGAGACTTGGACAGCAAGGGACTGAGTTCTAACCTGCACTTTCCTCTATTTTCAGAGCAAGGATTCAAGGTAAGGGCTGGTCCTATAGGATTGGGTAGATTGCCTAGGGTATTTGCCATGTTTTACTATGAGAAAAGCCATGAACATGATTGCTTTTGCAAGAGTTTTGTGATCATGATGCTTGCTTTTTTTTTTTTTTGCCTTGAGATCTTGATGTTTTGCTTTTGATTTGAGATGAAATGTTGATCACTACACTAGAAAAGGGCTTTTACAGTGCCCTTATTACAGCGGTTCATGTGGCAGCCGCTGTAAAAATAAAAACACGAAGCGATTTATTGGCTTTAATAGCGGTTTAATACGGAACTGCTGTAAAAGCGTTGTCTATTAACAGCGGTTCTCTCAGTAGGCGCTGTAAACACAAAAACACGGAGCGGTAATAGGCTTTTATAGCGGTTTATATACTGAACCGCTGTAAAAAATAGGTTCCACTATTTACAGCGTTTATTAAACTAACCGCTGTAAAATTAACCTAAATAGTAAAAATCCAGATTTCAGGTTTCGTATGGGAATCGAACCCAGGTTCCCTTAAAAAAACATAAGAGTCTTTCAACTAGGCTCAATTCATTTTATGATAGATTTCTACAATTTATAGTATTAATATAAGATTTAGTTGATTTCTTTAATAATTGGTTCAAAAAAATTTCTCTGTGAGATTCGAACCCGGGGTACCACACAAAATACAACGAGTCCTTTCCACTGGGCTGTAATCCACTTTTAGTCAATTTATTCGATTTTTAAGTATATGTATTATTTTCTTTATTGGTTTTGTAAAATTACATCTGTAACTGCACACCCTTATTTTTTACCAGTTACATACTTTCACAACTCTGCTACCTCTCATGACATACTCTCGACCTGTGCTACTTCTCTCAAAGCCCTCGCCACCTCCTGCCTCCGCCGTCCTTGCCGCCGCCACCTCCATCCCTTCCGCCGCCGCCGCCTCCGTCCCTGCTGCGCCGCTGCCTATCTTGTTTTGGGTCGCTTCGTGCACGGTTGTTGCCCTGTTCTCATTAACAACGTTCCATTGTTCCTCTCCTCAAGCAATTTTCCTCTTCCTCATAAGGTAATACTTTGATCTGATGTTATGATGTTCTTCATTTTTGCAACTGCAGCCTAGGGTCTGAGTTGGTTTTGCTGCTGTTGAAATTTCCTGAAATTTTCTCCATACTCTATGCTATTAATCTTTTGTTTGTTCTATTCACACTGTGTTTGGTTATGAATATCAATTAGGTAGCTTCAATTTTGCCCTCTAATCATTCACTGAAATCTTCTATGTGGGGGGCATGGGGGAAAGTTGCACTAGCATAGGGGTAAATAGCAAAACCACGGACCGGATGAAGGAGGGAGTAGTTTATGTAGTAAAAATTTTCATTTCAGATGGAAGTGACAACCACATCCAGCATTAATATTGTTTATTAATTTCATTAAACAATAATTTGTGAAGTAAAACAATAATCATATATGGTTGTTCGAAACTTAACTAACCACTTTATGTTGCATCAACTATTTCTACAAACAAGACTACAGAGGTTAAGCATGCAAGTTGTATTTTCTTACCCCAAATATAATAATGGTTCTTTAGTTAAAAACAAATAAAGACTACTCGGATATTGATGTGCCAAATCGATCATTCTGCACTACTGGAAGGCCGTAGGAGCTTTTAGGATAGTTAATTGTAGCAATTAAGCCCTGAGATGGAAAGCCCCAATTTCACCTCGCGGGCAGCTTTTGAAATCGTTAATTGGCACTGTTAGAGTGCCCAGTGTAACGCCCCGATTTCTCGAGTGTCACACAGTAAACCAAACGCCACATTTCCGTAAAGAATTTTCGTCGATTTATTCATTAATCTTACTTAGTGATAAAACGCCGTCGTAATTATGAAATCCTTTAATGAACATTAAATAACAAATTACCAAAATAAAAACATGCGGAAAGTATAACCCATAAATAAACGTCGGAAACATAAAGTACTGAAATAAACGTGTGGTCACACCCATGTGTGAAAAACCCACATTTTAAAAGTAATCATTCAAATATTGTGAAACATAACAAAATAATTAAACCATGTTTAAATATCCAAAAGATAAAATAATCAAAATCGGATGCAAGCTCTCAGGAAAAACCCTACAATGGAAGGATCTCAAACTCTAATCCTCGTCATCACTGGAAATGTCTATGACCTCATTGTCATTAGCAACTCGACTCTTCTTGAGATAAGCTGGTTCACCCTCAGAACTCGAAAGCCAACCACATTGCCTCTTCTTAGATGGTAGTTCTTCTGACTCATTCGAAAAAGGCATCAATGGGGGCATGTCCCCGTACTCACGATCAGGACAAGCTTCCTTCAGCTCCGGTGGAGAGGACGTCACGACATTCTTCACCTCCATCAAAGGCGATTCAGTCGTGGCCTCCTCTGAGGGATCCTCATCCTCCCATGATTCGAGCGGCTTCTCTTCTTTGGTTTGACTAAACCTGGCAGGAGGGTAAGGAATCATGATCGCCCCATCCTCGATGGTCTGAGTCTCCACGATCCTTGCATGCATGTCTCTTCCCACAAGCTCTGTATCGCCGACGTATACTCTCCAGATTCCAGATGCGTCGGTCACCCAGTTCCGGTTGTAAGATCAAGTTTTGATCTAGTAGTACAACTCTATGTTTTGATGATTACAAGTTAACCTTTTGATATGAACAATTGTGGTACTCTAACGTGTTTTTCTGAGTGTGCTATTTACAGGCTCTGACCTCAACTCAATCTCACACAAATCAGAAGCACTGTGTATAAAGAGCGACCCAAGTAACGCTTTCGCATTCACCATGTTCAGTATGAACAGTGGAAAAGCTTCAGAAGTTCTGAAGTTATACAAACTCTGATGTGGACTCAGTCACTAGAAGTTCTGAAGATCCAGAAAGTCTGATAACCAAGAAACACTGAAGGCTCAGATATTCTGATGGTGTAGAAGACTCTGAAGATCCAGAAGCTGATTAGTGAAATTCTGATGTCCAGAAGCAAGATACTCTGAAGACCATGTACTTCCCTCTGAGTTCAGAATCAGAAGAAACAATGGTCAGAGGATCTGGGCTTTCCCTCTGACTCTGATCAACCGGCTTCACAAGTTCCAACATGAAGCTTTCTCCTGATCAGAAGTCTCCTAGGTTTAAAGGTCAAGTCGCTATCCAAGTACAAAAGCAACTGTACCTTCCTGACGACCTACCTAACAGTCTCAGACACAGCAGAAGCTGGATTTTCCAGAACTGCCCTCCAACGGTAGCATTTCCCATGCAACGCTCAACCCTAATCCTTGGAGTATATAAAGAGGCTGAAGACTGAAAGAAGCGGCTAGAAGCATTCACATACGCGCAAGACAAATTCAAATTCTTCTAAGCTTTCTTTCATCTGAAATTCATTGAGTTTACTATTAGCTTTTTAGAAGCAAATCTCTTGTAAACAATTCTTTGATAAACAGTTTGTTTAGTTCCTTTAGGAGATCAAGGTTGATCGGATCCTAGAGAAGACTAAGAGAGTGAATCTTAGTGTGAGCTAAGTCAGTGTAATTGTTAGTCTCTTGTAGGTTTCAAGTGCAGTTGTAACTCTTACCTGATTAGTGGATTGCCTTCATTCTAAGAAGGAAGAAATCACCTTAACGGGTGGACTGGAGTAGCTTGAGTGATTTATCAAGTGAACCAGGATAAAATCCTTGTGTGCTTTTCTATCTCTTATCTTTGGCACTTAAGTTCTCGAAAGATTTGTCAAAATCTTTAAGGTGGAAGCTTTATCTTGAAAACGTTATTCAACCCCCCCCCCCTTCTACCGTTTTTCATACCTTCAATTGGTATCAGAGCGCAAGTTCTGATTACCACACCTAACAGTGTTCAGTGATCCGGGCCGGTATGAAAAACAATGGCTGCCACCACCAGTGAAACTCAAAGAGATGGTTACAATGCAAAGCCTCCTATGTTCGACGGTCAAAGGTTCGAATATTGGAAAGATAGACTGGAAAGTTTATTTCTGGGTTTCGATGCAGATCTCTGGGATATTATTGTGGATGGCTACGAGCGTCCAGTTGATGCAGATGGCAAGAAGATCCCAAGGTCAGAGATGACTGCAGATCAAAAGAAGCTGTACTCACAACATCACAAAGCAAGAGCAATTCTTCTAAGTGCTATTTCCTATGAAGAATACCAGAAGATTACAGATCGTGAGTTTGCAAAAGGCATTTTCGAGTCTCTGAAGATGTCTCATGAAGGAAACAAGAAAGTCAAAGAATCAAAGGCATTGTCTTTGATCCAAAAGTATGAATCCTTCATCATGGAGCCAAATGAGTCCATTGAAGAAATGTTCTCCAGATTTCAGTTGCTTGTAGCTGGCATACGACCTCTCAACAAGAGCTACACAACAAAAGATCATGTCATAAGGGTCATCAGGTGTCTTCCTGAAAGTTGGATGCCTTTGGTGACTCAGCTCATTCCTTCTGGATAATGAGTTTGTAAGGGGTAAAGTAGATACAACTCTTTTTTGCAAGACTTATAAAGATGATATCTTAATTGTGCAAATTTATGTTGATGATATTATATTTGGTTCTGCTAATCAATCTCTATGCAAAGAATTTTCTGAGATGATGCAGGCTGAATTTGAGATGAGTATGATGGGAGAATTAAAGTACTTTCTGGGAATACAAGTTGATCAAACACCAGAAGGAACATATATCCATCAGAGCAAGTACACTAAAGAACTTCTGAAGAAGTTCAATATGCTGGAATCTACAGTGGCCAAGACTCCAATGCATCCTACATGCATTCTGGAGAAAGAAGATAAAAGTGGTAAAGTATGTCAGAAGCTCTATCATGGCATGATAGGTTCACTTCTATACTTAACTGCATCTAGGCCAGACATACTATTTAGTGTTCATTTATGTGCTCGTTTCCAATCAGATCCAAGGGAAACACACTTAACTGCTGTTAAGAGGATCCTAAGGTATCTGAAAGGCACCACTAACCTTGGCTTGATGTATAAGAAAACATCAGAGTATAAGCTTTCAGGTTATTGTGATGCTGATTATGCTGGAGATAGAACAGAGAGAAAAAGTACTTCTGGAAATTGTCAATTTCTGGGAAGCAATCTAGTCTCATGGGCAAGCAAGAGGCAATCAACCATTGCACTATCAACTGCAGAGGCAGAATATATCTCAGCAGCAATATGCAGCACTCAGATGCTCTGGATGAAACATCAGCTGGAGGATTATCAGATCCTTGAGAGCAATATCCCAGTCTATTGTGATAACACTGCTGCAATCTCATTGAGTAAGAATCCTATCTTGCATTCAAGGGCAAAGCACATTGAGGTAAAGTATCACTTTATTAGAGATTATGTACAGAAGGGCGTACTTCTTCTGAAGTTTGTTGATACTGACCATCAATGGGCAGATATCTTTACAAAGCCCTTAGCAGAGGATAGATTTAATTTTATTCTGAAAAATCTGAACATGGACTTTTGTCCAGAGTGAAGATGGATCAGAACCTCTGACTATGATACTTCTTGATCAGAAGATGTCTAGTCCAGAAGGTAACTCAATCAGAGTGTGTGTACCCATTGGTACTGACTCCGAAGCTGAGACAGCAACACGTGTGTCAGTATTTCTGATGCATAGTTCCTTGTGCCCGTGTGACAGTCTGTCATGTTGCGTGTAGATGTGCTTCTCTCATGTGTGTGATATATGTATTTACTGTTACTATCTATCTTTAATTTTCAACCGTTGATTTTAAATTGCTTTTTGAATCAACAACGGTTATTTGTCAAAACCCACTATACACACACGATCTCCTTCACTTTTGACAAATAACCGTTGTTGATTCAAAAAGCAATTTAAGATCAACGGTTGAAAATTAAAGATAGATAGTAACAGTAAATACACAAATCACACACAGGAGAGAAGCACATCTACACGCAATCATAACAGACTATCACACGGGCACAAGGAACTATGCATCAGAAATACTGACACACGTGTTGCTGTCTCAGCTTCAGAGTCAGTACCAGTGGGTACACACACTCTGATTGAGTTACCTTCTGGACTAGACATCTTCTGATCAAGAAGTATCATAGTCAGAGGTTCTGATCCATCTTCACTCTGGACAAAAGTCCATGTTTAGATTTTTCAGAATAAAATTAAATCTATCCTCTGCTAAGGGCTTTGTAAAGATATCTGCCCATTGATGGTCAGTATCAACAAACTTCAGAAGAAGTACGCCCTTCTGTACATAATCTCTAATAAAGTGAGACAACATTCTTTGCCTTGAAAGGGACTTTTGTGAATTTTCCTTTCTGACATGCTTCACAAAGAGCGTCTGAAGCGAACTTCAGATTGGGTAAGCCCCTGACAAGGTTTAGCTTGCTCAGCTGAGAAATCTTTCTCATACTGGCATGCCCTAACCGTCTATGCCATACCCACTTCTCTTCATTAACAGACAGAAGGCACTTCACATTCTGAGCCTCCAACTCAGATAATCTGATCTTATAAATGTTGTTCTTCCTCTTGCTGTTAAACAGAACAGAGCCATCGATTTGACTTACAGCCCGGCAGGACTTTTGATTGAATATAACATCATAACCCTTGTCAGCTAATTGACTTATAGACAATAAGTTATGTGTTAAGCCATCTACCAATAACACATTATCAATGCATGGACTACTATCTACACAAATAGTACCAGTACCAACAATTTTACCCTTTTCATTTCCTCCAAAGCCAACTTCGCCTCCAGGCTTAAGTTTCAGCTCTCGGAACATACGCCTTTCTCCCGTCATGTGACGCGAGCATCCACTGTCCAGATACCATGATTGGTGTTTCAGTGGAGCTATCAAGGATATCTGCAACATAGATAATCTTGTCCTTAGGTACCCACTTTCTGGGTCCTTTCTTGTTAGTTACCCCAGAGGTTCTGATCACCTTGGGTGTCTCAACATGATATTTTAAAGGAATATTTGCATGATATTTAGACATAGAGAAGGATCCCTTTTTAAGATGGTTTTTAGCAACTTTAGCAGGTAAAGGATCAGGCAATATGGTACCAGAGGGAACAAAGCATTCATACAAGGATTTAGCTTTAGACACAGAGGGCTCATTTCTAATTGGTTTAGAATAGCCAATGCCATGCATTCCATTTCTGCTTACGCCATAGATCATTGAAGCCATTAAGCTTCTATCCACGCTTTTAGCTAGGAATCTTTGAAAAGACTTTTCATACTTAGATTCATTTCTACAATCAGAGGCATCACAGGCAACAATTTCTTCTAACTTAGCAATCTGGTTCTTAAGCACAGAGTTAGAATTGATCAAGGCATGATTATCATTTTTCAAATCAGAAATAATTTTCTCATGTTCAGAAGGAGTCTTGGAAACAGCAGATAAGTTCTTTTTCAGCTTCTTATGCTTAGACAATAAGGAGTTATACTTATCCATAATATCAGACAATGCATGTTTCAGTTCAGAGGTAGAGAAAGAAGCGAGTACCTCATTTTCATCGTCTGAGTTAGGATTTCCTTCTGATTCTGAGTCAGAGTCAACAACTCTCTTTGACTCTGCTTCCTTGTCTTTGACAATAGCCATGAGTCCTTGGACTTCACCATCAGAGTCAACATCCTCTGACTCTGATTCATCAAATGTCACCATCAGACTCTTCTTCGTCTTGAAGTGCTTCTTTGGCTTCTTGTCCTTCTTCAACTTTGGACAATCACTTTTGTAGTGCCCTGATTCTTTGCACTCAAAACATGTGACTTCCTTGATTGATGATTTCTTCTGGCCTGAGGACTCATACTTTCCTTTTGCTTTCCCAGAGCCTTTGTACTTGCTCTGCATGTGCTTCCAGATGCGGTTGAGTCTCTTGGAGATCAGAGTCAGCTCATCTTCATCAGAATCTTCTGATGCTTCTTCAGATTCCTCTTCTTCAGCTTGAAGAGCTTTTGACTTCTCAACCTTAGCCTTTTCAGATTTGGATTTCAAGGCTATGGACTTTTTCCTCAGATCTTGCATCTCTGAGCGCTTCAGCTCATGGCATTTCAAAATGCTGATGAGTTCTTCTAAACTCATATTCTCAACGTCTCTCGTGAGCTCTATTGAAGTCACTAAAGGCATCCAACTTTCAGGAAGACACCTGATGACCCTTATGACATGATCTTTTGTTGTGTAGCTCTTGTTGAGAGGTCGTATGCCAGCTACAAGCAACTGAAATCTGGAGAACATTTCTTCAATGGACTCATTTGGCTCCATGGTGAAGGATTCATACTTTTGGATCAAAGACAATGCCTTTGATTCTTTGACTTTCTTGTTTCCTTCATGAGACATCTTCAGAGATTCGAAAATGCCTTTCGCAAACTCACGATCTGTAATCTTCTGGTACTCTTCATAGGAAATAGCACTTAGAAGAATTGCTCTTGCTTTGTGATGTTGTGAGTACAGCTTCTTTTGATCTGCAGTCATCTCTGACCTTGGGATCTTCTTGCCATCTGCATCAACTGGACGCTCATAGCCATCCACAATAATATCCCAGAGATCTGCATCGAAACCCAGAAATAAACTTTCCAGTCTATCTTTCCAATATTCGAAACTTTGACCGTCGAACATAGGAGGCTTTGCATTGTAACCATCTCTTTGAGTTTCACTGGTGGTGGCAGCCATTGTTTTTCACACCGGCCCGGATCACTGAACACTGTTAGGTGTGGTAATCAGAACTTGCGCTCTGATACCAATTGAAGGTATGAAAAACGGTAGAAAGGGGGGGTTTGAATAACGTTTTCAGTATAAAACTTCCACCTTAAAGATTTTGACAAATCTTTCGAGAACTTAAGTGCTAAAGATAAGAGATAGAAAAGCACACAAGGATTTTATCCTGGTTCACTTGATAAATCACTCAAGCTACTCCAGTCCACCCGTAAAGGTGATTTCTTCCTTCTTAGAATGAAGGCAATCCACTAATCAGGTAAGATTTACAACTGCACTTGAAACCTACAAGTGACTAACAATTACACTGACTTAGCTCACACTAAGATTCACTCTCTTAGTCTTCTCTAGGATCCGATCAACCTTGATCTCCTAAAGGAACTAAACAAACTGTTTATCAAAGAATTGTTTACAAGAGATTTGCTTCTAAAAAGCTAATAGTAAACTCAATGAATTTCAGATGAAAGAAAAACTTAAAAGAATTTAAGATTGTCTTGCGCGTATGTGAATGCTTCTTCTAGCCGTTTCTTTCAGTCTTCAGCCTCTTTATATACTCCAAGGATTAGGGTTGAGCGTTGCATGGGAAATGCTACCGTTGGAGGGCAGTTCTGGAAAATCCAGCTTCTGCTGTGTCTGAGACTGTTAGGTAGGTCGTCAGGAAGGTACAGTTGCTTTTGTACTTGGATAGTGACGCGACCTTTAAACCTAGGAGACTTCTGATCAGGGGAATGCTTCATATTGGAACTGGTGAAGCCGGCTGATCAGAGTCAGAGGGAAAGCACAGATCCTCTGACCATTGTATCTTCTGATTCTGAACTCAGAGGGAAGAACATGGCCTTCAGAGTTTCTTGCTTCCGGACTTCAGAGTTTCCACTATTCAGCTTCTGCAACTTCAGAGTCTTCTACACCATCAGAACATCTGAACCTTCAGTGTTTCTTGGTTATCAGAACTTCTGGATCTTCAGAGCTTCTAGTGACTGAGTCCACATCAGAGTTTGTATAACTTCAGAGCTTCTGAAGCTTTTCCACTGTTCATACTGAACATGGTGAATGCGAAAGCGTTGCTTGGGTTGCTCTTTATGCACAGTGCTTCTGATTTGTGTGAGATTGAGTTGAGGTCAGAGCCTGCAAATAGTACACTCAGAAAAACACGTTAGAGTACCACAATTGTTCATATCAAAAGGTTAACTTGTAATCATCAAAACATAGAGTTGTACTACTAGATCAAAACTTGATCTTACAATGATGGTGATAATGAGGATGGTCCTCCTTCTCCTAAGAAGAAGAAGAAGCAGGTCAGAATTGTGGTGAAGCCTACTCGGGTGGAACCAGCTGCTGAAGTGATCAGAAGGATTGAAACTCCTGCCAGAGTGACAAGATCATCAGCACAATCAAGTAAGTCTGCAGTTGCTTCTGATGATGATTTGAATTTATTTGATGCACTCCCCATATCAGCCATGCTCAAACAATCTTCAAATCCACTCACTCCTATTCCTGAGTCCCAACCAGCTGCACAAACCACCTCTCCACCACATTCCCCAAGGTCTTCATTTTTTCAACCTTCTCCTACTGAAGCACCTCTCTGGAATTTGCTCCAGAACCAACCCTCTAGGCCAGATGAACCAACCTCTCCCATTACCATCCAGTACAACCCATTAACTTCTGAACCCATCATCCATGAGCAACCAGAGCCTAACCAAACAGAACCTGGACCCAGAACCTCTGATCACTCTGTCCCAAGAGCATCAGAACGTCTGGCTCCCAGAACCACGGATACAGACTCTTCCACAGCCCTTACACCTGTATCCTTCCCAACAAATGTTGCTGACTCTTCTCCTTCCAACAACTCTGAATCCCTTCGAAAATTCATGGAAGTTAGAAAAGAAAAGGTGTCTACCTTAGAAGAATATTATCTCACTTGTCCAAGCCCTAGGAGATATCCTGGCCCTAGACCTGAACGTCTAGTTGACCCAGATGAACCTATCTTGGCCAATCCTTTACATGAGGCAGACCCTTTGGCTCAACAAGCTCACCCTGCCCCTGACCAACAAGAGCCTGTTCAACCAGAACCTGAACCAGAACAATCTGTGTCTAACCACTACTCAGTTAGATCACCCCATCCTCTGGTTGAAACTTCAGAACCTCACCTTGGAACCTCTGAACCAAATGCTCAAATGTTTAACATTGGCTCTCCACAAGGTGCCTCTGAAGCTCACAGCAGCAATCACCCAGCCTCTCCTGAAACCAACCTCTCTATAATTCCTTACACTCACCTCCGACCCACATCTCTCTCTGAGTGCATCAATATTTTCTATCATGAAGCCTCATTGATGCTACGCAATGTGCAAGGTCAGACTGACCTAAGCGAGAATGCTGAACATGTGGCTGAAGAGTGGAACAATCTGAGCACTTGGCTAGTGGCTCAAGTTCCAGTTATGATGCAGCTCCTGCATGCAGAGGGAAGTCAGAGGATCGAGGCTGCAAAGCAAAGGTTTGCTAGAAGGGTGGCTCTTCATGAACAAGAACAGAGACATAAGCTACTTGAAGCTATTGAAGAAGCCAAAAGAAAGAAAGAACAAGCAGAAGAAGCTGCACGTCAAGCAGCAGCTCAAGCTGAACAAGCCAGATTAGAGACAGAACGACTTGAAGCTGAGGCTGAAGCTCTTAGATGCCAAGCACTTGCACCCGTAGTTTTTACTCCTGCTGCTTCTGCTTCCACTCCAGCTCCTCACGCTGCTCAGAATGTTCCTTCTAGTTCTACACAGCCAAACTCGTCCAGACTCGACATTGTGGAACAACGTCTTGACGCTCATGAGTCTCTGCTGATTGAAATGAAGCAAATGATGATGGAACTTCTGCGTCGATCTGATAAACCCTAGCTTTAGGATCTCTTCGTTTTGATTTCTTTTTCTTTATCTGTGTTTTATTTCGTTAACCTCTGGCTCTTTCTTGTTAATCTTTACTTTGCTCGTTTGTGATTATCTATGCATATATATATATATATATATATATATATATATATATATATATATATATATATCTGACATTATGTTTGCAATTTTTCTTTTTTTATTATTATTCATCATAACCACTTTTACATCATACATTTTCCTTCTTTTTCCTAAAATCCTAGAATGGAGGATCCCTCCTCATTCTTCTGCACTCCTGGCGCTGCTCTGACCTCTCCTTTGTAAGATCAAGTTTTGATCTAGTAGTACAACTCTATGTTTTGATGATTACAAGTTAACCTTTTGATATGAACAATTGTGGTACTCTAACGTGTTTTTCTGAGTGTGATATTTACAGGCTCTGACCTCAACTCAATCTCACACAAATCAGAAGCACTGTGTATAAAGGGTAACCCAAGCAACGCTTTCGCATTCACCATGTTCAGTATGAACAGTGGAAAAGCTTCAGAAGTTCTGAAGCTATACAAACTCTGATGTGGACTCAGTCGCTAGAAGCTCTGAAGATCCAGAAGTTCTGATAACCAAGAAACACTGAAGGTTCAGATGTTCTGATGGTGTAGAAGACTCTGAAGATCCAGAAGCTGAATAGTGGAAACTCTGAAGTCCAGAAGCAAGAAACTCTGAAGGCCATGTTCTTCCCTCTGAGTTCAGAATCAGAAGATACAATGGTCAGAGGATCTGTGCTTTCCCTCTGACTCTGATCAACCGGCTTCACAAGTTCCAATATGAAGCATTCCCCTGATCAGAAGTCTCCTAGGTTAAAAGGTCAAGTCGCTATCCAAGTACAAAAGCAAGTGTACCTTCCTGACGACCTACCTAACGTTCTCAGCCACAGCAGAAGCTGGATTTTCCAGAACTGCCCTCCAACGGTAGCATTTCCCATGCAACGCTCAACCCTAATCCTTGGAGTATATATAGAGGCTGAAGATTGAAAGAAGCGGCGAAGAAAAACAAGAAGCAACACATACGCGCAAAACATATTCAAAATATTCTAAGCTTTCTTTCATCTGAAATTCATTGAGTTTACTATTAGCTTTTTAGAAGCAAATCTCTTGTAAACATTTCTTTGATAAACAGTTTGTTTAGTTCCTTTAGGAGATCAAGGTTGATCGGATCCTAGAGAAGACTAAGAGAGTGAATCTTAGTGTGAGCTAAGTCAGTGTAATTGTTAGTCACTTGTAGGTTTCAAGTGCAGTTGTAACTCTTACCTGATTAGTGGATTGCCTTCATTCTAAGAAGGAAGAAATCACCTTAACGGGTGGACTGGAGTAGCTTGAGTGATTTATCAAGTGAACCAGGATAAAATCCTTGTGTGCTTCTCTATCTCTTATCTTTAGCACTTAAGTTCTCGAAAGATTTGTCAAAATCTTTAAGGTGGAAGTTTTGTACTGAAAACGTTATTCAAACCCCCCCCCTTTCTACCGTTTTTCATACCTTCAATTGGTATCAGAGCGCAAGTTCTGATTACCACACCTAACAGTGTTCAGTGATCCGGGCCGGTGTGAAAAACAATGGCTGCCACCACCAGTGAAACTCAAAGAGATGGTTACAATGCAAAGCCTCCTATGTTCGATGGTCAAAGGTTCGAATATTGGAAAGATAGACTGGAAAGTTTCTTTCTGGGTTTCGATGCAGATCTCTGGGATATTATTGTGGATGGCTACGAGCGTCCAGTTGATGCAGATGGCAAGAAGATCCCAAGGTCAGAGATGACTGCAGATCAAAAGAAGCTGTACTCACAACATCACAAAGCAAGAGCAATTCTTCTAAGTGCTATTTCCTATGAAGAGTACCAGAAGATTACAAATCGTGAGTTTGCAAAAGGCATTTTCGAGTCTCTGAAGATGTCTCATGAAGGAAACAAGAAAGTCAAAGAATCAAAGGCATTGTCTTTGATCCAAAAGTATGAATCCTTCATCATGGAGCCAAATGAGTCCATTGAAGAAATGTTCTCCAGATTTCAGTTGCTTGTAGCTGGCATACGACCTCTCAACAAGAGCTACACAACAAAAGATCATGTCATAAGGGTCATCAGGTGTCTTCCTGAAAGTTGGATGCCTTTGGTGACTTCAATAGAGCTCACGAGAGACGTTGAGAATATGAGTTTAGAAGAACTCATCAGCATTTTGAAATGCCATGAGCTGAAGCGCTCAGAGATGCAAGATCTGAGGAAAAAGTCCATAGCCTTGAAATCCAAATCTGAAAAGGCTAAGGTTGAGAAGTCAAAGGCTCTTCAAGCTGAAGAAGAAGAATCTGAAGAATCATCAGAAGATTCTGATGAAGATGAGCTGACTCTGATCTCCAAGAGACTCAACCGCATCTGGAAGCACAGGCAGAGCAAGTTCAAAGGCTCTGGAAAGGCAAAAGGAAAGTATGAGTCCTCAGGCCAAAAGAAGTCTTCAATCAAGGAAGTCACATGTTTTGAGTGCAAAGAATCTGGGCACTACAAAAGTGATTGTCCAAAGTTGAAGAAAGACAAGAAGCCAAAGAAGCACTTCAAGACGAAGAAGAGTCTGATGGTGACATTTGATGAATCAGAGTCAGAGGATGTTGACTCTGATGGTGAAGTCCAAGGACTCATGGCAATTGTCAAAGACAAGGAAGCAGAGTCAAAGGAAGCTGTTGACTCTGACTCAGAATCAGAAGGAGATCCTAACTCAGACGATGAAAATGAGGTATTCGCGTCCTTCTCTACCTCTGAACTGAAACATGCATTGTCTGATATCATGGATAAGTATAACTCCTTATTGTCTAAGCATAAGAAGCTGAAAAAGAACTTATCTGCTGTTTCCAAAACTGCTTCTGAACATGAGAAAATTATTTCTGATTTGAAAAATGATAATCATGCTTTGATCAATTCTAACTCTGTGCTTAAGAACCAGATTGCTAAGTTAGAAGAAATTGTTACCTGTGATGCCTCTGATTGTAGAAATGAATCTAAGTATGAAAAGTCTTTTCAAAGATTCCTAGCTAAAAGCGTGGATAGAAGCTTAATGGCTTCAATGATCTATGGCGTAAGCAGAAATGGAATGCATGGCATTGGCTATTCTAAACCAATTAGAAATGAGCCCTCTGTGTCTAAAGCTAAATCCTTGTATGAATGCTTTGTTCCCTCTGGTACCATATTGCCTGATCCTTTACCTGCTAAAGTTGCTAAACATCCTCTTAAAAAGGGATCTTTCTCTATGACTAAATATCATGCAAATATTCCTTTAAAATATTATGTTGAAACACCCAAGGTGATCATAACCTCTGGGGTAACTAACAAAAGAGGACCCAGAAAGTGGGTACCTAAGGACAAGATTATCTATGTTGCAGATATCCTTGATAGCTCCACTGAAACACCAATCATGGTATCTGGACAGTGGATGCTCGCGTCACATGACGGGAGAAAGGCGTATGTTCCAAGAGCTAAAACTTAAGCCTGGAGGCGAAGTTGGCTTTGGAGGAAATGAAAAGGGTAAAATTGTTGGTACTGGTACTATTTGTGTAGATAGTAGTCCATGCATTGATAATGTTTTATTGGTAGACGGCTTAACACATAACTTATTGTCTATAAGTCAATTAGCTGACAAGGGTTATGATGTTATATTCAATCAAAAGTCCTGCCGGGCTGTAAGTCAGATCGATGGCTCTGTTCTATTTAACAGCAAGAGGAAGAACAACATCTATAAGATCAGATTATCTGAGTTGGAGGCTCAGAATGTGAAGTGCCTTCTGTCTGTTAATGAAGAGCAGTGGGTATGGCATAGACGGTTAGGGCATGCCAGTATGAGAAAGATTTCTCAGCTGAGCAAGCTAAACCTTGTCAGGGGCTTACCCAATCTGAAGTTCGCTTCAGACGCTCTTTGTGAAGCATGTCAGAAAGGCAAATTCAAAAAAGTCCCTTTCAAGGCAAAGAATGTTGTCTCAACCTCAAGGCCGTTGGAACTTCTGCATATCGACCTTTTTGGACCAGTGAAAACTGAGTCTATAGGTGGCAAGAGATATGGGATGGTTATCGTTGATGACTATAGCCGCTGGACATGGGTAAAGTTTCTAACCCGCAAGGATGAGTCTCATGCTGTGTTCTCTACCTTCATTGCTCAAGTGCAAAACGAGAAGGCTTGTAGGATTGTGCGTGTCAGAAGTGACCATGGTGGAGAGTTTGAGAATGACAAGTTTGAGAGTCTGTTTGATTTATATGGAATTGCACATGATTTCTCTTGTCCCAGAACTCCTCAACAAAATGGTTTTGTTGAGAGGAAGAACAGAACTCTTCAGGAGATGGCTAGAACCATGCTCCAAGAAACTGGCATGGCTAAGCACTTTTGGGCAGAGGCAGTAAATACAGCATGTTACATTCAGAACAGAATCTCTGTGAGACCAATTCTTAATAAGACTCCTTATGAATTGTGGAAGAACATAAAACCCAACATTTCTTACTTTCATCCTTTTGGCTGTGTTTGTTATGTTCTCAATACTAAGGATAGATTGCATAAATTTGATGCTAAGTCTTCTAAGTGTCTATTACTTGGTTATTCTGAGAGATCTAAAGGTTTTAGATTTTATAATACTGATGCTAAGACTATTGAAGAATCTATTCATGTTAGATTTGATGATAAGCTTGACTCTGACCAGTCAAAGCTAGTTGAAAAGTTTGCAGATTTAAGCATTAATGTTTCTGACAAAGGCAAAGCTCCAGAGGAAGTTGAGCCAGAGGAAGATGAACCAGAGGAAGAAGCTGGTCCCTCTGACTCACAAACTCTGAAGAAGAACAGAATCACTGCAGCTCACCCTAAGGAATTGATTCTGGGCAACAAAGACGAACCAGTCAGAACCAGATCTGCCTTCAGACCCTCTGAAGAGACCTTGCTGAGTCTGAAAGGATTGGTGTCCTTAATTGAACCCAAGTCCATAGATGAAGCTCTTCAGGACAAGGATTGGATTCTGGCCATGGAAGAAGAACTGAATCAATTTTCCAAGAACGATGTTTGGAGCTTAGTGAAGAAGCCTGAGAGTGTCCATGTTATTGGAACGAAATGGGTATTCAGAAACAAGCTGAATGAGAAAGGAGATGTAGTCAGAAACAAGGCAAGGCTAGTTGCTCAAGGCTACAGCCAGCAGGAAGGAATAGACTACACTGAAACATTTGCTCCGGTAGCAAGACTGGAGGCAATCAGACTGTTGATCTCCTTCTCAGTAAATCACAACATAGTTCTACATCAGATGGACGTAAAGAGTGCCTTCCTAAATGGTTATATCTCAGAGGAAGTCTATGTTCATCAACCCCCAGGTTTTGAAGATGAAAAGAAACCAGACCATGTGTTCAAATTGAAGAAATCACTCTACGGTCTGAAGCAAGCTCCCAGAGCATGGTATGAGAGACTTAGCTCATTCCTTCTGAAGAATGAGTTTGTAAGGGGTAAAGTAGATACAACTCTTTTTTGCAAAACCTATAAAGATGATATCTTAATTGTGCAAATTTATGTTGATGATATTATATTTGGTTCTGCTAATCAATCTCTATGCAAAGAATTTTCTGAGATGATGCAGGCTGAATTTGAGATGAGTATGATGGGAGAATTAAAGTACTTTCTGGGAATACAAGTTGATCAAACACCAGAAGGAACATATATCCATCAGAGCAAGTACACTAAAGAACTTCTGAAGAAGTTCAATATGCTGGAATCTACAGTGGCCAAGACTCCAATGCATCCAACATGCATTCTGGAGAAAGAAGATATAAGTGGTAAAGTATGTCAGAAGCTCTATCGTGGCATGATAGGTTCACTTCTATACTTAACTGCATCTAGGCCAGACATATTATTTAGTGTTCACTTATGTGCTCGTTTCCAATCAGATCCAAGGGAAACCCACTTAACTGCTGTTAAGAGGATCCTAAGGTATCTGAAAGGCACCACTAACCTTGGCTTGATGTATAAGAAAACATCAGAGTATAAGCTTTCAGGTTATTGTGATGCTGATTATGCTGGAGATAGAACAGAGAGAAAAAGTACTTCTGGAAATTGTCAATTTCTGGGAAGCAATCTAGTCTCATGGGCAAGCAAGAGGCAATCAACCATTGCACTATCAACTGCAGAGGCAGAATATATCTCAGCAGCAATATGCAGCACTCAGATGCTCTGGATGAAACATCAGCTGGAGGATTATCAGATCCTTGAGAGCAATATCCCAGTCTATTGTGATAACACTGCTGCAATCTCATTGAGTAAGAATCCTATCTTGCATTCAAGGGCAAAGCACATTGAGGTAAAGTATCACTTTATTAGAGATTATGTACAGAAGGGCGTACTTCTTCTGAAGTTTGTTGATACTGACCATCAATGGGCAGATATCTTTACAAAGCCCTTAGCAGAGGATAGATTTAATTTTATTCTGAAAAATCTGAACATGGACTTTTGTCCAGAGTGAAGATGGATCAGAACCTCTGACTATGATACTTCTTGATCAGAAGATGTCTAGTCCAGAAGGTAACTCAATCAGAGTGTGTGTACCCATTGGTACTGACTCCGAAGCTGAGACAGCAACACGTGTGTCAGTATTTCTGATGCATAGTTCCTTGTGCCCGTGTGACAGTCTGTCATGTTGCGTGTAGATGTGCTTCTCTCATGTGTGTGATATATGTATTTACTGTTACTATCTATCTTTAATTTTCAACCGTTGATTTTAAATTGCTTTTTGAATCAACAACGGTTATTTGTCAAAACCCACTATACACACACGATCTCCTTCACTTTTGACAAATAACCGTTGTTGATTCAAAAAGCAATTTAAGATCAACGGTTGAAAATTAAAGATAGATAGTAACAGTAAATACACAAATCACACACAGGAGAGAAGCACATCTACACGCAATCATAACAGACTATCACACGGGCACAAGGAACTATGCATCAGAAATACTGACACACGTGTTGCTGTCTCAGCTTCAGAGTCAGTACCAGTGGGTACACACACTCTGATTGAGTTACCTTCTGGACTAGACATCTTCTGATCAAGAAGTATCATAGTCAGAGGTTCTGATCCATCTTCACTCTGGACAAAAGTCCATGTTTAGATTTTTCAGAATAAAATTAAATCTATCCTCTGCTAAGGGCTTTGTAAAGATATCTGCCCATTGATGGTCAGTATCAACAAACTTCAGAAGAAGTACGCCCTTCTGTACATAATCTCTAATAAAGTGAGACAACATTCTTTGCCTTGAAAGGGACTTTTGTGAATTTTCCTTTCTGACATGCTTCACAAAGAGCGTCTGAAGCGAACTTCAGATTGGGTAAGCCCCTGACAAGGTTTAGCTTGCTCAGCTGAGAAATCTTTCTCATACTGGCATGCCCTAACCGTCTATGCCATACCCACTTCTCTTCATTAACAGACAGAAGGCACTTCACATTCTGAGCCTCCAACTCAGATAATCTGATCTTATAAATGTTGTTCTTCCTCTTGCTGTTAAACAGAACAGAGCCATCGATTTGACTTACAGCCCGGCAGGACTTTTGATTGAATATAACATCATAACCCTTGTCAGCTAATTGACTTATAGACAATAAGTTATGTGTTAAGCCATCTACCAATAACACATTATCAATGCATGGACTACTATCTACACAAATAGTACCAGTACCAACAATTTTACCCTTTTCATTTCCTCCAAAGCCAACTTCGCCTCCAGGCTTAAGTTTCAGCTCTCGGAACATACGCCTTTCTCCCGTCATGTGACGCGAGCATCCACTGTCCAGATACCATGATTGGTGTTTCAGTGGAGCTATCAAGGATATCTGCAACATAGATAATCTTGTCCTTAGGTACCCACTTTCTGGGTCCTTTCTTGTTAGTTACCCCAGAGGTTCTGATCACCTTGGGTGTCTCAACATGATATTTTAAAGGAATATTTGCATGATATTTAGACATAGAGAAGGATCCCTTTTTAAGATGGTTTTTAGCAACTTTAGCAGGTAAAGGATCAGGCAATATGGTACCAGAGGGAACAAAGCATTCATACAAGGATTTAGCTTTAGACACAGAGGGCTCATTTCTAATTGGTTTAGAATAGCCAATGCCATGCATTCCATTTCTGCTTACGCCATAGATCATTGAAGCCATTAAGCTTCTATCCACGCTTTTAGCTAGGAATCTTTGAAAAGACTTTTCATACTTAGATTCATTTCTACAATCAGAGGCATCACAGGCAACAATTTCTTCTAACTTAGCAATCTGGTTCTTAAGCACAGAGTTAGAATTGATCAAGGCATGATTATCATTTTTCAAATCAGAAATAATTTTCTCATGTTCAGAAGGAGTCTTGGAAACAGCAGATAAGTTCTTTTTCAGCTTCTTATGCTTAGACAATAAGGAGTTATACTTATCCATAATATCAGACAATGCATGTTTCAGTTCAGAGGTAGAGAAAGAAGCGAGTACCTCATTTTCATCGTCTGAGTTAGGATTTCCTTCTGATTCTGAGTCAGAGTCAACAACTCTCTTTGACTCTGCTTCCTTGTCTTTGACAATAGCCATGAGTCCTTGGACTTCACCATCAGAGTCAACATCCTCTGACTCTGATTCATCAAATGTCACCATCAGACTCTTCTTCGTCTTGAAGTGCTTCTTTGGCTTCTTGTCCTTCTTCAACTTTGGACAATCACTTTTGTAGTGCCCTGATTCTTTGCACTCAAAACATGTGACTTCCTTGATTGATGATTTCTTCTGGCCTGAGGACTCATACTTTCCTTTTGCTTTCCCAGAGCCTTTGTACTTGCTCTGCATGTGCTTCCAGATGCGGTTGAGTCTCTTGGAGATCAGAGTCAGCTCATCTTCATCAGAATCTTCTGATGCTTCTTCAGATTCCTCTTCTTCAGCTTGAAGAGCTTTTGACTTCTCAACCTTAGCCTTTTCAGATTTGGATTTCAAGGCTATGGACTTTTTCCTCAGATCTTGCATCTCTGAGCGCTTCAGCTCATGGCATTTCAAAATGCTGATGAGTTCTTCTAAACTCATATTCTCAACGTCTCTCGTGAGCTCTATTGAAGTCACTAAAGGCATCCAACTTTCAGGAAGACACCTGATGACCCTTATGACATGATCTTTTGTTGTGTAGCTCTTGTTGAGAGGTCGTATGCCAGCTACAAGCAACTGAAATCTGGAGAACATTTCTTCAATGGACTCATTTGGCTCCATGGTGAAGGATTCATACTTTTGGATCAAAGACAATGCCTTTGATTCTTTGACTTTCTTGTTTCCTTCATGAGACATCTTCAGAGATTCGAAAATGCCTTTCGCAAACTCACGATCTGTAATCTTCTGGTACTCTTCATAGGAAATAGCACTTAGAAGAATTGCTCTTGCTTTGTGATGTTGTGAGTACAGCTTCTTTTGATCTGCAGTCATCTCTGACCTTGGGATCTTCTTGCCATCTGCATCAACTGGACGCTCATAGCCATCCACAATAATATCCCAGAGATCTGCATCGAAACCCAGAAATAAACTTTCCAGTCTATCTTTCCAATATTCGAAACTTTGACCGTCGAACATAGGAGGCTTTGCATTGTAACCATCTCTTTGAGTTTCACTGGTGGTGGCAGCCATTGTTTTTCACACCGGCCCGGATCACTGAACACTGTTAGGTGTGGTAATCAGAACTTGCGCTCTGATACCAATTGAAGGTATGAAAAACGGTAGAAAGGGGGGGTTTGAATAACGTTTTCAGTATAAAACTTCCACCTTAAAGATTTTGACAAATCTTTCGAGAACTTAAGTGCTAAAGATAAGAGATAGAAAAGCACACAAGGATTTTATCCTGGTTCACTTGATAAATCACTCAAGCTACTCCAGTCCACCCGTAAAGGTGATTTCTTCCTTCTTAGAATGAAGGCAATCCACTAATCAGGTAAGATTTACAACTGCACTTGAAACCTACAAGTGACTAACAATTACACTGACTTAGCTCACACTAAGATTCACTCTCTTAGTCTTCTCTAGGATCCGATCAACCTTGATCTCCTAAAGGAACTAAACAAACTGTTTATCAAAGAATTGTTTACAAGAGATTTGCTTCTAAAAAGCTAATAGTAAACTCAATGAATTTCAGATGAAAGAAAAACTTAAAAGAATTTAAGATTGTCTTGCGCGTATGTGAATGCTTCTTCTAGCCGTTTCTTTCAGTCTTCAGCCTCTTTATATACTCCAAGGATTAGGGTTGAGCGTTGCATGGGAAATGCTACCGTTGGAGGGCAGTTCTGGAAAATCCAGCTTCTGCTGTGTCTGAGACTGTTAGGTAGGTCGTCAGGAAGGTACAGTTGCTTTTGTACTTGGATAGTGACGCGACCTTTAAACCTAGGAGACTTCTGATCAGGGGAATGCTTCATATTGGAACTGGTGAAGCCGGCTGATCAGAGTCAGAGGGAAAGCACAGATCCTCTGACCATTGTATCTTCTGATTCTGAACTCAGAGGGAAGAACATGGCCTTCAGAGTTTCTTGCTTCCGGACTTCAGAGTTTCCACTATTCAGCTTCTGCAACTTCAGAGTCTTCTACACCATCAGAACATCTGAACCTTCAGTGTTTCTTGGTTATCAGAACTTCTGGATCTTCAGAGCTTCTAGTGACTGAGTCCACATCAGAGTTTGTATAACTTCAGAGCTTCTGAAGCTTTTCCACTGTTCATACTGAACATGGTGAATGCGAAAGCGTTGCTTGGGTTGCTCTTTATGCACAGTGCTTCTGATTTGTGTGAGATTGAGTTGAGGTCAGAGCCTGCAAATAGTACACTCAGAAAAACACGTTAGAGTACCACAATTGTTCATATCAAAAGGTTAACTTGTAATCATCAAAACATAGAGTTGTACTACTAGATCAAAACTTGATCTTACAATGATGGTGATAATGAGGATGGTCCTCCTTCTCCTAAGAAGAAGAAGAAGCAGGTCAGAATTGTGGTGAAGCCTACTCGGGTGGAACCAGCTGCTGAAGTGATCAGAAGGATTGAAACTCCTGCCAGAGTGACAAGATCATCAGCACAATCAAGTAAGTCTGCAGTTGCTTCTGATGATGATTTGAATTTATTTGATGCACTCCCCATATCAGCCATGCTCAAACAATCTTCAAATCCACTCACTCCTATTCCTGAGTCCCAACCAGCTGCACAAACCACCTCTCCACCACATTCCCCAAGGTCTTCATTTTTTCAACCTTCTCCTACTGAAGCACCTCTCTGGAATTTGCTCCAGAACCAACCCTCTAGGCCAGATGAACCAACCTCTCCCATTACCATCCAGTACAACCCATTAACTTCTGAACCCATCATCCATGAGCAACCAGAGCCTAACCAAACAGAACCTGGACCCAGAACCTCTGATCACTCTGTCCCAAGAGCATCAGAACGTCTGGCTCCCAGAACCACGGATACAGACTCTTCCACAGCCCTTACACCTGTATCCTTCCCAACAAATGTTGCTGACTCTTCTCCTTCCAACAACTCTGAATCCCTTCGAAAATTCATGGAAGTTAGAAAAGAAAAGGTGTCTACCTTAGAAGAATATTATCTCACTTGTCCAAGCCCTAGGAGATATCCTGGCCCTAGACCTGAACGTCTAGTTGACCCAGATGAACCTATCTTGGCCAATCCTTTACATGAGGCAGACCCTTTGGCTCAACAAGCTCACCCTGCCCCTGACCAACAAGAGCCTGTTCAACCAGAACCTGAACCAGAACAATCTGTGTCTAACCACTACTCAGTTAGATCACCCCATCCTCTGGTTGAAACTTCAGAACCTCACCTTGGAACCTCTGAACCAAATGCTCAAATGTTTAACATTGGCTCTCCACAAGGTGCCTCTGAAGCTCACAGCAGCAATCACCCAGCCTCTCCTGAAACCAACCTCTCTATAATTCCTTACACTCACCTCCGACCCACATCTCTCTCTGAGTGCATCAATATTTTCTATCATGAAGCCTCATTGATGCTACGCAATGTGCAAGGTCAGACTGACCTAAGCGAGAATGCTGAACATGTGGCTGAAGAGTGGAACAATCTGAGCACTTGGCTAGTGGCTCAAGTTCCAGTTATGATGCAGCTCCTGCATGCAGAGGGAAGTCAGAGGATCGAGGCTGCAAAGCAAAGGTTTGCTAGAAGGGTGGCTCTTCATGAACAAGAACAGAGACATAAGCTACTTGAAGCTATTGAAGAAGCCAAAAGAAAGAAAGAACAAGCAGAAGAAGCTGCACGTCAAGCAGCAGCTCAAGCTGAACAAGCCAGATTAGAGACAGAACGACTTGAAGCTGAGGCTGAAGCTCTTAGATGCCAAGCACTTGCACCCGTAGTTTTTACTCCTGCTGCTTCTGCTTCCACTCCAGCTCCTCACGCTGCTCAGAATGTTCCTTCTAGTTCTACACAGCCAAACTCGTCCAGACTCGACATTGTGGAACAACGTCTTGACGCTCATGAGTCTCTGCTGATTGAAATGAAGCAAATGATGATGGAACTTCTGCGTCGATCTGATAAACCCTAGCTTTAGGATCTCTTCGTTTTGATTTCTTTTTCTTTATCTGTGTTTTATTTCGTTAACCTCTGGCTCTTTCTTGTTAATCTTTACTTTGCTCGTTTGTGATTATCTATGCATATATATATATATATATATATATATATATATATATATATATATATATATATATCTGACATTATGTTTGCAATTTTTCTTTTTTTATTATTATTCATCATAACCACTTTTACATCATACATTTTCCTTCTTTTTCCTAAAATCCTAGAATGGAGGATCCCTCCTCATTCTTCTGCACTCCTGGCGCTGCTCTGACCTCTCCTTTGTAAGATCAAGTTTTGATCTAGTAGTACAACTCTATGTTTTGATGATTACAAGTTAACCTTTTGATATGAACAATTGTGGTACTCTAACGTGTTTTTCTGAGTGTGATATTTACAGGCTCTGACCTCAACTCAATCTCACACAAATCAGAAGCACTGTGTATAAAGGGTAACCCAAGCAACGCTTTCGCATTCACCATGTTCAGTATGAACAGTGGAAAAGCTTCAGAAGTTCTGAAGCTATACAAACTCTGATGTGGACTCAGTCGCTAGAAGCTCTGAAGATCCAGAAGTTCTGATAACCAAGAAACACTGAAGGTTCAGATGTTCTGATGGTGTAGAAGACTCTGAAGATCCAGAAGCTGAATAGTGGAAACTCTGAAGTCCAGAAGCAAGAAACTCTGAAGGCCATGTTCTTCCCTCTGAGTTCAGAATCAGAAGATACAATGGTCAGAGGATCTGTGCTTTCCCTCTGACTCTGATCAACCGGCTTCACAAGTTCCAATATGAAGCATTCCCCTGATCAGAAGTCTCCTAGGTTAAAAGGTCAAGTCGCTATCCAAGTACAAAAGCAAGTGTACCTTCCTGACGACCTACCTAACGTTCTCAGCCACAGCAGAAGCTGGATTTTCCAGAACTGCCCTCCAACGGTAGCATTTCCCATGCAACGCTCAACCCTAATCCTTGGAGTATATATAGAGGCTGAAGATTGAAAGAAGCGGCGAAGAAAAACAAGAAGCAACACATACGCGCAAAACATATTCAAAATATTCTAAGCTTTCTTTCATCTGAAATTCATTGAGTTTACTATTAGCTTTTTAGAAGCAAATCTCTTGTAAACATTTCTTTGATAAACAGTTTGTTTAGTTCCTTTAGGAGATCAAGGTTGATCGGATCCTAGAGAAGACTAAGAGAGTGAATCTTAGTGTGAGCTAAGTCAGTGTAATTGTTAGTCACTTGTAGGTTTCAAGTGCAGTTGTAACTCTTACCTGATTAGTGGATTGCCTTCATTCTAAGAAGGAAGAAATCACCTTAACGGGTGGACTGGAGTAGCTTGAGTGATTTATCAAGTGAACCAGGATAAAATCCTTGTGTGCTTCTCTATCTCTTATCTTTAGCACTTAAGTTCTCGAAAGATTTGTCAAAATCTTTAAGGTGGAAGTTTTGTACTGAAAACGTTATTCAAACCCCCCCCCTTTCTACCGTTTTTCATACCTTCAATTGGTATCAGAGCGCAAGTTCTGATTACCACACCTAACAGTGTTCAGTGATCCGGGCCGGTGTGAAAAACAATGGCTGCCACCACCAGTGAAACTCAAAGAGATGGTTACAATGCAAAGCCTCCTATGTTCGATGGTCAAAGGTTCGAATATTGGAAAGATAGACTGGAAAGTTTCTTTCTGGGTTTCGATGCAGATCTCTGGGATATTATTGTGGATGGCTACGAGCGTCCAGTTGATGCAGATGGCAAGAAGATCCCAAGGTCAGAGATGACTGCAGATCAAAAGAAGCTGTACTCACAACATCACAAAGCAAGAGCAATTCTTCTAAGTGCTATTTCCTATGAAGAGTACCAGAAGATTACAAATCGTGAGTTTGCAAAAGGCATTTTCGAGTCTCTGAAGATGTCTCATGAAGGAAACAAGAAAGTCAAAGAATCAAAGGCATTGTCTTTGATCCAAAAGTATGAATCCTTCATCATGGAGCCAAATGAGTCCATTGAAGAAATGTTCTCCAGATTTCAGTTGCTTGTAGCTGGCATACGACCTCTCAACAAGAGCTACACAACAAAAGATCATGTCATAAGGGTCATCAGGTGTCTTCCTGAAAGTTGGATGCCTTTGGTGACTTCAATAGAGCTCACGAGAGACGTTGAGAATATGAGTTTAGAAGAACTCATCAGCATTTTGAAATGCCATGAGCTGAAGCGCTCAGAGATGCAAGATCTGAGGAAAAAGTCCATAGCCTTGAAATCCAAATCTGAAAAGGCTAAGGTTGAGAAGTCAAAGGCTCTTCAAGCTGAAGAAGAAGAATCTGAAGAATCATCAGAAGATTCTGATGAAGATGAGCTGACTCTGATCTCCAAGAGACTCAACCGCATCTGGAAGCACAGGCAGAGCAAGTTCAAAGGCTCTGGAAAGGCAAAAGGAAAGTATGAGTCCTCAGGCCAAAAGAAGTCTTCAATCAAGGAAGTCACATGTTTTGAGTGCAAAGAATCTGGGCACTACAAAAGTGATTGTCCAAAGTTGAAGAAAGACAAGAAGCCAAAGAAGCACTTCAAGACGAAGAAGAGTCTGATGGTGACATTTGATGAATCAGAGTCAGAGGATGTTGACTCTGATGGTGAAGTCCAAGGACTCATGGCAATTGTCAAAGACAAGGAAGCAGAGTCAAAGGAAGCTGTTGACTCTGACTCAGAATCAGAAGGAGATCCTAACTCAGACGATGAAAATGAGGTATTCGCGTCCTTCTCTACCTCTGAACTGAAACATGCATTGTCTGATATCATGGATAAGTATAACTCCTTATTGTCTAAGCATAAGAAGCTGAAAAAGAACTTATCTGCTGTTTCCAAAACTGCTTCTGAACATGAGAAAATTATTTCTGATTTGAAAAATGATAATCATGCTTTGATCAATTCTAACTCTGTGCTTAAGAACCAGATTGCTAAGTTAGAAGAAATTGTTACCTGTGATGCCTCTGATTGTAGAAATGAATCTAAGTATGAAAAGTCTTTTCAAAGATTCCTAGCTAAAAGCGTGGATAGAAGCTTAATGGCTTCAATGATCTATGGCGTAAGCAGAAATGGAATGCATGGCATTGGCTATTCTAAACCAATTAGAAATGAGCCCTCTGTGTCTAAAGCTAAATCCTTGTATGAATGCTTTGTTCCCTCTGGTACCATATTGCCTGATCCTTTACCTGCTAAAGTTGCTAAACATCCTCTTAAAAAGGGATCTTTCTCTATGACTAAATATCATGCAAATATTCCTTTAAAATATTATGTTGAAACACCCAAGGTGATCATAACCTCTGGGGTAACTAACAAAAGAGGACCCAGAAAGTGGGTACCTAAGGACAAGATTATCTATGTTGCAGATATCCTTGATAGCTCCACTGAAACACCAATCATGGTATCTGGACAGTGGATGCTCGCGTCACATGACGGGAGAAAGGCGTATGTTCCAAGAGCTAAAACTTAAGCCTGGAGGCGAAGTTGGCTTTGGAGGAAATGAAAAGGGTAAAATTGTTGGTACTGGTACTATTTGTGTAGATAGTAGTCCATGCATTGATAATGTTTTATTGGTAGACGGCTTAACACATAACTTATTGTCTATAAGTCAATTAGCTGACAAGGGTTATGATGTTATATTCAATCAAAAGTCCTGCCGGGCTGTAAGTCAGATCGATGGCTCTGTTCTATTTAACAGCAAGAGGAAGAACAACATCTATAAGATCAGATTATCTGAGTTGGAGGCTCAGAATGTGAAGTGCCTTCTGTCTGTTAATGAAGAGCAGTGGGTATGGCATAGACGGTTAGGGCATGCCAGTATGAGAAAGATTTCTCAGCTGAGCAAGCTAAACCTTGTCAGGGGCTTACCCAATCTGAAGTTCGCTTCAGACGCTCTTTGTGAAGCATGTCAGAAAGGCAAATTCAAAAAAGTCCCTTTCAAGGCAAAGAATGTTGTCTCAACCTCAAGGCCGTTGGAACTTCTGCATATCGACCTTTTTGGACCAGTGAAAACTGAGTCTATAGGTGGCAAGAGATATGGGATGGTTATCGTTGATGACTATAGCCGCTGGACATGGGTAAAGTTTCTAACCCGCAAGGATGAGTCTCATGCTGTGTTCTCTACCTTCATTGCTCAAGTGCAAAACGAGAAGGCTTGTAGGATTGTGCGTGTCAGAAGTGACCATGGTGGAGAGTTTGAGAATGACAAGTTTGAGAGTCTGTTTGATTTATATGGAATTGCACATGATTTCTCTTGTCCCAGAACTCCTCAACAAAATGGTTTTGTTGAGAGGAAGAACAGAACTCTTCAGGAGATGGCTAGAACCATGCTCCAAGAAACTGGCATGGCTAAGCACTTTTGGGCAGAGGCAGTAAATACAGCATGTTACATTCAGAACAGAATCTCTGTGAGACCAATTCTTAATAAGACTCCTTATGAATTGTGGAAGAACATAAAACCCAACATTTCTTACTTTCATCCTTTTGGCTGTGTTTGTTATGTTCTCAATACTAAGGATAGATTGCATAAATTTGATGCTAAGTCTTCTAAGTGTCTATTACTTGGTTATTCTGAGAGATCTAAAGGTTTTAGATTTTATAATACTGATGCTAAGACTATTGAAGAATCTATTCATGTTAGATTTGATGATAAGCTTGACTCTGACCAGTCAAAGCTAGTTGAAAAGTTTGCAGATTTAAGCATTAATGTTTCTGACAAAGGCAAAGCTCCAGAGGAAGTTGAGCCAGAGGAAGATGAACCAGAGGAAGAAGCTGGTCCCTCTGACTCACAAACTCTGAAGAAGAACAGAATCACTGCAGCTCACCCTAAGGAATTGATTCTGGGCAACAAAGACGAACCAGTCAGAACCAGATCTGCCTTCAGACCCTCTGAAGAGACCTTGCTGAGTCTGAAAGGATTGGTGTCCTTAATTGAACCCAAGTCCATAGATGAAGCTCTTCAGGACAAGGATTGGATTCTGGCCATGGAAGAAGAACTGAATCAATTTTCCAAGAACGATGTTTGGAGCTTAGTGAAGAAGCCTGAGAGTGTCCATGTTATTGGAACGAAATGGGTATTCAGAAACAAGCTGAATGAGAAAGGAGATGTAGTCAGAAACAAGGCAAGGCTAGTTGCTCAAGGCTACAGCCAGCAGGAAGGAATAGACTACACTGAAACATTTGCTCCGGTAGCAAGACTGGAGGCAATCAGACTGTTGATCTCCTTCTCAGTAAATCACAACATAGTTCTACATCAGATGGACGTAAAGAGTGCCTTCCTAAATGGTTATATCTCAGAGGAAGTCTATGTTCATCAACCCCCAGGTTTTGAAGATGAAAAGAAACCAGACCATGTGTTCAAATTGAAGAAATCACTCTACGGTCTGAAGCAAGCTCCCAGAGCATGGTATGAGAGACTTAGCTCATTCCTTCTGAAGAATGAGTTTGTAAGGGGTAAAGTAGATACAACTCTTTTTTGCAAAACCTATAAAGATGATATCTTAATTGTGCAAATTTATGTTGATGATATTATATTTGGTTCTGCTAATCAATCTCTATGCAAAGAATTTTCTGAGATGATGCAGGCTGAATTTGAGATGAGTATGATGGGAGAATTAAAGTACTTTCTGGGAATACAAGTTGATCAAACACCAGAAGGAACATATATCCATCAGAGCAAGTACACTAAAGAACTTCTGAAGAAGTTCAATATGCTGGAATCTACAGTGGCCAAGACTCCAATGCATCCAACATGCATTCTGGAGAAAGAAGATATAAGTGGTAAAGTATGTCAGAAGCTCTATCGTGGCATGATAGGTTCACTTCTATACTTAACTGCATCTAGGCCAGACATATTATTTAGTGTTCACTTATGTGCTCGTTTCCAATCAGATCCAAGGGAAACCCACTTAACTGCTGTTAAGAGGATCCTAAGGTATCTGAAAGGCACCACTAACCTTGGCTTGATGTATAAGAAAACATCAGAGTATAAGCTTTCAGGTTATTGTGATGCTGATTATGCTGGAGATAGAACAGAGAGAAAAAGTACTTCTGGAAATTGTCAATTTCTGGGAAGCAATCTAGTCTCATGGGCAAGCAAGAGGCAATCAACCATTGCACTATCAACTGCAGAAGCAGAATATATATCAGCAGCAATATGCAGCACTCAGATGCTCTGGATGAAACATCAGCTGGAGGATTATCAGATCCTTGAGAGCAATATCCCAATCTATTGTGATAACACTGCTGCAATCTCATTGAGTAAGAATCCTATCTTGCATTCAAGGGCAAAGCACATTGAGGTAAAGTATCACTTTATTAGAGATTATGTACAGAAGGGCGTACTTCTTCTGAAGTTTGTTGATACTGACCATCAATGGGCAGATATCTTTACAAAGCCCTTAGCAGAGGATAGATTTAATTTTATTCTGAAAAATCTAAACATGGACTTTTGTCCAGAGTGAAGATGGATCAGAACCTCTGACTATGATACTTCTTGATCAGAAGATGTCTAGTCCAGAAGGTAACTCAATCAGAGTGTGTGTGCCCACTGGTACTGACTCTGAAGCTGAGACAACAACACGTGTGTCAGTATTTCTGATGCATAGTTCCTTGTGCCCGTGTGACAGTCTGTTATGATTGCGTGTAGATATGCTTATCTCCTGTGTGTGATTGTGTATTTTACTGTTACTATCTATCTTTAATTTTCAACCGTTGATCTTAAAGTGCTTTTTGAATCAACAACGGTTATTTGATAAAACCCACTATACACACACGTTCTCGTTCACTTCCGGTTTTCACTCTCGCTCTCTCTGCTTTTCAAAACCGCCTTTTTCTCGATTTCTCTCTCGATCTCTCTTCATCTTTCAACCTTCATCTTCTACCTCAAACCTTCAACCTCTTCCAAATGGTGAGACAAACCAGAAGATCTACTGCAGATGCACCTCAGTTCCCTCACATGGTAGTTGGTTTGGCAACGGGTCAAAGGGGCTCTGAGAACCCGGCACAAGAACAAGTTCAAGCTCAAGAGCAGATTGTTCCAATTGCAGAACGGGGCTGTGCCGTTCACTGCGTATTTGCTCCTGAGGAACTCCAAGTCCTGGCAGAATGGAGATTCGACCTCGACAACCTGGCTGCAAATGGGTATGATCTTCGTCCTGAAGTCCAAGCTCAAGGTTGGGGAAACTACTTCAACCGACTTCGAGGACCGGTGTATGAGAAACTGGTAACGGAATTCTGGAAGCACGCAGACTGCGATGATACTCAGGTGGTCTCTCACATTCTTGGAAGAAAGATCATCATCTCTGAGAAGTCATTCGTGAATCTGCTAGGTGCAGACACTGCTTATGGGTATCGGTTCCAATTCACTGAGTCGAAGCTGAAACCCAGCACCAAAGACAAAACCAACCAGGCCCTGTACACCACTTACAAACCGGGCAAGACGAGTTACAAGGTGATGGACCTTCACCCCAAACTCAGGATCTGGCACAAGATCCTGCTCAACTGCATAAACCAGAGACCGAAGGGCAGTTCCCCAGATTACATCAACTTCAACCAGAAGGCGATGTTGTTCTTCATTCAAGACAAGAGGAAGATCTGCCTTCCCTACTTCCTGTTCTCCTACTTGAAGGAGTGTATCCGGAAGTCTAGGACTACTGCCTCCATCAAGTCAGCAATCAAGTATATCCCCTTTGGGAGATTGTTGTCTTATCTCTTCATTGAGAGTGGCCTCATTCAAGATCTGATCGATGCTGGTTGCACAGAGGATTTGAGCACCATTGTCAGTGATGTCTTCACTGCAAATTCTCTGAAGAAGATGGGTTTGGTCCAGAAGAAGATTGCTCCTGCTCATGAAGACACATCTTCTGAGATCAGAAGCAGAAGGATGCCTCTGAATGACTACCCACTGTGGACTCAAGCAGACAATCCTGACGCCATCAGATGCTATGTTGAAGACCTCAGGGCTCAAGGATTCGAGATTGATCTTGATGAATTCTTCAGCAGACTGCCGCCAGCTCCAGAGTTTCCTTCTCCTCCCAAGAAGAAAGCTCAGAGGAAGATGGTTCTGGAAGAATCCTCAGAGGAATCTGATGTCCCTCTGGTCAAGAAGACGAAGAGAAAGCCTGATGATGGTGATGATAGTGATAGTGAGGATGGTCCTCCAAAGAAGAAGCAGAAGAAGGTCAGAATCGTGGTGAAGCCTACTCGGGTGGAACCAGCTGCTGAAGTGGTCAGAAGGACTGTACCTCCTGCCAGAGTGACTCGATCATCAGCACATTCAAGTAAGCCTGCACTTGCTTCTGATGATGATTTGAATTTATTTGATGCACTCCCTATTTCTGCCTTGCTCCAACACTCCTCGAATCCCCTCACTCCTATTCCTGAATCCCAACCAGCCGCACAAACCACCTCTCCACCACATTCCCCAAGATCTTCCTTCTTTCAACCTTCTCCTACTGAAGCACCTCTCTGGAATTTGCTTCAGAACCCAACCTCTAGGTCAGAAGATCCAACCTCTCTCCTTACCATTCCGTACGACCCATTATCTTCTGAACCCATCATCCATGAACAACCAGAGCCAAACCAAACAGAACCACAACCCAGAACGTCTGATCCCTCTGTTCCCAGAGCATCAGCACGTCCTGCTGCCAGAACCACGGATACAGACTCTTCAACAGCCTTTACACCTGTATCCTTCCCAACCAATGTTGCTGATTCTTCTCCCTCCAATAACACTGAATCTATTAGAAAATTCATGGAGGTTAGAAAAGAAAAGGTGTCTACCTTAGAGGACTATTACGTTACATGTCCAAGCCCTAGGCGATATCCTGGCCCTAGACCTGAACGTCTCTTAGACCCAGATGAACCTATCTTGGCTAATCCTTTACAAGAGGCAGACCCCTTGGTTCAACAAGCTCACCCTGTCCCTGACCAACAAGAGCCTATTCAACCAGAACCTGAACCCGAACATTTAGTGTCTAACCAATCCTCGGTTAGATCACCCCATCCTCTGGTTGAAACTTCAGACCCTCACCTTGGAACCTCTGAACCCAATGCTCCCATGATTAACATTGGTTCTCCACAAGGTGTCTCTGAAGCTCATAGCAGCAATCACCCAGCCTCTCCTGAAACCAACCTCTCCATAATTCCCTATACTCACCTTCAACCCACATCTCTCTCTGAGTGCATCAATATTTTCTATCATGAAGCCTCCTTAAGGCTCCGCAATGTGCACGGTCAGACTGACCTCAGTGAGAACGCTGAACATGTGGCTGATGAGTGGAACAATATGGGCACTTGGCTAGTGGCTCAAGTTCCAATTATGATGCAGCTCCTGCATGCAGAGGGAAGTCAGAGCATTGAGGCTGCCAAGCAAAGGTTTGCTCGACGGGTGGCTCTTCATGAACAAGAACAGAGAAATAAGCTTCTTGAAGCTATAGAAGAAGCCAAGAGAAAGAAGGCTCAAGCAGAAGAAGCTGCACGTCTTGCAGCAGCTCAAGCTGAACAAGCCAGACTTGAGGCAGAGCGACTTGAAGCTGAGGCTGAAGCTCTTAGATGCCAAGCACTTGCACCAGTTGTGTTCACTCCTGCTGCTTCTGCTTCCATTCCAGATCCTCAAGCTGCTCAGAATGTTCCTTCCAGTTCAACTCAGCCAAGCTCATCCAGACTCGACATCATGGAACAACGTCTTGACATTCATGAATCCATGCTGATTGAGATGAAGCACATGATGATGGAACTTCTGCGACGATCTGACAAACCTTAATCTTAGGATCTCTTCTTCTTTCTTTCTTTTTAGTTATTTTTTTGTTTTTTTGTTTTGTTAAACTCTGTTTCTTTTTACTTACTTATTCTATTTTATTCGTTTGTGATTATATATGCATATCTATATAATTGTGTCACATATGTTTGCAAAACTCTTTTTATTTATAATAACCTTATGTTTACATCATACATTCTTTCCCTAAGTCTAGAATGGAGGATTTCTCCTCATTCTTCTGCACTCCTGGCGCTGCTCTGACCTATCCTTCTCCAGACGCTCCAGTACATGTTGGATGTTGCTGAGTCTGACCTTTAGCTCATCCCTCTCCAGAATCTCTTCTGAAGTCCTGAGCTTCTCTTCCAAGATCTCTTTTTCTTCCAGCAGCTTGAGTTCAAGCCGGCTGAGTTCTTGCACCTCCTCCACGAAGGCAAGGAATTCCTTCAGGTCTCTCTCCAACTCTGGACGCAGGTCCTCTTCCAGCAGTGTCCGTGTTAGCTCCGAGATGGTCGTTGTACCCTCTGGATGCCTGATGTTCAGGAACAAGTCCTCTTCAAAGGCCTTCTTCCTCAGCTCTTCTAGTGCTACGTTGTATGATGCCATTTTTCTTACTGAAAATTATTCGAGGTGTGAAGCTTACCTTTCTCTCCAACGCTTTATATAGGCTTCACTTTCTCTCTGAAAGTTAATGCTCCTACGGTTTCTCGAGGTTAAGTTCTTGGTAACTGACCCTTCTCTTTACTTCCTTGACCAGTGGTAAACGTTCTTCTCTTGCATTAACTCTTCTCTTTATTTCGCCTAACTCTGATTCTTGCATGGTTTTCACTTTCTTTTAAACTTAGACCTTCTCTAAGGGGGAGTACCTTGTACTTCAAGCTAAGTTTTTCACACCCCAAGCTTTTTGCTTATGACAAAAAGGGGGAGTAAACCCAGTTTTTGATGTGTAAGATGTGTTAGTGTGATTTATTTTTCTTTTGGAGAATTTAAGAGTTCCACCTTCATGACCATAGATGTGTCACTGGGCAAATACAAGGAATACATTTCACTTTTTCTGAAGTGATTATAAGTTGACTCTGATACCAAAGACTCTGATACCTTGTCCATGACTCTGATCACTTATGCGCTCTGATTATTCATTTTTCATCTAATTCATAAGTTTTTCACTCTGAACTCTTACATCATTTAGCTCAGAATCTAGACTTTACTAACGTTTTCATCAAGTATTAGATTCAGGGGGAGCTAAGCTCAGAATCAAGCAGTGACTTGAATTCAGAATGAGCAAGATAAACTATTCACATCAGGATAAGTATTATTCTATATCTCTAAACTCTGAGTGAATTCAGTTTAATGTTTAAGAATTGTTCATCAAAAATCTTAGTTTTGTCATCATCAAAAAGGGGGAGATTGTAAGATCAAGTTTTGATCTAGTAGTACAACTCTATGTTTTGATGATTACAAGTTAACCTTTTGATATGAACAATTGTGGTACTCTAACGTGTTTTTCTGAGTGTGCTATTTACAGGCTCTGACCTCAACTCAATCTCACACAAATCAGAAGCACTGTGTATAAAGGGTAACCCAAGCAACGCTTTCGCATTCACCATGTTCAGTATGAACAGTGGAAAAGCTTCAGAAGTTCTGAAGCTATACAAACTCTGATGTGGACTCAGTCGCTAGAAGCTCTGAAGATCCAGAAGTTCTGATAACCAAGAAACACTGAAGGTTCAGATGTTCTGATGGTGTAGAAGACTCTGAAGATCCAGAAGCTGAATAGTGGAAACTCTGAAGTCCAGAAGCAAGAAACTCTGAAGGCCATGTTCTTCCCTCTGAGTTCAGAATCAGAAGATACAATGGTCAGAGGATCTGTGCTTTCCCTCTGACTCTGATCAACCGGCTTCACAAGTTCCAATATGAAGCATTCCCCTGAACAGAAGTCTCCTAAGTTAAAAGGTCAAGTCGCTATCCAAGTACAAAAGCAAGTGTACCTTCCTGACGACCTACCTAACGTTCTCAGCCACAGCAGAAGCTGGATTTTCCAGAACTGCCCTCCAACGGTAGCATTTCCCATGCAACGCTCAACCCTAATCCTTGGAGTATATATAGAGGCTGAAGATTGAAAGAAGCGGCGAAGAAAAACAAGAAGCAACACATACGCGCAAAACATATTCAAAATATTCTAAGCTTTCTTTCATCTGAAATTCATTGAGTTTACTATTAGCTTTTTAGAAGCAAATCTCTTGTAAACATTTCTTTGATAAACAGTTTGTTTAGTTCCTTTAGGAGATCAAGGTTGATCGGATCCTAGAGAAGACTAAGAGAGTGAATCTTAGTGTGAGCTAAGTCAGTGTAATTGTTAGTCACTTGTAGGTTTCAAGTGCAGTTGTAACTCTTACCTGATTAGTGGATTGCCTTCATTCTAAGAAGGAAGAAATCACCTTAACGGGTGGACTGGAGTAGCTTGAGTGATTTATCAAGTGAACCAGGATAAAATCCTTGTGTGCTTCTCTATCTCTTATCTTTAGCACTTAAGTTCTCGAAAGATTTGTCAAAATCTTTAAGGTGGAAGTTTTGTACTGAAAACGTTATTCAAACCCCCCCCCTTTCTACCGTTTTTCATACCTTCATCCTTCTCCAGACGCTCCAGTGCATACTGGATGTTGTTGAGCCTGTCTTTTAGCTCATCCCTCTCCAGAATCTCTTCTGCAGTCTTGAGCTTCTTTTCCAAGATCTCTTTTTCTTCCAGCAGCTTTAGTTCAAGCTGGCTGAGTTCTTGCACCTCCTCCACGAAGGCGAGAAATTCCCTCAAGTCTCTCTTCAACTCTGGACGCAGGTCCTCCTCCAGCAGTGTCCGTGTTAGCTCTGAGATGGTTGTTGTACCCTCTGGATGCCTAATGTTGAGAAACAAGTCCTCCTCAAAGGCTCTCTTTCTCAGCTCCTCTAATGCGATCATGTCTGACGCCATTTTTCTCTAGTATGATGTTGTGAAGCTTACCCCTCTCTCCAACGCTTTATATAGGCTTCACTTTCTCTCTGAAAGTTAATGCTCCTACAGTTTCTCGAGGTTAAGTTCTTGGTAACTGACCCTCCTCTTTACTCCCTTGGCCGGTGGTAAACGTTCTTATCTTGCATTAACTCTTCTATTTATTTCGCCTCACTCTGATTCATGCATCGTTTTCATTTTCTTTAAACTTAGACCTTCTCTAAGGGGGAGTACCTTGTACTTCAAGCTAAGTTTTTCACACCCCAAGCTTTTTTCTTATGACAAAAAGGGGGAGTAAACCCAGTTTTTGATGTGTAAGATGTGTTAGTGTGATTTATTTTTCTTTTGGAAAATTTAAGAGTTCCACCTTTATGACCATAGATGTGTCACTGGGCAAATACAAGGAATACATTTCACTTCTTCTGAAGTGATTCTAATTTGACTCTGATACCCAAGACTCTGATACCTTGTCCGTGACTCTGATTACTTATGCGCTCTGATTACTCTATTTTCATCTATGTCATAAGTTTTTCACTCTGAACTCTTATATCATTTAGCTCAGAATCTAGACTTTACTAATGTTTTCATCAAGTATTAGATTCAGGGGGAGCTAAGCTCAGAATCAAGCAGTGACTTGAATTCAGAATGAGCAAGATAAACTATTCACATCAGGATAAGTCTTGTTCTATATCTCTAAACTCTGAGTGAATTCAGTTTAATGTTTAAGAATTGTTCATCAAAAATCTTAGTTTTGTCATCATCAAAAAGGGGGAGATTGTAAGATCAAGTTTTGATCTAGTAGTACAACTCTATGTTTTGATGATTACAAGTTAACCTTTTGATATGAACAATTGTGGTACTCTAACGTGTTTTTCTGAGTGTGCTATTTACAGGCTCTGACCTCAACTCAATCTCACACAAATCAGAAGCACTGTGTATAAAGAGCGACCCAAGCAACGCTTTCACATTCACCATGTTCAGTATGAACAGTGGAAAAGCTTCAGAAGTTCTGAAGTTATACAAACTCTGATGTGGACTCAGTCGCTAGAAGCTCTGAAGATCCAGAAGTTCTGATAACCAAGAAACACTGAAGGTTCAGATGTTCTGATGGTGTAGAAGACTCTGAAGATCCAGAAGCTGAATAGTGGAAACTCTGAAGTCCAGAAGCAAGAAACTCTGAAGGCCATGTTCTTCCCTCTGAGTTCAGAATCAGAAGATACAATGGTCAGAGGATCTGTGCTTTCCCTCTGACTCTGATCAACCGGCTTCACAAGTTCCAATATGAAGCATTCCCCTGAACAGAAGTCTCCTAAGTTAAAAGGTCAAGTCGCTATCCAAGTACAAAAGCAAGTGTACCTTCCTGACGACCTACCTAACGTTCTCAGCCACAGCAGAAGCTGGATTTTCCAGAACTGCCCTCCAACGGTAGCATTTCCCATGCAACGCTCAACCCTAATCCTTGGAGTATATATAGAGGCTGAAGATTGAAAGAAGCGGCGAAGAAAAACAAGAAGCAACACATACGCGCAAAACATATTCAAAATATTCTAAGCTTTCTTTCATCTGAAATTCATTGAGTTTACTATTAGCTTTTTAGAAGCAAATCTCTTGTAAACATTTCTTTGATAAACAGTTTGTTTAGTTCCTTTAGGAGATCAAGGTTGATCGGATCCTAGAGAAGACTAAGAGAGTGAATCTTAGTGTGAGCTAAGTCAGTGTAATTGTTAGTCACTTGTAGGTTTCAAGTGCAGTTGTAACTCTTACCTGATTAGTGGATTGCCTTCATTCTAAGAAGGAAGAAATCACCTTAACGGGTGGACTGGAGTAGCTTGAGTGATTTATCAAGTGAACCAGGATAAAATCCTTGTGTGCTTTTCTATCTCTTATCTTTGGCACTTAAGTTCTCGAAAGATTTGTCAAAATCTTTAAGGTGGAAGCTTTATCTTGAAAACGTTATTCAAACCCCCCCCCCCTTTCTACCGTTTTTCATACCTTCACCGGTCCTCCTCGGGTTCACTCAACACGATCTCCCAGATCACGGTCGCTACCACCGTCTTGGTAGTCACCATCTACCCCCCCCCCCAAATAAGACACATAACAAACAAGCAGGGTCAGGTCGACAGCAAAACAAGCAATAATCAATAATCAAATACTTATAGATTTATTATCTCTTATGGGAATTTAATCAACAGTTAGTCGGTTAGGCTAACGGATCCTCACTTCACACAACCCACCAAAACACCTTGGCCAATCACGTACATCCGCAGACGTACAATCACATGGATATGCAATGATCCACAAATCACAATTCTCACGGTGACCGCAGTCAACCAATTCACGAGGATCCACTGATCCACAAATCTCCCTCGCGTGCAAGCTACCGTTTGTCTCTAACGGCACCATCATTCTCATGGACCATAGTCTCACTAGACCTATGACCGTTTTATCACATTTACTTGCAAGCGAGTTATAAATTCATTCTCTTGGTGTTTAAGGCTCTAAAGTCAATCCTAGAGCCTTATGAGTTAATATCGTATCAGATTACAACGTCAAGAAATAACAGTCACACTAGTAGGAATTACAGTTGGGTGAGCGACCTCCTAGACAAGTCACGACTAAACTTCATGCATAGCATAAAAATAATCAGGGCCTCACAAATTCACAAACTATTTACAAATTCCAGAAGCTCAGTTTACAGATATCATCATATAAAAATCTCACAAATGTCCCTAGTCACATGTTACTAACATTTCCAACAATTTCTCAAATTTAGTGTTTCTGGACAACAGGTGCAGCGTGTACTAAAACTGGTCTCCAGACTGCAATACTTAGCCACAAATTTCACATGATACATGACTGGAAAGCTAATTCGAAAATATACATCTTTCTAGTTTATCACTTTTCCATTTGAGACCCATAATTAGGTGATATTAGACCTTAAAGCTTGCTGTCCGGTACAGGAAGAACAGCAGGTGCAACAGTCACTAAGATCGACCTCCAGACCTCATTACTAAACCAAAAATTATGTTCTTTATATGCCTGGAAAGCCAATTCGAAAATATAAAACTTTCCAGTTTATCCCTTTTTCATTTGGGACCCGGAATTAGGTGATACTAGACTCCTAAAATCGCTGTCCAGTACAGGAAACTGGCATAGATACTTTTGCCTTCAAATTAATTTTTTTAACCATTCAAGTCCCATAGTTTTAAACCGTATTCCAGCAGAAAGAACCACATATATCATATATCATGCTTAAATTTCCAGGACCAAGATAACCATCAATTTTAGCACAAAAGGCAGATCTAAGCATATGAATCTTCAATCATTTTAATCAAGCAAAGTCATAGAAGAAATGATAGTTGTAGTGATGATTAAAGGAGAATCATGGCATCAACATTTCATCTCAAATCAGAAGCAAAACATCAAGATCTCAAGGCAAAAAAAAACAGCAAGCATCATGATCACAAAACTCTTGCAAAAGCAATCATGTTCATGGCTTTTCTCATAGTAAAACATGGCGAATCCTTGCTCTGAAAATAGAGGAAAGTGCAGGTTAGAACTCAGTCCCTTGTTGTCCAAGTCTCCCTCTTTCTTCTTCCTCCTCGCGGTCTCTCTCTCTCTCGGTCTCCCTCTCCCTTGCGCGAGCACAACGAGCGGCGGTGGCGGCTTGGAACGGTGGCGGCTTCCTCTCCTTCTCTCTCAGTTGCTCTCTTTTCTCCTCTGTGTTTTACGTAAGTGAGTTGTGTAGGGTTTCTAATTCTGATATGAGAGAAGAAACAAGGTTTCCCCCCTAATGCCCCCATGCAACCCGCGGCTACACACACTATGGGCTAGGGTTTTGCTTTCTTTTCACTTAAGCCCAAATCCATATCTACCTTGTCCCACTAATCACACACTTAATCAGGCCTGAACCTACTTAAAACATAAACCCTTTTTAGTAAATTTACAAGCAAACTCGGAATTAAAAGAAAAACAATTCAATTAATTCGCTGGTACTGTACAGCCAGAACAACGGTCACTAAAACGCAAATATCTCGAGCTACACAAGTCGGAATGACCTGGTTCCACTTCGAGAATTTTCTTAACTTAAAGGGCTACAACTCGCATGAAGGAAGTTTTCCCAAATGAGGTCGTTAAGACCCTCTAAAAATTTACACAAGTTGACAGCCGGAATCTGTCAGATCTCAAGCTTAGTCAAAAATCTCATTTTTATTCATTCTTTCATGAAAGTGCTACAAAATGAAACTAGGGCCTTACATCTATTGCCGGGTCGATTTAAAGTCAATTGACCGATGTCTCGATTTACGTGCAAACAAGTACTACAATAAAATATCACACATACACGCATACACACACATATATATATACATACGTATATCATATAGTATAGTTATACTATTAGCTCATATTCACCTATCTCGACTTTCTAGGGTTTCGCGTCACCTATGAGGTCTTTACCTGGTTGGTGGGATGTTACAGTCCCCACAAACAATGAGATAAAGATGGTCTTGAGCAGAGGTAGCATAACCACCATCCCATTGCTAGTGCGTGCTTGGCATGAGGAGGCATAGTTGCACTATGTTCCCCTCACAATTCACAAACGAATGCTAAATTATTACAATACTGTCAAGTTTCAACCATGTTCTTAATTATATTACTAGATCACATATATACCTTCATTGGGCTTAACTCTAATCAATAGCTTAATAATAGTCCATCTCCATGTTAATTTAATTACTTCCTTCAATGGAAGACTAAACTTTAATTAGATTTGTTTAATTTATTCAATGCTCGTAGATTAGCTTTGATGAGGATCAAGAGCAACAAGAGGTCATTCAAAGCTTAGGAGGGGTTTTTCCGAAAACAAAAAGCTCCATTGACCTGGTCTATGGCAAGAAAGCACCAAGAAAACTTAATCAAATTTATGGCTAAGACACTTGCAACACAAGGAAGTGAAATGATGGCACCAAAGCCCGTGATGGTCATCCAAGCCAATGAGTGGGCGCCATTTTAAAGAAGGCTTATTAGCACTTTTGGTCCCCCAGGTTTCTAAAATGTGCAAACGAGGTCCCTCAACTATAAAAATAGCATTTCGCTACCTTCACGTTAGTCTCTGTCAACACTTTTGGTCCCTCGCCAAATTTCCGTCCAAAAATGTGGAGTTTTTTTAATTGAGGTGGCATGACATTAGGAGAGAGAAGACCTAATAAGACTCACCCATGTGAGCTGCACATGATTCCTCTTCTTCACCACTACCCATTATCCAGGAACATCATCTTCTCCAACCCAACTTAAACAAATCAAACCCAAAAACCTTATGATCTTCATCATCTTAACCCAGAAAATAAGGATATTTTTTCTTCAGATTGTGGAAATAAAGCACAAATTATATATATCCAAAATAAACACATGGAACAGAGAAAGATAATTCATTAGGTGTGTACAGAGAAGCTTGATTCCATGGAACGAATTATATACTGTATTGTCACTAATTCAGAAGCTTGATTCCATGAATCATTAACAGGGAAAAAAATAAAAGACATTACAACGTAATAAACGCATGGAACACTCAATCCTTTACATAAATCCCCTTCTCAAGAATTTCCACTACTTTCGATTCTTCTCTCAAAACGAATATTCCTCTGAACCCTTGCTCTTCACCAACCCCTAATTCACCACCGATCCAGAAACCACCACCATCTTAAACCCTCACCTCACCTGAAATCACCACTAGAGCCATCATTCACTAACCCTTCCTCTCAAATGAAACAGAACCAAACCCTAATCACGACCGCAGCCTCTATCCTTTCCTTACCCAGATTCGAAAAATCGAGAGAGAGAGAGTAGCGATTCAGAAACAGAGAGGGAAGCAGCGATTCAGAAATAGAGAGAGGGGTTTTTGGGTCCATTCGCACCTCCAATGCGTCCCAAATCTCCATCTCAACAACAACCAAACCCTCCCCTCACATTATCTCTTTCTCTTGATGGGAGGTTGGGGTTAAGGTTTGGATAGGGTTGGGATTGCTGAAGAAATGGAGAAGATGATGTTGTAATTTGAGAGAGAGAACGATGAAGATGAGAAGAGAAGATAAAGAAGATGAAGTTTTTGTTTTTTTAATTAATTTTAACAATTTAAATTTTATTAAAATTCCACGTCAGCAAAAAACGTTAGTTTTTGGACGGAAATTTTGTGGGGGGCCAAAAGTGTTGACGGAGACTAACGTGGAGGTACTAAAATGCTATTTTTATAGTTTAGGGACCCCATTTGCACATTTTAGAAACCTGGAGGATCAAAAATGGTAATAAGCCTTTAAAGAAGAAGCTGATTTGTCTTCTTTTTCTTTTATTTAAATTAAATAAATGTGCAAGTGACTAATTGATTAAGTTGGGACGAGAAGCACTTAGTCTTTGTATTTGTTTTGGTGTGTATAATCCACTTCAAGTGGTGGTTGGTGCATGGAGTGTAAAGGAGGGACCCATCTCTCTCTTTGTTTTGTTTTTAAATAAGTAGTCAATGGTTTGCCAAGGAGTTACAATCTGAATCAACAAGAAGACAAGAGAGAAAAGAGCATTCAAGGATTTTCAAGGCTAAATGAGGAATTACAAGACAAATGAAGTTAAGTGGATTAAAAGCATGAAGTTTGTGTCTTCCTAGTCATTAAGAGCTATTTGAATGGGAGTTACAACCAGCCTCCTACACACCTAAACCAAGGTTTTATTCTCTTTTATTTGTGTTTAATCTTCAGCCTAGGATTCCCTTATGGTAACACTTAGTTGATTTTTACATCAAGGCTGAGTTCTTCTCCTATAAGTGGCACTTGATACCATCGTAATAGGCATATTTTGATAATATAATTTTGAGTTTTCATACTCTTGGGTTTTGGATTGAATCTAGCTATTGATCTCATCAAGAAGCTTTTCTTGTGGTGATCTTCACTCCCAAAAGCTTATCCTTCTCAAAGGTGGCGCCCCTACTCTCCATTTTCACTTCTGAAAATCATTCAATACTCTCCATTTCCAACACTTAATCATTTCAATTCCATCAACCTTTTCTTTTTCCATCATCATTTTCGTTTTTATTCAAAGTCCACTCCACAAATGCAAGTTTGAGTCACAACTAATACAAACACTCATGCACATCAGTTTCATGACCAAGTTCAACATCAAGGAGGCCATCAAGCTTGGTACCCGGTGATCCACTCTTTGATTATCTTGACCTCAGCATTTCTTTGCATCACCAACCATTCAGGATCACTTGGGTTTTCTGACATTATGTCCAAGCAATGAGACCCTGCAATTGTTAATTATAATAAATATTAATTTCATCCACGCATAAATGCATTATCAAAAATAATAAGCATAAAGTCATAAAGACATAACATTGTGTGTAATTAATATATATGGTGATTTTTTTTATCTTTGCTTTGTGCTGGTTGGTTTTGAACTTGGACCTGTTGGTGTTTGGACATCTTCCAAAACCACAAACCACTCAACAAACCGACATTTATATATCTAGTGATGGTGATACATATAAACAGAAAGACTTAATTGCACTTTTCGTCTTTGAAATATTGTAATTGTGCGATTTGACTCCCTAATCTTTAAAACGACCAATTTGAGTCCTGACATTTTTAATTTGTGAAAATCAAGTCCCTCTGTTAATTTTCCATCCAATTTTTAACAGTTGTTGCTTATGTGTTCTTCATTAATGACATGGATCTGATAATAGATGACACTAGGATGCCATATCATATATCTTCTTTTTCTTTTAAAATTTCATTTTCTTCAACTCTTCTTCATCTCTCTCCAGAAGCACATCAGTCCACCACCACTCTCTTCTTCTTTCCTCCATTTCTCTCCAACAGAACTTGACAGAGATACCAGAAATCCGTAAGGAGAAACCCATAAATTTCCAGAAGCTGAAGGAAACTTGTTCTTCTTCATCTGAAGAGGCATAGTTTGGTAGCAGAGAATCCATGGCCACTGCCACAAACACGAACCCGATTGGAATTGGGAAACAACAAACTCGATCAAGGTGACACCACCCAAACTCGATGAGAACGCGGCGCGACCAGATTGGGGTTTGAAAGCAAAGATGGATTTCACGGTAACTACCCAGGTTCTCTATGCTCAGGCTTTCCCTTTTCTTTCTTATTTCCTTGTTTGGCTTGGGTTGGATGATATTGCTTCTGCCTAATCAAATTGATGCTGAGTAACTGGATTTTTTTAAAGGGAAACGACCGTTTTCAATTTGGACGGAAAATTGAGTGAGGGACTTGATTTTCACAAATTAAAAATGTTAGGACTTAAATAATGTTATATATGATATGATGCGAATGAATCAAAGTAATATATAGAGAGAAAAATCAGGCATATGAAAGATGGGTCTAAGAGCAGTGTTTAAAAATGAGAATTGATAAGTACCATTTACAGTGGAAAGGGCAATGACACTGTCTGATATACTCTCCAACACCCTGCGATAGATTCAGAACATAAAATGAAATCAGTTGTTAAGCTGAAAATTTTAAAAAGAAAGGTAAATTATGGTTGCTGAATTTTATTTTTCTGATTTATGAAAATAGTTTATTTTACCCGCCAGAGCTGTAGGGATCTTTCAATCCATTGGAGAAGATGATATTACTTCCAAACCTACGGAGAATCAGTCTCAAATCCTGCATGTACATATAAAATAAAGATTCACACATTAATTTTATAGTTAATCAATTAAATAGAAAGGAGGAAACTAGGATCCTGATTGATTATGTTACTTACATGACCCCCATAATATGTGGTAATCCAATGAGGCCGTGGAAGGACATCATATAAGCTCCAACACTCATTCACAAAGCTCTTCATATTGAAGGGTGCTGGTGGAAACATTGAGCCGCTCCTATCATGACCAATTGGCATAACCATCTCGCTGCATGTCTGCTTAATCATGAAATTAACTTAATTAATTTAGTTAAGATGATCCAAATGGTTAAGGACGTGACTTCTAATACTATTAGAGTACACTATGAAATGTGTAAGAGAAGGTACTGTTAGTATTTGATGACTGTGCATACAGTCAGCTATAGAGTTAGTTATTCTTAGGCGTCAGAAATTAGCTATGCTTAGCTGTCATAACATAATTAGTTAGAGTTGTTAGCTTGTTCAACAAGCTTAGTGCACTATTATAAATACTGTAATCATCTCTTGTATCATCAGCTTTTGAAATCAATGATAATCAGTTTCTCAAATTAGAGTTTTCAACATGGTATCAAGAGCTGAGTTCGATCCTTGAGATCTCTCACTCTCTCCAATTTTTCTTCTTCATCTTCATCACCATGGCTGATGAAGTTCCTGTGATTCCAGTTCCAGTGGCTCAACCGCAGTTGAGTTCTTCCACTCTGGTTCACAAGCTCACCTTGAAGCTTGATGATACAAACTTCCTTTCATGGAAGCAGCATGTGGAAGAGATTGTGAGAACTCACAGATTGTTGAGTTTTCTTGATCATCCAGAGATTCCAACATGATTTCTCAATGAAGAAGATCGTGTGAATGCAGTTGAGGATCCTGCATATCAGGTTTGGATGCAGCAGGATTTTGCACTTTTCACGTGGCTCCTCTCTTCTCTTTCACAAACTGTGCTTCCTACAGTGGTGAATTTCTCTCAGTCGTGGCAGGTTTGGGAGGCAGTGCTTGATTTCTTTCAAGCACACTCTCTAGCATAATCAATGCAACTCAGATCTGAACTTCGATCTATCTCCAAGGGATCGAAGACTTGTTTTGAATATCTCAAACGCATTAAGTCGATTGTTAATGCGTTGATCACCATCGGAGATCCAATTTCCTATCGTGAACATCTCGTGGCGCTTTTCAATGGCCTACTTGATGACTATAGTCATCTCCAAACGATTGTGTATAATCGCAATCTGCCGAGTCCGATCTCGCAAATCGAAGCGATGATCATCCCACATGAGGCGCGTTTGGATCGTGCACGCTCTCGCCAAATCAACGTGAGTCCTCCATCAGCGCTTCTGACTCAAGCTTCGCCACCACCGGTCCGATCTCGCAATCGCAAGTGTTCAATGTCAGATTTGCTACAAATATGGTCATGATGCAAGTATTTGCTATCATCGTGGACCTTTCCCTCTGCATCTCCTGGCATGTTTGGCATGAATTGAGGCTTTGGAATGAGTTTTCCTAATTTTCCTATGATGCCTACGATGCCTCAGTTTGGTTTCTCTCCTTACTTAAAAGGATATCTCTAGAAGTTGTTTTGATTTCCATGAGATCCTTTGGTGATTACAATTAAAAGATATTATATTAAAAACAACTTTGGGGAAAGGGAATAGATATCTAGAAAAGACACAGTATGTAAAGTGGGGATAGAGAAAAAAAAAAGGATTTTGAGAGGAGCAGAGCAGGGATAGCGTGAAGACTTCATAGTGTTAGAAGAAGAGAAGGAAGTAGGATCATAAATCTTTGGAGCAGATGCGTCCTGCAAGGGCGCATCTTTGGAGAAGTATAGGTAAGGAAGTCTTGATTTTTACTGGTGTCTTCTGCAATAGGGGAAGGGAAAAAAAGGACTAGGAAGGAAGTATTGAGAAATTAAATATCTCTTCTTTTTGCATGTTAAAATTTTACATAAGAATTGATAGCTTATGTGTTAGCAATTTGGGTATGTCACAGAGAAGAGGAAAAGCTCAGACATTCGTATTATGAACTTTTGGAACATAGGAAATTGGGTGAGAGCTCTTAGTTGTGTGTTGTATTTTTCTGGGTGCATTTCTGTGATTGCGGTCAGTTAGGAAAATTTTATGATCATTAGAAATTACATTTTAGAGGTGGAAATTGGAAAAGCTTAGTGAAAGTCTAAGTTAAAAGACTGAGGTAATCTGTAAAAACAATTTAGGTTTGGAAATTGATTTAATTTTGCGGCTATCCCTTAGAGCACTAATTTAATATTTTATTTTTACTCTAGATTTTGCAAAATTGGCTCATTAGCATCAGAGGACAACTTCTGTTTCAGCTGCTCAAGAAGTCAATGAGTAAAATGATGGAGATTATAGCAAGTTTATAAATTATCTTATTATAACTGTGTATCTTCTTATTACCACAAAGTGAGATAAAATCACGGTTCAACTATTTTATGATTTATGACTTGGGATATGTGGTGAAATTACTGATGTTATAGTTCAATGGTTGTCTAAACCATTTTACTAATGTGCTAAGTAGATTGATTACATATTTTTCTGAAAGAGGAAGAAGATTTCTTAGAACTTGTGGCTAATGACAGTAAACATTAGCCTTGGTGCACCATGATGTATGTGCCTGCTGTTGATTTTCTTGGCGGGAGCCTGCAATTGACTCTTTCAGGCGGGGAGCCTTCTATGGGTAATTTCAGGCGGGAGCCTGCTATTGATTCTTTTAGGCGGGGAGCCTATGCCGACATGGTTAAAGATTCTGTTTACAAGCAGAGAGTTTGTTTTTGTTCTTCTATTTGAGTAATATCTTTACTTAGTTATGTATAATATGATTTGTATGCAATGATTTGGATGAGACCAAGGATATCATTCCTCCTAATATTCATTTAATTTTGCTTGTTTTCTTTATTCTCTAGTATTTACTCACTAAGTATGAGGTGACTTACCCTGTCTGTTGTTTTTTTTATTAATTTAGGTAATCAGGCTCGTGTTGAACCAACCACATCCTCTAGACAATCGACTTAGGATCCTTCATGAGGCCCTTCTGCTAAAGGGCTACTAGTGTTGTTGACTTGTTGTGTCTGACCCATGTTGTTTGAGTTAAAACTTGTTTTGTTATTGTCACTTTAACTTCTACGTTGTATCTACGTAGTGGCTCTAATATATGGTCTACTAGAACCTTTATTATATAGCCTTGGTTCTGTATAGCCTTGGGAGGCTTTTTTTTTAACTTGCTGCTATTATTTTGTTATTACAGGCTCTTATAATATTTGGGATAGTTCATATTTTAGGGGAGACTCTGCTGAATTTCCTATAGAAAATTCCTTGAAGCATAAATATGTCATATATAGATATTATAAAGTCTTTCCATCTCTATGCGCAATTAGTTAAGGCTTGCTAGGTTAGGATGATTAACCTATGCGCCGGTCACCATCCAGGTTGGGTCGTGACACAGTCCTTGCTGCAAGAGCTTCAAGTTCCTTTTACCCCTCCTCGGGTTTTCTGTGACAATATGGGGGCTGTTGCTTTAACACATAATCCAGTTCTTCACACTCGTACAAAGCACATGGAGCTAGACATCTTCTTTGTCAGGGAAAAGGTGTTTAAGAAGTCTCTTTTTGTTCACCACATTCCTTCTGAAGATCAGCTAGTAGATATTTTCACCAAGGCTCTTTCTCCTACCCATTTTGAGCTTCTTCGTTCCAAACTCCATGTGATTGAGAAAGTTCTTTCTCCTCCACCTTAAGTTTGAGGGGGTCTATTAGAGTATACTATGAAATGTGTAAGAGAAGCTATTGTTAGTAGCTGCTGACTGTGCATACAGTCAGCTACAGAGTTAGTTATGCTTAGGTGTCAGAAGTTAGTTATGCTTAGCTGTCAAGCTTAGCTGTCATAACAGAATTAGTTAGAGTTGTTAGCTTGTTCAACAAGCTTAGTGCACTATTATAAATACTGTAATCATCTCTTGTATCATCAGCTTTTGAAATCAATGATAATCAGTTTTTCAGATTAGAGTTTTCAACAAATACAAGATACCATGACATTTACCTGCCATCTCCAGTTCAGGTTAGTTTGGGTTTGATGATTGCTTTCATACATGTCATGGCATGACTGGTTTCTCAAGACATCAACACCTTGAAATATTTGGTCCAGAATGGCTGCGTTCTTAGCTGCTGCTGCATCAATAGCTTCACATATCCTATTCACGGGGTAATTAGGCACATTGTACTGAGCTGAATAAGTATATAAGAACTCTAAGTAGTCTTTGAGCACAGAAGCTTTCTTCAATTTGCTGAAACATGACAAATTAATTAAGGAAACAATATTTTTAGTCAATCTGGATTAGGCACAAAATTATGGACATTTGTGTACTATGCTTACCTGCAAGTTTTGAATCTGTTGCTGAGAATTGAAAGACCATTAGGCTTCTTAGCAACTCTGTCAATTTCAGACCATGATTTACGAATAGTTTGGTAACAGCTCTCACTAGTTTCCTGAACCATGCAAATTATGCATCAATTGTAGTAAAGATTAAAGAGTTTTTCATAATCTTTGATATTTTAGACTCCACATTCATTGAAAAGATTAAGCAAAGGTTAGTAGATTAATTACTTTGAAGTCCTTGGTTACGATAGAATAGTATCCAGCTTGTGGGGTGATATCATCGAAGTAAAGAATGGGTGCTGATGAAGCAAGAGCACCAAGAGCAATATGGGGATACTTTAGGCGGAACCATGATGCAAGCACTGCACAATAATTAGGGAACAAAGTTAGTTAAATAATAAACCCTTTTTCTTATGACAAAAATCTAATTGAATGAATTAGCTATATGATGATAAAGCTATATAAGCATTAACTGAGTGGATACAGTCTTACTTCCGCCATAAGAGCCTCCAATAACGATTATGGGAGAATTCTGAGCAGACAAACTTTTCTTGATGTGTAAAAGCACAGCAGCATAGTCCGCTAGTGCTTGGGCTGAGTTAAAGTAGCCCCGAGTACTAGCATTTCTCATAGCTTCTTCCCATGAACCAAATGGTATTGATTTTCCATAGTATCTATGTTGTTCAAATTAAAACATCATATGTATATATTAGCATATAAAAATAATTAAGTAGTAGTTTCTTGTAACTTCAAATATTAGACTGCCTAATGAGATGGCCAGAACCATTGTCTTATTGAATGTTATAAGTGGTAGTCACAGGTTGGGATTTTTTTTTCATCATCAATCATTCTGAAATTAAGAAGCTACGATAAGTATGTTTGATTTCCCATTCTGAAATTAAGAAGCTACAAGAGAGGATACTCTAATTATAATAGAGCAATTCATAACCAATACATAACACTACAATTAAAATACTAAATAAGCATAAAGGAAATGGTAAATTCTTAATGGTTACAAAACTAAACACAATAGCCCTTAAACAGTACTAATGCACCTTAATGCTTGTAACTCATAACCTTTCATTTTGTAACCACACAACCTTTATTTTTCCAATTAAACTAATATTATTTCTAACCGTTTTTGCTTTGAACATGATTAGAGTCAATTGCAGATATGTTCAAAGTTTATCTAATAGTACTTTTACCTCCATATAAACAATAAGGGCATTGAAGTGAGGAGCTTTATCCCTGAGAAACCCAACAGAGTATATATCATCTTCTAACCGTGACTCAGCACCAAGCAATGCAAATATTGGTGAACTTGAATTAGCTCCACCCCAATACTTGAAATCCACCATATATCTTTGTTGGAAAGTGGTGTAGCTTTCAGGCATGTAGTTGAAGTGATCAAGTGTTTGGGTGTAGTAGAAAGTTTTGAGGTCTTCAGGTTCGTAAGAGGAAGACATGGTTTGTGATTCTTTGGTTCTATGGAAAGTTCCTAACCTAGGAATGTTCAACGCAGAGGCAGAAACTGAGATAAGAAGAAACAGAAGAAGACATTGAATGGAGGATCCCATGGCTGAGTTTTGAATAGAGGAAGACATTGAACTGAGGATCACATGTGTATCTCTTATAAGCATATGTGCATAGGATTCAGATTATCTTTGCCCCAAGCTTGTATTCACAGGTGGAGGTAATAAGGATACAGAGTCGAACATATTAAGGCATCTATGATTTGTTGAGATATTTGATTGAGTGATACTAAAAATCAAATGTTGCCACTATAAGGAGTTTGCGTTAGAACTTAGAACTCTATTTACTATCAGCAAATTTTCTTGTTTATGCAAACTGATAAGTAGCTGATAATTTATTGCATGTGCCAAGGATGGCAATGAGATGTATGTTGTCCCATTTACTTAACTGCATTCGAAATCCCCAACTTATTTCTATATTGTATTGAACACTTTAAAGTTTAATAATACATGGAAAACTTATTTGTTTTCTGTATAGCAATTATGATTGCTTCTACGTCTCATAGTAAATTTAAATTTTATAATATAGTTTATAGAAGTTAATGTCATATTTTATTTTTCACATAATCTAAACTTTGAATTTAAAGACTAATTAAGGGCCCGTGCATTATCCTAGAATTAAGACATCTATGATTTGCATTTCCTTTTGAAGCCTTTCTGATTCTGGTTTCGTGAGCCTAATGGCATGCTTTCTGGTTTTAGACAAACCAAGCAGTAGCCAACTTTTGTACTGGGTTGTGTAGGAAATAGGAAAAAGGGGGGGTCACTGTCTCTGGTGTTCTGTATTCTCTTTATATACGTAGTGGCACCATGTTCTTTTTTGCAAAAACATTCTTATTTTGGATTCTTTGAATTCTGAAACCACAAAACAGCTTTTCCTTTTCTAAAGTTTGGCATTTCAAAGTTCAGTGGTCTTCTCCTCTTAGTTTTTGAATTCAATTAATGTGGATATACATGTTGGACAGATTGGGAGCAATTAACTTTTTTCAATTCGACATGTTCATATTGGTTTTGAGTATAGTTCACTTAACTTCACTAAGTGTGCACCTTTTCTATCCATTTTTTTAGTGGACACTGGAAAGTAATTGTCCTTGCTCAAAATGTTCACTAATTGGGATCATCCAGGATTGAATTGAAGCTTAGGAATTAGTCATCAAATTCAATTTTTGTCCTTGCTCAAAATTCAAGAAATTTTCTTAATATTGTGCTTGCCATGGAATTAGTTGATGATGTTGAAGCTCGGCTGACCACATTGAGAGAGAGTGGTTGGGATAATTTATTCGGTGATGTTCAAGAATTTTGTGGTACTTAAGATATTTCGGTGCCAAATATAGATGTAGAAATACCGGTTCGAGGTCGTTCAAGGCTACAAGGGAGGACTATCACTAATCTTCATACGGTGCAGAGATTTTTTATGTTGCTATTGACAAAATATGTGTGGAGATGAATCACCGCTTTAGTGAAATAACTAATTATGCTTGATTGTTTCTCATGTCTTGATCCCAAGAACTCTTTCTCCAAGTTTGATGTTGATAAGCTTGCTTGTATTCCTGATATTTATCATGCGGACTTTTTTTATGATAATCGTGGAACAATAAGGGAGCAACTTGCACTTATGTACTTCAAGTAAAAAGGCATGCTTTCTTTTCTTATTGACGCTGCGGTGCAAGTTAGCCTCCGGCGGTGGCCTGGGCGTCGAACAGGACACGGAGTTTCTTCCCAGAGATCTCCGCTTCTGGAGGTCTAAACAGCGCGTTTCCGCGTCTAAACAAACAATCAGAGTCAACAAAAGACCAAACTAAGAGCACCAAAGGCGTTCGTAACCAACAGAAACACACAGCCACGCACGAAGAGCATCATCAACAGCAAAAAGGAAGGAGTAAAACGCAAGTTGCAGAACATGGCAGTGGGCCAGTGGCTATCATACCCAGCCAGAAGAAATAGCGCTCAACAGTAATGCCAAAGGAATAGAGCACTCAGCATCTCCCCCAAATTTTTATATTTTTTAATATATATTATTTGCTTTCAATTTTTTAATTGAACTATTCATTAATTAAAATATTAATTAGTTATTAATATTAATGTATTCAAACAGCGATGTAAGTCTGCGCCAGAAACTCTTCTGCATTGTCTTAGGGATTGTCCGCTGGCGAAGAAGATCTGGTTTGCGATTGGCTTCGTGCTTCCGGTGGGATTCTTCTCACACGCAACTGTGGAAGAGTGGGTTGAGAGTTTCCAAGGTTTTGGGTTGACTGTCATGTTGGCTACAACTTGGGTTATTTGGAAGCAGAGATGTCGGTTTTGCTTTAATGGAGAATTGCAGATTGGCCATCGGGTGGTGCGCGAGGTTCACGCATTGTGGGAAGTGATTGCTCGCGTCTACCCTCCGTCTGCGTCGACTCCTCAGCTTCGCCTGGTGCGGTGGCAGCCTCCTCAGGATGGTTTTGTGGCCTTAAACACTGACGGCAGCTCGTTGGGTAACCCAGGTGCGTCTGGGTTTGGTGGGGTTGTGCGCACTAGCAGCGGTGTGTGGAGGGTAGGATTTGCTGGGTACATTGGCGTAACATATTGTCTTCATGCGGAGCTCTTGGCTCTGTTTCATGGTCTTCATGTGTGCTGGCAGAGGGGCTTCCGCCGGGTTGAGGTGTTCACGGACTCTATGGTGGCCCTGAAATTGGTAACCGGGGAGCACTCTATATACCATAGGTATGGGGCGATAATTGGCTGCGTGAAACAGATGCTGCAGCAGGCTTGGGAGGTGCGTTGTAGTCATCTGTTGCGGGAAGGGAATGCTGTAGCGGACTTCATGGCGAAGCTGGGAGCAGGCATGCAGGATGATTTGGTGGTGTTTGAGGATCCGCCACCAGGGGTTGCTCCTCTTCTGCGTGCGGATTGCATGGGCACTTGGCATTGTAGGGAGTAGGAGGTTTTTTTTGCTTTTCTTTGTTTCCTGTTTAAGCTCTTGTTACCAAAAAAAACTTCTCACCAATTCAAATATTCAATGCAGCTTTGACCAAAATTAAAGTATGAAACATATAATGTTATAAATTAAACTATTAATTATTTGATTTATTTAGTACATTAATTTTTAGAGTTTAATGTACACTGACAACCAATCACAACATGCCACGTAGGAGCAATAATAAGTTTCATTTTAAATTATAATTAAATTAAAGATCTATTTTATGATATGGTGAATTCAATTGGATGACTATGTAAAATCTGTTTACACTGACGGTGCATATCCCTTAATTCTAATTTATATGTTCCCTTATAAAGAAAATTCTTAGTTGTTAAATGAATGGTAAATAATGAAACAATGTTTGTCTCTAGTTTCAAGGGCCAAAATAGAGTTTGTAAGTGAAATTCTCACAAAATGTCTTGTCGAGTTTTTGAACATTTTCTCGAAAGGATTTTATTCATCGTTTTGATTTTGTATTTAGGTAAGAAGAATAAAGTGATTTTCATATCATACGTTCTATTTTGATTATAGTAAATTGAAGAATAAAATTTGTGTTCTTACTTCAAAGTTAACCCATGAGTGTTGTGTAAATGAATTTCAATACTATATTCTTATTTTTTTTTCATAGCATCTTGGTGGTGATTTTCTGAATTTTATTGACTTTTATGTGTTTATGATACTTAGTTACTAGTGATATCGGAAAAAAGTAACACAAGAAAGGGGGTTTAAATTGTGTTCACTAAAAACTTGAGTTTTCAAACGATTATAAGTTAAGAAAGAGTTTTCGCAATCATTTGGTGCAGCAGATTTAAAAACAATAAAGTAACAGACGATTAGCACACAACGATATATCCTAGTTCATCCACAAACGATGGGGCTACGTCCAGTCCTTGACTTAACCAAGATTTCCACTAACAAGTATCAATGACTTTTCCTACAACAAGTATTCGATAGGACTTCTCACACAACACGTATTAGACAGGATTCCTCCCAACAAGTATTCTACATGACTTCTTCGATGATCTTTTGCAAGATCGTTTGGCTCTACATGGTTCTCTTCTTACAAGAGGGATTGTAGACTTTTACAGTGCGATGAACTACATAGTGTTTGAATAAGATTTGACTCTTGAGTGTACTTTGTGTTCTAAATCTAGAGAGAGTTGGATAGAGGATTTGACTCATTGGATTTTCTCTCAGACGATAAGGATTTGACTCTTGAGCTTATTGAAGAAATTATTAAGATATAAAGTTCTAGCTTATTTTCTTGAGTCTAAACATCTTCAAGTCCCCATTTTATACTTCAAGTGCTTCTTGAATATGTTGAGAGTCGTTGGAGCGTGTAGAGTATCTTGAGCACTAGTCGTTGGATCAAACAGTCTTCTCGTCAGGTGTATTTAATGTCTTGTACTTCTTTGACGGAGACTTGTTGCTACAATGTGTATCTTTGTTAGATGTTGGTAGCATTTTGAGCCTTGTTCCAGTCCTTGTGTGCGAGAAAGAGGAAACTGATTTTGACAACGTTTTACTTGTTTCATTGAACAAAGTGTTTTGAGAGATATCACATGATTCATTTCACTTGCTTTCTCTTCTTTGAATTTCAGAGGTTCAAATTGAATGTGTCGCTCATTCTCTGGACATTGATCTTCCTGCATCAGTACTTGAGACTGGAGATGATGATCTTCATTAAATGCAGTCTTCTTTGACGAACCATTGGCTTTGAATTTTCTTACACAGCTTGTTCTGATGCTTTAGCTCTTCTCGTTTTCTTGATCAGACGATTTAGCATAATAGACTTCCTTTTGCTTAGGTAGTCTGTCTTGAAGCTTTGAACTTTCTTTTTCTTCGCTTGGTCAGACGATTTTGTATATTTGATTTTTCTTCATTCTGATGGTCTGCCACCTTGCTTTGACCTTTCTTGTACATTGACTGGATTGATCTTTGAGTATAGTCTTGTACTTTGTCATCAGACGATGGAGATGTCATTTTTGAAAGATATTTCCTGAAAAAGAAATTCACATTGAAAGTTTGAGTATTGCATTTAAGCTCTCTGAAAATTGTTATCATTCAAAACATGATAGACGATGTATTCAGCGTTTGAACTTAACAATTAGGACGAGTCTAAAGCCTATCCAAATGATGGAGTAACAACTTATAATTAGATTTCAATTGAGGAAGATGAAACACAAAAGTCTCGATAAAGTACACAGCCAACTGATATTACAAATAGCTTTATCCAAACACTCGTTAACCCCATGCCACTCCCAAGTGAACACAAAGCTTTGGAAGTGCGAGTCAGTCGACGAACAGACCTCAGAGGCATGCTATGCATTGAAATTCCCTAGGGCCACCCCAAAAGTCAAAAAAGATGCCAGCTATGCGAGAAGATTTTCCCAAAGCATGTTCCTAGTGATCACATGAGGACTCTCATACACGAAAGTAGCTAGAAACTTGCGACCCATCATATGGGACATTTAGCAACATGGACAAATTGACGATAAGCCCCAAGGAGGTCAATCTCAACCGCATGAATGTTCAAAATTACTTTTTAATAGATAAATGTTAGTTGTTAGTAAATTAGTACAAATTATCTCTCATTAAGGTTCGGACACTGGATTTTCACCTACAATTACCCTTAGCTCAACCATGTGAGCTACCCATCTCCCCCTCCTGACTGTTCCAAATTGATAACTAGTATTTTGAATAGTAAGTTTTGATAGAACTAACGTCAAAAATTAAAATTGATTTCATTTGTGGAGATTATTTTTCAAAAACAATTATTGAGAGTTTTTACCGATTGATAAATGATAATGATAGGAAAACACTATGCTAAAACTAGGGATGACAATATAACCCGAACCCAACCCGATTTTACGGGTAAAACCCTATATGATTGAGTTTGGGTTTGGTATTGATGAAACCGACAGGGCCGACCCTGGGCCTGTGCAAGCAGGCCCACAGCCCAGGGTCTCCAAAAAGAAGGGGCCCAAAAAAAATTCACATTAAACTTTCCCCAAAAAATAATTTAGTTATAATAATTAATGTTCAAAATGTTATTAATAACTTTAAGTGGTCTAGTGGTTAGTAACTGTTTGGATTCAAACGCGCGACCCCTAGGCGTCTTGCAAGAGGCCAGTTAACAAACGAACCAACATAATGACTTTAATTAAATTTCGAACATTAAATATATAAAGGTATCTGGAAGTTGTATCTCTAAGAGATATTTCTCTTTATTAGGGGTCCATTTTTATTATTTGCACAGGGCCTCCAAAATGTCGGGACCGGCCCTGGAAATCGACACCCGAACCCTAACCCGAACAATATATATGAAATTACAAAACTACTCTTATATATATCATGTTATCAACTTGATTTGTCAACAATTTGATTATATTTGAGCAAACAAGATACCACATTTTCTTGTAAAATAATATAAAACAATTTTTTCACAACAAAATAATATAAGTTACGTTTTATTTTGCAAAAAAAAGCCTACAGCGGGTTTTGGGTTTGATTCCCTAGCTAAAACTAAGAGCAGTAAAGTAACCCATAGTCCAAACTAGGAGGACCAAAAGGGTAATTAAAATGTAACTAAGCCAAGAAGGAATAAACATGGAGAGCTGAGCTAGTTAGTGTGTTGGTGGGAAAGGGAGAACACCAAATCGAAGAAGAAGAAGAAGCTGATTTGCGACGATGGTAGGTTTGAAGCAACTGATACGACGACGTTTCAGTCTCAGAGATTCCATCGCAGCTTCACTACCCACCACGCAACACGAGAAGCTCCGTCACTCACTTCCTTCCCACCATTTGGCTCGCCTCACCCCCAAACGCTTCCTCGATTTGCACCAGGTTCCCTTAATTTTCTCTCTCTTTTTTGATTGCATTGTTAGGCGCAAGAAAATGCAGTAATAATCGATTTTTTAGATATTATTCCCACAATTTTGTGAAAATTTTGAATGTTTTGCAGCTTGGAAATAGGGCAGCGATTGAAAAGGAACGTGCTCGGCTGTAAGTTTTCAATTTTGGTTTTCGGGGTTTCGTAAAGTGGTTGAACTGTAATCAATGTAATGAAGTGTTTTGTGCAGTACAGATGAAATGAATAGGGGATACTTTGCTGATATGGCTGAATTCAAGCAGCATGGTGGTAAGGTATTGCTAATTTAATTTGCAATTTACATTAGGCTGTAGCGAACTCTTTCGTTGCGTATTTTGTTACGATACCATGTCATAAGATACCATGTCATAAGATCAGGGTTGTAAATGGCAGAGAGCGTAGCGTAGTTGCAAGCCCATAAAATGCTATCGAGCACTATAGCGGCATGCTACGCTATTGTGCCGCTATAGCGCGTTTCACACTTCATAATTCAGAGTTTTGTATTGCAATTCAGTTAACCGCATAGCCCATTAGGTAAAGAAAATTAGAATGTTCCCTAAACCCATATTGTTCAGTTTTAGCGGTGAATAGTGGAGTAGCGGTGAACCCCTAGGGTGCTACGCTATTGCGCCGCTATAGCGCGTTTCACACTTCATAATTCAGAGTTTTGTGTTGCAAATTAGTTAACCTCATAGCCCATTAGGTAAAGAAAATTAGGAAATTCACTAAACCCCATATTGTTCGGTTTGAGCTGATTTTTTGCTAAAGTTAGTAAGTGTTCGTGCTTGCTTAGAACCTGACTTCTCTTTTTGGCTTACCTCAAAGCAGTTGGTTCATGGTTGTATATCATTTTGACCAATGTATACATTTATTATCTGATAAGCAAGTAACAGCGGTTGGTGGTTGATAGGGAGAAACTCCCATAAAGCAGCCGCACAGCCAGGATAGGCAGGCTCAAGCAGTGGAGGCGCAAACTGCTATAGGCAGTTAAGAGCAGTTAGTGGGTTAGAAACTGTTGGGTTAGTTATTATTAGTTAGTTACATCAGTTTATGTTAGTTGTGTTCTATCAAAACTGCCTAGGGGTTGTTATTAATTTTCTGGTTACTAAATAGGAGTTGTGGGTGTTAGTCTAGATTATTCAGAAAATCTGTCAAGTGAATAGGAGAGGACTGGCTCTCGAACACGAGTACATGTATAATTATTCAGTAATTCCAATCTACTCTTATCAGTGATTAGAATGGAAGTACATCTTGGTTGTACGGGATAAGAGTGTGACAGATTTATCTGTGATTTGTGCAGATTGCTGAAGCTAATAAAGTGATAATACCCGCAATGGAAGCTGTGAAGTTTCCGGATTTCGAAGTCTGCTACTCGGATGGTAAAACAATGAAGCTTCCTTTCCGTCTTTGTGATAATGTAGTTGGCTCTGATAAATCTTCTGTCCCCAAGGCAACTTTGGTTTGTCTTTCATTTCGAGCAAGCTCCCAGGTAATGGATCATGGCATTGTTTCATAAAGTAAAGATATGACTTATTTTATCTACACCACTGAGTTGTATGCTCATCTAAGTGCTGTCAACACCAACCATGTATGTCTTGAATGGTCAACACATGTGATGGTAGCATCTGTGGTAGTCTTTCTATTCAATTCAAAAGCTGAACAGTATCTGCTATTTGTTTTCCACGGTGAAGGGATTTAAATATAACTAGAGAAATGAGTGTAAATGACAAGAAGAAAAGGATAGAAAGAAGGATATTAAAAGATGCAATGCTATGGAAAGTTACTTCACTCTTCAGCCTAAACAATCCTTATATTTTACTGGCAAATCACTCATATATTGCTACAAATCATGTCGTACCTTTCAAATCCTGAATTAGTGTCTTTTAAACCTTTTGATCAGATCAAAGGTAATTAAGGAATTGTATAGTGCGTTCACTGTATTGTTTGGTATTTTGGTAACAACATTTTGTTTTGGTTTTGACTTACTGTCGCTGCAATAAAATTCCTTTCTATATCCTTCACAGGAAATGATCAACTCTTGGAGCAGGCCTTATGCTGAAGCATTTAGCAAATCCAAAGATGTCCATTTATATCAGGTGATTTTCTGTTTTGTTTAGATTTTGTCCATTTCCTTCTCATTGATTGTGACATATTGATCAGCTATTTATGATGACACATAGCTAAAATCTCCCTCCCCAAATGCTTAGCTTTATGTTCTGAAACTTCCTGAAAGAAAAACTTGAAAGATGCTAAGTGATACATTAAATGCTTTTCCATGTGTGTTTCACAGGTTTTTTGGGTATTTATGAAACTGTGAGAAGGTTACACCATGAAGTTGAAAACTATTTTCAAAGATTCATTTTCCATTTGAAATCTATATTTTAAAATTTTATTTTCTACCTGTGTTGTTTCTCTGGCCATAATCGTTCAGTCTGGTTTAGTTTGTTAAGGATTGAAGAGAGCCTTCTTGTCAACCACTTCCTCCGTTGGATCTAGGGTCCTGAGGTGATCTTATGCTGGGCTTCTCATTGAAAAACCAAATATATGTTAAGCCAAGCTCCTGGGCTGAACCCAAAAAGTTTAAATGGCCACTTTTATTTGAAATTAAAAGTATTACAAATATCAAGAAGTTATTTTTTCGTGAAAACGTTTTTATTTTTTCAAAACAAATATTATCCTAATACCTAAAATGTTAAAATTATCTTAAATACATGATGTTAGATTTTTATATTGAGACTATAGTAGGTATAGTAGTTTTTGTCTGTGGGCCAGTCTTTTCAACAAATTCCCCTTTCCTGGTCCAGGGTTTGATAAGGCCTAGTCGGAGCGTGAAATGTCATCTTATTACTCCCCTCTTACTGGAATTTTTTTATTAGCATGGAAGCTTTGCCATTTGCATTTATCTAACTATTGATCTTCAGATTGGAAGTCAGGATGTTGAATATCCAATAGGTCCCACTTGTTAGGATGTGGAATTGAGTTTTGGAATAGTAATTGGAGTCTTGGACTTTCCAGTTCTAATTAGAATTCCAATTCTGAGTTTGAACCCATTGAATTAAAAAATAATCACAAATATAGTCTTTTCCTAGAAGTTAGGGTAAGCTAGGATAAAAAAATAACTACTCTATAATCAATTATTTGCTTAGACTGCAATGATAACCAAAGAATTCCATCTTCCTTGTACCAAAAACATGTTAAACTTGATATTTCCTATTTTAATGTTCATGATCATTGTCACATGCTGATCCTAGAAATCGTTGCCGTTGACATGCCATTGTTGTCTGCACCTGCCATGTCACTGGCAACAACCTCCTCCGACCACCACCATCAGCATCCTCCAACCACCTCCATTGTCACTACCAATGTCCTATGATTATCATAGCCACCAACTTCCTTTAATAGAATTCCAATTCAATTTGGCTTTATCTCAATTCTTTAGTTATCCACCAATTCCAATTTTGACACAATTAATACTAGCATTCCAAATTTTAATTTGTTAGAAATCCTTAGTTAGAACCACACAACACCACAAAACCTTAGGCTTAAGGCAATGGGTGTGTGTGTTCTTTATTATATATGCACTTGTGCACTTGCTAATCTTGGCAATGTGGGACTTCTTTGAGTTACCACTTCATTATCTCTATTACTCCCCCTCAATTGGGACTCCATTTTTTTTTTTTTTTTTTTGCCTGTGCCTTGAACTCCAGCGGGAACATCAGTGGTCGTCGGACTTGTGCTCCTTCGTCTGAGTCTGCCTTTCGACTTTCTTTGTCTGGGCTAGTACTCTAGCGGGAACATCGGAGTTCCTTGGACTTGTGCTCCTTCATCTGAGTCTGAGGTCTTGGCTTGCGCAAATGGGACTGCCATTTTTGCTTTTTTTTTTTTCAATCTTTTTTTTTTACTTTTTTTTTACGTTTTTTTTTTTTTTTTTTGAAAGCGGAAGTCATGGCTTGGATCAGACCAGCTCTGATACCATGTTAGAAATCCTTAGTTAGAACCACACAACACCACAAAACCTTAGGCTTAAGGCAATGGGTGTGTGTGTTCTTTATTATATATGTACTTGTGCACTTGCTAATCTTGGCAATGTGGGACTTCTTTGAGTTACCACTTCATTATCTCTATTATAATTTCATTATTCAAACGGAAGAGATTATTTCTTTCCGTTTGCACCTTGAATGATCATCTGCAAATTTAATAAGAGGCTTAAGTATTTTATATCAGGTATCATTTATAGATTCATGGCTTTTATGTCGGGGTCCTGTAAAGCGTTTCCTTCTCTGGACAATGAAGAAACCTAATCACAATGAAAGCAATGATACACTTCAGAGGCAGACTGTGTATTCATTTGGTGACCACTATTATTTCAGAAAAGAACTAAAGATACTGAATCTCCTCACAGGGTATGAAAGCTTTTACTTGCTTATTCAATTCATGGCTAGCCAATGAAGTTGAGTTATGAAGAGTACTAACATTTCAATTTCACAGGTATATCTTCCTACTAGATAATTTTGGTAGAGGAAGATGGAAGGGGTCTGGATTGGCAACAGAAGATGAGCTGTCTTCCCTTTTTTCTAGCACATCACTGCTTCTAGATGAGTAATGAGGTAAGACATCTATTTTGATGGCTTGTGCCTTGCTGTAGTCATATCGTATTAAGTAAAATTATTCTTGAAAACCACATTTTTCTAATTTTAGTTTTTTTTAGCATTTTTTTCTATCATTTTGTGGGTGAGAGACGACACTGATGTTCTGTTTTTCAGAGTTTGGGCAATGGTTGACATAATTGGATGCAATTTTGACCAGTCTGTCGGACATTTATGGAGCTACAATTTTGTGAGGGATGGAAAGTGGAAACTGTAACCTAAGGAAACTACGTGAGGATAAAAGTGTTTTTTCTTTTTCGGAAGTACATATAGTTTTTTTAACCATAAATTGAAATTCATTCAAATAAAAGCACATAGGATTTTAGGATAGTCAATAGTATTTGCTTATAATACGTAGCTTTACTCTCGACTTAAGATTATCCTTGACAATGCAATCTTTTGTAACGATCACTACATTATGTGCTGATGAAGAGGGTATCACTTTTTATGTCAGTATAGATCTAAAGATTTTTCACTTTCATCATTGACTGTAAGGCTAAGTGCATGTTTGAAATTCTTTTACTTTTACAATTGATTTATGAAGTCAGTAAATTTTGGAGAGAAGTTTTTGTGAGTTGTTTTTTAGTGTTAGAATTGATTATTGATTATGAGCCGTCAACCGTTGGCACAGCTAGTCACAGGTTTCGAGTTTAACGCTCACCTCCCCATAGGTCGAGGGTTTGAATGAGACCTATGCATCCAATAAAATTCTAGTTGGTGTGCAATTCTCTCTAGGGGGAGGTGTTTTTTGCTTTATTCTGCCATTTTTGTTACTAAAATTAATATTAATTATGAGGCAAGATAAGTTTATCCAAGCACAAAAGAGATGAGTTGTTTTACTTTTATTATTTCATTTCAGCGTATTAGTTTATTACGTGCAGCTACTCAGCGTTGTACCATTACTACAAACCAACTCTCTTCTCTGTGGCTTGAGCATCCATTCTCCTCCATGTGCAAAGCACAATGTCAAATTCACAACCCATCAGGCACTCCTAAACTCACTTATGAACTACGCTTCTATTAGCCTCCATCATCCAGAACCGTGTTCATTGCAAGTTGTGAACAATCAAATAACCACCAAGACAGTGCCTAAGCTATTACCATGTTTGGTTCCATGGTCAAATGCCCTGGAACGCCCCTCAGGGCAGAGATACAAGTCAGCGGTGACACTTGTGCTTGAGGTTTTTGGGTTTCTGAATTATGGGTTTTGGTGTGGAGATAGCATAACCAATTTTATGGCATGATTTTCTCAAAATTCTTATCAATATGTATCAAAGCTTTACACTAAGTTTCCCAGCTTCAAATGAGTGCTCGAATGAGTGGCAAGGATTATTTTGTGGGATGATTCTTTCAAGGTGTAATTGTGGCCTTAATTTGCTTGCTACTATAATCTTATTCAGCTTTACATTGACGCAGTTTAAATACCAGTTTTTATCTAGATATGTAAGCAGTTTACAGTAATGATTATATGCAGAAGAAACCAAGCTTAATCAAAACAAGCAAAAGAAACAGTTATATTTTACAACTCGTGTGCGTAATTGAATTAGTAATCTTGTGAAGTAATTTTACAATAGTGCCAAAAATAAATAAGAGAATCTGATTTACAACACTGATAGTGTACAACAGAATCATCTAAAGCTGACCCTCACAAACCTGTTGTGCATAAAAAATGAGGCACAAGAAACATTCAAAATAACATGTGGTCCTGCCAATCGGCATAGATATACACTGGAAATGGAATATACATATGAAAAAGAATATTAGATATCTCCCATAATACACAAATACTACAAAATTACAAGGCTGCAAATCAGTGTTATATGAAGGAAGAAGGCCAAGAACCCTGTATTTGTCAATCTAAGTCCATCGCGTAAAGAAGTGCTTCCACCTGTCTCTCCACTCCCAGCATTCACAAACTCGCTTGTGCCGGTGCCAGTTGTGGCTGAGACATTAACCGTCGAAGAACCTACATTGTTGAATTTCAATTGAAAAGCATTAGAATAAAGATTATAGAACAAAGTTAGAGTCTTGTTCTTTGTTTCTCCCACCCTCAAACGAACAAAAGAAGTTTCTTTGTTGGAGTGGAAAAGCAGTAACTTAAGAGCCTCATGAAAAATATAAGTATTTATTTCCTTATGCCATCCACTAGATGCCTTTCTGGTAGTGTATTTGAAACTTACAGTCATAGTTAGCCCATCCAATGCGTTGACCAGCCAGATCATAAACAATAATTTTATCTTTTAATACAAGATCTGCCAAAACAGAAATTGATAACTTCAGTACAAGAAACAATATTTTGAATTGATAATGATATTCTAGCAGGTTGAGTGTAGAACCATACTAGGGTTAAGTGTTAACTGTGAAACCACAATTTGCTTTCTAAATATAAGTTCCAGTTTCAAAAAATTTAGCTAACATTCAATCAAATGTAAAACTTCATGCAACATATTACAATAGAAATGATGGATATATGACCTAAAGAGTTCAAACTGATATTATACCTCCTAGAATTGTTATTCCTTGACCCTGAATTTTCTGAATGCCAATGCACCACACTGCTCCACCACCCTGTAACACGCATATGTTCACCATAGCATTTAGTGCGATAACATACACTATATAAATATCAGATACAATGAAGCAGAAGATGCAAGTGAAAATGCACATAATCAGTGTTATCATCAATGTCCAGAATCAACAATGGTACCTTTAGACAGGTCAAACTTTCTCTACACTCCTTGGTACCAGATATCAGTTGCAAAGTGACGTTTAGTTAAAAGAAAACAAATGGTAATCTGTAACCAACTATAATGGAAATGCAAAAGAAGCTTGTTGTACTGGAGGATAATTTGGATAATATCATATGATTTAAGAAATTATTAGTTCTATACAAGAAGTTATCTTGGAAATTGTTTTACAGAAAGGCACATGGGGCATCTTTAGAAACAAAAGTAAAATCAAAATCAGCTTTTAAGGGACAAACAAGTCTAATCAAAGGAAAAAAAACAAACTAATAGACACCAATTCTTCAACCTTTGTCAAATTCAACTCACTCGGACTCGAAATCAATATCTTTGGAGATCATAGAATCTAAACCATTCCTCATAAATTGAAACGTTAGAAACTGAAGCTTGAATACTTACATTAAAATTCTGTTGTATAAGGTAGTCCTGTGGTCCTAAAACCATAGATGCACCGCCAGCAAAGTTCAGACTTACTTGAGGAAAAATGTCAGTGACTCTAAACACAGCACATACAAAAGGAGTTAGCGAAAGAGAGTATCAAGGTGATCTATTTTTTAGCTCCTAATTACAAAAATGTGAGTAAGTGATAAAACAATCCAGAAAATATCTAACCTGGCAGTGGTTAAGTAACACTGATTTCCCTTGGAAGAAACCGCACGTATGGATTGTGGAATTGCAGCTGTAATCTGCATTAACCAAAAAACCATTTTGCCACCAATATTTAGTAAACCTCTAATCAAGAGCATGCCATCGTTGCCAATTCATAAATAACGCATCCAAGCTACATAGGCTATTGATAAATTGAATGACATGCAACTACCTAAACGAAACTCACCGCATTGACAAAGGGATCATAAGCCTCTTCTGCAAGATACGCTAAGGTTGTTCCAGAATCAACAATGGTGCCTCTATTGTTTGATGTTGTGAAAACTGATGAATCAATTTGCAATGTCTGGCCGTTGACAGAGATGCTCTGCAGATTTAAATTGTAATGAGGCCTGAAATATTTGCAAAGTAAGCAGTTAGTCTAAATATCATTTCAGATGGACATTCTTTTAAGACACTTAGTAAAAAAACCAAATGTTACAAACTTGTTTATATTCTTCCATTCCAATTCAACTTCTGCATAAAACTGAGAGGACTGACTAATGAATGTACATCTTACTCACGTTCATGATAGAGAATATATTTCTTTCTGGGTTCTGAGGGTTGATTTCAACTTCTTTCAGGCTTAACCTTATTCAAATATGAAATTTAAATTGGTGGCAATTCATATCTTCATCTAGGCTTTCCATTCTTAAAATTTCATAATCACATTCTGATAAGAACCAGCCACTGAAGAATTAAAGAAATCTGATTTTATTGAAGTAACACCCAGGTTATTCGAGAGAACCTGGTGTTTCCCTATTCTCAATTACAAATGATCCCAAATATACCCATACTCCCACTAAACTCTCTTATTGTAACATTTCCTCTCTCACGGTCTAACTAACTCTCAAACTAACTAAAACTACCTCTACTAACTTACTAAACAACTAACTAAAATGGTTACCTTTCACATTCCTGACCTATATGCTAAAACATAAAGTGATATTGACATTCAAGATTGAAAAACAGGAACTTTGTTTTAACATCTTGCTTAGATGATAATTAGAAGCCTTGAATACCGAATGACTTCCAGTATTAAATACTTGCCATCTATCAGTACGTCTGAAACTTTTAGATAAACATTTTATTATGCTCCTAAGAACAAAGGAACAAATCTCCATTTGCTAGCTGCCTTTACCAAAGAATTCAGATTACCCTCAACATAGATTTATTAATTAACTACCACAAAAAGAAAGAATGTAAGCTTAATTACTAGAAGGATATTAAAATGCAGAAGAAAGAACTTACTGTAATGGAACAAGTGGAGTATAAACTATGTTTGGCTCCACAATCTCGCCGAGAACCAATATGCCGCCACCACTACTATCCCCTTTAAGACAATGGGAGAATACTCTTGGAGCAATCCCTTGTGAGGAGAGCTGAGAGATGACAGACATTTCCTGTTGCCCAAATCCAAATATCCCATCGACCGCTCTGTCAGATTTTGTCAAGTCCCCACTCTGCTGGTTACTACAACTGCTCAACTCAACAAAGAAATGCTTTCCGAGATTAAACCAACAAACCTGAAGAAATAGGAATGCTATCAAGTAACAACCATCTCAGGCAAAGAAAACTCACCCAAAAACTACAGGAGCTGATGAATTTGACGTCACGGATCCCTCGGAAATAGTGTCGAGATGCAACATATCCGACACGTAGTAGCCTGATGTCCCGCTACCATCTCCATACTGGAAACTGTAAGAGCACTGGTTGTTCTGACTGGAACAGCTGGCATCTGATGTCTGGATTCCAGCTTTGCACCTTTTGTCAGAACAAGAGATTGATGAAGATGTTGATGAACGCCCGGGGTCAAAAAAATTAAGCTGAATCTGTAATAAAATCCAAAAGCCATGATATTGAGAGACTCGAGAAGTATATATATTGATCTTACTGTTCTCCAAACATGATACTGGATCAATAAATAAAGAAATTTGAGTTCACCTTAAGCCCAGTTGTCTGAGGACAACCATTGCAGGAGCTGCAACTGACCCAGAGAACATCACTACCAGTGTCAATCTGCACATTAAATTCCACTGGAGGAGTACCTAACTGCACTGTCGTAAAATAGAGCCTGAAATAGTCCATTATTTTCAAATTAAAAATATATATATATATATATATATAATGCAAGAAATGAAAAACTAACAGCTGGGGAGTAGAAGGAAATTAATAAAGCAACTTAGAAACCATATATTTACCTCCTATTATATCAACAAAAAGTGAAAAGTATCTGAGTTTAAAATATAAAAATGAATCTTGACAGCCTCTTAGTGTATAGTAGACTTCTAGTATAGTAAGGGTGTGTTCAGGTAAACAGCTTAATTAAGTGTTTATGGCAACAAGCACTTATGAAATAAGAGCTTATTGATAAGTGAATTTGACAAACTTATTGAAATAAGCTGAAAGAAGGTTATAGGAAAGCCTAAGCTAATTTTAACAGCTTACGTAAATAAGCTCAAAACAGATTATAGGCAGCCAGGTAGGCCATAAGCTATTTGCATAAGCTCTCTTAGACACCTGTATAAGCACTTATATGTTATAACATAAGCTCAAATAAGCTCTTCCAAACAGGGGCTTAATGCTGTTATGTTAGCTTAGCTTGTAATAACCATTAGCATAACAGTTGCTGTTAGCAGTTGGAATGGAATTCTATTAGCAGTTACTAAAGATTCTGTTTGGAATTCTGTTAGCAGTTGTATAAACTCACTCCAGTATTCAATTACCAATGTAATGAAACAATCTCAATTTTCAGAAAGCTTACTCTACACTTTCCTATGCTCTCTTCTCTTCCTTCTATCAAAGTTGCAAAGAACTAAATAAATCAAAATATTCGGTTTAAACTTGTTCCGGGAACCAGTATGTCCAAACGACCACATGGTTCGATTCGAGCTCCGAAACTCTTCTAGTCGGTAAGTCCGGCTATCACTATAGTTCAAGCTCCACAATGCTTGCGGACCAGAACTGGGGGACTACTAAATCCGTAAAATTCTCGTATAAAATTGGAAACCCAATATTCAAAATCAAACAAAATCCCAAAAACTCAAAACCATTCTGATTGATTCAAGCACACGAAACCAAAACCCACCTTCCAAAACACACATAAAAAATAGGAAAATTGATTAAAACCGAGAGAAATTACTCACCCAACTTGGTAGGGATCGAAGGTGCCTTGAACGGAGAAATCAACGACACCGTTTGAAGATTCCGACAGCATTCTACGATGCCGGAACATGTCCCGAGCACGAAGATGACTCAGCTCAACTCCATGATTCGTCGGAAACGCTCTTTCCAATGTGAGAGTCGCCGGAGATCCAGAAACAACCGCCGCTGCCAACAGTGATAAAGCGACGGAGACAAGAAAAGTAACCGCCACAACCATTTGTGTTGCTTTGTAACTACCTGTTTTTTTCTTACAGTGTATATCTATCTATAGATTACATGTACAATCTGAGAGAGAATTGAGATAATGATGATGGGTCAAAGGATTGTGCGTGAGAGACAGAGGTTTTGAGGTGATGATGTTTTTTGTTGTGCCGTGTTGACGTAATTGTAGAGATGGGGATAGATAGAATGAATGTGTCTGAATTTGTAGTATTCAACAGAGGTGTGTTCCATTCCAATCACAAAAGATGGTTTTCAAGTTGCAGTTTTCAACTATGGATTACGTAAAGTTTGATATTCTCTGTCTTCTATGATTTCTCTGTTTTTCTTCTTCTCTTTTTTTCTTATATATTTTATCATGTCACCCATATTTCCATCTCATCCCTTTTCTTTTTTAAATTCCAAAATTACTCTCATTTTCTTCCAAACTCTCACACCTCACCCCTAATAATAATGTTATTGTTATGTTCACACCTTATTTTCATTCATTTTTATTTCTATCTCTCTCATTTTAAGAATATTTCTAATTTTGGAGCACTATTAGAGCAACATGACATTGCATTTCTTGTTGCTTAAATTTTAGCAATGTTGTTTATTTAAGCAACAATTTCTTATTCTCTTTATTCTTGTTTTTTGACAAAAAATTTATATTTTATCTTTCATTCATGAACTTGAATAGTGTCATGACTTTGAAATAATATAAATATATGAGGTATAGTGGGACCCAATCAAAAGTAAAATCAGCGTGGTTGGAGCAAATTCTGCTTGGGTTGCTTAAATCCTATGTGGCATTTTGGACCCACCAGAATAGTGTTTAAGCAATCCAACTAACAACCATGCATTGGAGATGCTCTTATTATCTATCGCATCTCATATTTTCTCATCTTACTTTTTCTTTTCCTATGTCGCTCTTCCCCTTCCACCTTTTTCCACACAAAAAAATGTGAAAACAACATTATTCGTTGATAAGTTATCTGGGTATTAAATCCCAATATATTAAAAAGAACTAGTGGGATTTTGAAAATTCATTATATGAGTTATTGGGTTTTTAATCTCAATATGTTAAAAGCCACAATCAGATTTCCTAAATTTGGTATTATTTCAATTTTTTTGTTGGTATTATTTTAATTTTTGGTATTATATAAGGAACTTAAGTTTTTACTTTTTTGAGTGTAAATCACATACTTGAAATAAGAACCCGAAAACAATCTAGGTTTTTATGTATCAAATTTTGTTTCCAGTATGTTAACAACAAAAATGTGTACTTTTTAATATTTGATAAACAAATGAAACACACAACATTTTAGGAGATTATATATTACTTTTAAGGGTGTCGAATTGGGTTGGTGGGGTAATATCGACTCTCCACCGATACATCTCACTTTCTACCACTCTAAAAATGAAAATGAGGTGTTTGTGCTATTCAGACCGAAGAAATTTTCTAAAACCTGAAATTGCCCCTTTCGAACGCACCTTTAACTTGCGTGATGGTCGCAGTTTGAACCTCATTTTCCGAGTGTGACACTAACGCACACTGAGAGTGCATTGTTGACGCACTTTGAGAGTGCGTTAAAAACGCACCGGCCATTGACCATGAGTCAACAACCGGTAAAACTCATTAAATGAGTCATTAAGTGCGTCGTTACAACCTAGGGCACCGCAGCTCTATTAAGAGGGCTTCCCGATCCTTCATTTTCACACAAAATCTATCTTCTTCCTCCCCTCCTCTTCTATGCTTTTCTTATGTCTTGTTTTTAGGGGGTTTTGAGTGGTTGGGGTCATGTGGATGTTATCCCCAACATTAGCAACTTTGAGTACTTTGAAAGTGAAATTTCAAATTCAGAGTGCCAAAGTTGCTAATGTAGGGGTGACCATCCTTACTCATCCTTACTTGTTCAAAGTTGCTAAATAGAATAGGTCCACGCTCCAGTAGAAAATGCCCTCTGGCGTCTCCTTTTTATGATGGAAACATCAAGGCTCACCCAGGCTCAGGTGGCTGCACTGAATCCATCCGGAATGCCGAGGAGCAGAAGATAATGAAGAGGACCTCAGAAGCCAAGAAAGAGACCTGAAGAAGAAGAAGACTGCCTCCTCTTGGTTGTATCCCATATAGGGGTCATTGTACTTGTATATGTCAAGTACTAGGGTCAGGACTTAGGGTCTAGGGGTCATTGTACTTGTATGTTCGAAAATTTTGTAATGTATCATCAAAAAATTATGAATAAAGTCTTTTTTCTTGGATATGTTTCTGTTCATGTCTGTTTCATCATGTTTCTGTTTCATATCTGTTGTTGTTTTGGAGTTACAAATCGCACTCTCATGATGCGTCTGAGACGCTTCTCCAAGGAGCGTCTGAGACGCACCATGGAGAAGCGTCTAGGACGCATCATGAGAGTGCGATTAATTCAGAACTTGTGTAATGTACAGGGACCCTGACCTTAAAGTTACTGTTTGAACATAAATTTTGTTACACGTCGCACTCTCATGGAGCGTCTAAGACGCATCTTGAGGGTACGATTCAGTCGCACCCTGAGTGTGCGATGTTCGCGCACCCTGAGAGTGCGTTTATAAAGGAACTCTGCACCAGAAACGTTTCAGGCAAAACAGAAACATTAAAACAGTAAATGGTACAAAAACAGAAACATGATAAGAAACATAGCAGGTAAATGATACAAAACACAACAATTGGAGACTAAATTAATCACATCACAACATAACATAACATGTCAACATAAATTAATCCTAGGTGAAAAGTAATTTGTCTTCAATACAGTCATCCATAAATTAATCCTAAAACACTAGACCTAACTAGTCTTCGAGGTAGATGCTTTTCCTTTCTTCTTTCTGTCAGGGCCACCACCACTATGAGGTGCAACTCCATTTCCACTGTCACTATCATCATCATCACCTCCATACTCCAAGTGTTGCAGTATGATATCCCGCATACGCTGGTTTGCCTCGAGGATCCGCTGAGGCGTCTCACTGGGGTCAACTGTGATATCACTCAACTCCCGTAATTGTTCGAGAACATCCTACAAGCAACAATGAAACAGAATCATAAATTGTAACATAAACAAAATCAAACTAGTCATTAAATTATTGATCCTTACCACAAGAGTTACTGCCATAGGACCTCTTGTTTCAGGAGGGACCACAAAGCGGTATGAGATTGACTTGTACCACTCAAAGTAGCGAGGCGTTGTCGTTGGAGTGTCAGTATGTTGAGCAGCCACGCAATGAGCCATGTTCTCAAACTTCTCATCAATATCCTCAACAGGGGGAATGTTTGCCGGTGGTAAATTGGGTTGATCCTGGAGCATATGGAACTGCCTCAACACACGCTCTGGCAGATATGGGCAAATGATGCCTGAATGCCGAATCCACCCACTGTAAATACACTCCTGCCGAAAAGGGCCAATCCACACTATGCCCGTCATATGGAGTCCATATAACACTGCTATCCCTAAGGTCATATAGGATTAGCCTCTTCGCATGCATGTCCACAGTCCCCCTCTTTGTGACCCATTTGCAAGCTCGCGGGTCTTTCTCACTGTATTTCCTGTTCAGGTTTCTATCAAACAATGAAGCAGGAAAGTGCTCAAATATCCATGCCTGCAATCAAATACTCATACATCAAAATGTGATACCTTATACATTAAATTACGTTAATTACAATTTAACTAAAATAAGAGTTATAGAATCATACCTGAAACAGATTTAAGTATCCTCCAAGGCTAGTGGTGCAGAGTTTGGTGGCGTCCTTCAGCTGGTCATAAATGAAAGCCAATGTCATGGCGCCCCATGCATACTCCCCAACCTTCTCCAAGTCCATGAGCATCCTCAAATATGCAACATTCACCTTGTTGTTTGTCTTCCCACAGAAGATCGTCATCCCCACCAAACGCAGCAAGAAGGCTCTAGCAACTTTCTTGGTCTTCCCTTCCTTAGCCATGTCTTCAGCCACCTTCAACAACCATGTATAACGAGCATAAGGTCCTAAGGACTTCCAAATCTCCTCTTCAGCAGCTGCTTGTGTAACACCAAGCTATTTATGCAATACAATGACTGCTTCCTCACGAGTCAGGATTGGGAGAGTGAAGAATTTTCCCTTCACAGGAATGTGTAGCAAAGAAATAACATCATCCAGTGTGATGGTCATCTCCCCAAATGGCATATGGAAAGAGGATGTCTCCGGCTGCCATCTCTCCACAAACGTTGTTAGCATGGTCTTGTCAATAGAGGGAAGGTTTCATGTCAACAAAGGCAATAAACCAGCAGCCTCAACCCTTCCCTTTACATAAGTCGAAAAGCATTTTTTCACATCGTTATGCTTCTCCTTATCATTCCCAAGCATAGCATTTCTATGGTGGTAGGTTTTCAAGACACCCCTATCAAGCACTTCAGCAGGTTTCTTGTAATGCTTCCACACCTCCAGTGATATATGTTGCTTGAAGCTCTTCAGCAAAGTATTGTCATAAGGCCCCCCAGGAAAGAATATGTCATCATCATCATCTTCCTCACCTTGTTCCGCTTGTTTATCCCCGTCCTCCTCTTCCTCCTCCCCGTCCTCCTCTTCCTCTTCCTCCTCCTCCTCCTCAGTAGAACCCTCCTCCTCTTCTTCACCAAAACTCTCCTCCTCTCCTTCACCAGAACCCTGTTCTGTATCAACCATATCATCATCTTCAGGCTCCTGTACTGGTTCAGGCTCAGGCTCAGGCTCAGGCTCCTGTACTGCACTGGCAATAGTTGTTGCACTACCTGCACGCCTTTTACGGGTTTCCTCGTCACGCCTTTTACGTGCTTCTTCTTTCTTTCGTAGGGCGGCGGCTTCACGCTCCTTACGTACCGATGTCGTGAGGGGGATTCTCCTTTCGTTGGCCGGGGGCACATTCAAATTCTTTGTTCTTGTCATATCTAAACCAACATTGGAAACATAAAACTCAAAACAGAACAAAAACATAAAGGCATTGAAGCTTTGACAGATAAGGGTCTATGACGCACTCTCAGGGTGCGTCTGTGTCGCCCCTTAAAGGTGCGGCTCAAGCGCACCCTTAAGGTGCGTTCATTCTGAAATGCACGCACCTTCAAGCTGCGACACAAACTTATCTACAAGGTGCGATTAAAACCATAACAGAATGGGTTGGGTCGCGTAACAAACCTGGGTTTCGGGAAGAATGTTGCAGCAGAAGGTGGCGATGGGGGTGGCGGCGACTCCACTCGGTTGCGATGTCGCTGGCGATGGCGGTGGCAGGCGGAGGCAGTGGAGGAGATGTGTGAGAGAAGGAGGGAGATTTTGAATGAGTGAAATGTGTTTGGGGGGGTTTCAGAAGTTTGAAGAAGTGGGATAAGGGGGGAAGTGGGAGGGGGGGGGATTTAGTGGGGAAAGTGGGAAGTTTTTTTTTTTTAAACAGGGGCATTTTGGATAATTCACCAATTTTGAGGGGTCTGAATAGCTATCGGGGGGTCTGAATAACAATTCTCATTAATTATTTGAATGTGGCTAATCTACCCCTTTGTTATTGTTATAGTATTGTATATTCTTTTTCTGTTTCGTTTTGTCCTTGAAATGTTCAATGGGCAGAGGTGGCATTTTGTGAATTAGCAGGGCCATATTATTATTACATTATATAAATATGAAGCCTTTTATACCTCTTATATAAATAATAGAGAGACATTGGTGTCGTCATTATTATTCTAGAAACTGCTCACTTGTCAGGCAGAGGTTGCCCAAAAGAGAAGTAGAAGTCAATTACCATTAGTCCATTATATACATGTTTTGGGCAATTTCCTAACAAGTTCAGCTTTGGCATTGCTATCTCTATGCATCATAGATGAAACATTAGGTAGTGACGATAAATCAAGTGATAGGATCAAATCCATAAAAAACCTCAAATAGAGAGAATGTGTGGTAGTAGAATGAAATTTCCTATTATATGCAAACTCAATGTGATAAACACGTTTGAAAGTATGATTTATCACGTACATGATCTATTTGTCCATATATTTGTGGAATGTGGATGACATGAGGTGAGAAAATAGAAGTTTGATTCCTAGATTTTGTTAGAAAAAGAATAGGCTTGATCGTGATGAAATCACTTTTCTTAAAGTATTTCAAGCACTTTCTGAATTCGTCTTAGAGTTTGGATGCTAGAATACCCAGGATAATCAGCCTTACTTCGAGTTTGCACAAGACTAATGAAAACTCGAAATGCAGCGAAGTGTTTTCTGGAAAAACAGAGGATATGATTGTGTGTTCTGAATTCTGAACATGCACTCTATTTATAGGCAAAAACAGAACAATTTATAAGGTTGCGACCCTTCATAAATTATGTCTGTTACTCAAGTGCCGTGCCGTCTACAAGCCGCCACCGGCGAGGGGTGGTGTGAATGGAACATGTGACATAAAAGCTTGGGACCACCAAACCATGCACATGTGGCACTATATCCTCACTTTGTCTCTTTGTTGAATGGTTGGCATTTAATGATATATAAATGCTTTGAATAGTTACTCCACTTTCTATGTGGGACTTCATTCAAATCCATTCAATGCAACACATTTGTTATTTTGGAACACACTATGTAATTATTACTCCTTGAGTAATTATTACAACAGATTTTTCCATAGCGTCCTCCGAAAATGTCTTAGAAACTTAAGTCTCTATGATCTGAAACTAAGCTTCTTAGCAAGCCATGCAACCTCACAAACTCATTGAAGTACAAGTCAACAACATGTTTTCATTTACATCATCTACCACCATACGTTAAATAAATCTTAGAGAAGCGATATCCACAACCATAGATATGGATCAAGTCCATGGCATACTTACAATGAAATTCATATATAGAAACATCCGTTCATGGGTGATCCGGAACATGTAATGGATTATAAAGGGCCATGATATTTTTTTTTGTCTTGAATAAGGTATCTCCACAGCCGATAGCCGTGAGATTAATTCATTGCCCCACGGTCAGCGCAATAAGCGGTAGTGGGCTGGTCAATGAGTTTTTTCTATTCGTAAGAGTTGGGATTCGAACCCCAACCACTTGCTTAAATGATGAAGTGTTAAACCACTACACCAACACACTTTTAGTGTATAATAATTAAAATCCGGATTATATCAAGTTTGACCATTCTTGAATCTCATAAAATCACATATAATACTATATCAATTATTATGAACCCACAAGTCATCTTCTCATCTTATGCCTTTTATGTAAATTTTAAAATTTAATTATTCTCTGACTAGTTAGACTTCCTCTTGTGATCAAAAAATTATCTGACTAGTTAATTATTTTAATCAAATAAAAATTATACTTTTCTTGAAATTTTCAATCAAAATTTAAGTTTTTTAATTAAACATTAGCTAGGCATAATATATAGATAGTTAAATAATCATTAAAATGTAAAAATAAATTGAACACGTGTTTTCTACTTTTATTATTTTGTAGAAATAATTATTTTATTAATTTATACCTTTTTAACTTAATATTTCTTTTTTTCTTACGGAAGTGTCCATGTATGGAATAGGATATTTGCAAGTTAAGAACCAATTATCATTTCTTCTCCTTTCATTTTCAACCAAAAATATTGTTGTTACTCAAATTTCCCCACATAGTTGCGTATAAAGTATAAAAAGAACAAATGATTGTATATTTTGTTTAACTGGCCTGCACGACGTAATAATTTCCCATGAAGTAAGCGCTGATGTTTCTTCTTCTTTATTACTTGGTTTGATTTGAACGTTGTTGTGTGTTTGATTGTCATTTGTCAAGGTCTTACAAAAGAATTGAAAATGATATTCTAGAAGATTATAGACCAGGTGCAACTGTGTGTTATTGTCAAAAGGGTGAAACAATTAATATTGACAAAAGCTTAACAAACTAAACTGCCGTAAACATTGACTTAGTTAACTCCACTTTGTCTTTCTGTGACTCTTTGAAGACGATTGTAAAAAACAAAAGCGTTTTGGTGTTGTTACGAGGCAAAACATAACTCTAAAAAAAAGTGGTTCAATAGTGTACCATTACAAAAAGTTAAAAATATCATCAATCATCACATACTCTCTCCTTCCTTTGCATCATCCACTTCTAAACATTTTGACTGTCGTCGTTACTCTTACATCTCATTCTCCAACTGCAAGACCGTGTGAGAGAGGGGGAGAGAGGAGGAGATCCCAAACGAGAAATTGTGGCAGGGGGAGAGAGGAAGAATGAAACTTGATGCCAAGCTCACGTCATAAAAGGCTATGTATAGTGCTTCCGTCGTGGTTCTCAAAGGCGAAACCTGACCACGACTCAGTTGTTCAGGCCGAAGACAGGTTGAGGGCGTCGCGACTTCTAGTGATAATTCGAGTGCACTGCAAGACAACATGTAATTATCGACACCATTTTACCACCAGCCTAAAAAGTTATTGCAAAATCTCAATGTTATTGATGGTAACATTCTTTTAATGTGTTACCGTCGGTGTTGACCGGAGGTAATTTGGCATCAGGTAATTTTTTGACAGAATCAGTTACTATCAACTTACGCACGAACAAGGTTGTCGGTTTTCTGAAAGAGATTAGTTTCTATGCACTGACAGTGTAAAAAGTTTTACACAGTCATTCGATCACAACCTTCCATTTCTTATTTTAAATATTATAAAATTTAAAAGTAATTATGAGATGCCAAAATGGAGGGATGTGATTGAATGATTGTGTAAATCTCATTTACACTATCAGTGCATAGAAATTAATCTCTTTCTGAAATGACTGTCAAATTACTAACGGCCTATGCGGCTGGTAACTTGAAAGTCTTTCTAAATTCTGACAGTTAGTTACTGACGAACAAAGTCATCAGTAATTTCAATTTTTTTTAAAATTAGTGAAGGCTGATCACTTGGACGATCTATTTAAATTCTAATTGTTGGTTACCGACAACCAAAGTCACCTGTAATTTCAATTTTTTAAATTACCAGTGGTTTTGGTCGTCTGTAAATTGAAGGTCTATTGAATTCTAGTCATTAGTTGTCGATAACCCTATAATTTTTTTTTGTTTACCTTGTATTAAGGGTTGAAAAGTGAAAATGAACAATGGACAAAAAAAACTCTTTCTGCTAAGGATGAAAATGTAACAATTGTGGAAGGAACTTTCATGAATTGACATTCATAACCACAACAAAATGAGTTTTTTTGTGCAAGTCAAATCAATTGCCGACACTCAATATCATCGGCAACATACCCAAGGTTGTGTCCGTAGATAACTATCGATGACCTAATATTCATGTAATTACCAAAGTTCAAGATTGTCCGTAATTACCAATTGTCAGTAATTCATTGTAAAAAAAATTATCCATCGACAACCTTTGGTTATTACAGACGACTTTTGGTCGTTAATAATCCCTTGTTTCCTTGTAGTGGCGAAGGCCGAAGAGGTTGGAGTCGCAGTGGTAGATTGTGGCGAGGGCTACATTGTAGCGTAAAGAAGGACGAAAACAACATATGGGCTCGATTAAACCTCAGCATGGTACGAAGAGTGTCCAATGTGTTCACCACAATGGCACAACTAGTTGGTTGTGGTTGTGGGATGAGGCCATCAATGGTGGTGGTTGTTGCGTCGTGGTATGGGGTCGACAATGGTTTTGGTTTGGGAAAAAATGGGTCTTTAAGTGGATGGTTTATAGAGGTTTGGAGTCTGTTGGGTATGACTTGTAAAAAAATTACCTAGGGTTTTAGGGAGAAAAGGGCATTGGAGAAATGGTAGAGAGGGAGTGAGGGAGAAGGGGCAGTGTGAGGAAAAGGTGGCGGTGATAAGTGTCATTTTTACGTGATTTTCAATATCATTTAGGCATTTATCTGCTTAAGTGCTCCGATTACATATCACTTTATTCCTCAGCTGAGTAAATGTTTAGACTTAGGTTAGATTTATGTTAACTTTAAGTGTAATCCCTAAATTTTGTGTATGAATGAAGTTTGAAGAGAAACCATGAAGATCCAACTGAAAAGGAGGAAACAAAAGCTGGGATGAAGGAAAGTTCTCTATGGAGGTTCAAAGGAAGGAAAGACAATTGGATCTCGCTTCAGCCAAACTTGAGCGAGCATAAAACATAAAGTAAAATCTTTAAGGTTCGCTTAAGAGACCTGAATCTATTGAAGAAATGATTTCTTTGTGATCCATCTATTGAGATAACTTATTCGACTTGGATGCGGTAAAAATAAAATAAAATAATTATTTGACTGCTCAAACAGTTACTTTTAAGTTTTAACCATTGGAACCAATCGGTAATGTTTACTATTCTCAAACAAAGATTTATCTTTCATTTACGTGTGTTTTCCCGGCAACACCCACACAAAAACCCTAATTTCGTTTCAGTTTTCACCGTTGCCTGAGTTCAAGGGTTTCTGCTACCTCTTCGTCAAATCGATTCACCATCGTTGAAACCTTCAATTTCTCTCACTGCATCGATATCAACAGTTCGTGATTTGTGAACTGTGGTGGTTTGTCCCTCAATGGCGGAAGACCGCAACCGCAATGAGGCGAGTGACTACAGTTCGGAGGACGAAGGCACCGAGGATTACAGGCGTGGAGGGTACCATGCGGTTCGGATTGGGGACGCTTTCAAGAATGGGTGCTACGTGATCCAGAGCAAGCTCGGTTGGGGTCATTTTTCCACTGTCTGGCTCGCTTGGGATACTCAGAAATCGGTTAGTGCCCTCGTGTTTTTTTCCTCATGAAACTGTTGGGAAATACTAAAAATCTATGCTTTTTACCTTTCATGAGTAGTTTAATGTTTTGGGTCAGGGAAAAGATAGTATCTTGTGAGCTATTTTACATGTTGGTAGAAAATTTTGATTAAAGTATATGATTTTCTTCACTTTTATCATCCTTTTTTAGTTTGGAACAAATAATAGAACTTGTCTTAACCGAACCATCCAAACTCGAAACACTTATTAACAAATTTTGCAAGTAGTTAGTCACACATAGTGTATGTTTGTATTTCGGTTGAACTGCGGTTCCACGTTTGAGTCAATGTGTCAAAGTCTTGCTTATCCGTTAATGCGTTGGGATTTGTGTTTTCCGGTTTCGGTGGCACGTGCTTTTTGTTGCCTTGTTGCTCTTTATGTTTTGCTATTATGTGTCATATGATGGTAATTCACTTAATGGCTGTGTTATTCTTTTTATCTTTGAAAGCTAGCTGATGACACACATGTTGTGGTCTTTCATTTGGAACTCTACTGATGAGGGGGGAAATTATTTGTTTTTGCAGCGATATGTTGCTTTGAAAATTCAGAAAAGTGCTCAGCACTACACTGAAGCAGCGATGGATGAAATAAAGATTCTTAAACAACTTGCTGAGGGGGATCTAGATGATAAGAAATGTGTTGTAAAGCTTTTGGATCACTTTAAGCATTCAGGGCCTAATGGCCAGCATGTTTGTATGGTTTTTGAATTCCTTGGTGATAATCTCCTCACACTTATAAAGTATAGTGATTATAGAGGGATTCCACTTCCAATGGTCAAAGAAATTTGTTTCCATGTTTTGGTGGGTTTGGACTACCTGCATCGTGAGCTTTCTGTGATACACACCGACTTGAAGCCAGAGAATGTCTTGCTTCTGTCTCCAATAGATCCATCTAAGGATCCTAGAAAATCAGGTGTTCCACTTGTCCTTCCAAACACCAAGGACAAGACCTTGTCCAGGAATGGGACCATAAAAGATGAAAAAAGTTTGAATGGAGATCTGACCAAAAACCAGAAAAAGAAAATGCGGAAAAAAAAGGCTAAAAAAGTAGCTCAGGGTGGTGTTGTGAAGGAAAATTCTGAGGAAGCAGAGGAGGACTCTAAAGCACCTCAGCAAGATGATTGTAGTATTGATTCGAAAGTAAGTCTAGAATCTAGTGAAAATAAACCTAATAGTCCAGTGAGTAAAGATGAATCAAAAAAGACTTGTGAAACTAAGGATGTTCCACAAGGAAGTCAGGGTCATAGGAGAGCTAGCCGCTCTACCAGAAAGAAGTTGCTTGCAGATGTTGATCTTAAGTGCAAGCTGGTTGATTTTGGTAATGCTTGCTGGACATATAAACAATTCACTAATGATATTCAGACAAGGCAGTATAGATGTCCTGAGGTTCTTCTTGGATCTAAGTACTCAACTCCAGCAGATCTATGGTCCTTTGCTTGCATTTGCTTTGAGCTTGCCACTGGTGATGTTCTTTTTGATCCTCATAGCGGTGACAACTATGAGAGGGATGAGGTAAGTGCACCTATTTTGGACTTCAAAATAAGTGTTCGACTTGACTTTTGTCTATCATTATCTAATGCTTGCTGTTAATATTAATATTTTTCTTATTTTTGCTTTAATAACTCTCTTGTCTTCAAAAAAAATCTGAAGAGAGTAGAAGTTGTAAAAACTGTGTGATTGGTTGTTAATTGTTATTTAATTCTACAATTTAATTGTTTATCTTTTCATACTACAAGAGTTGCATCTTCATTCATGAATACTTCTTCTGGTTTTGTCAAGTAAATAAGTGTTTAAATTTCTTTTACGTATCTTGCTAGCTATTTATATATGCGCAGCCACTTCCATTTTATCATTGCTTCAGTGCTATACTTTTTACTGTCTGGGTGAATAATTACATCTTTTGTTGATTTTTTTCTGTTTATATCTGCCATCTTGGTCATTTGCATTGTATTTTGAGATTAAGGAAAGTTTAGTGTGAATATTGCCCTATTAAAATTCCTGTTGTACTAATATGCTTTAAAGGTGGGTTTAAGGTTGTTAGCTCGGCAACATTTGGGGCCCCAATAGTTTGGTTAAAAAGGACATATTTTCCATCTAAATATTTTAAGTTCTGGTCAGCTTTGTTTCTGAAGGTTAAAATAGAGGTGTACTTCTCAATCTGTAATTATGCTACCAGACCACTCATTGGACATATCAATTCTCTAGTATTTTAGATTCAATTATCCGCTAAATTATGGCTTTGGTCTAAAGATGTTGCAGTCTTTTCAACTTTTTGAATATATTTGTTGTTTATTCTGTTAGTGATCTTACAATTGAAGCTTTACTATTCTTCTTTGGCGCTTAGCAAAAGCTTTTAAAGTTCAAATCTCTAGGAAGCAAAATAACTTTTCTACATTTAGGCAATTTCTCTGGTTCTCATCTAAAAATGGAGGGATTTCATACCTTTTTACCTTTATTTGTCATGCTTTATTGCATAATGAACTTTTGTAATTTGCAATCTAGTCCTTTACATTTCAAATGATGGACTGAATGGTTCTAAACCCTCCCATTTTAAATGGGTACTGGAGCAACACCCTTGCGGCTCGAAGCCCTCATTTCATTAAAAATATTGTTTACTGTTGAATTTGTTTTTCTTGTCCATATCTACCGAGAATGCCATCATTTCCTGTTCTTTTGGGAATATATGATATACTGCTGCAGTTATTTGGACTTCAACTTCAATTTACCAATTATTTTGATCAGATTTTTACTCGACAGGATCATCTGGCATTGATGATGGAGCTTCTTGGAATGATGCCGCGCAAGGTAGGCATGTTAGGTGTTTTGTTGCTAAACATATAAGTTTGTTATTATTATTTTGCATCTTGTTATGCTCAAGAAAAGAATATTCAACTCAACATACATGCTGCTTAATTCTCCCTTATGTTATTCAGTTGCTCCACCGTAGACACTACTTTCATGATCTTATAGTATTTATATTTACTCCTTTTTTTTTACTGCAATCCATTTTAAACTGATTACTATCTTCCATCTGCAAAAATTGAGCAACTTTTTCCTTCAGATTGCACTTAGCGGCCGCTATTCCCGGGACTTTTTCAATAGATATGGTGATTTGAGGCACATTCGTCGGTTGCGTTTCTGGCCTCTTAATAAAGTGCTGATGGAGAAGTATGAATTCAGTGAGCAAGATGCAAAAGACATGGCTGACTTCCTTCTTCCACTACTTGATTTTGTCCCTGAGAAGAGACCAACAGCTGCTCAATGCCTCAGTCATCCATGGATGAGTGCAGGTCCTCGAACTCTTGAGCCCTCATTGCCTAATATACACCCTGATGCTATTGACAAGGAAATGTCTGAAAAGGTGAAGAGGGAAAAGGCTGAGCATGAGGCTGTGGAAGTTGGTATGGGGAACATAGTCATTGATGGAACCCCAAAGGCATCAGAATAGACGCAAATTGGTGTGTCTGGGTTGTGTATGCAACCTGATTTTGTTTATATGATAAGCCTTGATGGTCTTTTGAGCTTTGGTAGTCTCGAACTGTCTTATTAAGCCTTATGTGCACTATGGTTCATACTTGAGGTTGTGATTTGAGAAGCCCATCACAGGGTCAGGGAAGCTTGGATGCCTGCTATAAACAGAGCAGAATCTCCAAAAGATTGCTTCCTTCATTTCAATCAGAAAGTGCACTGATTCATAGCCACGAGGATTTTCCCCTGGAGAGTTTTTGATTAGTTGTTCATCTTGCTACTTTTAGGGGGTTTGAACTGTACATTTTAATGAGTTTATTTTTTTGTGTCTATAACAGATTTGTTGCAGACTTTACATTGTTTTGTTTCCTAGTTTTGGTATTTCATTAGTATTTCGCATTTGGAATTTTACTTTGACCTAGAACTTAACTTAGGCTTCATTATATATACTCATATTTTATGTTTCCCTAATCATAGTTTCTAGGTTTCTTTCTACGCGGTAACATATAAATGCAGGTGGTTGTGGAGATCAAATATTCCGATACCCATTTATAACTGATGCTATTTACCTTATGCACGTCAAATGATTAGTCTATTCGAAGAAAAAATTGGTAGATTTTAGAATATGTGGGAACTGACCAAACTGGATCAAAACCGGTGATAAGAGATAATGTATTCATAATAAAAGGTATTTTTTTGGGTAGATATAAAAGGTATTTTTTTTATAGGTGTTGTTATCCCGTGATGAAATTATTTATCGAATTACAATTTTAAAATTGGCTCATACATTCATGACCTTCTTTTTTATAAAGATAATACATTTATGACCTTTAAAATGCTTTGTAATAAAACACTTTTAACTAGATTTATTACCTTTTAAATAAATTTTAATAAAACAAACCTTTAAATAGATCCCAGTTGATATCTTTCAACATCTCAAGTAAGTAGCTGTAGGTAGGTGTTAAATAAATTTGACAATAGTAAAAAGATGTCTATGATTTGTAGAGAGGTGCACGAAGCTGAAAAGCATGCTGCAAATAAAAGTTATTTGATTTTGACTGAATCTGGATATGCAAACCAAATGCAGCACATTTTTGGAAGCACATGATGCTGTGCACATTCAGGCTACCAAAGAACCAAGGTGCTATCTCTTTTACTCTTCTTTTTAACCTTTCACCAAAAATTTAGAGTAAGCATACAATTCAAAACATGGTAACTTTACAAGCTACACTTTGACCTTTTCCGCAGAAGTGATTACATGACTTCCAATGACAACTAAACATAAGATTAATTCGTGTTTAGAGAAAATGTCTCAGAATTACTTTTTAGCTTCGCACCAAGTTTCGGTACACACCATTAGTAGGCTTAAGCAGATAATAAAAGGAGCCAGATACGTGTTCATTGTTTTTGTGGGTGGAAGTGTTTACTGATTTCAGACATACATTATCACCCTAAATATTAGTTTGGTAATATTATACCACAAACAAAAATGTTTATTGCTATCTGCATTGAATTACCTACTTTAAGCATTGCTTATGTATATTGTATCTTTGACCCTATAATTAGCACACACAAACGCCCACAAAAGAATACAACCAAATGTGGAATCTCATGATAGCTAATAATCTATCATGACTATCATATGAACTCATGAAGCAATAAAGAATTGTCTACCACCCTCAAATAATGTGAGTAATATGATGCATACTTCCGAACTCAATTTTGGATGATTAATCCTCATCGACAATCACTGCAGCTGTTGGGTGCTTGCTTTACTTCATAATTTAACATCCCCTGAAAATGATTCAGATTTCCTTCAGCCTTCAGGTTCGGACTTTAACACGGAATCATGGTTATAATATAATGATCACTATACCTTGGAAGATCATTAGAAGCCTTGAAAATACTTTAAATGTCTTTTAGGTTAAAGATGCTGGGCTCGTTTGTTTCCGCTTAAAAATTAGTGATTTTAGAGTTGAATAAAAAATCAGAAATTAACTTAGGTTTGTTCACAAATATAAAAATTGATTTTCACTTTAAAAGTTACTAGAAGTAACTAGATTATTCCAAAAGCTACTAGAAATAACATAAAGAAAGGGTATACATACAGTCCAATAAATACATAAGTGATTATTTTTTGAAAATAAATGATTAATTCACAAAGCAGAGAAAAACAGGTCCATTATATTGGTGATGTCATAACAATAAATTCACATCTCTGCCTCATACTAATAATCTCGGAAGAAAAAAATGGTGTGAAACAGGTTAAAAGGTAATAAAATTACCTAATTTGAAGTTTCATCAGAAGATTTTCCTTGCCCTGAGGTAGGAATACATAAGAAAAAAAGCAATTATACCACCAATAATTATCCCAGCGGTTGTCAGCCAAAATGCAAGCTGCATAAAACCCACAAAGTGCGGTTATTTTAACAAGAGAAAATAACAGTTTCGCAACAACTTCCAATAAGAATCAAGAAATTCATGCATGGAATAAGATTTGAGACAGTGAAGTCATATACCACTTGCTCCTCAAGATAGGACTTCAGGTTCATGCCAAATATACCTGAAATCATGAAAATATTTATCGATAAGTAAGGTAAGGACATAATGCTCTCTCACATAATAGATCAGCCAATCGCATGCTTTAGACGTAATTATTCATGCTATATAACCAAAAGTTCTTATGTAATTTCCTATTCAAGATCAAATTGAGCACCTCCAGATTCAAAATCCTGGAAGTCCTATAAGGAGAAGTATTTAAACAAAGCAAAATTCTGCAATGATCATGATGCAAATTTATGTAACAACTAACAAATTAATATCTACCTACATGGTTAAATGATACAGTGTCATGTTTGTATTGGCAAACTTCAAAACTAAATGATATAAAATAAATAAATAATTAAGTGATGGGTGCAGAATAGGTTGTTTTAATGCCATCCAAAACTTCAACAAAATTTAATTAATCAAGTTTGAGTTCACTTCTGGTATGTGAAATTGATTTCTCTACTAATGGGCGGTTTTCTAGGAACCACTGTGCTGTATCAAATAATCACAGAAAATAGGTACCTGCTACGAGGGCACCAACTGCCACACAGAATGTTCCAACCTGAAGAAGCAGTTCCACTCTGCTAACCTCAAGCCTTCGTGAGCTGTTGAATGGAATAAAATTTATTAGAACAAATAAGGTTAGTAATGACAGATATAATTGACGGCAACAAATTCCTTTTCTTGAACCGAGTTTAAAGCTAAGTAATCTATGGTGTCTGACTATATGCATGACGGAATGTTGATGGTTCTTAATTACAACAGCACTAAACTTCCTAACATTAAATTATGTAATCTTTCAAACCTTTCAAGGTAGTAATTAACAATCAGTTGATACAAGTCTACCCCCCACCACCACCACCACAAAGAGAGAGAGAGAGAGAGAGAGAGAGAGAGAAGATATTCAAACCTCAAACTGACACCTATAGAATCTTCCATTTCCCTGGCAGAATCAAGAAGTCTTTCAGCTTGACCATGACAAGATTCACATCTGCAATTTTATACATAAAAATCAACTTTGAGGATGAAATCAATAGAAATGTTAAACTTACAAAGGAAAGTAATTAGCATTTGCCAGAGTTCTCAACTAATAGTGGAGTTTGAACTTTGAACGCTTTATGAGAGTAGCTTCTTAGTTCTAATGCATATTCCTTTCAGATACTGTAACATGGTTTAGAGAGCTTTCTGGATATCTGTGGGGTTGTAACATTGATGGATAATTATTAGTGCCGGTCAGTGTGTCAGTTAGTTACATAAAGAGGCTTATCTTTTGTTTTGGAAAAAGGATCTGTATTAGGAGAGAACCAAGTCTGTCGAATATGTGGTTGTATATCTTGTATCAACAATTTTTCTTGTAAATAAACACATTTTCTTCCTATATTCTGATCCAATTCCTATCAAATCAAACATGTACTTCTCGTGTATGGACATTAATTATAAGTTAAACTTCTGATTCTTGGTTTCAACTTGTTTCCAGTTTCCATCATCTTAAACTCAGACAAAACAAAGATCATGAAGGCATGTAATAGTGCTGCATGGCGTACTACTACTCCAAATACCATATATAAATCCTCAATGCATGAAAAATCAATTATGAAATATAATGCACAAATTAGGAATGAGACTAACCTTTGAAGATAATTTTCCAGAAGCATCTCAATTTCCTCCTCCTCCGCTACATATCATGAGAAAAGCAAAGTAGAAGTTGTGTTATAAGTGCAGAATGCAAATATCTATATTGATGTCAACACAAAACAGAATCCTTTGAACAGCTTACCCTCAGCAATCTGCTTTTCTGAGGGCAGTGAGCATTCCACATTATGGTTTCCTCTATTAAGTATGCAGTTTCTTCCCATGATACATATCCGGCGTATTTCATCGGGGTCCTCCAGAAGGTCAAGCAGCATCTGTCTGAGTGATCCTGCCTTAGAACCTAACTCAACCTAGCAGTTGGCAGGAAGCAAATAAAAAACTAATTTTCTCCCACAACCCCTGATTAGTTGATGATTACTGAAGATTGGTAAAAAAAAAGTTAGACAAAATACCAAAGTTTGTTTGCTAGTACGAAGTTGCTCCAATATATCGCCAGTTATCCGATTTGGCAAGGCCTCAAGAAGAGCTTGAACCTAGGACCAAGGGAGGGAAGAGAAGATGGAGAGAGAAACTAGTTATTCCAATCAGGGGATGAATCCAGAGACAGAGAAAAGTGCAAACTTTTAATCTGTTAAGAACTTAGAAGGCAAAAAATCAATCTACTCAATATTTTAATAAGGAAGTTTGTGCTTGTAAGCATATAGCCATATACTGATGAGAACCAAAATACAGAAATAGAGAACAAAGTATGAGAATAAGGAAACACTTTGATTAATACTGAAATAGAAGAAACAGAAATGCAATAGCTACTGCTATTGCCCCAGAGTAAGACTCCTGTAGAAGAAGAGACTCTCTTCACTCTACTCTTAACAACCTATTTCTCATCATAGTCCTTCTCATTCTAACAGAAAGCTTATATGAGAATCTCCACTCAGCCTTACGCACCTCTCACACCCTTCCTACCCGCAAAGGCCGTAACTAACTTGTGCCAGCTCACCCTCCTAAGATTCCCCTCTCTTATTCTTTCTCACATATACTTTCCATCCTTTGGGCCTGGTCTCATTGGCTGTGGCCCCACCCTCACTAAGAGCTCTATCAATTCCACCGGCTTGAGGAACAACCTTGTCCTCAAGGTTGAAGGCGGGAAACTGATTTAAAATAGTCAACTCATCTTCCCAAGTGGCTTCATCTGCAGACTTGCCATTCCACTGAACGAGATATTGCTTCACAGTTTCCCCTTGTTGTTGGATGGTGCGGGCAGCGAGCACCGTGCTGGGTTCCACTGATGGTGGCAATTCTCCCGCAAGGCCCTCTGGAAGTTCTTTCTCAACCTGATAATTCCCGATTGCTTTCTTTAGAAGAGACACATGAAACACGGGATGGATGCGAGATGTTTGGGGAAGGCGAAGCTTGTAAGCCACAGCTCCTATGCGCTCAAGCACTTCAAAAGGGCCATAATACCGTGGGGATAGCTTTGGGTTGATGCGTTGTGCCACAGATTGTTGGCGGTGGGGTCGAAGTTTCACAAAGACCCACTCACCCACGTCGAAGTGCTTCTCTGTGCGCTTCTTATCAGCCTGAGATTTCATATATCCTTGAGCTCGAAGGAGGTGACTTTTCAATTGACGCAGTGCCTCATCTCTGTCCAACAGCTCTCGAGCTACAGCTTCCACTTTCGTTTCCCCAACAGTAAAACGGAGCAAGGTGGGAGGGGCACGACCATAGACTACCTCGAAAGGAGTCACTCCCGTGGACGCATGGTAGGTGGTATTGTACCAATACTCCGCCCAGGGTAGCCAGTAGAGCCATGTGCGCGGTTGGTCCGCAATGAAACAACGAAGATACGTCTCTAAGCAACGATTAATGACTTCAGTTTGTCCATCCGTCTCAGGATGGTACGCGGTACTCATAGTCAGATGTGTCCCTTGTAACTTAAAAAGCTCAACCCAGAAGTTGCTGACAAAGATGGGGTCCCGGTCGCTTACTATGGATCGAGGAACTCCATGTAAACGCACGACCTCTTTGGCAAAAGCTTCTGCCACACCTCTGGCAGAGAAAGGGTGGCGCAAAGGAATGAAATGTGCATACTTGGACAGTCGATCAACCACCACAAACACTGTATCAGTTCCTCTGACCTTGGGCAAACCTGTTATGAAATCCATGGAAAGCTCATCCCATATCTTCTCCGGAATTGGTAGCGGTTGGAGCAGACCCCCTGGTGAGGTAGCTAAGTATTTTTGCCTTTGACACACATCACAGGCCTTGACAAACTGTTGAACCCTCCCCTTCATGCCAATCCAATACATATTTGCAGCAATCCTGCGATATGTGCGGTAGAAACCCGAATGCCCACCCTGCGGTGTGGCATGAAATTCGCTGAGGAGTTGAGGGATCCAGCGAGATGAAGCAGAGATTACAAGGCGATTTTCATAATACAAAACCCCCTGATCATAAGTATAGCCAGGTTTACTGGAAGGATCCAATTGTATCGCAGCAATGATCGAGGCCAACTTAGCATCTTGATGGGCCTCTTGAACCAATTCTTTGCCTTCTGACCATTGAGGATAGGAGACAATGGACTGGAATTCACCGTCTTCAAATCTACGAGACAAAGCATCTGCTCCCTTATTCGTTGGGCCGGGTTTGTACACAATGTCAAAACGATATCCTAGGAGCTTGGCGGCCCAATTCTGCTGGTCTACGGTTGTGATTCTTTGGTGGAGCAATTGGCGTAGACTCTTTTGATCAGTATATACAGTAAACTGTCTCCCCAACAAATATGGTCGCCAATGTTGCACTGCTAGAACGATGGCCATCAATTATTTCTCATAAGCAGATTTGGACAGATTGCGAGCACTCAAGGCTTTACTAAAGTAGGCTATGGGTCTGCCTTGCTGGAGAAGTATGGCTCCTACCCCATTCCCGGAAGCATCACTCTCTATAGTGAAAGGTTGAGAGAAATTTGGTAATGCAAGTACAGGTTCAGTCACCATTCGTGCTTTGAGTGTGTCAAATGCCTGCTGAGCTTGTGAAGTCCATTTGAAACCTTCTTTTTTTGTAAGTTCAGTCAGTGGCCTAGCGATCTTACCATAATCTCGCACAAACTTGCGATAGTATCCAGTCAACCCGAGAAAACCACGTACCCCTTTTACATTCTTAGGTACTGGCCATGAGGTGATGCTTTGCACCTTGCTAGGGTCCATTGCCACTCCCTCCTGTGAAACCACATGACCCAGATACTCTACAGAATTCTGGGCAAAAGTGCACTTTTTACGATTCGCCACCAAACGCTGTGCACGTAGTCTCTCAAATACCATGGTCAAATGTTGCAAGTGCAGATCCCAATCTGAGCTGTACACGAGGATGTCATCGAAGAAAACAAGTACACTCCGACGCAAAAGGTCACGGAAGACTTCATTCATCAACGCTTGAAAGGTGGAAGGGGCATTCATCAAACCGAAGGGCATCACAAGGTATTCATAGTGCCCTTCGTGGGTACGGAATGCAGTTTTGTGTACATCTTCCTCTTTCACCAACACTTGGTGATAACCCGACTTGAGGTCAAGCTTGGAGAAGTAGCGAGCCCCATGAAGTTCATCCAATAACTCGTCTATCACTGGAATTGGGAATTTGTCAGGGATCGTTGCCTTGTTCAACTCGCGGTAGTCCACACACATGCGCCATGACCCATCCTTTTTCTTCACTAAGATGACGGGGCTGGAGAAGGCGCTTTGACTGTGTCTAATGATTCCTGATTTCAACATGTCCCTGACTTGTTTTTCTATCTCGTCCTTATGGTGATGGGAGTACCTGTATGGCCTCACATTCACCGGCCCTTGTCCTGCTACAAGATTAATCTGGTGATCTTTCTGCCGCCTTGGAGGTAATCCCATGGTCTCCATAAAAATGTCCTCGAAACGACTGAGGAGTGATTCCAACTGATGAAGCTGTTTCTCAGAGAGTCCTGAAACTTCTTTGGTGTTCTTAGTAGTATGCGCTGCTTGCAGCTCTTTGCTCTCACCTTCGTGCTCCTCACTTTGGCCAAAAATGCTCTGCAAAGCCCACTGTTTATGCTGTATTCCCTTCTGTCCTTGCAAAAAGAACCACTTCCCAGCAAGCTGAAATTTCATGGTTTGTCTCCCCCAATTGACTAGCATGTCTCCAAGGGTAATCAGCCACGTTACTCCCAAAACCAAGTCAATACCATCCAAATCAAATAGGATTGTCTCTACCGTGGTTGTGTAATCACCAATTTCCACTCCCACATGTTCAACCTTACCGCTGGCCATCACCTTGCTTCCATCTCCCAACAGAATTCGCATCTCTGGTGTAGCTTGAATTTCCCACCCCATCGCTGTTGCTACTCGTTTGGACAAGAAATTGTGCGTTGCCCCGCTATCAACCAAGATGAGGATTGGAACGCCCTGGACTGTTCCCTGCAGCTTCATCGTGTGGGCTTGAAGTGGCTCGGCTCCCAATTTCATGATGCTTAGCTCACCGTCCACAGCCGCCGCGTCGTCCTCTTCTGCTTCCAGCGACATATTCCCCTCTTCTCCTCCGTCGTCTCCTTCCTCTATCAACATGATGCGGAGCTGCTTGTCGGGGCACTGGTGAAGTGGGTGGTACTTGCCGCCGCATTTGAAGCAGAGCCCCTTCTGACGCCGGTCAAGGAGCTCTTGATATGGCAGATGCCTTATCCCTTTGTCGCGATGGGTGGGACGCTTGTCTTCACGTCGATCTCCTTTGTCATCTCGGTTCTTCACCATTACCCAACCTTGGGTTGAGTCACGACCCGCTAGAACTGGGCCTGATGCTGTTTGGTGGGCCGGTCGGTTATATGACCCCGATCCATATCCATATCGTGGGCCTCCGTTTTTTGACCCGGTTGAGCTGCGACCCGCTCCGTGGAGCTCTGTCTCTATTGCCCGAGCTAGAGGAATCAATCATGAACGAGGTAGCGTCGTCAGAGCCCGCATACTGCGAACCCGTGCTCGAATGTCCTCACGCAACCCATGGATGAAGTACCCAAAGTACTGTTCATCGGGCAGATTTGGCGTCTGCGAGAGCAAACGCTCGAAATCAACCACATAATCGTCAACGGTCCCCTGTTGCTGGAGATCCGAGAGCTGTTCGAAGACGTCACCCTTGTTGGCGGTGCCATAGCGCTCCAACAACTCGTTGGTGAGTCGTTCCCAGGTTAATCCGGGGTCCAAGTGCAGCAAAGAGTTGAAATAATGGATCGTGGATCCTTCCATGCATAAGTGAGCCAAGTTCACCTTGACTTCTGGGCTTGTACCCATGACATGGAAGTAGACCTCAGCACGGCAATCCAACCCGCCGGGTCTTCTCCATTGAAAAGAGGAAGCTCTACCTTCTTGGCAGACTTGCGGAATTCATCCAACTGTCCTCCATCGAGCTTAGTCCAACCAGATACACCAGATGGACTTCCCTTCTCGGCTCCAGATCTTGCTGGTGTGTCTAGATTTCGCACACTCCCCGAATCATCTTGCTCCTGAGTCTGCTTGGATAATTTCTGGGTTAAAAGATCAATCAAGCGAGCCTGATTGTTCTCCGCTTGCTCCTGCATAGTGACAAGAGTTGATCGGAGATTTGCCACTTCAGTTTCCAGTGCTGCTACCTTCGCTTCCATCTTCTTCGCTGGTGGCATTCGTTGTCAGATTCAACGAAGATGAACGCTGGCTTCCGTCTCGTAAATGATCCGGTAGGTCGGACCAATTTGATGAGAACCAAAATACAGAAATAGAGAACAAGGTATGAGAATAAGGAAACACTTTGATTAATACTGAAATAGAAGAAACAGAAATGCAATAGCTACTGCTATTGCCCCAGAGTAAGACTCCTGTAGAAGAAGAGACTCTCTTCACTCTACTCTTAACAACCTATTTCTCATCATAGTCCTTCTCATTCTAACAGAAAGCTTATATGAGAATCTCCACTCAGCCTTACGCACCTCTCACACCCTTCCTACCCGCAAAGGCCGTAACTAACTTGTGCCAGCTCACCCTCCTAAGATTCCCCTCTCTTATTCTTTCTCACATATACTTTCCATCCTTTGGGCCTGGTCTCATTGGCTGTGGCCCCACCCTCACTAAGAGCTCTATCATATACTATGCGAGAAATATCTCAAAGTGCCATGGAATGCACTTAATGATACTTTTAAGACCTCATAGAATGGCAGGAACACATCACACATGAAAAAACAGATAAAGCCCAGAAATTTCTACCAGTTTTTGTTCACATGGAGGTTTAGAAATAACTACTTATCAAAACCATAAACAAAAATGTACACATCTGCAATTACAGAAGCAACAAGCATTATGTACGTGTGCGCACCCGACACACACAAAGAAACAACAAATCATATTCAGTTACTCACTGTGTTTCCATACTCACACGAGGTTCTAAGCGCACCAGTCTCTGCTCCAAGCGTTGTATTCTTGAAAGCAATGCTGCTTCAACAACCTGAAAGTTCCACCAAGTTGAACCAATTATCCCAAAAGCATAAGCTGTTGGGTATATGACACATGAATCATGATGGTTTTATATTATATTTCTAACACGCCCCATCACGCAAAAGCCCACTTGGGCTTGAAGCGTGGACAATGCACAAACCCACATATCATGTGCTTAAGTTCAACATTTTATTAGAATAATGGGGGCAACAGGGTCGAACTCTAGACCACTTGGTCACAAACGCTCTGATAGTGTGTCATGAACCAATTATTCCAAAAGCTTAAGTTGTTGGGAAATGACACATGATGGTTTTATATTGTATTTCAACACAAATAACTAGGGGAAGACTAGCCTATGATGATAAGCCAAATGGATGATGACCCAACACTATACAAAATAAAAACAAAATTATATCCATGATAACCCACTTATCATATGCATGCTCATGTGAACAGGAATTTTCAAAATTCCTTTAGTTTTTTAAAGAGGGTATTTGCCACATGTAACAAGACCTAGACGGCTAGAACAATTACTTGGAAATAAACTCCCAAAACTTCAAAAAGTCATAGACCCAGATGGCTAGAAACCAATCATAAATAATACTATAAATTGTCTTAAATTACTCTAAGATAAGATTAAGATATTATCAGATATCTTTTCATTTTCTAGCACAAGTACATAACCATATTCAAACCAGATTATATTCCCCTTGCTTTGTCTCGTAGGATTGAAAATCACTTTGTTCTCTCAAAGACATAGCATAACATGAGTTGGGAAACATAGCATTGTTGCACAAGACTATGCCTGGAAGTGACTGCATCTTTATTCAGTTTTGTTTCACTCCTATTAAGTAATAAGCATGTTAAATGAAGAAGTAAATTCCAGACAGACCTCGAGTTCAAATGGCATTGATGGACCTCCATTGTTGTTCTTGGGGTTCAACCGAGGCAGCAGTGACTCTAGAAAAGCTTGCCCTCCTTTACTGGTAGAAGTTTGGTTTTAGTTTACTACTACTTTATCAAAGAAGTAACGACAGCGATGCATCCCATGATGCATGAATTAATTCAGAATTAAAAAAATACCGATTATAGTCAAATATAAGTACACAATCTTGCATTGCTATTGCTCGTAGTGAACCCAGATTTAGAAGTATAGCATACTCACGGACCTGTACAAGACAAAGAAATTGAATAAATATTAACTGATAAACACGACAGGTGATATAGATGTTGTATATTCCTCTTTACCACATACTGGGTAAACTTCACGAAACAAAAAGTGTGCATGTGTGAGTAGGGACTAGATTCAATTTTATGAGTGTTAATTCATTTTGAGGCTGAATTTTATAAACAGTGCAATATAGGAAGTAGTTTAAGAGCAACTTTTGGGTCAACCTTTGCAGTAGATTAATTAGACTCTTATTTCTTATGGACCTAGTCTTGTGTAGTTTTTGTCCTACCACTTTCAGTACATGGTTCTAGTTTTACATGTTACCTATTTTATATAAATCACACCTACATGGTGCTTTACTGAAATTTGGGGGGGATCAAGAACGATGATGATGAAAGCCAAGTTCAAATTCTATTTCTCAAAACAATACAATGAACCATTCCTATTTTCAGCATAATTATCTGGACTTATGTGCATTTATACTTATAATGAGATATTAAGAAATGATACAGGGAGAAAATAAATTGTACCAGTAAAGAAGGCATTGAATTTGTCAAAAACAATGACGGATCCACACTTCGTATGTCTCGTGGACGAAGACCTGAAAAATTAAAATACTCATCAAACTGCAAATGAAAAAAATAATATTCAATAATATAAATAGTTTAGCGTTGTTCAATAACGGAGGGTAACAATAAGTCAATAACATTACAAAACAAAACAATATTGATAATGGAAGACAAGTGACAACACAAAGCAAGTGCAATGGACAATCAATATACAATTGCTATGCAAAATTGCAAATTATATTTTAATAATTATGCCATAAACAACTGACAACTCCTTCTAAATTGAGCCCATTAAAGTGAAATAAGCACAAGCATAGATTATACATGACCGTGAAATATTGAGTGTTTATTCTCAATTCAGCATAGAATTTTACTTACCACTAGACTTCAATAATTGTCTCCTGTTGATTTTCCTGGTCGATACTGTCCCATTGGATTTCACTTCTACAACCTGCTCAATTCACATATATAATTTCAGAATTAAGATAAAATCAAAAAAAAAGGAAAAAAAGAGCTAAGAAGAACGAACTTCATAAACCGGTTCCCGAATCCCGAGAGAGAGCGAATCGCCGGAAGAAGTGGTTGCAATTCTCTGAGACTCAACACATTCACTTGCAGGAACGGTTGTTGAGGTCGGAACCTGACCATTAGCATCATCCGCCGCAGCTTCATCGGAGTCAGACGCTGCTGCGGTCTCGGCTTCTTCACTCCACTGCTTCTCCTCCGTGGATCTGCTGCCGATGCACTTCACCGGCTTCAGCAGCGGCGGAGATGCGACGAAGATCTTGCTCCGGCGGAGGAGGTTGAGGGAATCGAGGCATGGCGGTTCGAGGGAGCGGAATTCGGCGAGATCGGAGAAGAAGACGAAGTTGGCGCGCGGTTGAGAATGAAACTGCAGTAGGTGCGGCCAAGTTAACGCCATGTTATGGTAGTTAGTTGAGTTCAGTTGTTCAGTTACGGTGGCTGGATATGGTTACGGTTACGGTGGTCATGCATTGCATGCTGCCGTGAATGGAGGTAGTTGGAGAGCGTAACGATCAAACTCAAAACGAAACAGATGAATGATTTATCCAGATTAGTTTTTTATTATATTTTTTTTTGGCTCTTAAATACTGTAACAACATTTTTAATTTTCTTGTAATATACTGATGAATTTGAGCAGGGAATAGGGAAGAGGTGGATAAGCAGAAAAGGCAAAAAAGGGAAGTTTTAATATAAATGAATTATCAAAAAAAAGATCGTGTATATATTTCTTGGCGCATTCTGTATGTGTGGCTGAAAATCCGTCGACGAATGTCGATTCGAATGCGATTGATCTCTGATTTATCCTTTTTTTTTTGAAACAAGCTTTATCCATATTTAATTGGTTAAGTTTCAAAAAATGATTTAATTGGATAAGACTCATATTTATTCAATTACAGCATACATTTTGTGAGTTGATAATTGGACAATGGGCAAATTGTAATTATTACACTAATTCCTCCTCTATTTTTTAATAAGATATTAATCATTTTTTTATGCTTAACAACAAAGAGAAAAAGGAAAAACAACAAGAACAGAGAAGCCCCTACTGCCTAACAGTTACATAACCCAGAGAATCAGCCACAAGCAAATGCTCCATTCTAGGGGGATCCTGGAGGAGAAGAAAATCATGATCCTGACTTGCTCCCGCTTTCGCTAAGAAATCCGCGCAGGCATTCCCCTCACGCAAAACATGAGCTACCTGGACAGCCCAGTCATGCCGCAACGGATCAAGATACTACCAACCAACACACCTTCCACATGAAACTGGTGGGGAGGCTTTTGTATCAAGCCGACGGCCAATAAGAAATCTGAGAAACACTCAATCTGTCTATGCCCCAGGTTCCACGCAATTTCCAATCCATGATAAATTGCTAAGAGTTCCATATGCAGCACCATTCCCTGGGCACCACAACCAAGAAAACCGGTGATCCAAGCTCCATTAGAGTGGCGGAGACAACCTCCAAACCCTGAACGCAACAACACTCCAAGAGAGCTGCCATCACAATTGACAGCAATTGCAAGTGCCACCGGCGCAATCCAAGATATTAATCACTTTTAATATACGTACTAAGAATATTGCACTAATTTCTATTGAGGTTTATTATTATTACATTGATCTTCCTTAAAACTTTTTTATTATAATACTCATCACTCCACTCCTCCATGATTCTAAATGAAAAAGAAATGAAGAGATGTATGGCCTTTAGCCCTCACACGTAGAAAAAATAAATTAAGAGATGTCAATGTATTTTACAAACAGAAAAGAAGATTAGTATAATGGTGATAAATTTCAGTGAAAATGAAAGCAATTTCTCCTTCAAAATTGAGTAAGTGAATAAATTTACTTATATTGACACTCCATCCACGCACTTATCTATCATGCAATGGAAAGAAGAGAAAATTAGAGATATGGATAATGTGGTATAAAAATAAGAAAAATAAAAAGAGAGAATGAATGTTAATAAGATAGTCTAAAATTAAAAGTGTGAATGAATTATAACTCTTATTATATGAATTACTAAATATTCGGCCAACCTTAACTTATTCACACCTCATATTTTTCTACCTTATTTTCACTAAATTTTATTACATCTTTTTCTCATTTTCTATCCAACCATTTCTGTAATATTATAGTGGAGTGTGAAACACATTTTAAAAAAGGGTTAAAAACTATAATCGTCCCTGAACTTTGAGCGAGTTTTGAAAACCGTCCTTCGCCGGAAAATTATCTGAAAACCGTCCTCATACTTTTAAAAACAAATTTGACCCGTCCCTCCGGCCACCATAGGTCCGGCCGGAGCTTACGTGGCCGTCCACGTCATTAATGAGAGTCCGACGTGTATTTTTTTTAAAATAATAAATATTTCTAAAAAAAACATCATCATTTATTTCAAAATAAACATCTTCATCCTGAATTTTAAAATAAAAAAACTTCTTCATCATCTTCCATTGAAACTTTGTGACTGTAGATTCCATGGCAAAATAAGAATAAGCTTCAGGGAATTTTCAATGGCAAAATAAGATTCCATGGCAAAATAAAAATAAGAATAAGCTTCAATTGCTGGGCATACCAAAAATTCTGACGAAAGTATTCAAGGAATACAATAATAGTTAATATGTCTTTATCATTATGTTAGGCGTTGGCACCATATTTGTGCAAAACTTCAAACACGCAGAGCCCAGAAATTTAAGCAAATCTGATAACAATCAAGTCTTAAACAACTTGAAGAAACAAATTCAGAAATCATCATCTTCTTCATTATTATCTTTAACATCCAGAACCCACCACAAACCCTAAAACCCAGAGCCCAGGAAAGAATACACAGGCTCCAAAATTGAACCACCACTGCAACATATTCAACATCGAACCCAGAACCACCACCCACAAAACCCAAAACCCAAATCGAAACTCAGAAAGCGCAAATTGAAACACATCAAGCCCAGAAAACCCTAGAAGAAGAAGAAGAAGAAGAAGAAGAAGAAGAAGAAGAAGAAGAAGAAGAAGAAGAAGAAGAAGAAGAAGAAGAAGAAGGTAGTCTCCCACCGTCGTTGTTCAGATCTGAAACGAAACTCGGCAGCTCCTCCACTGTTGTTCACATCTGAAGTCAAATCTCCCTTTTTCTCTTCAAACCCAGCCAAATCCCCCTCTTTCTCTTCAAACCCAGCAAAACCCCCTTCTTTCTAGGTCGCGTTTTGAGGTTTGTTGATGGTTGGAGGTGGAGGCGCGGTCTGGGCTAGGGTTGGGGGTGGCGGTGCGGTGTGGTTGCGGCGGCGGCGCTATGTGGTTGCGACGGTGGTGCGATGTGTTAGGGTTGGGGGTGGTGGCGTGTTTTGGGATGTTGGAGGAAATGAAGACATGAAGAAGATGATGATATTGTTGTTAGATGAAATGAGATGAAGATGAAGAAATAAGAAAGAACATAAACGATAAAGGAGAGAGATGATAATGAAGATATGAAGAAACTAGGTTTAAGGTTAATTTGGGAATTTAGAGTTAATTTAGGATAAATAAGGTAATTCAGATAATTAGGAAATATTTATTATTTTAAAAAAATACACGTCGGACTCTCATTAATGACGTGGACGGCCACGTAAGCTCCGGCCGGACCTATGGTGACCGGAGGGACGGGTCAAATTTGTTTTTAAAAGTCTGAGGACGGTTTTCAGATAATTTTCCGGCGAAGGACGGTTTTCAAAACTCGCTCAAAGTTCAGGGACGGTTATAGTTTTTAACCCTTTAAAAAAATAGTGGAGTGTGAAACACCCCCGGTTCATCACTACATCTTATATTTACTTGTGGTATGCGAGGTTACTTTGGGAACATCATCTTTAATGATGGGAGAAACAGAAATGGCCAACGGAAATTACCTATAGAACGAATAAATGTTATAAATACATAGATTTGACTTTAATATCAACAAGTGGTCGTTGTAGTGTAGTGGTAAGTATTCCCACCTGTCACGCGGGTGACCCGGGTTCGATCCCCGGCAACGGCGTCTTTTTATTTTGTGTCTGTTTTTTCAATACACAAGTTTTTTATTTTTTGGTGAAAAGCTGAAGGGAATGTTATCGGCCTGATGGGTTGGAATTGGGCTTTATTATTCTGGCGTACCCAAAGTTGGGCCGTACAGAATAACCAAACCAATTTTACACAAAAATAATCTAGCTAACCCAAATAAAATTTAGGGAAATATTTTGGATACTATTGTTATAGTATGCATTACATCTCACTCATCTCTTAAAAAATCTCTTATATTTTGTTCTGTTTTTCTTGTAAATCTTTTTCTCTTTCTTAATTATTTTTTGAAAAAGAACAGTTAATTTATGAGAAAAAGTTTTTTTGAAAAAGAACAATTAATTTATGAGAAAAAGTGCTGATGATTTAATATCAGCTGAAAATTCATCACAAATTAGACCTTAGGGCTTTCATTTTAGAGTTCAATTTCTATGTACCGACGGTGTAAGGTTTTTTTACACTGTCAACCAATCAAATTTCAAGGATATGAGAAAATCTTTCTTTTTATTTAATTTTATTAATTGACGTGACACAACCTTAAAATCTGATTGGTTGACGGTGTAAAAAAACTTTACACCGTCGGTGCATCATCATTTTTCTCTTCATTTTATTTTCACTGCTCAAAATGAAATTATTCATCTGCGAGCTAGCTAGCTATCTATAGGCTTTCAACAACTCAATATTAACAATGTCAAACTTATCATATCCAATAAATTGATTGATTAAAAGGAAAGCGATTATCATTACCACAGGAGGAGTATAATGCTATAACCAAAGGAAAAAAATTCCCTTTTCATTAATCTCCAACTACATAAGTACATGATCTTTTGTTATAATATAGATTCAAATGTGTTACTTTATAGCCATAACCATTAGCCAACCAATACTCTCTTCCTTAGTTAGTGAAGTGGCTCTGGTCGTCAAACTTCATAGAACTTTCAGTCACTAACCCAACTAAATAGGATAGGACTTCCAACAAAGTTATCCCATCTCCCGAGTTCTACATGTTGTTAGTTTGATTCCTTTGAGGTTGCTCAAGCCATGATATTGGCTTCCCTCGGACTTGGAGAAATACATACTGCAACTCAAGTAAAACATAATGAGTTGTATATGTTGGAGGGCTGTTAAAAAAGCTAATAAAAGATATTTCGGCTTAGAAAATAAGTTTCTTTCATTGTATCTAGGAATTCATTGCCTGAATTTTAGTAGGTTAGCTACTTGTGATTGTGAACATACTTTGTAGACGCTGCTCAATATAGATGCTGCACTTAAACAAGATGGAGTTGGATTTGGAGCAATCATAAGGAATGAAAAAGGACAGACCATGGTGGCAGCAACAAGGAAAGGGCGAGCGCAAGATGATGCCACGATGGCGGAAGCTTTAGGAGCTAAATGGGCACTGGAATGGACAAAGGATCTTGACGTCACTTACTAGAAATGAATTCTCTAATTTTGGTGCAACAATGAAAGAGTAACAATTTAGAGGACTCCTACCTACATGATGTTATTAGATTTTGTAAGAACATGTCTTTAAGATTTAGTTATTTCTCTGTTTCTCATGTCAAGAGGTCGGATAATAGAGTTGTTGATTTTCTTGCTCACTTAACTAGTACTATCACTCGGGATTCCTATTGGATTGAGGAAGACCCTCCCGAGACCTCTACCTTAATTAGCTAAGATGTAATCACATAAATGTCAGCTGACAAAAAAAAACACGTGTCTTTTCTATGTCAAGCCCAAAAAAAAAAAGTTAAAAAAAATCTAAACTCAAGTACTCAACCCTTGACAAAAAAATAATCCCAAGTACACAACCTCTCCAACTCAGACTCAGTAACGGAGATTGATCAGGGGCTGTCTCACGCAGGTTAAGACTTCATTTTTTGCAAATTCTCGTGCTTTCCAAAATTGGAGGGAAAAACAAGCTAAGGTAAAGAAACGCATGGCGGTTCCAGCAGATCCAGCAATCGAAGAAGAAGAAGAAGAAGAACACAGTGGTCCCACTCACCACCCTTCCGCTCCGTCACATGAGGTTATCATCGATTGTTCTTTGGTGATTGTTCATACTCTCAATTCTCAATTCCTATTTGGTGATTGTTTTTGAATTTTTCCTCATGCAGTTTTTCGATTTATCAACCACGGTTGATCCTAGTTATATAATCTCCTTGATAAGGAAGCTTCTACCTTCAGATTCTGCTTCTGAAGAAGGGGATGCACCACCGTCTGCATCTGCTGCTAATGGTGAACACATTGAATCATCCATGAAAAAATCTGAGAACATGGATGTTGATGTTTCCAGTGAGTTTTCGGACCGGCGAAGAGAATGTCAAGGTAGGGGTGATGATGGATTTGGAGTTAGAAATTCCGGTGTCTCGGTTGGAGAGGATCCCTGGGAGGAATGTGGTTGCGTTTTGTGGGATCTAGCTGCTAGTAGAACACATGCCGAACTCATGGTATGATAGGACACACTGTCTTTTGGTGGTTTAGTCAGTGTTTATTGGAGTTCCTTTTGTTAGCTCTCATGATGATCGGTCAATTTTTAGCGAAATTCAACATATTTTTGAAAAAAGTGATCAATTGACTAGGCAAATCATTGACTTTTCAAAGAAATTGCGTGTTCAAAAGAGTGTGTTGCTAGCATTTTTCGTATTGTCAAATATTAGTTTCTATTCAAAATGTGTTCTAGCCGTGTAGTGGTCTCTTCAAATAATGAGTTGATTCGATATACCTTGCTGTCACTACCTGGTCATGCAAAACCATGTTTAAGTCTCAAACTTCACTCATATTGGCTTTTTAATAACATGATAGATGATCATTTGAATGTTTTCTGACATAAGCTTTTTTATCATGCCACTTTCTCCATCAACCATCAAGCTCCTGGTAATTGGTATCAAAAACCATCATTGTCACTTTCTCTCACCAGGATCTAAATACATTTAGCTTGTCAATGCTTTGAGCCATTCAATCTTTTGCTTGTTGTATAAACTGTAATATAGTGGTTGTTGGGCATAATCCTGCAGGTGGAGAATCTCATACTCGAAGTTCTTTTGGCAAATCTCGGTGTGTGCAATTCGATGCGTGTTACTGTAAGTCAATATCAAAATATGCATCATGATTCAGACTGCACTCTTTTAATAGTTTGTTAATGTAAAATTATCAGGTAGGTAACTGAGAACTCTAATGTCACTATTTTTGCATGTTTTTTTGGATTAATTACATGGTGTAGGAAATTAGCATAGGAATTATTGGGAACCTTGCCTGTCACGAAGTTCCAATGAAGCATATAGTCTCGACAAAAGGACTAATTGACACAATTGTGGATAAATTGTTTCTGGATGATCCTCAGGGCCTGTGTGAAACATGCCGGTATGATGCATTTTTTACACATGTATTTCTTGTCAACTTTGGAATTTTTATACCTGATGTTAGGGATCAAATTTACTTGATTGGTTACTGACTTACTGTTTCTTGTTAGTCCTGATTTTTCATCTCTGCATCTTCAATTGTTCCTTGTTTATTTCCAATTTACTTGACTGCTCCACGCAGATCTAATTATTCCTTGTCTATTCCCAATTGGAACATTTTCATTTTTTTCCAGGAACTTACATGATATGAGGTTACTGAGTTATAGTCTCTTTTGCTTTTACTGAATTTGTTCATCTTTCTTCTTTTGTATTCTTACAGAATTAACAGTAACAGTAATTACATGTACTGAGGTGCAGAATCCCATTCTTTTGTCTGCCAGTGCTTATTATGTGTAATAGTTTTGAAAGCAGAGCTATCTCATTTTGCATTGTTCTATAGCTACTTATCATGGGAATGGGCTCTTTGGGATTTTGGGAGGATGTTGGGTCTGTCCTAGGGATTTGCATCAGTTTCTCTTAGTTGATTTCAGAGGTTTTACCTTAAATATAGAAGCTAAGGTTTTGCGGCAATTTTCTGTCTGTGATTCTTTGCTGTTTATGGCTGGAGAGGAATGCTAGAATTTTACAGAACACTTGTTTACTTCATTTGGAATTAGGTAAACCTTCTAGGGTTCTACTCAGTTCTTATGGTGTTTTTAGATCTGTTTCTTTCTCAGACACGCAGAAAGATTGGCATGCGTTACTGCATGATTCAATTCCTAGGTGCTAGTTTTGCTTTGTTTTCTTCAAAGGATGTTTTATCATCTTTCTTTGTACTATTATCTCCTTCCTTAATAAATTTCTTTCTGTAAAAGAAGAAGAATATGCACACAGATATGCCTACTCAACTAGATAGGAAAGTGGAGTGATGTTTTATTTATTTATCTCAAGAATTTTATGAATGTTAGTTGTCCTTCACTGTAAATTAGGTATCATACTACTTTTTGGCACCATCATATTTATTTTGCAAACATCTCTTATAGTTAGCTTTGGGAACAGATTGTTGACTGTCGGTCTTCAAAGTGGTGAATCCATTACATGGGCTGAGGCGTTGCAGTCTGAACATATACTATGTCAAATATTATGGATTGCAGAAAATACTTTGAACCTTCAGCTGTTAGAAAAGGTAACGAGTAATTCATGATAGTTCAACTTTTTTATTTTTATGGAGGTTACAAGTCACTAAACTTTGTCAAAAGCATTTTGTAAATATTTTCACAAAAAATATAATTTCAGAGAACAAAATGAGTAATTTGACATTTTTTCTGAGTCAGAATGCACGTTCCATCCATTCAATAGATAAGAGTATTCTACTTTTTAACAGAGTGTTGGGCTTATATTAGCTATATTGGAAGGTCAGGCGAAAGTTGTGGATGCTCTTCTTCCACCTTTGATGAAGCTTGGTTTGGCAAGTATATTGATCAATCTCTTGACTTTTGAGATAAGCAAATTAACTAGTGAAAGAATCCCTGAAAGGTGCCTTGATCCACAACCCTACATTGTGCAATGATTTATCTTCTGAAATAATTCTGACAATTTCAGTGACACATGCTTCGAAAATGGACTGGCTTGCAATTTTTCCCCTCTTACATTTCATTTTCTAGATATCTATCCATCCAGCTATCTGGGGGAACTGATATGACAGCCTAATATCTTAACGTTTCAGGTACTCAGTTCTTGATTTAATTCTTCGTGCAATTGAGGCCATTTCTATTATAGACGACCATTCTCAGGAAATTTGTTCAAGTGAAGAGCTTTTTCGACTAATATGTGATCTGGTTAAGTTCCCAGATAAAGTTGAGGTACAGTGTTGCTGTAGGTAAAACTTTCAATATTGATGCATTTTGCTAAAGGTCAACTGTTGAAATCAATAATTTGGTTTTAGATGAGCTGTAAATTTATGAATTTTAATATTCATATTTGAATTTTGTTTTGTCCATTCTGGGGTGTAAAATATTGTCAACGGGATGTCTTAGTTTGGAAAATTATGTCCTCAAGCTCATAAATATTGTAACGAATTCTCCAAAATAATTAATGTCTTTTTATTTTTTTCTTAATATTTGAATTTTAAGAAGAATCACAAGCTTTTATATCTTTAAGGTAAGGAGCTTTTTCTCTGTCAATGAACAATATGGTATTTTTGTTTTCCTTTTCTTGGTTCCCCTGAGTACCATCAATTGAGGTATTGAACTGTGTACTTCTGATATTTTCTCATGGATATTTTCCACATTTTCCGGAAGCCATGATAAGTGTTTTGACTGTGGGTTTTGCTCAAATAGACGAAGATGAGGGTTTTCAATACTAGGCTCCTCTCCCCCAAAAAAGATTGCAAGTATCTTTCATGAAACGCTGAACATTGATGATAAATTCACAATTTATTAATATATAAGGGTGGCTGAGAATCGAAGTTACTGTTACACTTATCTGAACTAAAAAGGCATCGTCCTTCTTATGGAGGATTTTTTAGAAAAAACTAAATCTAAATTCAGTTGAGCAGTGAACTAATGCGCCGACTTAATCGTGCTGTTCAAACCTTTGTCAATTATGAATTTTGAGACCTGTTGTGGGAATCAAATATCTGCCGAAAGAATAAACACCTGATTTTCTAAATTGATGTAGAAAATTATATGAAATAATTATTATGATTAAAATTATGAATCATGTCATCTGGTAACCTGATGCTCATGCTCTTGTGCCTCTTTGTATTTTATTATGTGCTTCTCTCTTGCTATATTATTATGTGCTTCTCATAGATTGACAAGAAATGAAAATGATTTAGCCAACTGAAAAAGCATGGTGAATTGGTGATTTCTCCTGCAGGTTGGGAATTGCTGTGTTACAGCTGGAGTTCTTCTTGCAAATATTTTGTCTGATGTTGCTGATCATGCTTCTGAGGTCTCACAGGGTAAAACAGTTTTCTTTCACTCTCATCCACAAACTTAAATTATTTCCTTCTTTCTGTATCTCTGGGTTAGTTAATAACATAATATAATGGTAAATGGCATTGTGCCTTCCAGATTCGTGCCTTTTAGCTGGTCTGCTTGACATATTCCCTTTTGCTTCGGATGATTTGGAAGCTACAAATGCAATCTGGAATGCAATTGCTAGAATATTGGTTAGAATTCGAGAAACTGAAATGAGCCCTCCAAGTGTATGTAACTATGTTTCAGTTCTTGTCGGAAGAATTGATCTGATTGAAGATGAGCTTCTCAACCAACAGGAAAGCTTGTCTTCTCCTGGTTCAACAGCAGATGCTATAAATACATCTGTATCCTTCTCTTGTAGTTAGCTGAATTTGTTGTTTCTGATTCTGATCCCTACTTTGCATGGACAGGAATTCAAATGCATGAGTCACAATTCTTGGCATGATGTTTCGATGTCTTAAAAATAAACTGTTGGATTTAATCATTCCTTTTGTTTGCATGCTGTCAAGATTATATGATTAAGAATCCATTTTGATTCATCTTGCAGTAATTAGCTCAGGCTAGAGAAAAAGTGATAATTTATAGTAACTAACAAATTCATCATAAAAAAGTTAAAACATTTTTTTTGTTGAAATAAAAAAGAATTTCATTTTGATAGATTGTCACATGCAATAATATATCATTACATAATTTAATGAGTTTCACGTCTCCTGTCGTTGCTAGGAAATCATTTACACAAGCAACTAGTTTATATTATTTTTTTGTTTTACAGTCTTAACATACAGTGATACAGGGCATTTTTTTTGGTATTTATTAATGATACTGTATGTTACAGAGGAATTTTTACATGATCAGGTACATACAGCGGAAATTAAATATTAACTAAAGGGGAAATTGCACTCACCTCCCTTGAGGTATCTTATCTCAGGGGAGGTCAGTGCAATTATAATAAACCTGAAGGGAGGTCAGTGCAATGTTACCAATGAAATAAGGGTAGTTAGCGTCTTGTTAAATAATAGAGGGGAGGTCAGTGCAATAGTGCAAAACTTCAGGAGAGGTTAATGTAATTTCCCCTTAACTAAATGTTAATTTGTATGTTATGTCGTAGAGTCCATTGGTGACATTTATTATTTTCCTTTATATATTGTCAATGTGGTTCACTAAAGAGAAATTCTTAAGCAGGGAAACAAATGCATTAATGATCTTTGTTTAGATTACTGTCCTTTAAAATAAGCATCATACCTTTAAACCTCTATCTTGCTACTAGCCATCCAACGAGCCTAACTATAACAAGCGAGCCATACCTACTGACAGTTAGGATGACATGCTTAATTATGTGGATGCATGATTTTCCATTTATTTGTTTCCCTTTACCTTTGAACAATAGCTCAGGAGGATAATCAGCATTCTGAACCAGTGGACTGCTGCAAAGGAGAATACTGAGAGTAATGGGAATGCTGAAGTTCTTGTCAGTGAGGCAGATATAAACAAATTGTTGAATTGCTGTCGTAAATTCTTGATGTAGAATTACTTTTATCTTGTAAATTACAATTGTCCAGACAATCTTTGAAGGTTCTGTACCTGCAGGTGCCGTTGTATTTGCTTGTTCTGGACCTGTTACATTTAGCTATACGTACATCAATTTTGACATTGTCCTAACTTACCTTCTTTCAGAAGCTGTTGCTGGTGGGAGAATTTTCACCTACCTTTTGGAATTGTTTGCTGATTGCTGGGCTTTATGCAACCTCTATGCTGAGAGGTAATAGTAATCTCTCTGGTTTTGTTCTTCATGAGTGGTGATGTTATCCCCTTGCTTTGACACCTGGTTTAAATCCATCCTGAAGCTTCCAGCACCTTTGTACCTTTGTTGATGTTGATTAGAGTTGAGAAATCCGACTATTGATAAATTCTGAAGCTAGTTGTCTGAATGGTCATCTTTTGTTTGGTTTAGAGAGTAGGACAGGAAGTGTTTGAAAAAGTGTAGACTTCTAGTGAAAGATATATTCTATATATCCATGTTTGAGCTTGTATTAACATATGTTTATATGTTTAACACTTAACTAGTTATATTGTCAAAATGATTTTTCTTTTTGTAGAATGATGGTAATGGAGTTTCATTGTATAATTTTATGTAAACTATTTAAATTCTTCACAAGTCTAATGCGAGTTGCTTTAAGAATTAAAATGTTGATGGTGAACTTTCCAACAATAATTATAATTATAATTTACATTTATGCTTCGAAGTGAACCTCTCATTCATATTTTAAAAAGCAGTACTGTGCATAAAACTGATGTTATCTGTCATATTTCTGACATCGATACAAGGCTAGTGAGTTTCTTAAACTCGTTCATTTGAGAAAGACACATGCAATTCAGCTTACATGGAAAAATTCATCTTCTTAGCCCATGATGGTCCATGAAACTGGAAAAATTTGACTGTTTATGGTACAAAAAGAAATTGACATCTTAAAAGAATCATTTAGAATAAATAGATTGATATCACATATTTGCAAATTCACAAATGATAACAGTTTTGAGCCTGTGTGATTAATTATGGAATATGGACGAGTACATGCTCTTCATTAGTGCATTTCTACAGGATATAAACACAACCCAGACTTAGAAAATTCCAGATTTTAGATGCACTCCTTAATGAACCTATTTAGTATTCTACTATAGTTTTATGTCTGTATTTGCGATTAGTTTATCTGTCACACAAAACTAGATTCTATAAATAATATAAGTAGAATAAAAATCCAGCAGGAACACCTTTGAACACCCGAAAACAGAAAATTTACATAAAGCTTACACCAATATTGGTCTTATTACACAGGAAACTTGATAATACATAGCAAGCTTTGAAATTGAACATATTCACCTCCTACCACATAAGCCAAACTCACAACAACAATGACAAATAACTCCTAAAAAATCTCAACTGCAGAAAGCGACCCTAAAAATGTTGGATCAGGATATCAGAGAGATGCCAGCAGCGATCAAATCACCTGCCAAAACCTGGTTTGCAGCTTCTGAGGGATGAAAACCATCCCAGAAGACATACTCAGATGCATTGGCACATGTTCCTATGGACTTCTGATTGCACAGTATAGACGTCTCGAGCAAGCCGGTTCCACAACAAGCCCTCCTTGCTTCGGCAAATCCTGCAATAGTGAAGGGTGCAACACAAACAAACCTTGTTAACAACCCTTGTTCATGAGTCATATGCAATAAGATTTGGCTTTGTGGGATTAATTAGCAGAGTTAGATGTTGTACCATTTTCAGAAGGCTTAGTGACAAGGTCATAGAGAGGTTGGTAGATATCAAGGAGGACCAATTTGAGGCCAGGAAGTGATTTTTGCAAGCTCTGAGATGTGGTGTTTAGCTTTCTATTGAAGTTAACAGCATCATTGTTTAGCCTTGCCACACATTGGTTGCTATCATGGCCAAAGAGAGTGATGGCGGCTGGCAAGCAACCCACTGGAGCTAATGTTGTCACACCAATCCTCCTTGCCCCAAGTCCATATAAATTCTGTCAAATGCATGTTTGGAATTTTAAATTGCAAAGAAAAACCAGCAAATGACTTTAGCAAAGGAAAACAAATATTTCTTTTTTCTTCTGATACTTTTATTTTTTTTATCAACACACACATCTTAGTGGAACATGGTTGAGAAAGACATGCCTGAATGAAAGAGGCATAGCATTGGATGAGAATGTCTGAGAATTGATCAGCAGTATAAACCTTGTAAAGCAGAGGATTTATGTAATAGTTTTGAACAAAGTCACTGCTCCCAGCACTAATAAGATATATAGCACCAGAAATAATTGAAGAAGCATTTGATTTCCCTGCTACTCCCACCAATATATTCTGGGATTCTTTGTAGTGTTCAAGTTGCTGGCTCAAAGGAATTGCATGCTAGACAAGAGGAAACAAATGAAAGAAAAGCAAAACATACACATATCAGGACTTACCGATATGATGAGATCATGACAAGTAATGAAAAAAAGTGAGAATGTTTAAAGCTTGAAACTTCCAAATATACACTTACATATAGCTTGGCTGTAGGTTCATAGTAGCCAGAAGCACCTGAGGCAAAGTTGGCACCATTCAAGAGGTTATTTCCTTTGGTCTTTAAGTTCATGTAAGCTGGTGGGTAAGAAGTAAATCCCAGGTTTTCAGCTGCGGTGAATGGAAAAAGAAAAAATGAAAGCCTTGTCAAAAAACAAGATAATGGGGGTGATTTATAAGGAAGGGATGTTTATTTATCAAAAGCAGATGTTAAGGGAAGTTGCTTTTGTCCACCACGATATATAAATTTTAAACGAGTTTCTAAACATGTACTAAAAGGAGTCTGAGGGAGAAAAAAAGTACCAGTGAGGTCTGTGGCAAGTTTTCCATTGCAAAATCTCCCTGTTGGCTGGTGATTCTGGAAGTCTCTTCCATAAGGAAGGAAGTTTGACTTAACAATGGTGGGTAACTGGTTATTATTGCCCACATCAACTACTGAGTCCCCAAATATGAACAATGCAGGTACCAGAGGCTGTCCTTTAGCCACATTGAACAACACCACCAGAAGCAAAGAAGCCAGAAAATGACTTGAGTGCACCATGCTTTTCAATTTCTCTTCAGTAATGAGCTTATTCAGAGAGAGAATGAGGCTTTAAAGATGGAGTTACAGTATCGGGAACTATTGCTCTGAGGATGATTTATTGTGCTTTGAAGCTGTAGCCTGCAGTGGAGCTACAGTTTGGCAAAGCTGCAATTCCGAGAATCTTATAAATGATCAACTTAACTTTTAAGGCACACAAGTCAAAATAGAAAAATCTTCCACTCTAAACTAGAGTATATTAATTAGTATTTTCAGTGTCTAAAACTTTATTTGCATGCTGTATTATTTGAAAAAGAGATTGCATGCTTGTATTATTATGCTACTACTGTGTAACTAAAATTGACAAGTAGAGGTGATAAAAAGTTTAATTAAAAAGAACAATCTTATTAGCTGTAATCATCACAATGTCACTCAACTTTGTGGAAGAATGTACTCAATACAAATTTATAAGATATCTTGAGCTACAAGATACACGTTGAAACATACATAATCAAAGTGGGCTATGAGTAGCAGGTAGTTTTCTCAGCATACTACAAGATGTTAGTTGAGAAGCAAATAAATGCCATTTTCTTACTCTGGCCTCTACATTTCCCAAAACCAGAAGGCTTGGTAACAATTCTATAGTGGTAACAAGTGGCGTTTAGTACAAGCAGAGTCTTGCACGTCATGTTCTGAGCTGTCCCCGGCTTCAGCAGGAAGCCCAACTTTTTACCAGACCAAATTGGATATCACAACTGGGCTCAACTTAAACTCCCATGGTTTGAGAAATAGGGACATTTCACCGAAAATAAGAAAAAGAAATATAGGGACAAGAGGATATTTTTTACATAGGAAAATAAGGACAAGAGTGGATACATATGTGTGTGTCCGTAATCATACACGGTAGTTGAGATTAAATGTTATTTAGCCATTTCGTCTTACTTTATGTTTTAATCGTTATCATTCATGGTCCGCTCTAATGATTAAGATTCACTCCTCTGAGAAACTCCATTCACTTGATACATATACTATATATATATAGAAAACATTCACACACAAACTAAAATATGCATTGTTTTTCTCTAAAGCAAAAGAATATTATTAAGAATCAAAGTTCAGAAATAGGTCCTCTCGACAAATGACGATACGAGAACGAAATTACGAGATTACGAAAGACAAGAAATTAACCAAAAACAAAACAAGGACACAAACGATCAGGAAAGAACTCCTAGAGAATAGTCGTTGCTCAACTTCCCTAGATAATAGTTGTTGCTCTCAAGGCCTAGCTAATTCCTTCCTAATTCAAGCACTTCTTTCCAAGCTCATGTGCAACATTGTTGCCTTCCCTAGCAGTCCAAGTGAAGCCACATCGCTGGAAATTGTGTCTCGGGCTTTGAATGTCTTGCAGAATCGAGTCTATAGCCCACTCAGATCTGTATTCTATGATCAAAGTGATGAGAGGGAGACAATCAGATTCCACCACATCGAAGGTCGGATGAAAATTAGATGCAATCACCAAGGCTTATCTAATTGCAAGGGCTTCTCCAGCAAGGGGGAGCCTGCAAAAACTTTCTTAGCACGCGACAGGAGAGTAGATCTCATCTCATCTATCATTACGATCCCGATGCCACTTATGGAAAATGGAGGTCTAAAGGCAGCATCCACCTTCCATTTGATCACCCCTAGAGGCGGCCACCTCCAGACTTGGTAAGCTTCTTGCTCCCTTCTTTGTCTTTGTTGAGGGTTGCTTTGTCTTGGGGAGAAGCCAATGGTCGAGGGAAGCGAGTTTTCAGGCTCATTAATGGTAGCTAGGATCTTGGAGACTTATACTTCTGGATTTGGCCTTCTTCCTTGGAAGAAGCTGCAATTTATTTCCTTCCAAATACCCCATGATGTTTGTGCTAGTAGAGTTAACACCCCCCCCCCCCCTCTCTCTCTCTCTCTCTGCGCTTATCATTTGGATGTTTTGGTCAAGCCAATTTTGGGAGACAGGGGTCTGCTCGTTAAAGGGGAGGAGTTGAAGGGGAATCGCAGCCCAGACAAGGATCGTCCACTCGCATCCTAGCATATCATGTTCAATTGACTCAGGGACCTGAGAACATAGAGGGCACATGGGATGTGGGATAAGGGTTCTTTTGTACAGATCTTGCCAACTGGTTGAGCTTGAACACAACACTTCCAGAGAAGCACCTCAATTTTTCTATAGCATTAATACTCCAAAGGTGTTTCCAGACACAAGGGGGATTGAGACCATCTCCTTAAGGTGAGTGGTCTAGTTGGGTAACTTGGTAGCCCCTGACTTAATAGTGTACAACCCTTCCTTGTTGTGTGGCCAACGAAAATCATCTTCTCCATCTATGATCCTTATAGGAATTTGCATAGCTTGGGCTGCTAAATTCCTTGGAAGAGTATTCACCAGTCTGTTTACATCCCACTGACCTGGAGAGTCAATAGAGAGCGAGCTCATTGTGGTAGTTAGACCAATGTTTCTTGTTGGCACCACTAACTAATTGGTAATCCAGTTTTCTTTCCAGATTATCACCTTGTCTCGTTGCCTATAGTCCACTGCCCTTTATCTATCAAGAAGCCTCATCCTTGTAGTATACTCGACCATCCCTATGAAGTGTTTCAAGGATTAAGGCCCACAGCGAAATAGGCTCCTAGACCATCTTGGCTAGAAGGGTGTATTCATTTGGTTGAAGTCTTTGAAATCTAGTCCCCATCTTCATTTGGATATGGATTTGTCCTTCCACCTTCTCTAGTGGATACCTTTATCCTTCCCTGGTCTCCTCCACCATAACTTGGCAATTTGAGAGCACAAAGAGTTGCAAAATTCTTTAGGGAGCCTAATGATTGACATAACGTAAGAGGGAATAGCTTGTAGGACAACTTTTATCAAAACCTCTTTACCATCTTGGTTTAACAGTTTTTCTTTCCATCCCTCAATATTTTGGAAATTTTTTTCCTTTATCCAGCTTCGAGTACTGCACTTTGATCTTCCACAATCTACAGGGAGCCCCAATTATTTCCTTGGGTTGTCTCATGCTCTCATGTTTAGGATAGCAACAATTTTTGTTCTGGGTGGTTGGGGTACAAATTTGTTGAAGATTATGCCCGACTTCTATGCGCTTTTCATTGGCCAGAGGAAATTGAGTAGGCATTGAGGTTGCAGATGAACTTGTAGGATTCTTCCTCGGTGGCTTTGGCAAAGAAGATTGATTCATCTGCAAAAAGAAGGTGGGTTACAGTGTTTCTGACAAGTTTTAGACCTTTCAGGTTCCTTTATGCCTGTCTTCTCTTTGTTTTTTCATTGGCCAAAGGCCATTGAGGGTGAAGATGAGCTGGTAGGCTTTTTCCTCGAGGGCCTTGGCAAAGAAGATTGAGTCATCTGCAAACAGAAGGTGGGTTATAGTTAGGCAGTTTCTAACAAGTTTTAGACCTTTCAAGTTCCCTTGAGAGAGGTTTTATGACATGATATGTGAGAGTTCCTCGTCATTGAGGACAAACAGGTATGGGGAAATATGATCCCCTTGCCTGAATGCTCTTTGAGGAGAACATAATTGACTAGGAACCATTGATTTTGAACCTGAAGGAGGCACCTCTCACACAAGAAATAATTTTTTCTACCCATAAGTCATTGAATCCAAGAGCCTTTAGGAACTCTTGTAAGCCTCGCTCGACTTTGTCATATGCTTTGCTCATATCTAATTTTAGGGTCATGATCCCTTCTTGGTATGTTTTGGATCTTTGGAATTGTTGGAACGCCTCGTGAGCCACCAAAATGTTGTCTTGGATTTGTCTTCCTTGTATAAAAGCACTATGGGTTTGGTATACTAGTCCATTCATGTAGGGCTTGAGTTTGTTAACTATGATTTTGGTGCTCACCTTATAGATGAAGTTGCAACAGCTAATAGGCCTTAGTTGGGTGATAATGTCTAGGTTGGAGATTTTTGGAATCAGGCTCACAATTGTCTCATTGGTGTTGTTTGAGAGAGATTCGTTGCTAAAGAAGCGTCATACAACATCACAAATGTCATTCTTAATAGTGGCTCAATGTTGTTTTAAAAAGATGTCATTTGGCTCATTTGGCCCTAGCGTTTTTAGGTCCCCCAAACTATCAATTGCTCTTTTCATTTCCTCATCTTGGATCTTTCTAGTAATCTGATAATTGCATTCCCCAAAGACAAGCTTTGGGATGACCTTAAGCCCCTACACTATATATGTAGTTCATGTGGTAGAGAAGAGTTCTAAGTAGAAAGACTTCACTGCCTTGAGAATATCTGGTGTGCCTTATACCCATGCGTTGTCCTCATTCTTTATCCTAGTGATCTTATTTCTCCCTCTCCTTTGTATTGTGGTGGCGTGAAAAAAATTTGAGTCCCCTCCCCCCACTTGAGCCATCTGAGCCTTGATCTCTGACCCCAATACTTATCTTCTTGCAACATGATTCTTTAATTATCTCCTTCACCCACCTCATCTCTTCCTGATCTTGGGTCTGTACACCTCTGTTGGATAGACACTCAAATCTTGGTTTCATCCTTTTGATTTCCAAGTCAGCTCTTTAGAAAGTATCCCTACTCCAGTTTTTTAATTTCTTGCTGCTCCTCTTCAGATTATTGAGAGTATCCCAATTCGATTTTCCATGTGTATTTGGCAGCCATTCTGTTTTAACAACTTGTTTGCAATCTACATGATCCCCCCAAGTAGGCCTCATATTTGAAAGAGATTGGGCTTTTTTTTTGTCTGGTATAGTGTCAATCAAAATAGGGCTATGATCTGAGCTAATTGATGGCAAGACTATGAAGATTGCATGAGGAAACAAGGCTCTCCACTCCCAGCTCACCAACACCCTGTCAATTTTTACTCTGATCTGAATATTCTGTCTCTTTGCCCCATACCAGGTGAATTTTCATCCATTAAGCTCTACATCCATCATTATTTCTTGATGTATGAAGTCTTCGAACTGAGCCCCAATTCTAGTTGGGCAGGCTGGTCTTCGTCCTTGCTTTTCATAATGGTGTAACACTTTATTGAAATTATTTGTGCAGCACTAGGGGATATTGTTGTTAGGTTGAAGATTATAAATTAAAAATGTTTTGTAGTGTCGTGACTCTTGGTCCTATCAGGGTTCTTTTTTGAAATATCTCACTCATTATAAAAACAACTTTTACACTAATTGATGAACAACTAGAAATTTGTGTCTTCAATGATTCAGATTCTAACCTAGAAGATTGTGTCTGAGCACCTGCCTCCAATGAGTATATTCTCTTTTATTTCTCATTCCTTCTTCTCTCCATTTTGTTCCTCTTTTCTTCCATTTTTTCCTTTTTGGTGATCTCTCACTCATTATAAATAGAGCATTTACACTAATTGATGAGCAGCTAGAAATTTGTGTCTCTAGTGATTCAGATTCTAACCTAGAATTGTGTGCCAGAGCAGCTGCCTCTAATGAGTTTTTTCTCTTTTATTTCTCCTTCCTTATTCTCTCTATTTGGTTCCTCTTTTTTCTATTTTTCTCTTTTCTGGGGGATCTCTCACTCCTTATTAATAGACCATTTACATTAAATGATGAACAACACTGGTGATTGAGATTCCAACCTAAAAGTGTGTGTGAGGGGACAATAGTATTTGATTTTTACCGACAAGTTATGGCAGCATCATCAAGAACTTTTCTTCCCAACTATCATATGGGAAAGAAAGACTGTAGGCCTGAAGCCATCTTCGGGTCGAGTAAATTCGGGTCGAGTAAACAACCACATAAAGAAAGGAAAGGGATGAGATAGGATGATCCCAGTCAGCAGCAGAGTAGAACTCAACCTTCTATCCTCGGGATAGGGCTATGAAAGAACTCGTTCCAACTTCACCTCAAGCACGAAACTTCAAGTTCATGATCAAAGGAGCTACCCTAGGCATTTAGGGTCATCAGATCAGTCAACGACGGTGAAGGAGTAGCGGCGGTAGCCCTCCGATAGCACAGGTTCCGGCTTCGAGGGAGTTAAGGGGTAAATGACTCTGCCTTAAGCGTTGAGCTTACGCGAACCAAAATGCGAAAAATACTTTTATTTTGGTAGCCTTCCATGCCAAGCCAGCACATGGACCAGATTGGTACTATAGGCCCTTCCAATTCAGGTTCCAGCCCATCACGCTCGACCCCAGAAGACTCCTTCGAGATTCGGGTCTTAATGGAACCCTTTTCCAAGACTGCATCGTCGGCTCCGTCCATCAGTGCGTGTGGAGCCTCATGAAGCTTCTTCTTTGTGCTCGTCGTCCCCTTCTCCTCCGGCGCAGATAGAGACTGAGCTGAACCTAGAGTTGGAGCAGCACGTGATGAAATGGCAGTGCTTGCACGACCCCTTGAGGGCGCTCTTCACGATAAATGAGGAAGAGAAAGGGGCTCGAGTCGGAGAACGACTCCTCCGCCGAGTACAAAAAGATCGAGACGGAGGCTAACTCGGGATGGAGAGATGGAGGGAGATGAAGAAGAAATCGTGATAGAGCCATAGGCCATGGTATCACATATGGGTTTGGACATGTTGGCTTGGCTATGGTGGTATGGGAATTTGCTTTCAGATCTGAAATTTTTTAAGGTGAAGAGAGATATGCTCCGATACCATCTATGTTCAATGCAAATCTCTTTCTTTTCTCAATTCTTAAAGCTTTCTTCTTCTCCTACTCCTCCTCCTCCTCCTACTCCCTATTATTATTCTTCTTCTTCCAACTATTTGTTTTCTCCTCTTCTAGTTTCTGGATTCGCAAAACTTTCTTCCTCTTGTTCCTATTTTGGCTTTTAATTCTTCAGTTTCTGCAACAATGGAGGTTTTTTATATTTTCTTAAAAACGCGGGAAACTAGATTTATGTATCTTAGATGAGAGATTTAGGGATTTGAGGTAGGGACATCAAGTTAGGGATTTGAGGGTAGAATTAGTGAAATAATTTTAGATTAGGGAATACTGGAACCAGTCAGTTGAGGCGATAATATCAACTCCAACAGTATATCCTTGTTCTCCTCCTCCACAAAAGCCAGATCCTGAGCTTTCTACAAATGGGTTAAAAGTCATGTGCTGATTTTTGAGTTCTTGCGCTTATGGATGAAAAAGTGTGTCCACTAAATAACCATTCACCACTTCTACCAGTTTACCATATGATGGTTCATGGGAATAGATCTTGCAAGACGAGAGGTTTTTGTAGCTTTATCTATGTATGGTAAAAGAAAGATGAGAAATGGGCATTATCTTATGTTGAGTAGAGCTTTTGGATGGTTGAGACACATATCTAGGTAACCAATGAAGATTCATGAATGAATGGTTTTGGGGTTTCTATTTTTTTTCTTGGATTTCTAGATTTGTATGTTGGAGAAGATGAAGAGCTAATGGAGATTCTTGTTTTATTTTTTATTTTTAACTAATCTTTTCAATTAAAATATTATTTAAAAATGCCATATAGGTAAAAAAAAAATGTTAGTGTTTTGACGGAAAACTGTCAAGGGACCAAAACTGTTAACAGAAGGTAACATCCGGGAGGTTGGATTCTATTTTTAAAGTTTATAGATGTTGTTTGCAAATTGTCTAAAATAGCCTTAAAAGTCAGTTTGGCAGCACCAACTTTGGCGACAGAGAAAAAGGAAGCGAGAGAGTTAGCATGGATCGCATCTCTCCTCCCTCATTTTGTCACTTGATAGTGTACATCAAGAGAGAAAATTATGGTGTACTATCCAACATTTTCATAGTCTTCTCAAAATTAACGAGAAGAAGTTGGCCACATGTGCATCTTTTTTAGACTTTCAATCATTGCTCATTTGATCAACTATAAAAATAATTAAATATTTATAGATATGAGGGTAAAAATGTTATGAAGTAGCAAAAAAATATCTTGTTTATTCACCTCATTTTTCTCTTATCTTTCTCTTATATCTTTATTATACCAAACAATCGTAATCACCTTTTTCTCTACTCATGTCTCTATTCTTAACTTTTACTTCTTTATTTATCTATTCTCTATCAAACAAAGTGTGAGTGCACAAATGTATTTTTATTGTATTTTTTATAATATATACATTTTTTTTGAAAATGTATAATATATACATGTTAATTATGTAAATGTCTAAGAGAAAGCACGTATAAACAAGAAATATTTTTTAAATAAAATTCAAAGTAGTTTGTTGTCCCCGTAGGATAACTCAAGTGGTAGGAGCTAGGGCGCATATGAGTTTGATAGGGGAAGGTCTAGGAATTTATTATTGACCAGTGTAATTTATCTTTCCGATGTACGAAGAAAAAAGTAATTTCATGTTTTGTAAATTTGTTTATAAATTGTTTTCTTTTACATCTTTATCTTTCAAATTAGGTGGTTGACCTTTTGATATTAAATTTCGATCTATATGAAAATCAGTGATAATCATCAATTAAGAATATACTCTTACAAGATACTAGCAATTATAGTAATATTCAAGACATTGACTGTAAGGGGAAAAAAATCATTTTATGCTTATTTTTCCTTATATATTCGTTTCCAGCTTTAATGACATGAGACGAACGCGAGTGTGAAGGAATAAAGTTGGAGTTGGACAGCTAACGGCCACAGCTCAATACAGTCGGTGACTCACATTCGCTTCGTGTGAGATCTCATTCGCATTTATTTTTTTGTTTTCTTTGTTTTATTTTCGAAAATGATGGAATTGATCAATTGACCACTAATTGCTCACTATAAACAACTAAATTTTATCCGTTTTTTATTGAGTAGTTATTAAGTTGAAAATTTATGAAATTATAAAATCTTAAAATTCATTAAAATGATAAAAAATTAAAAAATTTACCATTTCAAAAAGAAAAGCCAATACAATATTAATTAAGTTATTAAAAATAAAAAATGTTTTGTCATGTAATAAATCTTTGGCCCATTAGAATTCTACCTCTCACTGATTATAAATAGAGCATTTACACAATTGATCAGCAGTTAGAAATTTGTGTTTTCAGTTATTTAAATTCTAACATAAAAGTGTGTGCCTGAGTAGCAGCCTCCCATGAGTATTTTCTCTTTTATTTCTCCTTCATTCTTCTTTCTATTTGGTTCATATTTTCTTCCATTTTTCTCTTCTCTTTGATTTTTTTTCTTCTTATTTACCCTCTTTTCTTTCATTTTTCCCTTTTCTCTCTTTTCTTTTTGTTTTTATTTACTAAGGGAATGAGTTTAAAAAAAATCATATATTATATATAGTTACTAAGGGAATGCCAATGTATGCAAACAAAATGCAGAGATCTCATTCGCATTTATTTGTTTTCTTCGGGATAATGATGGAATTGATTAATTGATCACTAATTGCTGCTTTGAACCCCTAAGTTTTATCCGGTTTTTTATTTTGTAGTAGCCATTAAGTTGAAAAATTATGAAAATTGAAAAATCTTAAAATACATAAAAATGATAAAAAAAAAATTACCGTTTCAAAAAGAAAAGTAATATACAACATTAACTAAGTTAATAAAATTAAAAATTAAAAATGTTTTTGAGGTGTCATAAATTTTTGGCTTATTAGGGTTCTCTGTTAGGGTACCTCTCACTCATTAAATATAGAGCATTTACACAATTATATTAACCAGTAACTAGAAATTTGTGTCTTTAATGATTCAGATTCTAACATAGAAGTGTGTGCCTGAGCAACCGCCTTCAATCAGTATTATTTTCTCTATTATTTCTTCTTCCTTCTTCTCTCTATTTGGTTCCTCTTTTCTTCCATTTTTTCCATGGGATCTCTCACTCATTATAAATATAGCATTTACACTAATTGATGAGCATCTAAAATTATTTGTATACTAGATATCATACCCGTGTGATGCACGGACTTACTTAAAATATTATTTAACATTATATAAAAATTATTATAGTTAAATAATTAAAATTAAAATATTTTTCACTATAAATATAAAAAAATTAAGTCAAGACATTTCAATAAATATTATTATAGTTCATTTTGTATAAATAATTAATATTACTCAAATTTAATTATTAGCATAAATTAATTTTAATAATTAAAATTTTTATTTATTTAATAATATGAAAATTTATTAAGTTAATTTGAAATATTTAAATTACTAAAAACATGTTTAGTAGTAAGTGTTTTTTTTTTTTTGAAACTAAGTAGTAAGTGTTAAATGTCATGAAATAAGTTTTAATATCATTTTTTATATTTTTTACATGGAAAAGTCATTTGGTGTGACATGTCAAGACCAAGAAAAATAAATTAATTTTAAATTTTTGAATTATAATAAGTGATAACTTAAATAACATTTTTACAAAAATAAAAGCCCAAAGTATTATCTTATGAATTTAATTTTTTTCAACTTATTTGGTTTGAGAGTCTTTTCTCACAGCCGATAGCCATGAGACTAATTTCTTGAGGCTCTACGATCACGGTAAGTGGATAGACCAAGCCTCTCAGAGCAAACATTTATTCAACTTTGACCATTATTATTTTCTCTATTATACTTCCTTGAGTAATTTTTATTAATATATCATAGATAAAAAACATTTTTTTCCAATAATGCACATATATGTTATAGTTAATATTAAATACCTTGCAGCAGCATTTTTCAATTTTAAAATAATTTTAATTTTTAATATTTGTAAAATGCAAAACTTAAATAATTTTAAATAAAAATTTAATATTTGTCAAATGCAAATAAATATTTATTTTTTTATGGTTTAATGTATTTAATGTAAAACTCAAGTCTCCTTTACATTTTTTTTGTACATCGGAAAGATAAATTGCACTCGCCAGGAATCGATTCTTGGACCTCCCCTTATCCAACCCATATGTCTCCAGCTCTTACCACTTGAGTTATCCTACGGGGACCAAGTCTCCTTTACATATAAACTCAAATGCACATATTTGTTTTTAATTGTATTTTTTGATTGTAAGATCTTTATAAATTATAATTTTTTATAAATATAAGAAATATATTAAATAGAAGAAGAGTCACTATTTCCTTCACTATTGTCTTATAATTTTATTTTTTAATTAGTTAACGGCTTTCAACATTGCAATTTTATTAAGTTTTTAGAGTTGTGGTATGCCACACGATTTCAGATTATAATCTCATTATTTTCTAATAACTGATACTTAAATTTTTTTAGTCGGTTACATCTCCATGGATATGCATGTAGTATAATTTTTTGCGAGTTCATTTCATTGACCTTTCATTAAAAAAAAATATAAATACATCAGAAAACACAAATACATTCTAGGAGTACATTATCCATTGTTTGTTGATTATACATATTCATCTATTTATTTATTTAACCATTGTTGTGGACTTTTCATTTCTGTCAGTTTCTTAATCCTTACTCCCTCATATGTCAACTTACTAATGTGGATTATCATGCTTATAAAAAAAACTAATGTAGATTATTATTTTAATTTAATCTTTATATTTAATACAATGATGAAGTCTCTTGTACATATACATATTTAATGCTTAAAAAAACACAAGTGTGCTTTACATACATATATAGATAATATATAGATAGATAGATGATGATCCAGACTCTAACATAGAAGTGTGTACTTGAGTAGCTACCTCCAATGAGTGTTTTCTCTTTTATTTCTCCTTCATCCTTGTCTCTATTTGGTTCCTCTTTTCTTATATTTTTCTATTTTCTCTCTTTGATTTTTTTTCTTTCTTATTTACCCTCTTTTCTTTAATTTTTCCCTTTTCTATTTTATTTTGTTTTTACTTTACTAAGGGAATGTCAATGGAGGAAAACAAAATGCAGAGATCTCGTTCGCATTTATTTGTTTTCTTAGTTTTATTTTCGATAATGATGGAATTGATTAATTGACCACTAATTGCACTTTAAACCCCTAAATTTTATCCGGTTTTTTCTTTCAGTAGTTATTAGGTTGAAAATTTATTAAACTTAGAAAATCTTAAAATTCATAAAAAATTACCATTTCAAAAAGAAAAGTAAATACTATAAATTAAAAAAATTTGTAGTGTCATGAATCTTTGGCCATTAGGGTTCTCTATTAGGGTACCTTTGACTCATTATAAATAGAGTACTTATACAATTGATGAGCAGCTAAAAATTTGTGTCTCCACTAATTCAGATTTTAACCTATAAATGTGTGTTTGAGCAACTGCCTATAATAAGTACTTTCTCTTTTATTTCTCCTTAATTCTTCTCTCTATTTAGTTTCTTTTTTCTTCCTTTTTTTTGGGATCTCTCACTCATTATAAATTGAGTATTTACACTAATTGATTAGCACAGAAGATTATAAATTAAAAATGTTTTGTAGCATCATGATTCTTTAGCACATTTGGGTTCTCTTTTAAGGTACTATCTCAATCATCATAAATAGAGCATTTACATTAATGAATGAGCTGCTGAAAATTTGTATTTCTAGTGATTTATTTTAGCCTAGAAGTGTGTGTCTGAGCAGCGGCCTCCAATGAGTATTTTCTCTTATATTTATCATTCCTTCTCTCTATTTGCTACAACCTCTCTTCTTCCATTTTTTTTGGGATCTCTCACTCATTATAAATAGAGCATTTACACTAATTGATGAGCAGATAAAAATCTGTGTTTCTAGTTTTTTTTTTGATAAGCCATGAATTATATATAAAGATATGAAGTACAAGGGGTACTCCAAACCCAAATAAAAAGAGAGAATCCAATCTAAACTAACATAACAGAAAATAGACTAGCCTAACAAAAAAAGAACTCCCCAGCAACTGTCCATATTTGCAAGCCAGCTATTGCTTTCCACCACCCAAAGACTTTGAGCAACATCCTTGGGACTTTGGAACTTTAACAACAGCAACAGACCCATATGCTGCACGAAACCAACAAGCCAAGCATCTAACGTGACCCTTGCTTCAAAACAGCAGCCTATTACAAGGATCATTTTATAGTATATATATATTTATCTGCCAAATGGAACTCTGCATACTGAATACTACACTAGCACAAAGACTCACACCAGTTCCATGAAGGACCAACAAAAAACATCAAAGAATTGCCCTGAGGCACAGAACTGGATTGGCACACCATTCAGAAAATGACTGCTGGAAGCCCCTTGCTCGTGTTGATAGCCATCTCCAAGACCTCACTTGTACTAGCTCAAACACCTTTTCTGGAATGAATTGCTCATCCCGAAAGATAAGATTATTCCTTGCAGTCCAAATAGATCACACCACCGCCATCCAAATCGATCGGAAGCCATCATTTTGCCCTGCAGTCAATGAAGGCAAATCATGTTGCAGTAGATGAGATCTCGCCTCCCTTGGTAATGCAGTAGACACACTGAGCCACAAATGGCAGTAGGTCCACACCTGTAAAACTAAAGGGCATGTAAAAAACAAATGATTAGTAGATTCCTCCGCCTCATTACAGATTGAGCACCCTGCCTCCGCCTCGTCTGTTATGATGTTCCTTCTCCTTAGATTAGCTTTTGATTGAACCCTGTCTATCAATACCTTCCACACAAACGCAGCAACATTGGATGGAGCCACACCCGCCCAAAGCCTATTAAAGAGCAATGAATCCTCTCCCACAATTGAGTCCAACAATACACAATATGCAGAACTAACAGTGTATCTCCCATCTGACTCGTGTATCCACTGCCATGTGTCTCTAGTATCCTGCTTTAGGCTTACTGCCTGCACAACCTACAGCATCTGATCCAGCAAGGCCGTCTCTCTCACACTTAAATCTCTCCGCCATCTAAATTTCCAAGTCCAGATACTATTCTGCCACAACCCCATTTCTTTGATCCTGCAATTCTTCTGCATTGAAAGGGAAAACAGTTTCATGAATTGATTCTTCAGTGGTCCATCCCCAATCCATTTATCCTTCCAAAACAGACATGTACTACCGTCTCCAAGGATCATTTTAACACTGTCCTCGAACCAGCTCATCTCCCCATCCCCGAAGCACACACACCACACATCTTTCCACCAACCTGATGCATTTGAAGGACAACACAGTGCACCTCCACGTTGGGCATCCTCATACTTTGCTCGAATAATTCTACACCAGGTGCTGTCCCTTTCTTGAGATAATCGCCACTTCCATTTTCCTAGCAAAGCTACATTGAACTTCTCTAAATCTTTTAATCCCAGTCCCCCAAACTCTTTAGGCCAGCACATCCTCTCCCAACTTACCCAGGACACCTTGTTCCCACCCTCCACACCACCCCAAAGGAAATTCCTCATGATACCTCTTAAGATTTTTGCCACTCCTCTCGGGATTCTAAAGAATGATAAGTAAAACAACGGGAGCGCAGACAGTACGCTCTTGATTAGGCATATTCGACCACCAAACGACAATGACTTCCTACGCCATAGAGCTAGCTTATTCCTTACCTTAGTGATAACCGGCTTCCAAAAGTCAATCAACCTCTGATTCCCTCCAATCGGCAAGCCTAAATAAGTGAATGGAAAAACCATCTCCTTGCAAATTAGAAAATTCACAAATCCCCTCAGCACCTCACTCCCCACTGCCACTCCCCCACAGCAGCTCTTCTGGAAGTTAATCTTTAACCCGGAAGCTAATTCAAAGCATCGCAATACACACTTCCAAGTTCTAACATTTTCCAAAGTAGCCTCTCCAAATAAAAGGGTATCATCTGCAAACTGTATTAGTGAGACTTCCACCTCTTGATTGACACCCACCTTGACCCCCGAGAGTTTATGAGTACTTACTGCCTTCTTCACTAACCCATTCAACCCTTCAGCTACTATTAAGAACAGGAAGGGTGCTAACGGATCGCCTTGTCTGATTCCCCTCTCCGGAATAAATTCCTCACTTGGGCTTCCATTTACTAAAATAGACACAGAAGCAGATTTCAGACATCCCATCACCCAATGAATCCACTTGTCGCATAGTTTCATTCGTCTCATCATGTACTCAAGAAAGCCCCAATCAATTGTATCGTAAGCCTTCTTGAAGTCCACCTTAAACACAAGTGTAGGTTTCTTTTTCCTCTTAGCCTCATGGATTACCTCACTAGCCACAACAACACTATCTAGCATATTCCTACCTCCCAGGAACGCTGATTGATCAGTATCAATTACATTTGGCAGCACAAATTTCAAGCGGCTCGCCAACAGTTTTGCAATTATCTTGAACATGCACCCAATGAGCGAAATAGGCCTGAACTCGTTTAAGCCTTGGGGAGACTCAACCTTTGGAATCAAAGTAATGAAAGATGCGTTGCATCCCTTAGGCCAAGATCCAAACTGATGAAATTCCTCCACCATCTTCTGAACATCCCCCTTTATAACTTCCCAGAACGACTTTAAAAATCGGAAATTAAACCCATCTAGTCCAGGGCTCTTATCACTGGCACATTCCCACACCGCCTTCTTAATCTCTTCCAAGTCAAAAGTAGAGCAAAGAAACACATTATCAGCTTTGGAAACTGTCTTGAAAGGTACCCCGTCCAGCTTGGGTCCCCTACCTTGCTGTCTTCTAAACTTATCTTGGAAAAAATCCACAACCCCCCTTTTGATCATCGCTGGATCCTCCACCCAACTACCACCAAAATTCAGCCCCCCTATACTATTTATTCTCCTCCTCCAATTAACAACAGTATGAAAGTATTTGGAATTCGAGTCTCCTTCCCTTAGCCAACGTGACCTGGACTTTTGAAGGAGAATGGACTCATGTAACTTAGATATTTTCCAGAATTCAGCTAGTAGCGTTTGTCGTTGTCGCACATCCTCTATACTCAGATCTTCATCCTCCGCCATCAAATAAATCTCATTAAGTGATTCAATCAGCACCTTCTTCTTGTCAACGACATTGCCAAATACCTCCTTATTCCAAACCTTTAGCTGTCCCTTCAAGGCCTTCATCTTTTCTTTTAAGACGAAGGTTGCTCGACCATGAATCTGAGGCTCATCCCATTTTCCAGCGACAAACTCTTTGAACTTTGGATGTTGTAGCCAACAGTTTAAAACCCGAAACGGCTTTGGTCCCCAATCCTGACAGATGTTCCTTGGAAGCAAGGGGCAATGATCCGAGACTTCCCTGTTGAGAACCAATTGAGAGCTATTTGGCCACAATTCCAGCCACTCTTGTGTTACCAAAAACCGGTCTAACCTGCTCATAGCTGTACCATTTGGTCTGTACCATGTGAACTTCCTCCCTAGCATCGAAATATCATCGAGCTCCATTTGATCAATAAATTCATTAAAAGCATCAATCTCTCTTCTCCCGTTAGTTAGATCTGTTGATCTCCCTCTCCTTTCCTCCGCACTCCTGATTGCATTAAAATCGCCTGCAACACACCATGTTGGAATATTGCTAACAGCTTTCCATTCAGCCAAATCTCCCCACAAAGCTCTCTTCCCCTCCATGCTGCAGGGGGAATACACGTTTACTATAACACATGTGTGATTTTGATTCTCCCAAACACCCTCCAGACCTATAAATCTAGTACCTAAATGCACATTGTCAACATGAAATACACCACTTCTCCAAATACAGAGTAACCCACCACTCATATTTACTGCAGGTACCACCTTCCATTCACAGTTCACATCACCCCAAATTGCACCACACAACCTTGTATCCACCACCTCCAATTTGGTCTCCTGAATAAGAATCATATCTGCATTCTCCCTGCTCACCATCTCTTTCATTGATCGCCACTTCACTCTACTGGCGATCCCCCTAGCATTGAAGCTTAGTATCTTCATTGATCACAATGCGTAATCCCCTCTGTTGCTGGCTTCACAAGTAATTTCCAGGAACCATTATCTCTCTTTTCCAGCTCAATTAACCTCTCTATCATATTGATGTCCGGCCCGGCAAAAGTGGCCCCAAGCTCCTTCCCCAGTTTCCAAACATTGCTTGCCTCTTCCTTTAATTCTCTTTCCCACTGTGCTCTATTACAGTCCATCACTCTGGGATCCAACATTGGATTACTCAAAGAATAGAGCTGCTGTCTCACCTTTTTCCTAACGGCAACTGCATGATTATATTGAGATGAGATCAAGGAGGTCGAGACATGGCTCTCCGAGGTCTCCGGCTGCTCGTCAGGATCTTTCCAATTCAGTGAAAATTCGACGCCAGGTTGCACCCCTACGGTGCCATCATCAACTCCTGGGTATGCCACTGAGCACTGTCGAATGGACTCCGCATTTTGGATCGCGACCACCGTACGAGGTGCATCCCCAGCTTGGTTCGATTCTGGTCTTCAATTCACCCCATCACCACCAGGATTCTGTCTAGTCAACTCCCCCCAACCAGGATTCCAAGTCGTGTTGGATTTCCCTTGACCGAGACAATCGTTTGCCGCAAGAGATGGTTGAGCGTTGTTTGTGAGGGGTGTTTGGGTCTGGAACGTTGTGGAATGGATCCTAGCAGGATTTTTGTTTGTGTCATCCAGGCCCATCACTTCCCCAAGGCCCTTGGAAACTCCTATTGGGCCTTTAATGTGCTGGCCCAGTTTTTCCCCCAGCCTTTGTTTCTTTGGATCCTCTGCTATCACTTTTCTAATTTCCTGCTTATTTTGGCATTATTAGAATTTTCCTCCTTGTCTGGGGCCCGCTCACAGTCTTCAATTCCATTCCCACCCACCAGTGATTCCACAATGATTGGCGCATTATTCTCACCCATCCTCTGATTTTGTGCATTGACTTTACCGTTATATGTTGACCCATTCTGCAGCCCTAACTGGTGCATTAATTTCCCCTTTATTTCATCAAGCGTTTCTTCCACCTCATCAATGTTACCGGACTTTTGTCTCTTGGTTGGCGACGGCGCCAGCTCGCTTTCCTCAACGTTGTCAAACCAACCGGAACCATCTTCAGACGACTCATGCCCCTCCGTAGACAGTACCTCATGTTCCCACCATTTGCTTGATATGTCCTCACCGATCTCCTCTACCAGCCTTACCCCATACACAAATCCATTAATTCTGAGTTTTCTGAAGAGTGCAATAGGGTCCAGCGCTGCTGTCCTTATATGAAACCTTGCATAATCCACTTTATCAAATTCCTCTGTTTTCCTGTCAATCGCAAACACGTCCCCCACTGGTGCCCCAATGAAATTGAAACATCTTCTGCTCCACAAATTCAGTGGTAGGCCATAACATCTCACCCAGGTGATCCTGTGACCAGGGACAAGTGTGTGATTCCACCAATATAGAGATTTAAAAGTTTCTTCAATCCAGCTCTCATCCCCTCTCAAAATCTCCACCAAGTTCTCCTCCCCGGTTCCAGAGATTAGCATCATTTTATCTCCCATATGCCTGACCTTGATAGAAAGAAAGCCATGCAGGATAAACTCATCTTGTAGTGTATCAATCAACGCGTAATCACGCAAGGTGCCCACCATACTCTTTTGAAGCCAATCGACTCTACTTCCAAGATCGCTACCCTCAAAATCTTTCCATTCCTCTATGTTATTCCCATCTGTTATTCCCACATTGTCTCGCCTAACATCTCTCCAACCTTGATGCTCTCGTTTCATTTGTCGTGCCTCCCGGTAATCTGGTGCCTCTGCCACTATCTGTGCGTAGGACTTCCTGTTTTCGACGTGCCTTCTCTCCACTACCTGGGATTTGACTTCTGGTTTCCTGTACGACACCCTCACCTGGCTGTTTGGGATCACCAAATTTTGGTGCACCGGATACCTTAGTCGATTAACCTGTACCCTCATATTACCAATCAGGATGGTGGATAGCCCACGTTCCAATCTTGCTGGATCCTTTTCATCCAGGAACCTTACAAACCCAAACCTATTGCCTCCTTTGTCTCTCTTCCTTTGGATGAACACTTCCCATACCCTTCCATACCTCTGAAACAGGCCCCACATTTCCTTTTCCCCAAAGGAATCAGGGAAATGAGTGAAGTAGAACGAGGTGAGTCGTCCATTGTGGTCATATTTGCGCATGTCCTCCCTCCTATGACCTCCCTCCCCGCCTGAGAACTGTTGTTGGCGTACCTTTGGCCTCTCAAGCCTCCGGGGCCGCCTAACTTCCACCCACTCTCCCTCAGCTCTCTCTCCTGTTTCTCTCTCCTGTTTCTCCCTCATTCTCTCTTGATAATTGATTATCTGTGTTTCTAGTGATTCAGATTCTAACATAGAAGTGTGTGCCTGAGTAGCTGCCTCCAATAAGTATTTTCTCTTTTATTTCTCGGTCATCCTTGTCTCTATTTGGTTCGTCTTTTCTTCCACTTTTCTTTTTTCTCTCTTTGATTTTTTTCTTATTTACCTTCTTTTCTTTTGTTTTAATTTACTAAGGGAATGTGAATGGATGCAAACAAAATGCAGAGATTTGTTTTCTTAGTTTTATTTTCGATAATGATGAAATTGGTTGATTGCCACTAATTGCTCACTTTAAGCCCTTAAATTTTATCCGGTTTTTTATTTAGTAGCCACTAATTAAATTCCACTTTAAGCCCTTAGATTCCTCTTTTCTTCCACTAATTGCTCACTTTAAGTTTAAAATTTTAGAAAATAAAAAAATCTTAAAATTCATAAAAATGATAAAAAAAAACAAAAATTACCATTTCAAAAGAAAAGTGAATACTACAACATTAACTAAGTTAATAAAAATAATAAATTAAAAACGTTTTGTAGTGTCATGAGTCTTTGGCCCATTGGGGTTCTGTGTTAGAGTACCTCTCACTCATTATAAATAGAGCATTTACACAATTGATGAGTAGCTAGAAATTTATGTCTCTAGTGATTTAGATTCTAACCTAGAAGTGTGTGCCTCAGCATATGCCTTCAATGAGTATTTTTTTTTTATAAGCTAGTTTTTTCTTCATCCTTCTTTTTTTTTTTGGATCTCCTACTCATTATAAATAGAGCATTTAGTCATTTACACTAATTAATGAGCACCTAATATTATGTGTATATGATAATTCATATTCTAACATAGAAGTGTGTGCGTGAGTAGCTGCTCCCAATGAATATTTTCTCTTTTATTTCTCATTCATTCTTTTCTCTACTTGATTCTTCTTTTCTCTCTTTGATTTTTCGCCTTATTTACTCTCTTTTCTTTTTCTCTTTTCTTTTGTTTTCTTTTTCAATAAGAGAAAGTGAATGGATGCAAACAAAATGCATTGCCTTATAAGCTTATTGGTGGAACTTGGTATATGTATTTTCATTTTATGTTATTTGGTGCAAAATAAAGGCTCTAAATTTAATTACTTCCTTAGAAACTCTCAGTGAATTTAACTCTAGTTTCTAACTCATGCCAACTCAAACTCGTGATATTTTTATCTGCATGGGTTATGGGTATGTGCTTATCTCCTTCACTGAATTTTGTTCTCAAAACCTGATTGGAATTTGTAAGCTCATGAGTGATTGTGTTCACTTGACCACCATCATCAAACTCTTCTTGGCTCAAGCTAATCTTTCAAAATATCATTTTCTGGTGTCCACCAATTTGGAGCTAACTTAAATTACACTCATTTTCCTATTTCTTCATAGACATTGTTGGAGATTTTAGTATCATCAATGGATTTTAGTAGTAATGTGATTTATTGTAGGCCGATGCGATTATGCGTTAAGCTTGGAAACGAGTTAGGGTAGTGCGGAGTGCACGCTTGTTGGGCCAACGCATAATTGACAGCGATTAGATTGCGGGGTTCCAAGAGGCGGAGCCCCTGACTGAAACAAACTCCTTTATAAGGAATTATCTGGCCTCAGTTTTAAAAAATACAGAAAACAAGAACCGATATCTCTCTACATTCTGATCTGTTCTCATTTTGCCTGAAGCAGATTGCTCTTGAAGAATTATCCCAACAAGGATTTCGTGAACCCAGGCAAGAATAGGGTCGAAATACTTTGTTCGGAAAGTGTACGAACACGATTCTTTCAAGTTTTTCAGGATTATCATACCCAATTTCTAACAGACATCACCCAAAGATTAAATTATATACTAAATGCTTAAAGAGGCTAACTATATATTATTTGTGTTGGTCCTTATTAACATGAATCGATAATTTTAGAGAAAATAAGTTGGTAGGAGATTTGTGCACAACCATTTAAACGTTTAAAAGATTCATTTTTAATAAAATATACCAAAAGTATAATATATACTTATCTCTTAATTAAGGTCAATGTTGGTATTGAAGTAAGAGGTGATAGACGTGGAATTGATTATTTTTCTCAGAAGAAGTGGAGGTAGTTTTTTTTTTGGTTACAAGAGGAAAATTAACAAAAGAGAAAGACTAACTAATTGCATCCAAATACAATGATGCATAAACAAAAGAGGGAGGTCTAGCCCAAACTTGCAAAGGTGAACCCAAGCGGCATGCTTCCCGCGCTAATTTGTCCGCCGTGTTATTCTTATTCCGATCAACATGAGATAACCGAAAACTTTGAAACTGCAATAAAAGACCACGCACCTGCCTGATCTCCTCTCTATCCCAAAAGCTGCTAGTATCACCCCCATCCTGTAATGCTTGCACCACTTGTAAACAATCTGATTTACAATCCACAGTGTTGTGCCCCTGCTCGAGCGCGTGTTGTAAACCCAACTCCACAGCCTTAAGTTCAGAAAGGAAGCTGCTGCCATTATCGTAACTCAGAGAACTTGCAGACATCCATTTTCCGTGGCTATCACGAAACACAGCTGCACAACCCATACGACCCACTTGAGGATCCCAACTCCCATCCACAGCAACATACACACTAAAGGGGGCCAAATATGGCAGCGTGTTCCCCCATCCTCCGGAAGACGCAGCGGTTTTTTCATCGTCTCGCGCCATAGGGCCTCATCTCTAAGCACACATCGCAACACTTGGTTCAATGGTAAGTTCTGAGTTTCGAAGACACTATGGTTACGCCAACGCCAAGCCCACCACAAAACTGCGAAGCCTAAGGTGCTGTTCCTGTGTGCAAAAATAGTCCCGAGCCAATTAACAAAATCCATGTGAATCGCTAGTGGTGGAAGTACAGCTTGAAAATGACTCCAGAGCCTTCTTGAGTCCGAGCATCCACGAAAAATATGGTCCAGATCCTCTTGATCTGAGTCGCACCTCGAGCAGGCTGCGCTGACGGCAAGATGGGCCGTGAAACGCTTGACATTGGATGGTAGTGCCCCATGAGCTACGAGCCAGAGGAAGAAACGGATCTTCTCCGGCACTCTCGTCGTCCAAATCTTCCTCCAGATGCCAAAATCTCCCATCACCGGTGTCGTCAAGCTATGGTATGCTGTGCTCGGTGTGTAGTAACCGTTAGGACTGTGGATCCATCTTAACGCATCTGAATGATTTCTGTTCGGAGGAATTTGAATACACATTATTTCGGCAAAAATCTCAGGAGGCAACACAGTATACAAGACATTAAGATTCCACTGTCCCTCTTGCCACAAATCTGCAACCTTTACTCTTGTATCCGCGATGTTTACAAATGGAAGACGATCACATAATCTCCCAGTCCCAAGCCAATTCACGTACCACAAGGATGAAGAGCCATCCCCTAGTTGCGGCTTGAATCCAGTACCAACATGTTCAGTAGCTCGTATGATGCTTTTCCAAATATAAGAGTCCCCTTTCTTATATTTACCTTGAAGAATCCCATCCGTTCTCAGATATTTTTGCGTCATGGCAGTAACCCAGGGCTTGTCCTTATGATGCAACAAATTCTCTACGAGGGAGCCAAGCATGGCAATGTTATTCAACCGGGCACTACGAAGACCTAGGCCGCCGTGCTCCTTAGGCTTGATAATTTCACTCCAAGGTACCAAACTCCAACCGCGATTGCTTGTTCCTTTAGCCCATAAGCAGCAACGAATTTTCATGTCCAGAAACTCACAGACAGATTGAGGTAGCCAAAGGGATTGCATGGTGTAAATAGGAATGGACGTTAAGACAGATTTTGCAAGGCAAAGCTTACCGGCCTTATTCAGCATACGAGTTTTCCAAGAAGCTAACCTTGCATTAACCTTCTCCATGATGGGGAGGAAAAGATCCCGAGTCACTCTTCCTTTTAACAAGGGAATACCAAGATATTTACCAAGGTTGGACGCTCTCCGAACTCCCAGAATGGAAGAGAAGTCTTCTTGGACCGCATGAGCAACAGTTTTAGAGCAGCACATACGAGACTTTTCTAGGTTCACACGCATTTCTGACGCTTCACAGAAATCTTTCAGCGTTTCTGCTACTACACGCATTTGTTCCCTGTTTGCTTGACAGAACAGTAGCACATCATCTGCAAAAAAGAGATGCGAGATCCCCATGCCTTCCTTTGCAATGCGGACAGGATGCCACGCACCCTCATCAACTCTCTTCTGTATCAGAAGTGCCAGACGCTCCATACACAAGACAAAGAGGTAGGGTGATAGTGGATCCCCTTGTCGGAGCCCTCGTTGAGGATTGAAAGAATCAAGCTTTGATCCATTCCAAAGAATAGATATAGAAGCCGATTGAACACCCCACATAATCAACTCGACAACCAGCGGAGGAAAACCAAAGTCGTGAAGAGTGGCTCTGAGGAAGTCCCAGCTGACCCGATCATAGGCTTTCTCCAAGTCAATCTTTAACGCCACCAAACCCCCTTTCCGCTTGTAAGTATGAATGGTATGCATTACTTCTTGTGCCAGAACTATATTCTCTTTGGATCCTCTCCCCGGGATGAAGCTTCCTTGAAGGGGGTTGATCAAACCATGTAGAAGAGGCCGGAAGCGATTCACTAGGACCTTTGTGATGACTTTATAGGCAACATTGCACAAACTGATGGGGCGGAGATCTTTAAAGCGAAACGGATTATCAACCTTCGGAATGAGAACAATGAGGGTTTCTAGAAGAGATGATTCACCCTTCCCTTGGACAAAAGCGTCAGCCACCATAGCATGAAGATCTTGACCCAATATGTTCCAATACTGCTTGTAGAAGAATGCTTGGAAGCCATCAACACCGGACGCCTTAAAGGATTGCATGGTCATGACTGCACTACGAACCTCCTCTAGCGAAACAGGTTGCACAAGGTCAACCCTATCCTCCTCAGAGATAGATGGCGGCATGATCTCCATAACATGGTTACGGTAAACCTGCGAGTCAATAGAAAACAGGTTAGTAAAAAAGGTTTGAGCTCCCACCTTCAAACCTTCCGGATCCGTACACCATTCCTCGCCAACAAATAGCCCATGTATTTTGTTTCGCTTCCTGCGAACCACGGTCTGAGTATGAAAGAATTTGGTGTTCCGATCCCCAAGCTTCACCCATTTCTCCTGGGACTTTTGATACCATGTGAGCTCCTCTTGGGTGAGGATCTGATCATACTCCTCTTGTAGGGCCCGTTCCAATCGCAGCAATGATTCTGTCTCTTGCACTTCAAGTTCATGTTGGAGTCCCTGAAGGCGACGCTCCACACGTTTCTTTCTCTTAGTGATGTTGCCAAATACGTTCGCGTTGAAAGCTAGGGATGCCACCCTTATATTGTTAAGCTTCCCTGTCAAGGAGGGGGGAGGTTCCTTCCAAGTATCTCGGACTAAGGGCTCAAAGGAGGGATGAGTGGCCCAAGCTGCATGAAAACGGTAAGGTCGGGACTCACGATCACCAACTGTCGCATTGCATCTAACAAGGATGGGGCAATGATCAGAGTAGACTCGTGCTAGGTGTTCTACGTATGCCTCCGGGAAGATGTGCCTCCATGAGATATCCCCAATGGCACGATCCAAACGTTTAGCTATTGTGCGCCCGCCATGTGGTCTCCGTTCCCAAGTAAATTGTTTCCCTGTGGAGCCTAGATCAATAAAATCACAAGCTTCTATCATGGACAACATGCGATTAGCTCGCATTTGGCAAAAATCACCACCAGACACCTCATAGGGGGAGATTATCTCGTTAAAGTCACCGATAGCAAGCCAAGGTTCAAGAAACCTTTGGCGGAGGGAAATCAAGTGCCTCCATAGGTCTTCCCTCAGAGTAGGATTAGGGCTTGCATATATAGCTGAACAAATCCAAGCTCGGTTATTAATGCTCACCCAAACGGAGACCACTTGTACATGCACATCCACCACTTGAACCTCAAAGCTTCTATCCACTGGTGCAAGAATCCAGATTCCTCCCCGATGGCCAAACGCCTCCGAAATGCCACATAACTCGTAACCTACACGCCGCCAAAAGGATGCAGCTATGTCAAAACGACAGTGTGTTTCCACAACAATAAACAAGGAGGGGCGGAATGACTTAATCAAATCCCTGACTCTCCGCTGACCTCGAGCTCCCGCTCCGCCTCTAATGTTCCATGCTAGGACACTAAGAGGTGTACTATCCATAAACACTTTGAGGGGGAAGTGCCAAACAGACAGACGCTACTGCCTGCTTGAGGGGTCATGAACTGCGTGCTGTGCTCCTGGGTCAAAGGGAGTACCAACAGAGGCATGTAGCACCAGATGATCTTCCTCTCCATGAGCTCTTGAGTCTTCTTCCTCATCCAGCAAGGCATAACGATTGCCTTGTTGGTGTTCCAAGTTCAAAGTTGTAGCCGTCCCGCCTCCAAACACAAATATTTTTTTATTCCCTATCATTCGTGTTTCTGGTGGGAGTCTCCCTTGGTGTCCTTGTTGTTGTATCGACTTTGGAGGATTAGTTGAGGTGGATTCCCCAAAAGGCTCTAGTCGCTGGCCCTGTGAGGTTGTCTCCTTTCTTGTTCTCTTCCTACCAGAAGGTGCCACCTTCGTATTGAGAGAGATGGCTGTTTCAGTTGCTGCTCCAGCTTGCATGGCCCCACTGTGCACATCATGGGATACCCCTGCCCCTCCCTGCTGGCTAAAACCTTTTTTCCCACCTTGATTTCTGCTAGGCGCACGCACAGACTTAGGAATATTCCCCAACGGATTCCTAGGCTTTGAATTCTGATTTTTCCATACCTTTTTGGTAACTGACATCCAATCACCATGCGCTGATTCCGGGCAATTAATCCTCGCGACTTTCACGCCAGGGTCAACGCCCTCAGTCATCTGTTGGTCGGGTTCTAGGGTTGTCCCTTGGCGGGTATCCTGAGTTGTTGCCGCAACCGTCGCCGTGGCCGTCGGCGGAACCGTAGTGGCAGTTTGTGTGCGGGTCTGCGGTTGTGGAACTGGCGTTCCTGTGCACTGCCTAGCAAGATGGCCATAGCAGCCACAATTCGAGCATAAGAGGTGCAATCCCTCATATTCAATGTTATACCAAACACCACGTAACCCAACCCTACCAAGAACTGGTTTGTTTAAATCAATTTCAACGCAAACTCGCGCATACTTCCCCCTTTGCATATCCACGGTGTTCATGTCTACCCGGATGGGGGTACCAACAGCAGATGCTAACGTAACAAGAATACTCTCATCATAAAATTGGAAACCAAGGCCCGGTATACGTATCCAAACCGCTGGATCAAAAATGTAAACTTCCTTCAAGAAAGATTATATAGTAATAGTAATTCACTACTAAAACTATAATGACCAAAATCTCATGTAAAATATATGGATCAAAACCAGTGATATCAGACTCGGACCGGTGATCGACTCGGTCGAGGCACTGGGTCAATGAGTCAATGGTTCAACCACTGGGTCACTGGTTGAACCGTTTGACTCGGTTGACAATAAAAAAAAATTCAAAATACCATAACAATAAAACATACAAGGTTCCATTATTTTCCAATGTTTTATGTATATGGGCCTGTGTATTTCAACTATATCCTTTGTAACCGTTTGGGCTTTGCCCTTTCAATAACCAACCTTTGACCAAAGTGCCTAGCAGTTGTTTTTTTTTTTCTTTTCAATAGTGCCTGCCAGTTGTTAAAATGTAATGCATTGAAAAAAGTAAAGTAAACAACATATATTTCTGTAAAGTAGCTTTAGAAACAGATCTGGATCCGTATGTTTTCATCCATTTACAAACCTTGCTAAGTTTCAACCGATTGTTCGTGTGTGCAGCAAGCTTGCCTCTCAAAACTGAAAGAAACCCAGAAAGCATAGTAGACAGATGATCAGTTTGCCCACAAATCCCTCCTCCTTCCTCCCACACCCCTCTCCCCTCAACTATTTTGCCAACGGAGCCAAGCCATCATATCATAAAAATTAGCAATGAACCTGAACGTGATTGAAACAGGAGCTAAGCTTAAAATAGGAAGGAGAAGCAGCTCACCAGGAAGAAGAAGCTGTGAACCGTGAACCGTGAGCAAGGCGTGGTGGAGCGGCGGCGGGCCACGGCTACAGGCGGTGGAGCGGCGGCGGCGGCGAAGGCTTGGAAGTTGGAAGCCGCGATGAGGAAGAATGGGTGAAGGAAGTGGTGAACCACTGAAGTCTGAACCGTGAACGTGAGTTTGAAACCCTACTCCTGAAGGGCTGAAACGACAGTGTTTTGTTCTGTTTTACAATTTGTGTTTTCTGGTTTTTTTTTTAAATAGCGAACCGGTTCAACCGTAAGGACTGAGTCACTGGTTTTTTGACTGAACCGGCCGGTTTTTTCCGGTTCGCAGCGAGTGGATTGCATGGCCGATCCGATGCTCGGCTCGAACCGACTTAGGGTCCGGTTCCCGGCTCAACCGGTCGAACCGGCCGGTTTGAGCCGAGTTTTATAACACTGATCAAAACTACGATTAATTCAATATTTTATGTTGACAATTAACAAGTATACAGTCTTGAAAGTAATGCTAGAACCTGTAACAATATTTTATTGAATGTCAAAAAAATAAAAAAAGAGATGGAAGATTGGAATCCCAAGTGGCCACATTCTTCTTCAAGACAAACAATAGCCTTATAATACACAGCTCATGAATCATGGATCACTACTATAATAAACAAGAATCACATGAAACAAACCAAAATCTTTCCATAACAGCACACACTTATTTTCTTCCTAACATATCACACCATTGGCAAAGATGTGACTAATCATTTAAAACTCTGAGATTACATTATTTATGTGAATAAAAATTCTCCCAACAAATATTTATCTATACACATCGTTCATAAATCAAATTCTAAACTAGATGCTTATAAAGTTCGACTATCTATACGATGCTCTAATCATAAATTAAATTAAATACCTTGCGTGCAAAAATCAAATATCGATAATAGCAGTGAGTGAGTGACAGTAGAAAGAAACCAAAGAATCACAGGTGGGAGAGCAAGCACCACTTCTTTATATTCACACCACAATCTCCTTCATTTTCCCACCACCATCTTCTTCTTCTTCTTCTTCTCTGCATTGTTGTTCTTGCCATGGCTGCGCGTGTGGATCTCGATGGCAACCCCATCAAGCCATTGACCATTTGCATGATCGGCGCCGGAGGCTTCATCGGATCCCACCTCTGCGAGAAGCTCATGTCGGAGACGCCGCACAAGGTGCTCGCTCTCGATGTCTACAGTGACAAGATCAAGCACCTCTTGGAGCCTGACACGCTCCCTTGGGCTGGTCGCATCCACTTCCATCGCCTCAACATCAAGCACGATTCTAGGCTTGAAGGTCTCATCAAGATGTCAGATCTGGTTCGTTTTCCTTCCTACCCATCTCGATTTTTCATCACCATTTCTCATTCTGTCATCTGGGTCTCCCTCAAAATTCTCTCTTTCTCGCTGATTTTCTCTCTATCAATTCTGGGTTTCCCTCAAAATTGTGTGTTTTTTTCTTGCAGACTATTAATCTCGCTGCAATATGCACTCCTGCTGATTACAACACTCGTCCTTTGGACACCATTTACAGCAATTTCATTGATGCTCTTCCTGTGGTACGTGTTCTTATCTTACCTTCTCTCAATTTTGGAGTCAAAGGTTCACTTATTGTGGTTGTTGCTATGTTGTGGTGTGGAAGAATTTGATTGATGTAGAGGATTTTTGGTTTCAGGCGAAGTACTGTTCGGAAAACAACAAGCGTCTCATTCATTTTTCTACTTGTGAAGTGTATGGGAAAACAATTGGAAGCTTTCTTCCTAAGGATAGCCCACTTCGTCAGGTGAGCTTTCATTTTCCCTGTTGCATGTTACTTCAGATCCGTGGTTAAACAATGATCCGTTACTTTTGGAATGTGTCGGTGGTTAGTGGTTACCCCATTTCACCCCAACCATATGAGATCACCTGGTTTCATGATGGTAAATGCATGCATGTGTGCCTTATAAACATAGAACTTGATTGATATTAGCATTTGGTATGTGTATTATAGGACAATCAACAATGTGAAATGTCATCACATATTGAGAGATTTACATATATGGTTCTTCTTAGTTTCTTTAGGAATTGTTTCTTAATTTCCTTTGAAGTATTTACTATTAGAGACTGTGGATCTTTTTGAACAACAGGTCCTCTTTGTCTTTCTGCCTTTTTCCCCCCTTTTGCTGCTGCCATTGCTTTTATGTTAGGCTTTAGGAGTTAACTGCTTCTTTTTGGTAGTGAAGTTCTTTGGTTTCTTCGTTTTGGTAATGAGCTAAATTATTTTATTTCCAATGCTGTGTTAGGATCCTGCATATTATGTTCTTAAAGAAGATGAGTCCCCTTGCATTTTTGGTTCAATTGAAAAGCAGAGATGGTCCTATGCTTGTGCAAAGCAGTTGATTGAGAGGCTGATTTACGGTTAGCTAATTTTATTTCATTTGATTTTTTGGTGGATTTATCTGTTTCCGAGCCCTGACTTATCTCTTTTACATTCCATCATTGACAGCTGAGGGTGCTGAAAATGGCATGGAGTTCACAATTGTGAGACCTTTTAATTGGATCGGACCAAGAATGGATTTCATTCCTGGCATTGATGGTCCAAGTGAGGGTGTTCCCAGGGTTCTTGCATGCTTTAGCAATGTCAGTCTACTTTTCTATTAAGCTTGTGTACATTTCAGTCAAATTCTTTGAATACCAGCTCTAAGATTTGGCTCTTTTCCTTTCCTGCAGAACCTCCTCCGCCGAGAGCCCCTCAAGCTTGTGGATGGTGGCGAATCCCAGAGGACTTTCATTTATATTAAGGACGCTATTGAAGCTGTCTTATTGATGATTGTAGGTTCTCATATCCAATGCTTTACAATACTTTTTTCAATTTCAAATTATGTGGTTGCGGAAGTTAATCTTTGAAGTATTGTTCTTATTTGTTGATCCACTAAACATGCTATGGCCTTTTAACAGGAAAATCCTGCCAGGGCAAATGGGCACATTTTTAATGTGGGTAACCCACACAATGAGGTTACAGTTAGGCAGCTTGCTGAAATGATGACTAAGGTTAGATAATTAAGTATTTTTTTATTGTTTCACCCTTTCATTTAGAACCTCAGCATGTTATTTAGTGGCATTTCATATATTAATTTCCTTTAAATTCTCGCAGGTTTATTCAAAGGTAAGTGAAGAAGCTCCTTTGGAAAATCCTGCAATAGATGTGAGCTCCAAAGAATTTTATGGTGAGGGGTATGACGATAGTGACAAGAGAATTCCTGACATGACCATAATTAACAAGCAACTTGGTAGGTTCCCTCGTTAACTATACCATACTTATAGCATGTTTGGATCAACTTCTATGTTCTCATGATCAATTTTGAAACCCTGTAACTAGTCACATAAGCTTTTCACCAGAGTTGGTTTTAACTTTAGGAGTCAATTGCGGAAGAATTTCCAAACATGCACTTAGACCATAAGATTGTTAACATTCTAACATTCTTTACCTGTTTATCTTGTTGTCTCTTTTTCAGGCTGGAATCCTAAGACCTCACTTTGGGACCTTCTTGAATCTACTCTAACTTATCAGCATAGGACTTATGCTGAAGCCATTAAGAAGGCAATAGCAAAACCAGTTGCAAGCTAAGCTTACATGGTGATGTTAATGGAGTGTTTGGCCCATGGGGGCACTGAAATATAGTTTACTTGTTGATTTTACATAAATGGTAATTGTCCCAGTTGGTTTTGGCAGCCAATAGCCCACGCCCACGTCTCTTTTTTATTACATGTTTATGGAGAAATAGTAATTTATCAAGGGCAATCTTGTGCTTTTGCTATGTAATTTTCATGCAAAGCTTCTTGCTATACATGTTTAGAGACCCTTGTAATGTTTAGAGACCCTTCTACAAGGAAAGATATTTTTTTGTATGGTAGGGATGTGTCGGTCATTCCTTCAGTTGTAACATTTGCCATATGTTTCCTACATAATTTGTCATTGATTTATTTTATGGATTATTTTTTGTATCAAAATGTTTTCCTCTAGTAATTTGTACAAGTTCCACCAACCTTCATTCTCAACAAAATAATTAAAAATAAAACAGTGTTGATCTATCCTAGTTAAAAATCACTGGCCTAGACTTCAGTCAGATAATTTTGTACTTGAGGACTTGGAGTGCATTTATATGAAAGTAAAAATCAATAGAATCTGTCCGTAGAAACTAAACATGAGAGGATAATATATGATTTCTATAGATAAAATATAAAGATTAGTAGTTGTTTTTGGATGAGATGTTAGTTTTATTTTTAAGTATTCTGAAATGAAGAATTAAATTTTGAGAATAGTGACTATTAAAGAATATATAATTTGAAGCAGGTACTGACTTATGTTTGGTTGAAATTAGTGAACTTACAAAATGAAAACGTTTAAATAAAAAACAAAAAGGAATGGGTGAAAAGAAATTTAAATACACGCCCGGTGGGACTCGAACCCACAATCGCCTGATTAGAAGTCAGATGCCTTATCCATTAGGCCACGGGCGCTTGTTGATATAAAATTTGGGTTTTCAGAAATAAAATTTATTTACCATTCATTACCCCTCCAATCAATTTAGAAACTGAGTAAGTGACAAAGGAAAATATTGATAAATGTTAGTTATAAATTATAATGATGATAATGATGCAATGAAAGTTAAGAGAGATTAAATCTTTGTTTGATTACAAATGTTTTGTATGAAAATGGAAAAATAACACATTTTGAAAATTATACAATCTTTGAAAATGATAAGATTAAATCCGAGAGTTACCTGACGCCACTTACATGAAAAATGAATAATAATCTCAATGAAAACAATGCAACAAACAATACCAAAAACATACATGAGTATAGTACTTAAGAAGGCCAGCAATTCCATACAATGTATTTTAACATGTTTTTCATGACTAATAATGTAATAAAAACAATGAATTATACAAATTTCTCAACAACAAGCTACATTATATATAATGATGTTTATGAAGTTACTTCCTTCAATTGTACAAATGAGAATGTTCTAAGGAAAGTGAAGTTTTATTGCATATGTTCCTTGAACAGAAATGAAATGAAGGCTTATCATGACCAATGTTCCCTTGTTTGTTTTAGTGGTAATAGTGGTCCCCCCCCCCCTCCAAACCCTTTTGACCCCTTCCATTATTCATGTTCACCCAATGATCAATGGCCATTTTAATTAAACAAAAATATATTAATGAGTCCTAAAACATATGTAATGTTTTGTTACATATGACCTTAGAAGATTTTTATTAAATTTTATCCTCAGTCCTTTCAAGTCCGAAGTTTCTAAAGCATTTAAACTTTTTTTTTTTTTTTGAACATAAAAAGCATTTAAACTTACACATGGTACCTTTTGTTTATGGTTATTAGTTGGTCCTACTCACCTAACGGCCGTGCCCACAAAACAAACCCTCCTCACTCATTTGTAAGGTAATAGAAAAATAGCACTCCCTTACTATTAACAGTCAATTTCTCTTCAAAAAAAATTGTATATTTGAGTTTCACTGTCAATGTGAGAAATATATTAACGAGCGATTTATAACTTCTATAAGGATTAATGATGCATTCACACCTCATTTTTTTAACAATCTTATTTTCACGCATTTTTCTTTCTATCTCTTTTTACATTTTCTATCAAATTGCAAATCATATCACTAATTTCTCTCATTTCTCTTTCTATTTACATCTTGAGAAAATTAGATATCTACGCAACATTATTCTAATTCCTTCTATAGGTAATCTAAGGTCCCAAAAGGATACCCTGATCCGTGTGATAACCGAAATCGAATCCACCTAAATTTTTCCTTCATATGAAAAAAAAGTTATAGAAAAAATGAAAGCCACTCATGTTGTGGTTAGTTGGACCAAAGTTGCTGAGTGCAGGCCAAAGAATAATAAATAACCCAAAAATTAAAAAAAACTTTAATTGGGAAAGTGGGAAAACAGAGTGTGACTGATGAGAAGGGGGACAAAAAAAGAGTTCCACGACACATCACACTCATTTATTGACCTTGTAATGTTCTTCTTAACCCCAACGACGCTCCTCACAATGTTGTTGTTTCTTTTCTTATCTCTTCCATTCATTCATGATTCCCCAACATCATTTGATCATGCTTTTGTTTATTAAGACACTCACTGCCGCTCCTTTTTCTTTTTCGAATTTGCTTTTACTTCACCATCACCATCACCATTCACCGCTTCATTCAACCGTCGTGATCGCTGCCAGCGTCATTTTCTGTTCCATTTTTAATTCAAACCTTGTTGTTCCTTTCCTATGATTGCTCTTCTCTGAGCTTTGTGTTCTCTTTGTACTACACTTTGGTTGTTGGGTTTTTTTCCATATTTAAACTAGTAAAGAGTAAAGACACACTGTTGTTGCTGTTGTTGTTGTTGTTGTTGTTGGGTATTCTGATTCTCTTTTTCTTTTTTGCTGTCTACCCTTTTTCTCTTTTGTCCCCCCATGTGTTCTCTTATGCAAGAGGCAACGATTTAGGCCAAAAAATGCTGTTGGGGTGGTAGAGTAACAATAAAAATTGAGTCTTTTCCTGTTGACCATGGCTCCAGCTGGGAAGCTTTCTGGGTTTCATCGAGAAGGCGATGATTGGTATTGCCTCTATCAAAAGTTTCTGTTTTGAATTTCAATTTTGAATTTTTTGTTCAGCTGATTAATGGGTGGAGTCCAGCTCAGACATGCATTTCTGTAGTTTTGAAAGAGATGTTTGAAGTTTGATGGGATGCTTTTTTTTGGTTTGTGGTTTTGGTAGGTTCTGTGATACTGGATTGCCAAGTGATATTGCTGTTTCCATTGAGGGTGTCACTTTCCATCTTCATAAGGTATGTGGCTGTGTCCTCCTTTCTCAATTGTTCTCTTCTCTCCACCAAATGGTGAAATAGTTGTTGGCCTGTAATTTTTGTGGTTCTAGTTTATCCTACTACTTTTTGCTGTTTTGTGCAGTTTGGTCCAACACAATTAATATGTTTATGCTTTTGCTTTTGCTGTTAGTATGTTCCATCTTTATTGTTTAAGTGTAGATACTAAGCATCCTTCTTCACATAAGGGAGCTGCATTCTTAATTTCACTAGACACAATAATTCTCTGTACAATAAATAATAATACCAGTTTATCCATAACCTTGTGGATCTTCCTATGCTGGAACCTATTTGTATGGTTCTCAAAGGCTGTGGCCTATCTTGTTTTTGATTTACTTTAAGGCTTAAATATTGAAATTCCTGCATCTTAGTCTTAGTTGAGATAAGGTAGGGACAGGCCTATCTTAAATTCTTAAATGTGGACTGTATTTCAATTCATCTGGTGTTCATATGATGACTATAAAAGATTGCTTTTAGATGATTGGTTGTATCTTGGTGTGTGCGTCCATCGGTGCAGACTTGTAATTAATGGTGCTTGACATAGCAGTTAGTAATCAAACTAAATTTTTTTTCTAGTTTTGCCAAAGGCATCATCATCTATGCTGATGTATTAAACAAAACAACTTCAGACACATTTGATTCACAAAATTTGCTGTTTTGGAAGTTATGCTGCTAGATGAGGTCTATGACATGCCGTAAACTCTTGTTCCTGCTGTGTCATTTATTTTTCTAGGTCCTCCCTCTCAACAGACTCAATAGGAAAAAGAAAGTGTTTTGAGAGAGCGGAGAAAATTTACCTGGGAGCTGGTGTTTCCCACATTTCAATTTTGACTTCATGCGTAAATGCGCAGTTAAATAACAGACATTTCTGTAGTACAAAATTTGATTTTATGTCAGTGGTACTGTTATGCTTTTGTTATGAAAAATTATTAGTTATACTGTATTTGAGTTTGAGTAAGATTTTCCATGGAACTGCAGTTCCCTCTTGTATCAAAATGTGGAAAAATTGCTCGGGCACATGAAAAGTCCAAGAATACCCATGAGGAGACACTCGCAATGGTGCTGGAAGAATTTCCTGGTGGTTCGGACACTTTCTTATTTGTGGCCAAATTCTGTTATGGGTTTCGTGTGGAACTGACTGCGAAAAATGCAGTTCTGGTCCATTGCGCTGCAGAGTACCTGGAAATGACAGATGAATTTGGAGAAGATAACTTGTTGTCGAAATCAGAGAGCTTTTTCCATAAAAATATACTGCGCAACTGGAAAGATTGCATTTTGGCTCTCCAAAGTTCCGAGCCTGTTCTACCAAGAGCTGAAAGTCTTCATTTAGTGGGCAAGTGTTTAAATGCTCTATCTATGATGGCTTGTACTGACCCAAGTTTGTTTGGATGGCCCATGATGATGTACGGGAGTTTTCAGAGCCCTGGTGGAAGCATTCTTTGGAATGGTATAAACACCGGTGCTAGAATTCGGAGCGCAGAATCTGATTGGTGGTTCGAAGACATCTCATATCTCAGTGTGAGTTTGTTTGAGAGGCTTATTAAGACGATGCAAGCGAGAGGTATAAGACCTGAAAACCTGGCAGGTGCCATCATGTACTATTCTAGAAAGCACTTGCCCGGTCTGAGTCGGTGGCAGGGTGGCCAAGGCGGCAAAACCCGGACAGTTGTGAGTTTCAGCTTGACGCCTGCTACTACTGTTGATCAGAGGGTTCTGTTGGAAAGCATTGAAAAGCTTCTTCCTGAAAAGAAGGGAAGATCCTTTTGTTGCTTCCTACTTGGACTTCTAAGAGTGGCTTTGATATTGAATGTCAGTCAAACTTGCAAGGATTCTTTAGAGAGGAGGATAGGGATGCAATTGGAACTGGCAACTTTAGATAGTCTTCTGATTCCTACGTATTCAGATTCTGATGCATTATATAACACAGACTGTATTGAACATATAGTCCAGCATTTTATACGTGCAGAATCAAATTTAACTGCCTTTTCTCCTTCATCACTTGACCAGCATGCGTCGTCTCCTTCATCTGAATCATCCAAAAAAGTGGCAAAGTTGATAGATAGCTACATTGCAGAAATTGCTTCTGATGTTAATTTAAAACCAGGAAAGATACGCGCTCTTGCAGAGGGACTCCCCGAGTCATCAAGATTATTGCACGACGGACTTTACAGGGCACTGGACATATATTTCAAGGTTTGATTTTCCTGAGCTACATTTTTACTCAATGGTTTATTGCGATCACGGATGGTTACTTTGATGACTAATTATGTTGTGATATTGTTCAGGCCCATCCTTGGCTCTCTGATAAAGAGAAGGAAGAACTATGCAACATCATTGACTACAGAAAACTCTCAATCCATGCTTGTGCCCATGCGTCGCAAAACGACAGGTTGCCCCTCAGGGTTGTTCTTCAGGTGCTGTTCTTTGAACAGCTGAATTTGAGAACAGCATTAACTGGATGTCTCAATGCATTGGATGGTGAAATTGCTCCAGCAGCTCCTGTTCGTGCAACTGCCTTAGGTGACACGGCAGGCGAAATTGTACAGAGGGACGGATGGGTGACCGTTTCGCGCGAAAACCAGGTTTTAAAGGTGGACATGGATCGGATGAGCTCTAGAGTTGGAGAACTTGAAGAAGAATTCAGCAAAATAAAGCTAGAAATGAAAACTGTGGCCAAATCCCACAGTTCTCAGGGTTCTCCTCGATTTTTTGGGAGGAAATTTGGGTGTAAGCTTGTTCCTAGATCTTCAGATGCTCAACCAGAATCCCTTGACCGCTCCGTGTCCACACCAAGAGCATCAGTTGAACAAGCACGTCGATCCCATAATTCGAAACACAGGGGAAGTTTTTCTTGAGTATCAAGAAACAAGAGCTACTCTTCATTTTATTTATCCATAGTTTCATACATAGCAGCAGTGTTGTGTGGTTTAGATTTTTTGTACCGAGGGAAAGGGAAGGAAAATGTTTCTTAACCCATTATGCCTTTTTTTATTTCACTAGTTTGTGCATATCTGAACGTTTTCCATTTCTTTCCCTCGTGTAAAGATGGTTGTATTGTGTAGGAAATTTCACATGTTGTCCTGTTTGTCTGGGGAGTAATTCATGTAATTGTCCATATAGATATATTCTTCATTCTGACTTTTGAGATGTTGACAGTGGAAGATGTTATGTGAAGTTCACCATTGTCATTGTCATCTGAGAAAATCATATAGGTGCAAAGCGGGTACACACAGGTTGGAGCTCAGATATGCACCTAACTGACCATGAAGTGCATGTTTGGATGCACGTGAACGGTGAAACTAAAACCACATATAGACATAAGGACTTCCCTTAGCTTTTGCGACTGTTCATCATGATTTTGGTTCATCATGATTTTCCACCGTGTATTTGAAGATGCACGAAGTCACTACTTGTGATACTAGCATAGTTTCTTTTATAGATGGTAGTGTATAGTTGTGACATTTGTGTAATTTCATTATCTAGGACAAAAACACATGTGGTATGATACTAGTTGACATTTTTTCGGAGTATACAGTGAGGTCCATTTCATACTGAAAGAGTCATGATTCTTGCAGGCTACATCTTTATTATAGCACAGCAAACACCAAAAGAAACAAATCTGAACTCCCATGCTTGTTGACATTTGTGTGGTCTTTTCTCCTTTGTCACTGTTAGAGCCGGCAATTTGGAGTTATGATGTTGGCTAGTTCTTGTATTTTTTAAACTAAGTTGAAAATATTTTTCTGATAATATACACCGATAAACTAGATAAAATACATAAACCTAATGATTACTGTCTACTTGGAGACCGACAAGTTAGCCTTAGGGCTGGTTGAAAAATGTGTTGAGCTAGGTTTACTCACTTTTTGACGAGTAAAAAATGTAACTCGGTTAAAAAAGACAAAAAGAAAGAGAAAATAATGTAAAATATATATATATATATATATATATATATTAGGAAAAAAAAGTTACATTTTGATGTTTAATTTCAAATTTTAAAATAGTATACAAAATAAAGTGGGTTGAATGAGCAAACCTACCTAGATCAAGCCTACTTTGTTTCATGAGCTAATTGAGCTGGGGTCATATTAGCTCGGGAAAATATGAACATGTTGTTTTTACCAACCTAACCCACCGTCGAGTCGGATTGGGTAGGGTTAGCTCACAAGCTAAAGCTCATATAAGAGGCTCTTGATCATAGGTTGGTGGTGTGGAGTTGGAGCATAGGCGAATTGAACGTTGTGGGTCTAGATTGGACATGGAAATGTAGATCAGATCAAGTTGGCGATATCACGTGCACATCATATTTAGTTGTGATTGCAATGATGGTGACTAATGATTGCAATCAGTGGTGTCACCGCCTCACCGTTGAGTGGTTGTCTCTCTATTAGTAGCGATCGACTAAATTAACACTTGTATGTGATGGTGGGAAGTTGGTGCTAGTGAGAGGTTAGACACGCGCGAAGTTGAAAGAACAAATCGAGCGTGGTTGAGTGAGTTAAGTTTATGACGTAAGCAACTCTCTATTGTATCTTATAATTCGATTAAGTATGAAATATGTATAATTAAATTCATGCACATCATCAGATCATGTATTATGTCTTTAAACTACTTGATTCTTTGACATTACTAGACATGTCTCTAACAATTCTTTTTGTGTACAATAGTAATACTCATATTCTTGTGTATAATTATTTTTGGTAAAGAGAAGTATAAAATGAGGAGTTCTCATTTATTTTAAAGTTCGGCAAAATACATTAATATAGATACTATACGAGGTCTTCTTCAACAACGACGCTTTGGCCGAGTGGTTAAGGCGTGTGCCTGCTAAGTACATGGGGTTTCCCCGCGAGAGTTCGAATCTCTCAGGCGTCGTTTTCTTTTTTTTTTTTTCATTTATTTTCTAGGGACGAAAAACATAAAAATGTATTTTACAGGGACTAAAAGTTTATTTAACCCTTTCAATTTTTTTTTTTTCAAATTTTTCATTCTTCTATGATTCCTTCTGATTCCAACATTTTTCGTTCGTTTTGCAACTCCTTCTCCTTCTCTGGTGGCGGCACTGCAACTGCAAACAACCACCGCCATCACCACCACCACCACCACCATGCCATTCTCTTCACTCACCTTCACCCTCTCCAACTCCTCCACCACACCCACATGGACCACCGCGAATCAACCCACTCCACCATTCCACACTCTTCAACCCACCCCACCACAAACCTTCTCCATCTCCCTCCACAAACCGCACCTTTTCAGGATCCACTGCACCAAACCAGATCCACTCGCCCCGTTACCTAAACACGATCCTACGTTTCAGCCCGCAATTGGCGGAAACGACGACAACAACAACGGCGGCGATGGCAGCGGAGGTGGCGGCGGTGATGAAGGGTCAGGAGGCGGCGACGACGGTGATGAGGAATTCGGACCGTTGTTGAACTTTGAAGCGGTTATGAAGGAAACTGAAGCTCGGGGTGTGAAGTTGCCTTCTGATATGGCAGAAGCTGCGAAGAGCACAGGCATTAGGGAAATGTTTCTTCAACGTTACTTGGAATTGCAGGTGGGTTTTCTCAAAGTTGAGATTCTTCTTTTTTTGGTTTCATGTTTGAATTTTTGTTCACTGATTGTGTGTGCTTAACCATTTCAGGGTTCTTCTTGGCCACTGTCTTTTCTGATTGAGCATTGTTCTATGCTGAGAAATCGAATGCTAGCTGACCCTTCTTTTCTTTTTAAAGTTGGAACCGAGGTTTGTTTGCGGTTATGGTTATGAATATGAACTTGATCATGTGCTGTTTAGCAATTTTGTGTGTGTTGAGGATTGGATGTGCTGAGCAAATTAGTTGTTTGTCACTGATTTGGCTTGTGCAGATTGTTATAGACTCTTGTTGTGCAACTTTTGCGGAGGTTCAGAAAAGAGGCAAGGATTTCTGGGCTGAGTTTGAGTTGTATGCTGCTGATCTTCTGGTTGGGGTGGCTGTTGATATTGCTTTGGTTGGTCTGTTGGCACCGTATGCTCGAATCGGCAAGCCTTCTGTGTCAAAAGGTTTACTTGGACGATTTCAACATGCTTGTGCAGCCCTTCCTAGCAGGTCAGTGTCTGCCTGCAAATATGTAGAACGATTGAGAATTATATTATTTTCTCTATCATTTTTACTGCAATGTTTTTGTTCTCCTTCATTTGGACTAATAAAACAAGTAAAACTTGATCTGATACACACACTATCATTTTTTCTTCAAACTAAAAAACCTATGAAGATGGTGTAAGTGTAACAGTTTTGGCATATAAATGACTTTACACCTCAAGTTACTATTGAGCTCTGCTGATCAGCCTGAATTGATGAATTATTTTCCATTGTACTTTTCAAGCCTCAACCACCTGGAGCCATTAGAACTTTTTTCAATTGACTATTTTAGAGCAGGCCGGGTCAAGCTTTTATAAGAGCAAACTGGTTGGCGGATTGACATATAATTGTTGCCACAACCAGATGCTAAATTTTGGAAAGGATGGAATATGCTTTGAATTCAATAGTGCTATCCCGATAGATCAAATGTTTCAGACTTTCAGCAATATCCAGCACTCATTATTGGTGTATTTGCTACATCTAGGCTGAATTTTGTTTTCTATTCAATGTCACCATTTTCATTTATCTTTGGTGTATGCAAACCATTTATTCTGTGTAATTGTATGTAGAAGCAGACATTAATTAACAATTCAAGTCTTTAATTGAGATCCCTTGTATTCTTGTTAGTGAAGCTCCTTGTATTCCTGTAATTCTGAAGAATGGTACTACAAGGAAACCCTGGGAATAAGTGAATAACTTTCTCCCGTCCTTAATTTGTGCCTAGCAAATTTTTTGTTGACTTAAAATTGATAATAAACTTCTCCATGCTTTTCAGAGATGAAGATGAATGTGTAATTATTGTGTGATACTAAATTATAACTTGAATGCAGTGTTTTTGAAGCTCAAAGACCAGGATGTAAATTCTCTGTGAAGCAGCGTATTGCCACATACTTCTACAAGGTGCCGTGTGTTCTGAAACTTCATAATTATTTAATTGTATGACAGAAAAAAGTCATAAAAGTTATCTATACAACAATAGCATCAAATTTGATTGCATGTGATAGAGACATAGAGTGCTTCCATTTTTTTTGGTGTTAGTTATGTTGTCTTTGTTTAATATTTTACTTTAATTTTGTTTCTAGTCAAAATTTATTCCTGACCTTCTGTGTTCAGGGTGCCTTGTATGGATCAGTTGGATTTGGATGTGGTATAATTGGTCAAGGAATTGCTAATGCAATCATGAATGCCAAAAGGTATGCCTACTCGTGTGTCCGGATAGAGGGCTTCTTTTGTTTAATTTTAGTATAGATATGTCTTATCGACTAATTCCTTGGTTAGCTGCATTATTTTGGTCCTGTTTGGATACGGACCAAATAGCACTTACTGAAGCTTATTCAGCGCATTTTTTTAGTAGAGAAGCTCCAGTAAGCCGTATCCAAACGGGCTCTTTATCATAATTGCTTGATTTTTTTGTTATAAGATTATGAAAAGAAATATTCAAATGCTTTTTTTATTATGGGGACCAATTTTTTTTCTTTTGTAAATTACTAAAGGAATATTATATTTAAAACAGGAGCATTAGCAAATCTGAAGAGGACATACCTATACCTCCTCTTCTGCAAAGTGCTGCTCTTTGGGGTAAGTTTCAATCTGTTATTCAAAATTTCTGTCTCCTGTTTTTTTATGCTTTATTCTTCAACATTTGATAAAACATATCTGAATAGTATTCTGTTTTGTTCAGTTTCTTGAGTTAGCTCTGTTTTATTGAGGGACAGGGAATTTATAAAGCACGAATCTTAATTTCAAAATGGCAACAAAAAAACAGTTTCATATTAATGTTGTTTTTAGCACCTTTTTATTGAAAAAATGTTGTTTCTATAATTTGCAAGGAAGTTTTTCTTTTTCTTTTTCCGACCTGCTCACAAGAAGCACATAAAGTAGAGCACCATCTTCTGTTGTTATTTACTTGTTGAATAGAAGATATAAACCTTATTGCCTTTGAGCTTAGTTGTTGCATTATTACCTTTGAGATGAAAGAGAGAAAAAGAAGAAAAGAGGGGCTAGATAATTTGTGTTAGTTTCACATACATGACATAGAGATTTGGCTCCTTTAAAAGTGAGAGGGTCACTTATTGTAAAGTAAGTAGTGATAAACGTTGATTAAGAAATTAATGGTTGAGATTGTGATTATACACTTACAGATGTATCAAAAACTATGAAGTTCTGTAAATTTCAACTATTAATTTATGAATTAACGGTTGTGATGACTTACTCTGCTATTTAAAGCCACTCATTTACCTTAGAGGAGCTAAGTCTAGTATGCTGGGGTCATCTTAACTGATCCAATAGTAGCTGAGGAATGGAAATAGTGTTAGGGTTATCGCCATGTTATAATTTGCTTACTTGGTTTTCACCCTATCAGGTTTCTTTCTTGCTGTCTCATCCAACACGCGTTATCAGATTATTAATGGACTGGAAAGCCTTGTCGAAGCATCTCCGGTTGCGAAGAAGGTTCCACTTGTTGCAATGGCTTTCACTGTCGGCGTGCGATTCGGTAACAACATCTATGGCGGTATGCAGTTCGTAGACTGGGCCAAATGGAGTGGCGTACAATAAGTGCCCTTGTTTTCACTTCCCAGTCATTGTTTGGAGTTTTCATCCAAATTTGGGGCTAGCAAAGGTTCTTATTCAAATTAAGAAGGAAAGCTCCCATCATTTTTTTTCATCTGTTGAGCATCCGTTGTGTGATGAAAAGAGGATCATAGCCATCCACTCATGCCCGCTTTTTCTTCTCTACAACTTCATTTCTTCTTTTCGATTTTCGACATCATTATTATGTAACTTAGTTGTTTCAGATTTGATCTAGAGGTATTAGGCTTCATTTAACTGGGCATGGTCTTAAGTTATCAAATTCATCTATTTGGGTACTGTTAGCATGGGAAAAGATAACTTCAAAACCCAAAAAAAGCATGGGGAAAGATATTTTGCAATCTTTTTTGGAGTAAAATTAGCCATTATTCTCATCAATGGACAAGCCAGTGGGTTGTTGGTAGCATTAATGCTGCTTATTGTCAACATAAAACATTCGATTGAGGGCTAGATCCTCTTCGTTGGCATGTTCGCCAGAAAGATATCCTAGTCGTCCAAACTATTTTTAATCTTCCACATATTTTGGACAATTGGGGCTTCTTCCCGGTAATCATGTCACTAGACATTTAATATTTAAGATTTTATGGTTGATAATTCTTGTTTTTTTTATAAACCTAATAATTGTATTCAACCTTAGCACAAGGGGTGCTAAACCCAAATACAAAAAAAGAGTTTATGTGAGTAGCTAGATAAGTCACACCAAAGGAAAAACAGAAAGAAAAAAAAACTGAACAATCTAGAAGTTCAAACAAAGTGCAAACAACATGATCTATGGTCACACACTATAACACATGATGGCCAAGACCAATGGCTATCCCCAACAAAATCCATCCACCAAGCATGACCAAGCCCCATAAGAACATAGACACCCGCAGCAAGCTCCCCACATGACCTTCGAATCCTCTAAAAGTTCACAACAACGCCCTAGCCCAAAATCAACAGAGTTACAAAGCACAAGGTTCCAAAACCACAACCAAAAGTGGCAACACAAGGTTCCAAAACCACAACCAAAAGTGGCAACACGCATTGAAACAGAAACAAAAACATACACTAGCAATACTCATTGAACCAGTAGCAACAACAAAGGCCAACACTTCACAATCACAAGACCAGGCTAATAGTGGGAGCCAGGGGACCACAAGGGGCTGAGATGTCCATTCAAACAAAGAACAACTGAATCCACTCACCTTCGCTTTGATCCATTGCCAAGACCTCTATTTAATTAAATCCAACACATTAGGATATCGACCACACCATTTCTGAAAATAGTTTCATTGCGCAGCAACCACATCGACCAAGTCACAAATAATCAAATCGAAAGTGCACCCCTCTTCTGATTCTTGTTCCAGCCAAAGTTGAACTGTAGGAGATGGGCACTAGGAGACACTGGTAATGTCGTTAGACACCCAACCAACGATAGCATTCACGCCACACATCCAACGCGATCGGGAAAGAAAACACAAGATGGGCACTTGTCTCTAACTCATTTTGGCATAGATTGCAGATGGCTTCATCCACAGATTGAATCACCTTGCTCCGTCAGTGCTTGGGAGCCGACACCATTTATCGGGAATTCCTTCAGAAAGCTGAATGCAATTGATTTCGCAAAGTAAATTATTTAGCCACTGCTGCTCCCTAGCAACAAGAGACTTTCTCCACCTCAAAACCCGTCGCCAAACCCCATGGCCCCACTACCCACACTCCTTAACCTAACCATACTTCATTGGGACAAATTATAAAGTCGGTAGTATTTGTCATAAAGAGTACCATTGCCTAACCAATTCTCTAGCCATAATTTTGTCGCATTACCTTCCCAAACAGATTTGCGAGTACTAAGCTCAAACCAATCACCATTCTCATAGCTGATTTCACATCCCCACCTGTGGTTTTTTTTTTTCCAACCACTAGATGGTTAACTTGGTGAGAAATTCACTAACCAATCCAAAAATCTCAACTTTTCCCAAGAGGATGAAAAGGAAGATCTATGTGGGAAGTGGGTGGTCATCGATTGTGTCGTCCTCTGCCGGAAACGAAGAGAAAGGGACAAACTAGTCACTGAGAACACAAAAAAAAAAATCAATTCCATTAAAGTGAGTTAAGAAGCAGCGCGCAAGCATGCTAGTTTTAAAGATTACAAGATACTATGACTATATGACAGGGTCTACTAAATAGAATTTAAGAATACATCGTCTTCTTGACAAAAAAAAGCAGAATGAATCCCTAAGAAGGGTTGTTTTTACGGGATCATATCATATAAACTTCTCTCAAGTTTATTTACGTTGAAACTTTGTATTTAACTCTCTTGATATGTGTTAAATTACTTTTTTTTAACATGGAAAATTCATTAAAACTCAACCCGGCATAGAAGCCAGAACAACTGCGTCTAAGAATGGAACCAAACTAGGAGGCCCTCTTCTACCTAAACATGCTCAAGAAAAGAAGAAGCATTCCTAGCCATAAAGTCCGCCGCAAAATTACCACCGCGATGTACAAAAGAAAGTTCAACACGATCAAACAAAGGAAACAACGCAAAGCAATCACTAAGAACATAAAATAAATACAAGAAACCAGCTTCCGCCACTCCTGATAAAGCTGCAGGCTATCAGTCTCGAATTGAACAAAACGGAACCCAAGTTGTGAAGCTAATTCCATAGACCATCTAAGGCTCAAAGCTTCCGCTAAGACTAGGGAAAGAACCACCGTGGTATAGCGAGTTGTCACAACCAAGATTCTCCATTTCTGTCTCGCGCCACCATTCGAAAACCCGTTAGACGATCCTCACCAACGACTGCATCTGAATTAACCTTCACCATTCTACTCGGTGGCCTTGTCTAGCGGCTTGGGAGTTGTACAACAGAAGCCCGCACCACTTTGGACGCCAAAGAACAGAGATTTGCAGCACGCTGCACCACCAATTCGGCATGGACCTGTATCTCATAAAAACATGCCCGATTAAGCCCCTCCCAAATCGCATAGATCATCTCCTACACCTAAGTGATACTGTCTTCCTTTGCCTTTGTCAAGAACCGTTGCAAAAAATCATGAAATCCCACTCCATCTTCTACCCACAATCCTAACAGTGATCTAAACCAACAACACCTCACAACCTCACACCCCGTAACAAATGGTCGATTGTCTCCTCTCCAAGCCACACAAGGAACAAAGGTTATCAACATCAACACCACGCTGCCTGAGGGAAGCACAGACATGTAGAATATTCATACACACCCTCCATGCTACATCCTTACACCTTGGTAGAGCTGGAGTTTTCCAGAATTTACGCCATAACGCAGCCGCCATTGACAACTCCATCGACGCCAAGGGAGAAGATTGAGCCACTAACCGTTGGATAAACTCATACCCCGATCTTGTAGTATAGCCACCATCTGTTGTACCAGTCCAAAACAACGCATCTTTTCCACCTTGCTGCGACAACGGGACAACCAAAATACGAGCCGCCGTCACCGGACAAGAGACCCACTCAACTAAGGATTTATTCCACCCCGTCCCTGGAACCATAAGGTCTGCCACCTTCTCAATGTTTATGGTTTAGGGTTTACATGTATAATACATATTAAAAGAGAAATAAAGTTTCAATTTAACTAAAATTGAGAGAGTTTACACTTACGCGGTGTTTGCTAGAAGGAAGTTTGCGTAAAGAGGTTTTATAGAGAGAGATAGGCGAGAGATTCAAGTAGCAAGTAGCACCCGTGTCTGGTTGGACAAGATAGAAGAGGGCTTGCCAAATCTGTGGGTCTCATTACCTTTTTCCAACCTCTTCAATTTGCGAAGAAACAAGCTGGTGGCTGAATACTTCATGGCATTTCCTATTTCAAGATTTGTTTTAAGGCTTAAAAATGTTTTCCATCCCTGCAAAATACATCATTTTTTTTTCGTTATTGAAAAAAAAATTAACATCCTCCCAAAATTTTACATTTTGTTTTTAGTCATTTTTGTCACATTTTTCATCAAACCTAAACTAATTAAACACAGTTAATACAAGAGTATACATGAATAAACATAATACATGGTGAGCTAAGGGAATGAAGGGATTTGCAGGGTGAAGGGCCAAGGTTCGAATCATGGTGAAGGAACTAATTTACTAACAATTAACAACTAACATTGACCTATCAAAAAAAAATCATTTAACTCATGTCACGTGTAATTCCATTTAGGTTGGATGGAAAATGTGATAAAAATGACTACAAACAAAATATATAATTTTGGGAGGATGTTAAAGAAAAAAAAAATTGAGGGACGAAAAAAATAGTGTACTTTACAGGGACGAAAAAGTTATTTAAGTCTTATTTTAATTACTTATACATTTATTAGTTACAGTATATATTCATATAAATATATGAAAATAATTAGATTAAATATAATTATACTAAACATATTTTTATAAAATATATTATTATCTTTTAAATTTATATTAAATATAATTCGAATTATGTTTTAAATTTTTATATTTAGAATAAAAATGTCATTTTATTACTAAATTTCATATTCTCTCTTCTCTATTTTCTTCTTTTACCAAAGCGTTAGAATGACTCATAGCAAATTCAATTTGAAAAAAAGGCACGCAGGGGGCCAGTCCAGCTGTGAACACAATGCTATGAAGCTTCACAGCTGGCAGTGGCTACTTTGGTGTAAATACTCATTACTAGAAAGGCTAATTGTGTGGTGTCACATTAACTTTGAATTTATGTATGTAAAACGTACGTCATATATATGTGCCACATTAACTTTTAAATTTATTGATATATAGATAATAGATAAAATTCATTAAATGATTTGAGACCACATAAGGACATCTGGACATGATTTTAATATTTACATTAACAGTGCCTAAACATGAAAAGTACACGAAGGGAAAATGATACAACATTACAACCAATGAACCAAGATTATAAGAGATTAGATCTTGAACTAAACTCAGACAGATCTTGGTTAGTAGTTAGACCGTGATGACACCTAATGAATGTTGCAACTTGCAATGCAAGGCTGTGATAAGATCCCCTCCCAGTACACACATGGCTCAAATTCTAATCGTAAGGCACAGGAGGCCAAATTTGACTTTGACCTGTGCAATTTATACCCTTTGACTTGAATACCAAAGCAAAAGATGCATTGAACAATACTCCCTGTATTCCTATTTATCTGTCTAGAAAGAGAAAGTTCACACAAATTAAGAAAAATAATTAATTGTGTTGATTTTCATAAAAGCATTATTTGTTTTCCTATATCACCCTTTAGAATGTATTTTATCTTTCTTCATTTATTGTTTCTATAAGGGTATTTCTTGGAAAAACATCAATTAATGCTCTCTTGAAACTCTAGGTGGACAGATATATAGGAACAAAAAAATTTCTTCAAAGTAGACAGTTAATAAGGAACGGAGGGAGTATCATTTTTTAGACCCTTGAATTGAGTTTATTTTTCTCTTTATCTCTCTTTTCTACCACATAATATGGAAAGTAATTTAATAAAATTATTGAAATACATTTAAAGTAGTTTTTATTTTATTTTAAAGAAAAGTAGCTTAGATATATATCGATGTTTATTCATCAACTAATCTGAACAACTTATCTTTCAAATGTTTGCATAATCAGTTAGGTTGCAAGATAAATTCAAATGTTCTCGTAGGATAGCTCAAGTGGTAGGAGCGGATGACATATGGGTAGGGGAGGTTCAGCGTTCAGGAATTAATTCGTGGTGGATGCAACTTATCTTTCTGATGTACCAAAAAAAAGATAAATTCAAATAATCTATTACAGATATGGTATGACGAATTTAGAATAACTTATTTCTCTCTCCCCCTTTTAGGGTAAATTATTTCACTTACCTTCTTTGAGGTACCATTTTGGTACTGGTATCCCTTTATTATTTAACAAAACACTAACCACCCTCACTTTATTGGAAACATTGAACTAACCTCTCCTGAGGTTTACATTATTGCACTGACCTCCCCTAAGATTTATCATTATAACATTCAACACATGTGTCTTGTGTTAAATGATTTATGAAGAGGACATATTAATGCATTTTGTAAAATAAATGGGAGGTGAGTGCAATTAACCTTTTTTTTTTTATTACTTTTGACCTAGATGTCGCTAGTCCAAAAAACTGTAGTGTAGTCCATCACAATGATTTTGAAATATGCTAGTAACACTCATTCCAACACTCACTTTTCAACATTTCCTCATTAGTTGGAAGAAATTCATGTGAGATCAGCGACCGGAAATATGAAAAAACTTTCAATCTAGTAAGACATACATGAATTTCAACCAATACATGAAAGTGTTGGAAAAAGAATGTTTGAACCTAGATTGTCTGCAATCACTTTTATGACGCAACGACTGTACTCACTTAATATAATTTATTTAATTATGATCGCACACTTCATATTTAATCTCGGCGAATAAGTTATAAATACACATGAAAAACAAGATTCGTCTGATATGCATTTGTGACTGCAGTGCAGTTAACAACAAAAGATCAAATTTCGTGTTAGAGTGAGTGTTTCTAGCCCTCTCAATATTTCAACTTGTATTTAAAGAGTCTAATTAACTTATCACATCACCAATACCTTATTAATATCCTTATGTTGTTTATGAAACATTCTTCATATGATGTCTACCTTGATGTGTATCAAATATTTTCCTACCTAGAATAACACCAAAAAACCATGGGAAAAATATTGAAAGAGGATGATATATTTTTTAAATAGAAACATGAATATGACAATATTAATCAATTAAAGACAAGTATTTGGTTGGAAGAAAAAGAAGAAGTAAAAAACAGAAAAATGGAATTGGTAAATGGTAAATAAAGGTGGTTCCAAATTCCATTTCATTCCAGCAGTGTGCGAGCGAGGGCTGTTTTTTTAATTTTCGTCAGTCCACCCTCTCTCTTCTCTCTCTCTCTCTCCTCCACCACCCGCGAACTCTTTCTTTCTCGCTCTAGACGACAGATCAACCGTAACAGAACCCACAATCCTCCCTCCTCCTCCTCCGTTCTCCTCCATCTCCGTTCGCCGTATCGGAGCTCAAGATCGGCGACCCTCAATTTCGATGCTGCTGGATCCGCCGCATCCGTAATCCAATCGAGTTTAGGGATCTAAGAATCGAAGAGAAGAGAAGAGAAGAACGATCTAGAAGCTTAAACCACCGGCGATGGCGATGTCAGGGATGCGAGGACTCTCCGTGTTCATCAGCGACATCCGCAATTGCCAGAACAAAGACCAGGAAAGGCTTCGCGTTGACAAGGAGCTCGGCAACATTCGTACACGCTTCAAGAACGAAAAGGTTCGCTTAGGGTTTTTCCTCCTTTTTCCTTTTAGCTTTTTCACTTCAATTGCCACTGCTGCACCGTTTCTTAGTGATTGTAGTGCATTGAATTTTGATGTTATTTTCACTTTGAGATTGTTGAAACCTAGAAAATGAAATGGCGGAACGAGTTGATTGGTAGAGTTAGGTTAGATGTTGTGCATTTTTTGAATTTGGGACGATATCGTAACGAATAGGACTTGAAGTGTTTTTGGAAGTAGCCAAGATTCCAGAGGCCTGTAGAGTGTACTGGACATTATGTTATGTGCTTTCTCGGTTAATTACTATATCTAGTTATTCACTCCCTTGTGTATCATTGGCTGCATAGTTGAAGTTAACATAGAATGGCTCGATAGCATAGCACACGTGTAGATATTAGTATACATGTTGTCATGTTTTAACCGTATTAGAAGAATGCGAAGGTCGCGAATGGTAACATGGGGGGAAGTAATGTGCGGGGATGTAGCTGTTATAGGATGGAAATCAAGGGTCAGAATTGCTTTGTGAGATTTGTTAAAAACTTTTCAGGGTCATATATGATTTCCGTAATAGGAGGCCAATATTTCTTAGTTTCAATAGATTCAGTACTCAGTAGACATTGTAAGAAGCATAGTTTCTTTCAGGGATAAATTCTAGTGACTATACTGTTACTTTGTTAAAGAATGTATCGGAAACTATACAATGATGCATTAAATTTTTTTCCTCAATAAGATATGGTTCTTGGAGCTGGAGGAATTGACTTAAGATATAAAATTCTTTCTTCCGTCAGTTTTTGAGGTCACGTCACAAAATTATTCATTTTCTAATCTCTGTAGATACTTCAATATTTCTGTGTCAAATTTAGTTATATATGACCGGAAGATGGCCTTTTCTTGCTCTGTACTCGAGAAGTTCACGAGTACCAAATAATAAAGTGGAGGAGACCAAATTCATTCCCACAAGGACCGCACCTAATTACCAGCTACTCTAACCCTTAATTTATATGGAAGAAATTGAAATTCTAAGAAAATATTGAACACTAGAAAGCCTGAAGGAAAATGCATTGAACATTACAAGAACAAGTTAGGAAGTAAGAGTGCAGTATTGAAGACCGTAGGATCCAATTTCACTTGGTTTTTCTAACTGGTATTTACAATGCTGACTTGGTGAAAATCTAATCAACCCATTGATAGGGAGATTCCTTGTGTAACTACTACTCAATTCTCTGGTGTATCATTCTCTTTAATTACTTAAACCTAATTAATTCCTTAGCTTGAACTCTAAGATTAAAGACATTAAATATTTAGACTCTCGAAATAAATCCCTTACAAACACTAATTACTATTATTAGAAAATCAATGAATATAATATTCATCACATGGTTAAGTCATGTATAAAATTTCCAATTTTCTACACAACTCTCAAATTAAATTTATGAATGGTCAATTCATAAAAGTGCTAAGAACATGTATACACGCTCAATGGTCAATAGAAATCCAAATACATCATCATTCAAACCAAGCTACATCTTCACCCTAGTAGGATAAAAATTCATAAAAAATAACAGAAGAAGAAAATAAGACTATTAACATTACAACTTTTGTGTACGCGTCTTCTCCCTGGAACTCTCTAGCTGTCTTCTTTCACAAGCTCAGAAGAAGAAAATAAGACTATTAACAAGCTCCTTTCATGATGGCTGCCCATCTGATAGCTCTCGAACAATCTCAAAAAATCTCCCCTTCTCATATATAAATTAGGTCTTGAAGTCATATACTCGTGTTTCATGATTTATTTGTTCTTAACCTCCTTCTAGACCTGTAAGACCTTTATTTATTTTTGGTAAAAATAGGGTTTTATTTGATTCTCTTTATGAACTTAAAGATTTGGGCAACACTTTGAGCTTGATCAAATCTCCTCTTTTCAAAATATCTCTCCATTATTTGTCCAAAGTATTCTAGAATAAACCGAAAAACTCAAATCAAACATAAACATGATAAGGGAGACTAATTTGTGCAAATCCTGAGAAGGTCAACTGTGATGAAATAAAATAAATTGAAAATTCTAATTATAGAACCCAAAGATTTGTGCGATGTTGCAGTGCGGCCTTTTATGTTTCATGCAATTCAAGAACTAATTGATATTTATTTCTCCTCTTTATTTTAACGCATAATATGCTATTTAAAATATCAATAAATGTTTACTTTTAGATTATATACCTATGAATGTCCAAATTATCTAACACTTTATGTATATGATCTTCAATAATATGACATGATTCAGCAGTTGCATTGGTTAATTTCGCATTGTAAAAAAAGTTATGAAGGGTCTAATCTAATATACCAAGACCTATAGCTAGTGTCAACGGATTCTGACTCGCCATACTACAATTTCTTTTGCTGACAAGTAAAATAAAATATTGAGTATTTATTATAAACTGTACCCTGATGATAGAAACTGAAATCGGCATTTTCCCCTCTATATCTTTTTTAATCTACCCTTTCTTCAAATTCATTCAAATTTCTCATTGATAAATGTTTCCCTTGTATTTTTTTGTTGGCTTTCTCCTTCTTGGGGTGATGGAGATTATGAGGTTTGGAAAGTCTTAAAGGAGACTTTTGAGCTTTAACTAACAACTTTTAAAAGTTATTTTATCTCCTTTTAATAAAAAATGGATTCTCTATTGTCATCTACCCACTATTTCAAAAGCTAGCTTGAGCACAAGAGTCATTTGTGTTCGTATCATGGACAATGCACAAATTCACCCACCTTCTGTAGAAATTTGACTTTTCTTATTAGCAAAGGGGACATAAGAATTGAATTCTAAATCACTTGGCCATCAAAACTCTAATACAATTATCTCCAGTCACTTGACCTAACTATCTTAAAAGCTTAAGTTGTTAGTTGACAACACATGGATGGGTTTTGTATATATCTTTGACATTTACCTTCTTTTTGCGCCGCAAATAAAAATATCTACTCATCTATTACCCAGCTTCCACTGTTGCTTGCTGTTCATCAAAGAAACTTGAATGTCTTAATAATATCTGAATTTGATTTTTACCTATTGGTTCTTTCTTTAGGCTCTGACTCCATATGAGAAAAAGAAATATGTTTGGAAAATGCTTTACATATACATGCTTGGCTATGACGTGGATTTTGGTCACATGGAAGCTGTTTCGCTTATATCTGCCCCAAAGTATCCAGAAAAGCAGGTTTATTATTTTACTTTAATGTGTCGCTTTATATATATATGTATGCATGTGTTTGCGTGGGTGTAACTGTGTATAACTCTTGTGAATTGTCATTCAGTTCATTTACATGCTTACCTTGCAGAAAAAACATATGGACTGAACAGAAGGAATTTTCTAATTTTCCCATAAATGACTGCAGGTTGGGTACATTGTAACATCAAGTTTGCTTAATGAAAATCATGACTTCCTCAGGTTGGCTATAAATACTGTGCGCAATGATATTATTGGTCGCAATGAAACCTTCCAATGCCTAGCTTTGACTATGGTACGGTAATGGAAAAAACTGCCGACTTTCTTAGGCTTGTTCGTTATATTTATCATTTAACAATTATCTATGTTACTGAGTTTGTCATAATCTCTTAATGCACTACGTGGAAAAAGTTTTGCTGTGTGTGGACGACTTCCTCGTTTTTTATTTTATTTTTTATATTTTACCATCCTCTGCTGATGTGTGTACCACGAAAAAGCTTTTACACAGTAATCCTTTTTAATATATAATTTACAAACTAACAAATATCCACCCTGGATGATTCTGTAATGTTTTTTTTTCCATTATGGTTCCAAAATATGTGAGTTAAAGATCTCATTATTTTACAAGATTTTGCAATCAATACATCTAGTAAACTATGGAAGTTGATAAGACTTGTGACTCTGTTGTTTTCCTCTGACAATGAATCTTTGCTGCTGGAAAATTGTTCAAAAAGCACATGCAAATGCCTGATTCAATCAGATTTAATATATACATGTTTTAAATTATTTATGGTTAACTTCCCATCCTTTCTTTTGCTGATTTGATTCTCAGTTACACTCAAAAAGTAGTTAGACCAGATAGTTGGGGGTTGTAAAACTTCCAATATCTTTTGGCGAGAGGCGCTACAGACTTCTCTAAAGAAAGGTGCTAATAGTAGAAAAAATGTGATAACAGTAAAATACTTGATTCTTTCACAATTTACCTTAATTTCCCAAGTAAACTAATTGAGCTGCACAAAACAAACATAGTAAAGTAAAATGTTAGAATGTCCAATCTGCTAAATCCTTAGCTGCTTGCTGTTAAAAGTCTTGAAGATCAATAATACAATGCAAAGGGTAGTAATTTTAGCGTCACAATCAGCATGTTTGATGGCTGTGATTTTAGATTTCTTTTACAGTTATCAGAGGCCAGTCGGGCAGTGGCTTACCTAAACCAGAAACAGTTGCCTATGCAGCTAGAGTTGTGTGCCTTAACCAGCAAGAGCCACTAACCCCTTTTGTTCCCTTGCCTCAACCAGCAAGAGTAGAATTTTCGCTAACAATATATTTTCCTAGTTTATCTTCTGGCCTTGCTATATAAGCTGGAATATTCATTTTAGTATAAATCGGATTCATTTGATTCCTTTCTTTATACTGATACTTTATTATGATATGTACTGTACATTTATATCTCTATCAGCTTTTCAACTTTTGAGTCGCTGCCACCATATCTTCTATTTTGTAGGTTGGAAATATTGGCGGTAGAGAATTTGCGGAGTCCTTAGCACCTGATGTACAGAAGTTGCTGGTAAGAAATTTTGCATTAATATTAAATAGGCGTGATTGGAAAATATTGATCTCAACTTCTTTTTGTGATCTAGTTATCTAGCAGCTGCAGACCACTTGTAAGAAAAAAAGCCGCGTTGTGTTTGCTCCGCTTGTACAGGAAAAATCCTGATGTTGTCAATGTAGATGGATGGTAAATGTGAATGTAACTTTTCTGGTTATATACTCTTTCTTTATTGCTTTTCTTCAAATGTATCTTATTACTCCTCTTTTGCCTTAATTTTAAGGGCGGATCGGATGGCACAACTTTTGGATGAACGAGATCTTGGTGTTTTGACATCTTCTATGAGTCTCCTTGTTGCTTTAGTATCAAACCAACACGAGGGTTATTGGAGTTGTCTTCCTAAGTGTGTTAAAACTTTAGAACGTCTTGCTAGGAACCAGGATATTCCCCAAGAATACACTTACTATGGTATCCCATCTCCCTGGCTTCAGGTTTGTAAATTTTTACTTATCATAAAGAACATTTGTGTTGGCTTTGGTTTTATGAAGATTTTCAAATGCTATTCTTACGTCTTGCTTAAATTAAGAACCAAGAGTTGCGAACTAAATGTGATCTTATCCAGCAAGTTAACCTTAATTAATGCTCAATGTAGGTCAAAACGATGAGGGCTCTTCAATATTTTCCTACCATTGAAGATCCGAATACCAGAAGATCGTTGTTTGAGGTTTGTAATATCTTAATAATGGCACGTCCATAAGTTAACAAATTGTAGTGAGTCTTGATTGATTATTTCAGGTCTTACAAAGGATCCTGATGGGAACTGATGTTGTGAAAAATGTGAACAAAAATAATGCATCCCATGCCGTTCTTTTTGAAGCCCTTGCTCTGGTATGTTCATTGTAAACAAATACAGTTGTTCATTCTTTACAATCTCGTTATAGATAAAACTGTACGTGTAAAAGCATTTTTATTGTGATGTTGGTTAAACTACCTAAAACCCTAGCAGGGGAGTCTCCAACTTTTTATTTTGGTATTCTAGCATTTTTTTGTCTTCTTGGTTCTATTTCTATATGATATATTAAATTATGTTTAATGATTCATATTAATGATTTATTTCAAAAGATTTACATTTTCATACTTCTGGGCTTTAATAGATGCAGTTATGAACATATTCGTGTATTTGGTAGATTCTTCATGATGTGCACTGTTAATTTGGTGGGCTTTATGTTTTTCCCTTTCCCTAAAATGTTCATGGTATGTTTTAGTTATATGTTATTCTAATTGCTCTATTCAGGTGATGCATCTTGATGCTGAAAAAGAGATGATGTCTCAATGTGTGGCTCTTCTTGGGAAATTTATTGCTGTCCGCGAACCAAATATTCGTTATCTTGGCCTGGTAAGTTTTGGGGGGTGGGGGGCACACTTGATTTATCCATAGTTTTGTTTTCCAGTTCTCTTCCTTCTTTTTCATTTTTCTGTTTCGATAGAGGGTCGTGTAACCAATATTCCATGGTAGATTTCATTGCATCGTGTAGTTTAGAAGGCTTGGTGTTTGTTGTTGTCATAATGCAATCCCCAGTAACTCACATGCTTTTGTGGTGCAGGAGAATATGACTCGAATGTTGATGGTTACAGATGTGCAAGATATTATTAAAAGACATCAAGCTCAGATTATTACTTCATTGAAGGATCCTGACATCAGGTTACATTTATTAGCCTATATTTTGATTTCATTGATCATGTATATATTTTCATGGAACTACGTGCTGAACCCAGCCTGCACAAATTCTGTCGGTAACATAATTATACATGTATGTATAATCTCGTTATAATTATGAATGATAAGATGTCCATTTATGGAAGTTGTTAACTCATGCTTTTAATTTTTACTTAACAGTTAACAACCAAATATCATCTGTCTGATTATATGAAAGGCTCTATGTTAATCAGTTGCCATCCAAACAAGAATTGCTATCTAAACAGGTGTATGAAATGTCATGTTTAGGTTGATCACACATTGCATTTGATTATTTTCTATCTTTTGCAAATTAATGAATGACTTTTAATGTTTTGTTGATTGGTTGGTAATTAACACGTTTGTACACCTGTTTTCTTGTGAATTGCCATCAGGACCTGCTAAACATGTTCAAACTAAATTGTAAAAATAAGGAATGGTTTTTGCATTTAATTTCTTAACTGCAGGATTCTTTTAGTTAGGTCTTACGTACACTAATAACTGATACCTTGTTGTGTCCATCATTACTGGTGAATATTTATTCAGAAATATTAATCTAGTAGCACATATGCTAATTATCTGACTTGGGGTCTACATAATGTTGATTTGCTCTCAGCACAAACTCACTTGCTCCTTGGTAAACAATTCAAGCTGACTTATGAGCAAAGATGAAAAGCGATGTGGATTTTCTTTGGAGCATCTTTGTTTTTATTACATTCTCTTGTGTTGTTAATAAGTAGATTTTAAATCCTGTGATTTATTTTTCTTCAAATATTTAATTTAGAAGAGAAAATTGATTCTATTTACCAAACTAGCTTTTAGAAGTGCTTGAAGATGCAAATATGATACACAGATAATTTCTTTGTTCTCAATTTTTATTAAATCTAGTATTTCTGACTGCATTGATAAATATATGCAGTATTCGGAGGCGTGCTCTAGATTTGCTTTATGGCATGTGTGACGTTTCAAATGCAAAGGATATAGTTGAAGAACTACTGCAGGTATAGAGCTAGATCCAGACTAATTCATGCTTTTCAGATATCTCACTGTAAACCCTTTTGCTTCGCCAACCTCAGAACGAAAACCAAAAGAAAATAAAATGAACCACTGTTACATGTCAACCACAAAATAATTAGTTTGTGTCTTGCAATTCCAACTGTTTTGTAGTATCTCAGCACAGCAGAGTTTGCAATGCGCGAGGAATTGTCACTTAAAGCAGCTATTCTAGCCGAGAAGTTTGCACCTGATCTTTCATGGTAATGCCATAAAGCCTACCTGAAAAATACACAAATGAATTGCTACTTCAGGATTAGTTGTAGCCTTTTCTGTGTCATGTTGTAACAAAATGCCAGAGCTTTTAAGGACAATTTCTTGCTTTCCCCTTTCTATTTGACAGGGCATTCTTTTCTAATTCCTTATGGTGCCTAGCGAATGGTTGCTTTTGAGGGTGGTTTCATTACCATATATGCGATGGGTTTTTTTTATTTCCAAAATGAAAATTCAGCATGATTGAAGAGATTTGTTTATTTAGTTAATTTTGGTTTTGACGTGTTTTGGGTTTTCTTTTGCCGGGGGGGGGGGTAATTCAAATTTTGCACCTTCCTCCCCTGTCAGAAAAATTCTTGGAAAAAAAGAGGCATGATAAGTTGATAACCGTAAAATTCAAAATGACAGCTGACCCATGTAATGTCAAAATCAGGATTTTCTATGATAGAAATGTATGATCAATTTAGAATTTCGTGGGGATTAGTTTGCATCCTTTTTTGAAGTTGTAAAATGAAAAATCATCAATTTCTGGACATTTTTGTGTAACTTTAAGTGATTGCTGAATTTATTTATGTGAATCTCAGTATTCGTAGAATAGACCTATATTTAAGCACAAAAAGATTGCCAAGCCTTCATGAGCAGAACTTTTGTTAATGTTACTATGCCATTCCTTTTTTTACAGGTATGTTGACGTTATTCTTCAATTAATTGACAAGGCCGGAGATTTCGTTAGCGATGACATCTGGTTTCGGGTGGTGCAGTTTGTTACAAACAATGAAGACCTACAGGTGAGTTTAAAACTTGAAGTGACTTTGTTACTGCTTCCTAGTTGACACATCATTGACATGGTTTGTTATGTCTTTGATTAGCCTTATGCTGCAGTAAAAGCTCGAGAGTATCTTGACAAACCTGCCATACATGAGACAATGGTTAAGGTTAGTGTGTTTTCACTGCCATTCTGTAATAGTATGAATATTGTTAGTGTATGTATAATATTTATATGTTGTGTGTGCCACCCGCTGATGGTTTCTAAACTGTAGAATATGTATGAAATATTTATCCATAACGGTGAGATCTTTGTTAGAAGGGTTCACTTAAGTTGAACTTTGGTATTCTCTTATGACGTATGAAGAATGTCAATAAGCATTTCTCTCTGTTCATGCATGGATTTTTCTGTATTGATTTATTCAGTTACTAAATAATTTATTACACTGAAATAATAAGCGGTCTGATTTTAGTCGTGTATTTGTATAATATAATATCTATTTCACGTCTCTAAATACTCTTCAACAGGTCAGCGCATATATTCTTGGGGAGTTTGGACACCTTCTAGTGAGACGACCTGGATGCAGTCCAAAGGAAATATTTAACATTATACATGAGAAGCTTCCTACTGTATCGTAAGCAGAATCTCTCTCTCTCTCTCAGTTTGGATCTGTGTAGCTTGGATACCTTATAAGACATGCTTCACTTTCAGAACTTCTTCTATTCCTATTCTTCTGTCAACATATGCAAAGATTCTGATGCACAGTCAACCACCAGACCCTGAATTACAGAATCAGATTTGGACAATATTTAAAAAGTGAGATTTACGTTCGCAATGTACGATTTTTTCATTATGTATTGTTCTGTGCTTTTTCATGATGCATTTTTTAACTCATTTTCTCATCTTTCTAGATATGAAAGTTCCATTGAAGTTGAAATACAGCAACGAGCTGTTGAATATTTTGCTTTGAGTAGAAAAGGTGCAGCCCTAGTGGATATATTGGCTGAGATGCCTAAATTCCCTGAACGACAGGTACAATATTTGATTTGAGGCAATTTGTTTGCAGTTTCTATAAATTATGATCACTTTGAGTAACCAATGGTATAACATGGATTAATTTAATACTCTTCTTCAAATTCAGTCTTCATTGATTAAAAAGGCCGAAGATACTGAAGTTGATACTGCAGAACAAAGTGCCATAAAGTTGCGAGCTCAACAGCAATCTCAAACATCAAATGCTTTGGTTGTAACTGACCAAAGTCATGCTAATGGAGCTCCGCCAGTCAGCCAACTTGGTCTAGTAAAAATGCCCAGTACGAGTAGTAATGTGGTTAGTATCTCCCTCCACTTTTAGTTTTTACTATATTTTAGTCAACGCTCCAGCGTAAAACTGTCAAATCTACTTAACATGGAATGATTTGACATTTTGGTTAACATTTTACTGTATTATTGATCACAGTGTCATCCTTTTTTACCACAAGGTCGTTCCTCCTGTTGCTTCTTAATTTGATACTGACTTTGTTTCGAAACAGGATGATATTTCAGCAGATCAAAGATTATCCCAGGAAAATGGGACATTGAATAATGTAGATTCTCAGTCTCCCTCACCAGATCTCCTTGGTGATCTCTTGGCTATCGAAGGCCCTCCCAGTGGCAGTCTCCACCCTCAGCCGAGCTCAAGTTCAGGATTGGAAGGAACTGCAGTTGAAGCCACAGCCATAGTGCCTGCGGGAGAGCAGGCCAATTCTGTGCAGGTACTGGTGTTGATTTATAGTGCCTAAATAAATAGTAAATGCTGCATCATAGTTAAATTTGAAGATTATTAGTATTATATTTTTTTAGATCCGATATTCTCTTTTACACATAATTAGGGTTCATGACGAGTCACATTATTACACTAAAACTGTCATTAGTCTTAACTGGAATGAACACTAATTTATGATAGACACTGTTAAAATTAGAGAAGCAATGAGAGAGAGAAGAGAGAAATAGAAATATAGCAGAAAATGTATTATTGATAATCTGAGTGATTACAGAAGATGTGATATCCTTATATAGAAGAACAGGAGAATGCCAACAGCTGTAACATACAGCTGACATAAATAGGAGAATACCAACAGCTGACATAAATAGGAGAATACAAACAGCTGCATATGTCAGCTGTCATAACTACTCAAAAGATGATGCAGCAGCATAGTAAATACAAACTCAATGTACTCTAACATACCCCCTCAAACTCAAGGTGGTTTGACAAATGAAAATTTGTCAACCACATTGAGTTTGTCCTTAAGCTCATGAAACCTTTCTGAAGAGAGGGCTTTAGTAAAGATATCCGCTTTCTGCAGAAGAGAAGGAACATGCTGAACAATAAGAGTCTTATTGAGAACCTTCTCTCTCACAAAGAAAAGATCCATTTCCATATGCTTAGTTCTAGTGTGAAGGACCGGATTAAGAGTCAAGGCTACGGTGCTCAGGTTATCACAGAAAATTGTTGGTGTTTGGAAGGGAATATGCAGCTCAGTCAACAAGGATTGAATCCAAAGAATCTCAGCTGCTATGTTGGCCAGACTCCTATATTCCGCTTCTGTGCTTGAGCGAGCAACCAAAGTTTGCTTCTTAGCTGACCAAGACACTAAATTGGGGCCAAAGAACACACATGAGCCAGAAGTTGACCGTCTATCATCCGGGTCAGAACCCCAATCTGCATCACAGTAGGCATGAAGTGCTACTGGACGATCAAGAGAGAAAGGCTTAAAAAGCAACCCATGATGAATGGTACCCTTAAGAAACCGCAGAATTCTCTTAACTGCCTTCCAATGTTCATCATGAGGCTGAGACAGAAATTGACAGACTTTATTGACTGCAAAGCTGATATCCGGCCGGGTAATTGTAGCATATTGCAATGCTCCAACTATGGATCTATAGAGAAAGGGATCATTCATGCAAGTACCTCCAAACTTTGACAGTTTGCTGCTACTAATCATAGGAGTGGGCAGAGCATTGGCTTCAGACATATTTGCTCTCTCAAGAAGATCTTCAATATATTTGGTCTGATTAAGTAGCAAAGAGCCATCAGACAAGTGTGTAACCTGAACTCCAAGAAAATAATCAAGTTTTCCTAACTGTTTTAAAGCAAAAGAAGAATTCAGTTTGTCAACAAGATGTTGAATTAGGACTGAAGAACCTCCTGTGATAATAATATCGTCCACATATACTAGAACATATGTGCAGCAAGTTGGTGAAGACAAAGTGAACAAGGAGGGATCACACTTACTAGCCTTGAACCCTAATTGAACAAGAGTGGCAGTCAACCTGTGAAACCAGGCTCGAGGAGCTTGTTTTAGGCCATACAAAGCTTTGTCAAGCTTACACACAAGGGACTTATCACCCTGTTCAAATCCAGGTGGCTGAACCATGTAAACCTCTTCTTCTAAGTTCCCATTGAGAAAGGCATTATTCACATCTAACTGTTGAAGAGGCCACCCTTTGGAAATAGCAAGAGATAGAATCAACCTCACAGTTATAGGTTTGACCACTGGAGAAAATGTTTCAGAATAGTCAAAGCCATGCACTTGATTGAACCCTCTAGCTACAAGTCGAGCCTTGTACTTATTCACTGTTCCATCTGGATTTTCTTTAATCCTGAAAATCCACTTACAACCAATAGGCTTTCTTCCAGCTGGAAGTGACATAAGAGTCCAGGTCTTATTAGTCATCAATGCCTCATACTCTTGCTGCATTGCACTAAACCACTTACTGCTCTTGAGAGCTTGTTTGACTGTAGTAGGCTCTACTTCTGTCAACAAGACAGAAGGAAACAAGCGAGGCTTGACAATGCCATTCTTTGCTCTGGTGAGCATTGGATGAGCATTAACAGGGATGACAGCTTGAACATTATCAGGTGTAGCAGCTGATGCTGGAGGCTGCTCAGAAGAAGAAGGAGAGACATCCACTGAACCAGAGGAGGAAGAATTAGAACCCTCAGAATGCACTGTCACAGCAGGAGAAACAGGTGCAGAGATAACTGGAGATTGCTCAGACGAAGGAGAGACATCCACTGAGCCAGAGGGTGAAGAATCAGAACCCGCAGAATGCATTGTCATAGCAGGAGAAGCAGGCTCAGCAGCTGGAGAAGCATTAGAAATAATATTTGGAGCAGCAGCAAGAGGAATCAGCAAAGAAAATGATTCTGGAGAAGTTGTTTCTGTAGCAGAATCAGGAAACATTTCAACATAAGGGAACCTATGCTCATTAAACAACACATCTTTAGAGACATAGACTCTGCCTTGAGCATCCAAGCACTTGTATCCTTTGTGTTGAGAAGAGTAGCCCAAAAATACACACTCTTGGGACCTATATGCCAACTTGTTATTGGTATACGGGCGCAGAAAAGGATAACAAGCTGACCCAAATACCTTGAGGAACTTGTAATCAGGTTGAGAACCATACAACTGAAAATAAGGACTTTGTCCTCCTAAAACAGAAGTAGGCATCCGATTGATAAGATAGGTAGCTGTAAGAAAAGCGTGATCCCAAAAGTGCAATGACATTTTGGCATAAGCAAGCAAAGCAAGTCCCGTTTCAACAATATGGCGATGTTTCCTCTCCACACTCCCATTTTGATGGTGTGTGTGAGGACAGGTCACACGATGAACTACCCCTAACTGAGTAAAATAGGGAATCAAGGATCGAAACTCTCCTCCTCCATCAGTTTGCACACTCTTAAGCTTACATTGAAACTGCAGTTCAACCAATGCTTTGAAGTTTTTAAAAGTCTGAAAGGTGTCAGACTTGTGTTTTAAGGGATAGATCCAAGTGTATCGTGTGCAAGCATCAACACAAGTAAGAAAATATGAAAAACCAGCAAAGGATTCTATGGAAGCTGGTCCCCATAAATCAGCATAAACCAACTCAAAAGGCAGAGTATAAACAGTAGAAGAAGAAGAAGAGGGCAACCTATGTGCCTTTCCCATACAACAACCAACACACATGGCAAAAGAAGTTTTATTAGGCAAAGGAACATTACATAGTTGTAAAGTAGTTTTCAAGACCTCATGATGAGGATGACCTAGTCTACAATGCCACAAGTCATAGCTGGAATTACCTAAACTGGAAACAGAAGACATATTCTGTGATTTTCCAGTACCTGGATACACTGTAGATAAAACAGAAGGAGTACTAGTAGACAAATCAGATTTAGAACAACTAGAAGAGACACTAGCAGCGTTGACATCATCAAAGGTGTATAAGCCATCAGAACCAACACTTCCACGAAGCAACACTTTAGATGTATCCTGTGATTTAACAAGACAGAAAGAAGCGTGAAACTCAAAATAAACATTGTTATCCTTGGCAAACCTACTAACACTGACAAGGTTTTTGGTGATAGAAGGAACTAGAAGCAGTTGACTAAGAGTGAGAACAGTGTGTGAATCATATGGTGAGGGAATGGTGCAAGAACCAATAGAGTGAATTGGCAAACCTTGGCCATTGCCCATCAAAATCTGCTCAGTTCCAGTGAATGAAGAAGTGTCTGAAAAATTTCCAGCAGCATTGGTAACATGGTGAGTGGCACCAGAATCGGGATACCACAAAGTAGGCTTGTCAGGACGCTGAGATGCGGAAGAAGAAGCATGGTGCAGAGGACCAGCAAGCATAGCATGAGCAGGAGAGCGAGGCTGAGAGCCAAGAAGGCCCGGATAAGATGGAGGTGAGGGCCGAGGTGAATTCCAAGAAGATGATACTGGACCAAAAACAGCTCCAGGTGCAGAATATTGAGAACCACCAGTAAAAGCAGGAAACTGAGAACCTGAAGGGTAAGCACCATTGTAAGGTCCTGCGGAAGAGCCAAAGTAATTCCACGGAGCAGGTCCAGAAGCATAAAAAGACGGTGAGGAAGAGCCAAAAGTGGCAGAACCAAGAGGCATAGGAGGAAAGGCTCCAAAAGGTGCAGGACTAGGCATATTAGTAAAGGTGCCATTCTGTACAGAACCACCTCCAACGGCGCGATGGTAGCAGACACTCGCATCATGTCCCCACTTCTGACAAATCTGACACTGCAAATTACGGCCGCGCCCACGGCCGCGTCCACCACCGCGTCCACCAGCAGGATAGCCACCACGGCCATCGCCTGGTCCACGTGAATCATTCTGGTCATGATAGGTATCACGATTGTCACCAGAATCACGATAATTTGGACGTTGTTGATCATTCCGATAGTCACGTCCACCACGAAATTCAGCAGCATAATTGGCCTGAGACGGCGTCAAATCCACAGAAGGTGGCGGCGTTCGGGAGATCTGAGGTGAAATCGGAGCAGGAACCGATGCGAACGCATGTGTATGCGCAAGCAACGCAGAAGCAGTAGAATCGCTAAGGCTACGTTTCCGTGATCGTTCCAGGCGAGCATCATGAGTAATGATCATCGCTTCGACCTCAGAAATCGTGCTCGAAGAAGCATGAGTGAAGATAATCGTGCTTAAAGCACTATAATCTTCAGGTAAACCATCAAAAATCGCTTCAAGGTGATCGCGAAAACTTACGGGTTCACCAATGGAAACCAGAGTGTTGACGATCGTCTTGATGCGTCGAAGATATTCAGTGATCGACTTCGAACCTTTGGTTATGTTCTTCAGCTCAGATCTGAGCTGAGCAGACTGTGCGCGACACTGATTCTCAAAAAAGTCAAGGATCTCACGCCAAACCTGCGATGATCTCTCGCAGTTGATCACCGTTGGAAGAACAAACGGAGATAGAGTCGTCAAGAGCCATGTAAACACCATGGAATCTTGCTTAATCCAAGTCGTATAAGCTGGATTCTCAGTCGCAGCTACACGATCCTCTTCAGTCAGAAAACGTTGTGGAATTTCTGGATCAACCAGAAAATCATGAAGCTGATGCGATCGAATCGCACCTTCAACTTGTTGACGCCAAGAATAGAAATTCGAATCATCAAGCTTGATTGTTGCAGTACGAGACAGAGACTCAAGAACATTGACAACGGAAGCAGGTGCAGCAGCCATGTATCAAGGACCGATTGAAGCTCTGATTACCATGTTAAAATTAGAGAAGCAATGAGAGAGAGAAGAGAGAAATAGAAATATAGCAGAAAATGTATTATTGATAATCTGAGTGATTACAGAAGATGTGATATCCTTATATAGAAGAACAGGAGAATGCCAACAGCTGTAACATACAGCTGACATAAATAGGAGAATACCAACAGCTGACATAAATAGGAGAATACAAACAGCTGCATATGTCAGCTGTCATAACTACTCAAAAGATGATGCAGCAGCATAGTAAATACAAACTCAATGTACTCTAACAGACACGTAGCACATCACTTTTTTACTAGACTCCATTTCCATTCATCATTAGAAGAGTATTTCTATGAAACAATTTGTGGGCATTGGGATACAACTTATTTCCTTTGTATGTGCAGCCAATTGGAAATATTGCTGAAAGATTTCATGCTTTGAGCTTGAAGGATAGTGGTGTTCTATATGAAGATCCTTATATTCAGGTTTTTTTTTGTTCATATTTTTTCTAATGCTCTCTAGTATTTGTGTGTTTTTGTTTTTGGTCATACATATTTGCAGGTTACTTACAAAGTCCTTTATGTTTGGTAATTTAAGTTAAGCTCAAAGTTGTTTTCTTATATTTTATTTTTATGTATATATTTTCAGATTGGCATTAAAGCTGAATGGAGAGCTCATCAAGGGCATCTTGTTCTTTTCTTGGGGAACAAGAATACTTCTCCTCTTGTCTCAGTTCAAGCTTTAATATTGCCTCCTGCCCATTTGAAGATGGAGCTCTCTCTAGTACCAGAAACTATACCTCCCCGGGCACAGGTGAGAATCTGTTGTTACTGTTATGTTGTGCTTTCATATATTGTTAGTTTTATTTACATTTCCCCTCTTGATGGCATAGGTGCAATGTCCACTTGAAGTCATTAATCTCCACCCAAGCAGGGATGTCTCGGTTCTTGACTTCTCCTACAAGTTTGGTAACGAAATGGTACTTTCTTTAAACTCGTTTTACATTCCTAATATGAATAAGGTTTAGTCTTCTAGGTTGAGAGAGAGGAAAGGGACTACAGACTACTCATAACTCAAGAGGGTAAAATGAGAACTAAAATTATAATATTTCAAAAAGCGAGGAGCAAAATGAAGTTTTTAAAAATTAAGGACTAAAGCCAAATATTGACAATTTTATAGTGGCTGAAAGTATAACTTTACCTTCATAGTAAAATTATATTGATACAATGTGAATGATATGTCGGATGTTTATATAGAAGACAAAGCACACATAATCCTTATTTATACTGATACTGAACTTTTGGGTCCGGCTCCTCTGAAGTCATCCCACCATTGAGAGAGTAAAGTAAGTCACCACAACCATTGATTGAGTTTTTTTATTGACTTTCAAAGTTGGTAATCATTATTAATGGCTTTACCCTCTAAAGTGAGTGAGCCAAATCAAAATTTTAATCTTAATTAAATAAAGAAACGAAATATGGTATATAAGGAAACATGGAAACCAATCTTAAGATATAATTTAAGTAACTTTAACATTTTATAATGTAGGATAATGATGTCAGAATTTTTTAGGTATACTCCTTAGTTTGTTCATTTACTTCCAGAGCCAGTCAGAAAAAAATGCATTCTAACCACCTTGTATATACATTTAGTTCATAAACACAAATGATTTTGAGATGTTCCTTTGAAGAAGTCAAGCATGGGATCCAAAGCCTTCAAGATGTTGATTTTTCTTAAAAATTGAATTGGGTAGTGGAACATGATTCACCAAAGGTGGGATATACCTCAATTTCTAATTATCAGAAAGTTTGTTCTTAAATAATAGAACAGATAATAATTGAAGAAAAAATAATTTATCATTATTGAAGAAATTTAAATATTAGAAACAGATCATAAAGGAAGAGCATAAGTTTAGATTGTAAGTTTGGAAAAAATGGATCTTATATGTTAAGTTAAAAGGAATATTTGTTGCTATTTTTGACATTCGACAATGGTTAACGTTGAATTAATTTATTTTCATGTGTTGGTTTTCATAGGTCAATGTCAAGCTTCGCATGCCAGCTGTCCTAAATAAATTTCTTCAGCCTATAACAATATCTGCTGAGGAGTTTTTCCCTCAATGGAGATCCCTGCCTGGACCACCTTTGAAGCTTCAAGAAGTGGTATGTAATCTGCTTTGTGTACATTGCGAAGTGCCGAAGTATGTATATTTACTAAGTTGGTTATGGTTTACCTTGAGAGTATGGTATTCACAGTGGCATATATATTTGTATTGCTGGCTTGTTCTTCTGGTCATATGCACTGATAGTTTCATCTTTTCTGCTGGTTTTGCAGGTTAGAGGTGTCAGACCACTTCCACTGCCCGAAATGGCAAACTTATTTAATAGTTATCATCTGACAGTGTGCCCAGGGCTTGTACGATATTTAAGTCCCTCTTTTTTACTTCCTTATTTTAGTCTATTTTGCCTGAAATTCTTCAATAACTACTAATTTTTATATAACTTGTTTCTTCCTGTCTGTGTTTTAGGACCCCAATCCAAACAATCTTGTTATTAGTACAACATTTTATTCAGAAAGTACAAGGGCAATGCTCTGTTTGGTAAGTATATATGTCGATCTTGCACTGCAGTCATGAATTCTAAATAACCTGATTATTCTGATATAGAGGAGGGGAAATTGAGGCAGCCTTTGTGGCCTGCTTTAAGATCATGATGATCAAACTATGTTACAGTGTCACTCTGTTTTGGGTTTTTTCATAAAGAACCTCCATATGTGCAGACAAGAGAGGATAGGTTGTAAATGTTTTTCCCCTCTTGGAGAAGCATATGGTTGCTTGTTGATCCTCCTTTTCAAACACCTGACGTAATTGTTTGATCATTTTATGTAAATGAATGTGCAGATAAGAATTGAAACAGATCCAGCGGACAGAACCCAGCTGCGAATGACGGTTGCTTCAGGGGACCCAGCATTAACGTTTGAGTATGTGATTTAATTTCCTGCTTACCCAGATGTCATCAATGCATTCTAGAGCTTTAACAAATCATTCTAATATTGGTTTGCAGGATGAAGGAGTTCGTCAAGGAACAACTAGTCATCATCCCCCCAACATCCCGTGTACCTGCAACACCAGCAGCTCCAACACCTCCAGTGGCTCAACTAGCTATTGCTCCCGCAACAACGAACGATCCTGGGGCCTTGCTTGCTGCTCTTCTATGACAATATAAAGATGTGATCATTTGTCATTACACTCTTGTAACTTGATCTGCACAGCCTAACCCACCTATGTATCCCTCAAGCGTGGGGTGGATAAACAAAATCATGATGCAAGGGCTGGCGGAGTTAACGGTGAGTGAGCTTATTTGCCAGCAGAGTGTTCGAGCAGGGTTTTCTGGGTTGGTGGGCATTTTTGAGATTCTTTCAGCACAAAAGGATTGTACTTTTAAGCGATATTTTATATCATTTGGGGTGAGGGTTTTCAGTTTTCTCATATTTTTCGCCTTCCCAGTTTCACTGGATTGTTTGCGGTGCACCTGATAGCATGATAGCATATGTAAGATATTGCCAACCAATTGTAACAGTTTGAAATTCTTATTCCGAAATTATAGTTGCAATAATAGCTTGTGGAGTATTTGCATTTTTATTATCGAATGCTTTTGGGGTTCCATGTCAAGATGATAACTATATTGTATGACTACTAAAGGTGTGGCTACTTGATTATTTAAAATGAGGCTGATTTCATCATGCCATAGTTAATTTATAGGAACATTTTAATGTGTGCCTGGAGCATAGAGGGATGCGAGAAATACATGCCAAAGTGTTTGAGGAACCACAAAGTTGGACTAGTTTTGAAGGGGTGAATATTAGGTGAGCCTTATCTAGTGAATCACATTTTTGGTCTCATTTCAAAGTGCATTGTAATCTCACGGCCTCTGATGTTATCCGTTTGGACTATAGAATGGACTGATGTGACGCGTTTATAATTTTATACCACCTTAGCACACGGAATAAGAAAAAAAGGGAGTGATGAAACATATACCCTTTTTATTATTAGTATGTAGTCTCTTTCACATTTACGCTTACATGATTTACCAGGACGAGGCGATACACAATTTAAAGTCTAAAACAATAACTTCTTGGTATGTGGATGAGGCTTTGAAGGGTGAGGCTTTGAAACATATACCCAATAACTTGTTAGAAATGAGGATTTTACTTTCTTTGTTGATCATGTAGCCTCAAAGTTGGCTTCTTGGAAAACTAATTTGTACCATAAACTGGTATGTGTCACCATAAAAAATGTGGAGGTTGAGTTTTCAAAATATAAAAAAACTACTATCTAACATTTTAATATAGTTTTGTTGATTTAAAAAAAAAAACACGGGACCAAAATCCTAACGAAATTTTGCACCGACCAATTTAATAAAAAAATAAATTAAGAATTTTTAATATTCTTTATCTTCACATATCTTCGCGAACCCTTTGCTTATTTAACACCATTTGTCTTGTATAATGTGAGCTTCATAGTTAATTAGGTTAAGAAAGAAATTCAGCCCACGTACCGAGATCATAATATATTTTTCATAACATGATAGTACCCTCATAATTTTAGAGAAGGAATCAAGTTACTCCAACCACTGAAGTTACTTCAAATTTTGACCCCATTATCATTTTATTTTTATCTTAATGCCTATGCTTTATAATTCATCAAGTGTCATGTGACCTCCCTTTGTTTCCTTTGGTCTTCATCTACAAACTTGTTCTATAAGTTAATGGTAGTCACCCTGATCTTGAGGGACTGTGACTGAAATTCAAATATCAGAATTCTTCTTTGTTTTTGTTCCCTAATGGTGTCTTTTCCGTCGCTTGAATTGACAACTTGACTATGGGATTTTTTTTTGTTCCTTATGGCTATTTGCAAGATGTAGCTCTCCTTATATTTCTCAAGTAATGGAGATTGCAGCTATAGAAAGAGATATTAGGAAATTTATTAATTCAAATGTCTTAGTTTGAATACGCATGAAGATGAATACATTAATACAATTCATGTATCTTGTGGTTGTGAATCGGTGATATGTTAAATTCTGATGGCAGATGGGCTAAAACTTCTGATAAGGGAGAGCAGAAACAAAATTAAGTATTCACTATTCAAACTGCTGCTGTATTTTGAAACAGTCAGCAGAGTATTTTTCTAACACTTTCGTGTCCATATTGGTAGTTATTGGTTAATGTGATAATCGTTAAACAAAGAAATCTTCTCTTACTGATGTTCTATTGCACAATTTGTTGAGTATTATGATTTTCAATAGTCAAGTGGGTTGTCTATTATGAAGCTTGCCTACTTTTCCTAGAAGTAGACTTCTGAGTCCATTTTGTTCATGAGGACCTACAACTAGTTTCAACTTACCGTCTATTTGGTACTTTGGTTGCATTTTAGTGTGCTTTCATTCATTCCCATTAACACATTCTTTTTATTTCAAGAGTGATTGGTTGCATTTTAGTGTTGTTTTGGTACTTTGGATGCATTTTTAGTGTTTGTTTCAGCCGGTCCCACCCATTTCTTCCAAACCTCATGTGTAAAGCTAAGTCGAAAACTAAATTATGAAAACTAAATTAGTAAAAAAATGGAATGGGACTTTTGGTTTTAGTTCTTTTGTTAGCCACGTCATCATTTTTTAACGGATATTAACGGCAGGGGCTTAAATCTCTCTATTATTTTCAGAATAAGGGTGTATTCCAACAAAAAAAATTAAGAGGGACTTTAACCAAAGTACCCCTATTTTAGAGGGACTTCCAACATATTTAAGCCTATCAATTAAAATCAAATTAGTTATCTTCACAAAAAAATTATCTTTATATAAATTTATTTCAAATTCCCTCTAGTTTTTTTTTTTGTCTGAATTCCCTCTAGTCTCTACCTCTATCCTCTGCACATCTTTATTTTTTTCTTCAACATATTGGTCATTTGTCATATGTATTTGGACATATCAAAGGAAAAACAAGTCGGGCTAGGGGCCCAAATTCATACAAGCCCAGTTTACACAATGAAACATCACACATGTCCTCAACAGAAAACATTCACTCGGATGAGTGTAGAAGAGGATTTAGTCTAAAATCTTATAAAATGATTAATTTCTCTCCACACAATACCTTATTTTCTCATTTATTTAAGATTACGGTGCTAGTGATCTGGATAAGGTATCTTTGTAGAATGAAAATAATACAACATTTTTGAATCCTCCACTAACAACCTCAGTTCCAATATTATTCCTTGACTAACTTTATTTTCACCAACAATTATTGAGCACCTCTTCAACAATTTTCAATTGTGACTCTACAAAATGCTCAACATATAAATCAAGTCCAACATGTCCCTTCACATTTTCAAGAAAGTGAATTTCATCCACATCATCATTGAAGGTTCAACATCCATTGAACAACCCAAGAATACGGTGTTTATACCACACATTGAATGATACATTATCTATTTTTACAACTTTTCCCAACTTAATAGAGTTAATCCCATCTACATTTTACCTCTATATATGTTCATATACACCATCTATATATTCATACTTAAGTTCAGTAACAAATTTTCCTCCATGCCATATACGAACTGTTACTAACCTAACATTAGTAGGCCGACAAATTTACAACAACAGTTATCAAGAGGCAATAAATTAAGCAACCTAACACATACCACTACAAGAAACCTAATATACAAACACTGAAACCTAACAACGAGTGAAAATAGCACCAAGAGAGGGAGTTGGGTGTTACCTACGAGTCGGACTATCCAACGGGCGGGTTCAGGCCCAAACCTCGATTTTGGTCGGGTGAAAAAAACCAAACCACCAGGCCCACCACCGTCCATTCATTGGCTACGGGTGGTTCGAGTCCCATTTGGCCGGGTGTCGATTTGGTGGGATCAATTCACTCGGGTTTTAGATCCAGAAAATAATTAAAAATAATTAGAAGATGAAGGAAACAGATCCAGATCTAAATGGTCACAAAGAAGAAAAGTACAACAGATTTGTGAGAAAACTTTACAACATAACTATATTAAAAACAATGTTACAACATAATTGTGATAAATCGGAATGAATCTATATTAAAAACAATGCTACAAACTTACAATGATAAAAAATTAAAACTTTACAATAGAACTTTACAACAGAAAAGAAGTTGAGGTGAGAAAACTTGACTTCAAAATCCATGATGCACATCCACATCCACCAAACTCTTCGATTGAAGGTGAGGACGAAATGACGATGACATACACATTCACCGAAATCTTTGATCTCAAGGATGACGAGTGTTGACGTTCGGCGATCCTACGATGTTTGTGACGGTGAGATATCAGAGAAGGAGAAGTTGTGCGACGTAAAGAGAAGGTTAAAGCTTAGGATCTTTGAATGATGGGAGGCGAAGATAGGTCTTGGTGCAGCTGGGAAAAGGAGAACAAAGGATTTGATGCGATGGTTGGGCAAGGGAGAATGAAGGAGTTGATGTGGCCAGGGGCGAGGGGAGGGGGTGACACACCGGTGCCCCATAGTCACCCCCAAGTTGTGGATTTCTTATGATGATAATACATAAATTTTGTTATTGTCCCCTTCTTTCCAATATGTGCTCTTTCCATTATTTACCAATTCAATTTCTTTTTCCTTTGGCTTCTATATGGAACTGACAATTAACCTCTTCCTTCATTTCTCTTTTTTTCTTTTATGTGGAATCATCCTATAGTCTCTTTTCAATATGCAAATTAAATTGTAGTAAGAACCCACCGCTACTGTTGTATTTCTCACCTGAATCCTTATGAATTAGAGTGATAATTAAATGTCTTTATTTTTCTGTGGCCGCATGTTTATATTATGTATTCAGTTAACAATATATTATAGATGTTAATGATATGTTTTATATAGTATATATGTTCTAAATAGTCGGAGACAAATGGACTGAAATTAACATTTTGATATGCAAGTTGAAATTTGTATGTTGACTAGTATCATTTGTATGTAAAATAAGTAGTTATATACCAAATTTGTGTTATGTTTAATTTAATTTTCTATGTGAATTTTTTTTATGTGAACTAGTACATGTTTAAATAAATGAGGAAATCAGGGGTGCTAAAACCACTATGGATAGAACAATTTTTATAGCTTTGTGGTTGTTTCCACGATATTTAGTTTAATGATTTTCTATTATGTATACGAACACACACATATACTCATAAATCTTGGTCATCCCTTTTCTAAAATGTTGCCTTCGCCACTAGATGTGGCGGCTAGGGTTTCTTGCAGTGGTGGTGTGCAACTAGGGTTCAGAGGCTGGGGCCAGGGTTGAGAGACCAATGTTAAGAGGCTGAAGGCTGGTTGGTTATTGGGCCTAGGCTAAGAGACTGGTTTTTTTAAAACTATTTCGGTCGGTTCGGTTGGGCTACAACTCAAATCGAAACCGATCGCCCTTAACCACAAAGAACCATTTTCTGTACCCGTACAAAACCGAAAACTAATCGGGCCAACCAAATGAAGGAAAAGAAACATCGGTTAGCTCGGCTTTTGGTCGAATTGGACCAAGATGGATAATCCTACCTGCGAAGATGCAATGTCGACATTGATGAGTTCCAACAGCGACAAAGGGGTTGCGATGAATCATTGTAGCCAAACTAGCTACCTCTTTAACTTGAACCAGGTTTTAGAGCAAATCTTACCTTCAAATATCTCTCAGTGTCTCTTATATTCCTAATTACAATTCTGCACACATAACTTCATACGTAACATAAATGTTTCATTTGATTGTGCTAACTTAAAGAGAGAGCGATAGAGTAAGTTTTGAATAAATTTACCAAACAATCTAAATGTTCCATCTAATAAATTTGTCTTTCTACCGGAGACTCTTCCTCATAGATATACACTTTTTCTTTTCTTTTCTGCTTTGATTTATTTTCAGCCCAATCTTTAATCTTAGCACGTGGCCTTATGCTCGCTAAACATGCATGTTTTTTTCCTGCCAACATTACATGCATATAAGGTATTGTTACTTTTACTGGTTATTTAATGCTTATAAGACGATGCAGAGATTTTATTGTTGCTTACTTTATAATTCAAATCGTATATACAAATTTGAATATATTTGTTTCTTATTGTTGTAGTTCATTTTAAATTGATTTTTTAGTTTGCCTTCTTTTTTAAGCAGGACTAAGCCGAGAGGATGAAACTCTTCATCCAACTATCTATATGGAGACGTAAGAAAATTAAATTTGAAAGAAAAATGTTTTATCGTCATCTATTTTTCTTTTATTGACTTCAACATCACTTGTGGAATACGTAGCTAAAATCCATAAAGTCCCTCAATTGCTTATCTTACTTTTGCTTATTATACTAAATGCTAGAGCACCTTTTGTTTAACATTCCTACTATTAAATAAATTTATATAAACCTAACAATTGTGTTTTGATTGCCTCTTATCAAATAAACTTCTGGTAGACATTTTCAATTATGATGATGAAAACAAGCCCCGCTTGACCATTATTAAGCTTATAAGAATATGGTAATCATCAGCATGGGAAGGGAATTTGCATGGTGACTTCATTGAATCAGCATATCCTACGTACGAACAATCTTTACTCATTACCCATCGATCCCACCCGACCATCTAAAGCACGAATGAAGAATGCTGACGTCACCTTCAATGTATCTCTAGTGAGCAGCAAATCCAAATTCTACTTGTAAATGCATGGCTTTTGTTCGAACTTGTACTTCTAGAGGAACCTTTCCTTCACCCATCACCACAGTTTACCGAGATTGATACATCTGAATTACAAATCAAAATCAGATGATATAATATAGAGATGGTCACTAGCAAGTGTACATCAGCATTTTGAGCTACAACATACCTATTGAACTTAGGGCATACCCAACAGAAAATCTTTAATCTGAGACTGATTTGGTGTAATTAATACTCTGAAGAATCCTTCCTTCATTACCAATGAATGAAATTCCAAGTAATATATTTTCATTTGTTTTAATTTTTCAAATGATAGATAAACAAAAGTTAAAATATTGGGCCTGGGCTAAGAGACTGGTTTTTTTAAAACTATTTCGGTCGGTTCGGTTGGGCTACAACTCAAATAGAAACCAATCGCCCTTAACCACAAAGAACCATTTTCTGTACCCGTACAAAACCGAAAACGAACTGGGCCAACCAAATGAAGGAAAAGAAACATCGGTTAGCTCGGCTTTTGGTCGAATTGGACCAAGATGGACAATCCTACCTGCGAAGATGCAATGTCGACATTGATGAGTTCCATCAGCGACAAATGGGTTGCGATGAATCATTGTAGCCAAACTAGCTACCTCTTTAACTTGAACCAGGTTTTAGAGCAAATCTTACCTTCAAATATCTCTCAGTGTCTCTTATATTCCTAATTACAATTCTGCACACATAACTTCATACGTAACATAAATGTTTCATTTGATTGTGCTAACTTAAAGAGGGAGAGCGATAGAGTAAGTTTTGAATAAATTTACCAAACAATCTAAAGGTTCCATCTAATAAATTTGTCTTTCTACCGGAGACTCTTGCTCATAGATATACACTTTTTCTTTTCTTTTCTGCTTTGATTTGTTTTCAGCCCAATCTTTAATCTTAGCACGTGGCCTTATGCTCGCTAAACATGCATGTTTTTTTCCTGCCAACATTACACGCATATAAGGTATTGTTACTTTTACTGGTTATTTAATGCTTATAAGACGATGCAGAGATTTTATTGTTGCTTACTTTATAATTCAAATCATATATACAAATTTGAATATATTTGTTTCTTATTGTTGCAGTTTATTTTAAATTGATAAAGTCCCTCAATTGCTTATCTTACTTTTGCTTATTATACTAAATGCTAGAGCACCTTTTGTTTAACATTCCTACTATTAAATAAATTTATATAAACCTAACAATTGTGTTTTTATTGCCTCTTATCAAATAAATTTCTAGTAGACATTCTCAATTATGATGATGAAAACAAGCCCCGCTTGACCATTATTAAGCTTATAAGAATATGGTAATCATCAGCATGGGAAGGGAATTTGCATGGTGACTTCATTGAATCAGCATATCCTACGTACGAACAATCTTTACTCATTACCCGTCGATCCCACCCGACCATCTAAAGCACGAATGAAGAATGCTGACGTCACCTTCAATGTATCTCTAGTGAGCAGCAAATCCAAATTCTACTTGTAAATGCATGACTTTTGTTCGAACTTGTACTTCTAGAGGAACCTTTCCTTCACCCATCACCACAGTTTACCGAGATTGATACCTCTGAATTACAAATCAAAATCAGATGATATAATATAGAGATGGTCACTAGCAAGTGTACATCAGCATTTTGAGCTACAACATACCCATTGAACTTAGGACATACCCAACAGAAAATCTTTAATCTGAGACTGATTTGGTGTACTTAATACTCTGAAGAATCCTTCCTTCATTACCAATGAATGAAATTCCAAGTAATATATTTTCATTTGTTTTAATTTTTCAAATGATAGATAAACAGAAGTTATTATATTGAGAAGCTAAATAAAAAAGGGAAAAGTGTAACCTACTTTAGCATTTTGCAATAAATTCTATACAAGCTTTTGAGTCTCCCAGAAATGACATGATAAGATATGCCTTCATTTTTAAGGGTTTGCTCCAACATAGCGTTGAAAACAACAATGCCATCCTAGCTAAAAGCATAAAAGTCAACCAGCAAAACACACAGAACAAGAGAGCGAAACAGGGTAAAGAGCAATTAACTCGGGAACCACCGAGCTCTTTGGCTAGATTCAAATGTTGATTGACAATCTAACAAATTTTGATCTCAAATTAAATGCATTTATTGGTTCATACAAGACATGTTTCTCACCCCTACCACTAAATCAACAACTTTAGTTCCAAACATCCCAAATATATAACCATAAGTCATAAAAACATCATCAAGCGTGTCATGCAAAAGCCCAACAACAACTACTGTGGAGTTGGCACAAATCACAACCAACAGTACAATAGTTTCCATAGAATGTTGGAAATAACGATCCCCACTACCTTGCATCTACCGAAACAAAGCACTCATCAATAAATTTGAACGAAACAAACTATCAATGGTCAAACCCACCATATGCACAAATCACAAACCCAAAAAGTTCTATTCACCTGTCATTTGTGAGCTTTCTCTGCGTCACAAAAGGCCTTAATAACGAACTCTTCACAAAAGATCTTGTGCCTCAAATAAGCACCCAGCAGCAACTTGATAGCACAATCCACATTTGGAGATACACTTTTTATTTACCTCGCGGGACACATCTAACTCAATGAAAACAATACGAGAGTTGTGTACATAACTTCAGATCTAAATGACCTCGATGGTAAATCTGCAAAAATGTTTCCTTTTTTTATTCTAATGTGCTTCAGAACCTGACATTATTGAACAATAAAAATTTTATTGAAATTCAAGACATTATTAGGAAACAGTAATAGAAAAGGTGCCAATTGGAGTGTCCCTTACCGCGTTGTAGACACATGTCTTCTTTTTCAGGGAAGCTGCAAATAAGCATGATACAGTAGTAATAACAAATTTTGGGCCATTTCCAATGATTAGAGATGACGACTTCTACTATAATTTGCTAAAACCAGTACTAAGGAGGTCAAGGGGAGCATCGAGCCTAGATGTTTGAAACACTAGTTTTAGTTTATTTCATGATTTACATTTTCAATATGCACTCCCAGTCAATTTTGTTGCAAAGAAGAAAACAGAAGATATTAGGGAGAGGATCACTTAATGTGCCATTAACAGCTTGGTATATTCTTAATTTAACATGATTTAAATTTTGAATTTCATAATTTATTGAGTGAATGATTTAAATTTTTAATTTATTGATTTATTGAGTCATCAATTTTGACCAATGAAAAATTATCAATATGGACCAATCAAAATAAGACATTTGGAAAATCATTATAACAACCAATAGAATAAAACCATGTGGCATTTAAGTTGCAATATGACCCACTTTGGTGGATGGGTCTTATATATTATTAAGATAAGATTAAGATACCATGTCATTTAAGGGTGACAAGTTAAATTCAATTTTGATTTAAATTAAAATAAAAGTCTATTAAAAAAATTAAAATAAAAGTGTATTTGATAAAAATCAATTTGATGTATTTGTAAGACTGCACAATCCTTTAATTCTAAATTTAATAATATAAACAATATAATTTAATTATGATAACCGAATACCAAAATAAATTAATATTTTCCATTTTCATTTTTTTTCTAAACTCAAGTTTATCTTTTTTTTGAATTTTTTTTTTGAAATAAACTCAAGTTTATCATTTTCCCTTTAATTTAGTCTTATCTTTGATGCCAAATTAAATGAAGCAATTACAATTCAATTTTATCTTCTATGAGATATACTCTTATTTGCCGTTTTATGAGATTTATTCAAATAATACTTAATTATATGATAACCCTTAATTTAATTCTTAAACTTCATACCAGCATGCTGAATTGTCAAAAGAAAGGCAAGTGCCTTGGCAATTGAAAAAGAGAAATGACAAAAGTTGAAAAGAAAAAGAAGGAAGGAGTTCCAAAGTCTTAAAAATTCTGCTCAGGTCTTGTTAAAGAGAAGAATCACTCACCCCAAAATCTATTTTGAGCCCTTGTGTTTCCATTTTTTTGGCATCCCTACCTACACTTTACCTTAGCCAAAGTTACAATCTTTTTGAAGTCTCTCTTGTTCTTGTTATTGTTGCAACTAACTTTGAATTGATTGATTATCAGGGCTGAAGTATTGTGTTTGTATGTTAGAGCGCCCAAAAGGTGAGGAGAGTGCTTGATATGTAAGGAATTAGATGAACTCTTACTTGGAAATCTTGCTTACCTTTGCTGGCCTCTCATCTTTAGTTGTGTGCATTTGACCTTTCTTTTGTTTTGTGAAGTATCTTGTTTTGAAAAGCTTTAGCAGCTGAAGAGGAAGTGATTTGTTATGTGCTTGAGGACAAGCTAGTCTTAGTGACGCTCTAAGGCGAGCTGTTGTTGAGTTTTTGTTAGTTTTGAGTCTTTTTCTTGTGTTCATGTAGTGTTTCATGCATTCTCATGCATTTTTGTCTTAATTTGTGTTTTTGTTTTGTTTTGGCAATTTCTTAGTTTTATGAGGACTTTATTTGCATTTTAGGTTAGTTTAAGAGTTTATTGAAAGTTCCACTTGTTTTGAGGGCCTTTGTGCAAAACTGACCTTTAAGTTTCTAGATATTTTCTAACTTGTGAATTAAGTTTTTCAGGTTGGATGAGCTGAAGATGGAAGGTCTAGGGGCTTAAATGCTTGATGGAAGCATTAACGTGGAGTTAAAATGAAGTTTAAGGGTTTTGGAGCGTACAAAGGGAGCTCAGGCGCCCAAGTCTGGCGTCTGAGCGCCAATTAAACAGAAGGTTGGGCTGCCAGCCTCTAATGTTGGCGCTTGAGCGCCCCCGGAGAGCGCTTGAGCACCCTTGTGTCAGAAAGTTTCTATTCTGAGGGCGCTCAAGCATGCTTTCTCAGTGCTTGAGCGCCCAGACTCGCCCATTTTGCCGATAAATAGGAGTTTAATTGTTTTGTTTCATATCTTTTCATTTCCTTTGTAATCTCATTCCGTACTTTGTAAAATTTAGAGGGAGAAGAGCTTCTAGGAGAGTGTGAGAGGGCTTCCATGCTTGGCTAATCTCTCATATTGCTTTGATGTTCTTTGTAAGACTTTTCATATTTGAGTTATAATCTTAAGTTCTTTCCCACATGTTCTTCTTCTTTCCTTGAATCTCATTTTCTGAATTTCAATCTAAGCTTGAATGCATGCTTGCTTAATGCTTTTCTATAATCATAATGTAAGTTTGTTATAGATTAGGGAACTGATTTGATATTACCCCTTCTATGCTTGCTACTAAGAATAGAGAAAGGGTTGGGGTTTGTTAGCCTGAACATTGTATGCTTTATACTTCAAACAAATGTTTAAGTACACAAGGAATTGGGCTTATCTTTTGGTTTGAAAGAATTATCTATGCGATGCATCGATAGGTAGTTGCATAGGCTATAGCATCAAGGAGGAATTCATAAGTTCATGTGCATAGGATGATGTGCTTAAATTGATTAGTTGAGCAAGAACCCAAAGTAATTCAATCTCTGTTTCATTTCTGAATTTATGTTTACTTTTTTCTTATTACTACTTTGACGTATCATTGTCTCAATAAAACAACCCTTAAAAATCAAGGCTTAAGTTGAATTTATTCACTCACAATCCATATGGTTCGATATTTAAAACCGGGTAATTCTGTACACTTGGGGATTTCCCAACAGAAACACATACATGTTCTTGAGCTTGGACTTGCTATGTTGTATCACTCGCATGTACCTACTGCTTATTGGGTTGATGTCTTTAGTTCTGCGGTATACATTATTAATTGTTTCCTCTCTAAGGTTTTATCTGATCAGATTTCGTGCTTATGTCCCTACATGAAAAATAAGTTCAGTCCTCGGAGCACTCCGTGCATATTTTTGGGATACAATAGTCGCCACAAGGGATTCAAATGCTTCGATCCGACGACTTCTCGCACTTATGTGTCCAGTCGTGCTCAATTTGATGAATTTTGCTTCCCTTTTGCAGGTTCAAACTCTTCTACCAATGACTTGGTGGTCTCTACGTTTTATGAACTGGCTGCAGGATCTCCTCGATATTCACACCTTGTTATTCCTGTTGTTCTAGAGAATTCCCCACTTATTGGTCCTCTGCCTTGTTCATCTTGTGTTGATCCAGATGTTATGTCGGTTCCTCTTGATGATGCACCGCCTTCGTCGGTTATTCACCATTACGCTCCACCTTCGCCGGCTCCTATTTCCCCAGCACAGCCGACCACCCCTCCTATTGTGACTCAGGCTCCACCTACTTCACCACCGGCTACTCCTCTTATTGTTGCTCAGGATCCCCTCGCTCTTGTTGCAGTTCGTCCGCAGACTCGCTCTCAGAATGGTATTGTTAAGCCAAATCTGCGTTATGCCTTGGTTCATGATCAACCTAATGGTCTTCTCGCTGCTTTGCATACTGTCACTGAGCCTAAGGGATTCAAATCTGCTATGAAGCATCCTCACTGGTTGGCCGCCATGGAGGATGAACTTGCTGCCCTTCATAAAAATAGTACTTGGACTTTGCTTCCTCGTCCTTCCTCTACAAATGTTGTTGGAAGTAAATGAGTTTTTCGCACTAAATTCCATAGTGACAACATTGTTGAGCGCTTAAAAGCGCGTTTGGTGGCTCAAGGTTTCACACAGATTCCAGGGTTTAATTACTCTCTTACTTTCAGTCCTGTTGTCAAAGTTACTATGGTACGTCTTATTTTATCTCTTGTCGTGCTTAATGATTGTCAGCTTCATCAGTTGGATGTCAAAAATGCTTTCCTTCATGGTCATCTCACTGAAACTATTTATATGGAGCAACCTCCTGGATTTGTTGATCCTCGTTTCCCGACCCATGTGTGTCGGTTGAACAAGGCCCTCTACGGCCTCAAACAGGCGTCTCGTGCTTGGTTTCAGTGCTTGAGCTCTTTTTTCATGCGTTATGTTTTTTTGTGTAGTCAGACTGATCCATCATTGTTCTTTTTCTACAAAGGACATATTACTCTTTATCTTCTTGTGTATGTGGATGACATCATTCTTAAAGGTAGTGATTCCTCTCTTCTGACTCAGTTTATTGCTTGTCTTAATGTTGAGTCCGCCATTAAATATCTGGGTAAGCTTAGCTACTTCCTTGGTCTTGAGATCACTTACACTGCTGATGGTTTGTTCTTGGGACAGGCCAAATATGCCCATGATTTGCTTTCTCGTGATATGATGCTTGAGGCCAGTCATGTTTCGACGCCCTTGGCTGCTGGTTATCATCTTGTCAGTTATGGTGAGGATTACTCATATCCTACGCATTATCGCTCTTTGGTTGGGGCCTTGCAGTACTTAACTATTACTTGACCTGACTTGTCATATGCTGTTAACACAGTTAGTCAGTTCCTTCAGGCTCCGACTGTGGATCATTTTAAGGCTGTCAAACGCATTCTTCGTTATGTTTGTGGTACGCAACATTTTGGTCTTACATTTCGTCGTACCTCTTTCCCCGATGTCCTTGGTTATAGTGATGCTGATTGGACTCGCTGCATGGATACTCGCCGCTCTACTTATGGCTATGCTATTTTTCTTGGTGATAACCTCTTGTCTTAGAGTGCTAAGAAACAGTCTACTATTGCTCGCTTTAGTTGTGAATTTGAGTACCGAGCTGTGGCTAATACTGCTTATGAGTTAGTTTGGTTGCTTAATCTTCTTCATGAGCTTTGTGTTCGGTTAACATCGACTCCTCTTCTTCTTAATGACAACCAGAGTGCTTTGTTTATGACTCAGAATCTCGTTGCTCATAAGCATGTCAAACACATTGAATTGTCACTTCGTTCGTGAGCTGCTTTCCTCTGATCGATTAGCTGTTCGTCATGTACCCACTTATCTCCAGCTTGCTGATATTTTTACTAAGGTGTTGCCTCGTCCATTGTTTGAGCTTTTTAGATCCAAGCTTCGTGTTGGTCTTAATCAAACGCTAAGCTTCACGGGGGGTGTTAGAGATAAATAGACGTAATATGCTATGGAATATTTCTTTATTTCTTTATTGACTTATTTTGTAATATGCCTCAGAATATTCTTAGCATATTTTGTACTTTATTATTATAAATAGCAGTGTCTACCTCACATACAATTTGTAATGATAGTACTCAATCTTACAAAAATAAAACATAAGAAAATGAAAAGAGAAGTAAAAGCCCAAAAAGGCTTGAACTTTGGCTAATTTGATCGAAGGGTGTAGAATTAGAATACTGTTCTTTTCTGATGATGACAACTATTGACCAGAATGAGAGAAGGTTGTACAGAGGTGCAGGCTTTACTTTTTATTTTGCGGTGTTAGATTATGTACAATGATTTTGTCATTCAATACTCTCATTTTTAACTTTTTACACGCCACATCATCTTTTATCTCTTCCATCTAATAATTCAACACACATTAAACTTTTACTCATTATAATGATTTTGTTTAATTCAACACCCTACCCCACCATTTTTATTTCATATTCTTATTTTCTTTTATGTTTTTGTTTTTGTGATTATATATTAATAATAATTATCGATTTAAATTAAATTAAAATAATTAAGAGTTAAGTTTTTTTTTCTAGTTTACCAATTGGGGACCTCGTTGGTTGGAAGATTCATTTTGAATTTTGTAGTTGTTGGGATTTTGGTAGTTGAAAGGGTAATTAGCCGAGTTTTGGGTGTTAAAAGAGTTATTGTTGGGATCCATTTCATTAAAAATATGTTTGGAGCTACAAACAAGAGTTTATTGGAGGCTAAATAGAAAAACTAGAGGGGAAGAAAGTCGTTTTTTTTTCTGTGTCTAAATCAAATGAACCAAGTCTCTATTTATAGACAAAAAAATGATGAATTTTGGTGAAAAAAAAATTAAAAAAAATAATTTACTACGAAATAATTGACCCAAAATAATTAAGATGAGATAAAAATCTGAAAATTACAACAATTAATGAGATTTTGCCAAGTGTGTAAAGTGGGCCCATTTACTATCCATTCAACTATGTTGAAAGTATTCAACACGTTGAACATTAAGCATGTCTTTCAACTACTTCATTACATGTATTAAACTGTTGAATCCGTGATTCAACAAACCCATTGCATATTATCTTAGAGATAATATAATATTCAATTTAATGGCTAGGACCACAACATTTTCTTTAGACTTCTGCAATTTCGTAGAGAGAAAGCAAGCAACCTATCTTTATATTAATAATATAAGTACTTTCTTTGTTGTCATTTCGGTCGGTTTCGGTTATACTGGGTGTCATTTATCTAAACCGCTTCCGACCGAATCAACCCATTCTAAACCATTTTTCCAACCTGTTGACCTGCTTGAACCCGCCCGCGTGCACATTTTTCACTTTGGTTTTCTCGGGTTTCGGTCGGTTCGGATATTATGCCCAGTCCTACCATAACTCATATAAATTAAATAATAATAAATTTATTTAAAATAATTATGAGCTTAATAGAATAAAGTTATGTACAAAAATTGATGGAGGAAGTTTAAGAGGAATATGAAACGGTTATGAAAAATCACAGATGAAATAATATGTAGAATTACTTAAAAGCCCATAGGTAAAAATAAATATATGAAACATTGTTTATTGATAGGCTATTTTACCCTGAAGATTGCTAAACTTCTCCTTTATATTAGGCTTAATACATCAGAAGGCCCCTGTAATTGTAAAGGGAATCAAATCCAGGGCCTAGAAAATTTTTGCATCAAATTGGGTCCCTAGAAATTTTTTTTTAATTCAATTAAAGCCAAAGTGTGTCTGATGCTGAAGTGGCTTCAATTTTAGCCTACTCAGCTTTTCCACGTGGCATTTGGAATTATTTTTTAATTGAAAAATTCTAAAAGTTAATTTTTTAATTCCAACTCATTTTTTAATTATTCAAAAAATATTTAATTAATTATTCATCATTCTGATTAAACTTACTAACCTAGATCTAATTGAACTTCTCAGTTCTCATCTTCCTCCCTTCTCTCCCACCATACCCACCCTCAACCTCACCCCACCCCCAACCCAACCCAACCCAACCCAAACAAAACCCCAACCCCCCACCCCCAACCCTGTAAACCCTCTGTGTGGGTCGCGCTCCAGCGCTGCTTCCTTGTCGCCACCGCCCCTCATCTCTCTCTCTAAATCATTTGTGGTCGTCCTAAACTTGTGGTGGCTTGCGGTGGTGAATGGGTTTGCTGGGTTTGTCGTCCTTTTCTCTCGCCCCCATCACGCATTTCCTCTCTTTGATTCGTACTGTTCTGATGATCTCGAAGCCCTCAGGGAGCGCCGCTTGGCAGCAACATCGTTCCTCTTCTTGTGATTCGATGGATCTGAGGGATATATAGTGGTGGGTTATGGGTGATGGGTTCTGGGTTTGGGGTGGTGTGAAGAGGTTGGTGATGGTGGTGGTGGTTTCTGGGTTTCTGGTTGATGGTGGTGGTAGGTTCTGGATGGCGTGGAGGTGGGTGGGTTCTGGGTTTAGTCTAGCTCAGAATTCCTTCATTGATTTCAACATAGATGGGTTGCTTTGAGGAGATGAGAAACAGAGGAACGACAAAGGTGATTAGGAAGAAAAGGACCAGTGATGGTGTGATTCAGAGGGGAAAATAGAGATGGTGGTTATGGTGATGATGGTGGCCGCCGGCTAGGAGAGAGGGGGAGACTTCTCTGTGTTCTTGATCTCTCCTCAGTTAGGTTTCAATTTGGGGGAAGATTGAGATTGGTTATAGGGATTATTAGATTAGATTAGGTTAGATTATTAGATTAGTTTATTAGTTAGATTATTAGTTTGTTTAGTTAAGGATTATTATATTAGGTTATTTATTAAGTTTTTAATTTTTTTTTCTGATTATTTAATTGAGTTGGAATTAAAAATAATTTTTTATTCTTTTTCTAATTAAAAAATAATAATAAAAGCCACGTGGAATTGATGACTGGGATAAAATTGAAGGCTGGCACACTTTGGCTTTAATTGAATTAAAAAAAAAATTTCTAGGGACCCAATTTGATGCAAAAAATTTCTAGGCCCTGGATTTGATTCCCTTTACAATTACAGGGGTCTTCTGATGTATTAAGCCTTTATATTATTGATATAGATATAAATATAATATATCGACACTCTATCTTATCATATCCTACTAGTTGAATTACCCGTGCCGTGCAAGGCACGGGTGACTTTTGTTATATTCCGGTTTTTAGTTGCTTTTGAAATAATCAATTGTTTTTGCAATTTATTTGAAAGTGAATTTTTTTTTTCATTTGTAATTAAACATGAATTAATTAATTTTGCATCACATACTCTTGTTAGGGTATTAGTGAAATTATAAAATTGTAAATATAAATGTTGTGTGACACTATATTTTTTTTACCTTTGAGTAAATATATCTTAACAATTATTTTAAATATATATGTTTTGAACATTGCGTTTTTTTTAAGAAGTACAATGTGCTTTAATCTACCATCACCTTTTTTTCTTACTTCATTATGATATAATTTAATTTTTGAAAAAATTTAAAAATTAATTTTAGTCAAGTTTTAAACTCAAAATCTTATCATAATTTTGTTGACTCGTCAAGTCTTCTTTCCCACCGCACACACATTCCACGAAAAATCACCCACCCACCTTTCATTCTATTCTTACACTCAATCATTTATCTCTCATCTTGTAAGAACCTCTTTCTCTCTCTTCTCACCAAGGACCGTGGCGTCGAATCCGTCTTGGCCGCCATCGGCAGCTTCACTTAGTCATTTCACTTATAAATTATTCAACATTCGCATTTCACTTATAAATTATTCAACACTCGCATTTTCTGTCAATGTGTGACTTTTTAAAAGGTTTTACTCACACTTGAATTCTAACATCGGGTGAATGAAAAATGAAGGGTCGGAGCGTGGCAAATCAATGCAGTGTACTTGAAGTTTAACCTCAATACCAAATAAGATTGGGCTCCTAACCCATTTTTCTCTGGGTCGGCCAATAAGAAAAGAATAATGGCAGGGTTTGTGAGGGAGAAACCAAAACATGATATTGAAGATTCAATTGCGTTTGTGAGGGAGATCATTGAGGAAAAGAAGAAAGAATTCATTGAACTTAGTATGATTGATGGACTATGTGATTTACCTAAGTCTAGCAAGCAGCTCCGCGTAACATGCTTGAATGTTTTTCAACTCTACAAATGAATTCCATCTGGTTTTATGTGAGTAAACCTTTTCTCTGTGATTTTACACTACATATGAATTTTTTTCTTTTGGCTGATTATGTCATTCATGTACTATCAATCTATTTGCTTTGGGGTTCAAAAGTTTTCTTCCTTAACTAAGTATGTCACCTAATATGGACCAGTTTTTTAAAAAGTGTTACTTTAGGCCGTCTAAAGTGACCGAATATAGCATGTTGAGCCAGTAATTTCTTGTAATGTAGAAGATATAATATTAAAGTGTAACCAAAATTTTTAGATAGATTGACAACTAAATTTCGTTCCTTTTCTAATCTATGGTTCAACAACAACTGTTCATTCCTAAAAGCCCCAAAAGCTTATCAATTCATCTTCCAACCACTGCTCTTGATGCATGACAGAATCTATTGATATATGTAGGATAACTTTGATGAACTTTTGGTCTTATCTCACACTGAGGAGAAAAGAATGAAGGATATCTCTGTAAGTTAAATGGTTATTTCTTCCTTTGATAATTTTAGCAATCAGTACTAATCCTTACTTTGAAAAAGGTTTCATATATACTTCAATATTTTTATATCTACCTGCTTCTTTAGTAATATTAGTACAAAGTTTGAGAAAGGAAATGAATGTTGATCTGCAAGCTTAGTATATTTACATGCCTAAACCCTCAGTTAACATGATTTTAATTCTTCGATTATGATTTAGTTTTTGAACATTTTGGTGCAGAATGGTTTGTGTTGATCTTGCATTAGCTTTATAGTTTTTTCTTTGCAATTTCCTATCTCAATTCGACTTCTGTTTCATGAGCAAATTTCTTTTTAACTGCAATGATCAGGTACTTGTAGAATATAGAAATAAAGACCCAAATCATGTTGAGTGGGCGAAAGCTCTGAAAGAGTTATATCTACCTGGTTTGAGAGATTATGTCAAGGGCTTTTATCCTTTAGGCCTTGTCTGGAATCCAACAGGAAGCATAATTGCTCCATCAAAAGCTCTTGCACCTCCTACTGATTTTGTTGTTCCTCCTCCTCCATCTGCTTCTTTCTTTAGTTCTGAATCATCTTAAGCTTCATCGTTTAAGCCAAAAGTGGGGATGTCTGGTGTTTTTGAAGAAATCAGCACTAGGAATGTCACTGCATGTGGCTAATTCTACTCTTACTCTCTTGATTGAATATTGTGAATTTATGAATAATCAACTTTATCTACCAGGTTTGAGAAATGTATCAGATGATATGAAGACCAAAAATCACACAGATAGAACTTTATCTACCAGGTTGGAGCATTAAATAATGATCTGTTTCTATCCAACTTATCACTTGGTGAAATGGCTATAATTTTCAGGCAAGGTGAATAACATAACCATTGATAAGTGCACGAAGATGGGAGTTATATTCAAGGTTAGTGTGGCACATGCGAAGTAGAGATTGGCTGATGAATGAAACGTTAGATTATTGTGTTAAGTTCTAGAATTTGAAGTTAAGTACGTTTTGCTGTTAAATAAAATCCTTGAATATAATTTGACTCCTTAGATTAAGTATGTGGCCATGATGTGTTGAACATAAACAATAATGTCTTGCTTAAAACACAAAGGTCCTTTAATATATTAAGAAAAGGAACCCAGAATGAGTTTGTTTTGCCGTTTAGTCTGGTTCTCTCCAAAAATGCACTTCATAAACAATTGTTTTTCATGAGTAAATAAATAGAAAGGAAATAAAATATATGGGAGAACATGAACTGCACGGAAGACAGTGATCCTGACTCTTCTGTCTCAAATCATTTCCACTTATTTATTGTCTGCTGCATCCTCATTCTGCTTTCACCTACATAAAATCACATCCAATATAATTACTTAATTTTATCATATTAATTAGTAAAGATACAAACTAATACTATATTCGTTGAATACCATAGAACTATACTATAGTGAGTAAAATAAGTTATGAACTTACTGTTGTTCATCCTTACTGAAAGCTATTAAACTCATAGGTCATGCTTGAGAAAACATAATATACAACCGTCCTAAACCCAGGGAAAAGTAATTACATGTTAGAATTAATGGAATAACATGTATATGTTTATAGTACTAAATATAAATGAATATGTAGAACTCCAAAAACTGTACCTTATGGAGTTATATTGTCAAACACTTCTTCATACACAACATTAATTGTTGTGTTAGAAGGGAGATCGTCATGGTTTTCTATGAGGATCCTGAGCCCTTATTTGCTTTTAAGTCTCTGAATCATCTTAAGCTTCATCCTTTAAGCCAAAAGTGGGGATGTCTGGTGTTTTTGAAGAAATCAGCACTGGGAATGTCACTGCATGTGGCTAATTCTACTCTTACTCTCTTGATTTAATATTGTGAATTTATGAATAATCAACTTTATCTACCAGGTTTGAGAAAGGTATCAGATGATATGAAGACCAAAAATCACACAGATAGAACTTTATCTACCAGGTTGGAGCATTAAATAATGATCTGTTTCTATCCAACTTATCACTTGGTGAAATGGCTATAATTTTCAGGCAAGGTGAATAACATAACCATTGATAAGTGCACGAAGATGGGAGTTGTATTCAAGGTTAGTGTGGCACATGCGAAGTAGAGATTGGCTGATGAATGAAACGTTAGATTATTGTGTTAAGTTCTAGAATTTGAAGTTAAGTATGTTTTGCTGTTAAATAAAATCCTTGAATATAGTTCGACTCCTTAGATTAAGTATGTGGCCATGATGTGTTGAACATAAACAATAATGTCTTGCTTAAAACACAAAGGTCCTTTAATATATTAAGAAAAGGAACCCAGAATGAGTTTGTTTTGCCGTTTAGTCTGGTTCTCTCCAAAAATGCACTTCATAATTTTTCATGAGTAAATAAATAGAAAGGAAATAAAATATATGGGAGAACATGAACTGCACAGAAGACAGTGATCCTGACTCTTCTATCTCAAATCATTTCCACTTATTTATTGTCTGCTGCATCCTCATTCTGCTTTCACCTACATAAAATCACATCCAATATAATTACTTAATTTTATCATATTAATTAGTAAAGATACAAACTAATACTATATTCGTTGAATACCATAGAACTATACTACAGTGAGTAAAATAAGTTATGAACTTACTGTTGTTCATACTTACTGAAAGCTATTAAACTCATAGGTCATGCTTGAGAAAACATAATATACAACCGTCCTAAACCCAGGGAAAAGAAATTACATGTTAGAATTAATGGAATAACATGTAAATGTGTATAGTACTAAATATAAATGAATATGTAGAACTCCAAAAACTGTACCTTATGGAGTTATATTGTCAAACACTTCTTCATACACAACATAAATTGTTGTGTTAGAAGGGAGATCGTCATGGTTTTCTATGAGGATCCTTAGACCTTATTTGCTTTTAAGTCTCTGAATCATCTTAAGCTTCATCCTTTAAGCCAAAAGTGGGGATGTCTGGTGTTTTTGAAGAAATCAGCACTGGGAATGTCACTGCATGTGGCTAATTCTACTCTTACTCTCTTGATTTAATATTTTGAATTTATGAATAATCAACTTTATCTACCAGGTTTGAGAAAGGTATCAGATGATATGAAGACCAAAAATCACACAGATAGAACTTTATCTACCAGGTTGGAGCATTAAATAATGATATGTTTCTATCCAACTTATGACTTGGTGAAACGGCTATAATTTTCAGGCAAGGTGAATAACATAACCATTGATAAGTGCACGAAGATGGGAGTTGTATTCAAGGTTAGTGTGGCACATGCGAAGTAGAGATTGGCTGATGAATGAAACGTTAGATTATTGTGTTAAGTTCTAGAATTTGAAGTTAAGTATGTTTTGCTGTTAAATAAAATCCTTGAATATAATTCGACTCCTTAGATTAAGTATGTGGCCATGATGTGTTGAACATAAACAATAATGTCTTGCTTAAAACACAAAGGTCCTTTAATATATTAAGAAAAGGAACCCAGAATGAGTTTGTTTTGCCGTTTAGTATGGTTCTCTCCAAAAATGCACTTCATAATTTTTCATGAGTAAATAAATAGAAAGGAAATAAAATATATGGGAGAACATGAACTGCACAGAATGTAAGATCAAGTTTTGATCTAGTAGTACAACTCTATGTTTTGATGATTACAAGTTAACCTTTTGATATGAACAATTGTGGTACTCTAACGTGTTTTTCTGAGTGTGCTATTTACAGGCTCTGACCCTGACTCAATTTCACACAAATCAGAAGCACTGTGTATAAAGGGTAACCCAAGCAACGCTTTCGCATTCACCATGTTCAGTATGAACAGTGGAAAAGCTTCAGAAGATCTGAAGCTATACAAACTCTGATGAGGACTCAGTCGCTAGAAGCTCTGATGATCCAGAAGTTCTGACAACCAAGAAACACTGAAGGTTCAGATGTTCCGATGGTGTAGAAGACTCTGAAGATCCAGAAGCTGAATAGTGGAAACTCTGAAGTCCAGAAGCAAGAAACTCTGAAGGCCATGTTCTTCCCTCTGAGTTCAGAATCAGAAGATACAATGGTCAGAGGATCTGTGCTATCCCTCTGACTCTGATCAACCGGCTTCACAAGTTCCAATACGAAGCATTCCTCTGATCAGAAGTCTCCTAGGTTAAAAGGTCAAGTCGCTATCCAAGTACAAAAGCAAGTGTACCTTCCTGACGACCTACCTAACGTTCTCAGCCACAGCAGAAGCTGGATTTTCCAGAACTGCCCTCCAACGGTAGCATTTCCCATGCAACGCTCAACCCTAATCCTTGGAGTATATATAGAGGCTGAAGATTGAAAGAAGCGGCTAGAAGAAAAAAATATACAAGAAGCAATACACACGCGCAAGAGATATTCTAAGCTTTCTTTCATCTTGTAATTTATTTTAGTTTACACTCAGCTTATTCAGAAGCAAACCCCTGTAAACACCAACCTCAAACAGTTGTTTGATTTTCCTTTAGGAGATCAAGGTTGATCGGATCCTAGAGAAGACTAAGAGAGTGAATCTTAGTGTGAGCTAAGTCAGTGTAATTGTTAGTCACTTGTAGGTTTCAAGTGCAGTTGTAACTCTTACCTGATTAGTGGATTGCCTTCATTCTAAGAAGGAAGAAATCACCTTAACGGGTGGACTGGAGTAGCTTGAGTGATTTATCAAGTGAACCAGGATAAAATCCTTGTGTGCTTTTCTATCTCTATCTTTTGCACTTAGTTCTCGAAAAGATTTGTTAAAATCTTTAAGGTGGTAGTTTTGTACTGAAAACGTTATTCAAACCCCCCCTTTCTACCGTTTTTCATACCTTCAATTGGTATCAGAGCGCAAGTTCTGATTACCACACCTAACAGTGTTCAGTGATCCGGGCCGGTGTGAAAAACAATGGCTGCCACCACCAGTGAAACTCAAAGAGATGGTTACAACGCAAAGCCTCCTATGTTCGATGGTCAAAGGTTCGAATATTGGAAAGATAGACTGGAAAGTTTCTTTCTGGGTTTCGATGCAGATCTCTGGGATATTATTGTGGATGGCTATGAGCGTCCAGTTGATGCAGATGGCAAAAAGATCCCAAGGTCAGAGATGTCTGCAGATCAAAAGAAGCTGTACTCACAACATCATAAAGCAAGAGCAATTCTTCTAAGTGCTATCTCCTATGAGGAGTACCAGAAGATTACAGATCGTGAGTTTGCTAAAGGCATTTTTGATTCTCTGAAGATGTCTCATGAAGGAAACAAGAAAGTCAAAGAATCAAAGGCATTGTCTTTGATCCAAAAGTATGAATCCTTCATCATGGAGCCAAATGAGTCCATTGAAGAAATGTTCTCCAGATTTCAACTGCTTGTAGCTGGCATACGTCCTCTCAACAAGAGCTACACAACAAAAGATCACGTCATAAGGGTCATCAGGTGTCTTCCTGAAAGTTGGATGCCTTTGGTGACTTCAATAGAGCTCACGAGAGATGTTGAGAATATGAGTTTAGAAGAACTCATCAGCATTTTGAAATGCCATGAGCTGAAGCGCTCAGAGATGCAAGATCTGAGGAAAAAGTCCATAGCCTTGAAATCCAAATCTGAAAAGGCTAAGGTTGAGAAGTCAAAGGCTCTTCAAGCTGAAGAAGAAGAATCTGAAGAAGCATCAGAAGATTCTGATGAAGATGAGCTGACTCTGATCTCCAAGAGACTCAACCGCATCTGGAAGCACAGGCAGAGCAAGTTCAAAGGCTCTGGAAAGGCAAGAGGAAAGTCTGAATCCTCAGGTCAGAAGAAGTCATCAATCAAGGAAGTCACTTGCTTTGAGTGCAAAGAATCAGGGCACTACAAAAGTGACTGTCCAAAATTGAAGAAGGACAAGAAGCCAAAGAAGCACTTCAAGACCAAGAAGAGTCTGATGGTGACATTCGATGAATCAGAGTCAGAGGATGTTGACTCTGATGGTGAAGTCCAAGGACTCATGGCTATTGTCAAAGACAAAGGAACAGAGTCAAAGGAAGCTGTTGACTCTGACTCAGAATCAGAAGGAGATCCAGACTCTGACGATGAAAATGAGATATCCTTGATAGCTCCACTGAAACACCAATCATGGTATCTGGACAGTGGATGCTCGCGTCACATGACGGGAGAAAAGCGTATGTTCCGAGAGCTGAAACTTAAGCCTGGAGGCGAAGTTGGCTTTGGAGGAAATGAAAAGGGTAAAATTATTGGTACTGGTACTATTTGTGTAGATAGTAGTCCATGCATTGATAATGTTTTATTGGTAGACGGCTTAACACATAACTTATTGTCTATAAGTCAATTAGCTGACAAGGGTTATGATGTTATATTCAATCAAAAGTCCTGCCGGGCTGTAAGTCAGATCGATGGCTCTGTTCTGTTTAACAGCAAGAGGAAGAACAACATTTATAAGATCAGATTATCTGAGTTGGAGGCTCAGAATGTGAAGTGCCTTCTGTCTGTTAATGAAGAGCAGTGGGTATGGCATAGACGGTTAGGGCATGCCAGTATGAGAAAGATTTCTCAGCTGAGCAAGCTAAACCTTGTCAGGGGCTTACCCAATCTGAAGTTCGCTTCAGACGCTCTTTGTGAAGCATGTCAGAAAGGCAAATTCACAAAAGTCCCTTTCAAGGCAAAGAATGTTGTCTCAACCTCAAGGCCGTTAGAACTTCTGCATATCGACCTGTTTGGACCAGTGAAAACTGAGTCTATAGGTGGCAAGAGATATGGGATGGTTATCGTTGATGACTATAGCCGCTGGACATGGGTAAAGTTTCTAACCCGCAAGGATGAGTCTCATGCTGTGTTCTCTACCTTCATTGCTCAAGTGCAAAACGAGAAGGCTTGTAGAATTGTGCGTGTCAGAAGTGACCATGGTGGAGAGTTTGAGAATGACAAGTTTGAGAGTCTGTTTGATTCCTATGGAATTACACATGATTTCTCTTGTCCCAGAACTCCTCAACAAAATGGTGTTGTTGAGAGGAAGAACAGAACTCTTCAGGAGATGGCTAGAACCATGCTCCAAGAAACTGGCATGGCTAAGCACTTTTGGGCAGAGGCAGTAAATACAGCATGTTACATTCAGAACAGAATCTCTGTGAGACCAATTCTGAATAAGACTCCTTATGAATTGTGGAAGAACATAAAACCCAACATTTCTTATTTTCATCCTTTTGGCTGTGTTTGTTATGTTCTCAATACTAAGGATAGATTGCATAAGTTTGATGCTAAATCTTCTAAGTGTCTATTACTTGGTTATTCTGATAGATCTAAAGGTTTTAGATTTTATAATACTGATGCTAAGACTATTGAAGAATCTATTCATGTTAGATTTGATGATAAGCTTGACTCTGACCAGTCAAAGCTAGTTGAAAAGTTTGCAGATTTAAGCATTAATGTTTCTGACAAAGGCAAAGCTCCAGAGGAAGTTGAGCCAGAGGAAGATGAACCAGAGGAAGAAGCTGGTCCCTCTAACTCACAAACTCTGAAGAAGAGCAGAATCACTGCAGCTCATCCTAAGGAATTGATTCTGGGCAACAAAGATGAACCAGTCAGAACCAGATCCGCCTTCAGACCCTCTGAAGAGACCTTGCTGAGTCTGAAAGGATTGGTGTCCTTAATTGAACCCAAGTCCATAGATGAAGCTCTTCAGGACAAGGATTGGATTCTGGCCATGGAAGAAGAATTGAATCAATTCTCCAAGAACGATGTTTGGAGCTTAGTGAAGAAGCCTGAGAATGTCCATGTTATTGGAACGAAATGGGTATTCAGAAACAAGCTAAATGAGAAAGGAGATGTAGTCAGAAACAAGGCAAGGCTAGTTGCTCAAGGCTACAGCCAGCAGGAAGGAATAGACTACACTGAAACATTTGCTCCAGTAGCAAGACTGGAGGCAATCAGACTATTGATTTCTTTCTCAGTAAATCACAACATAGTTCTACATCAGATGGACGTAAAGAGTGCCTTCCTAAATGGTTATATCTCAGAGGAAGTCTATGTTCATCAACCCCCAGGTTTTGAAGATGAAAAGAAACCAGACCATGTGTTCAAATTGAAGAAATCACTCTACGGTCTGAAGCAAGCTCCCAGAGCATGGTATGAGAGACTTAGCTCATTCCTTCTGGAGAATGAGTTTGTAAGGGGTAAAGTAGATACAACTCTCTTTTGCAAGACTTATAAAGATGATATCTTAATTGTGCAAATTTATGTTGATGATATTATATTTGGTTCTGCTAATCAATCTCTATGCAAAGAATTTTCTGAGATGATGCAGGCTGAATTTGAGATGAGTATGATGGGAGAATTAAAGTACTTTCTGGGAATACAAGTTGATCAAACACCAGAAGGAACGTATATCCATCAGAGCAAGTACACTAAGGAACTTCTGAAGAAGTTCAATATGCTGGAATCTACAGTGGCCAAGACCCCAATGCATCCAACATGCATTCTGGAAAAAGAAGATATAAGTGGTAAAGTATGTCAGAAGCTCTATCGTGGCATGATAGGTTCACTTCTATACTTAACTGCATCTAGGCCAGACATATTATTTAGTGTTCATTTATGTGCTCGTTTCCAATCAGATCCAAGGGAAACCCACTTAACTGCTGTTAAGAGGATCCTAAGGTATCTGAAAGGCACCACTAACCTTGGCTTGATGTATAAGAAAACATCAGAGTATAAGCTTTCAGGTTATTGTGATGCTGATTATGCTGGAGATAGAACAGAGAGAAAAAGTACTTCTGGAAATTGTCAATTTCTGGGAAGCAATCTAGTCTCATGGGCAAGCAAGAGGCAATCAACCATTGCTCTATCAACTGCAGAGGCAGAATATATCTCAGCAGCAATATGCAGCACTCAGATGCTCTGGATGAAACATCAGCTGGAGGATTATCAGATCCTTGAGAGCAATATCCCAATCTATTGTGATAACACTGCTGCAATTTCGTTGAGCAAGAATCCTATCTTGCATTCAAGGGCAAAGCACATTGAGGTAAAGTATCACTTCATTAGAGATTATGTGCAGAAGGGCGTACTTCTTCTGAAGTTTGTTGATACTGACCATCAATGGGCAGATATCTTTACAAAGCCCTTAGCTGAAGATAGATTTAATTTTATTCTGAAAAATCTAAACATGGACTTTTGTCCAGAGTGAAGATAGATCAGAACCTCTGACTATGATACTTCTTGATCAGAAGATGTCTAGTCCAGAAGGTAACTCAATCAGAGTGTGTGTGCCCACTGGTACTGACTCTGAAGCTGAGACAACAACACGTGCGTCAGAACTTCTGATGCATAGTTCCTTGTGCCCGTGTGACAGTCTGTTGTGATTGCGTGTAGATATGCTTATCTTCTGTGTGTGATTGTGTATTTTACTGTTACTGTCTATCTTTAATTTTCAACCGTTGATCTTAAAGTGCTTTTTGAATCAACAACGGTTATTTGATAAAACCCACTATACACACACGTTCTCTCTCACTTCCGGTTTTCAATCTCGCACTCCCTGCTTTTCAAAACCGCCTCCTTCGTGATTTCTCTCTCGATCTCTCTTCATCCTTCAAACTTCATCTTCTACCTCAAACCTTCAACCTCTTCAAAATGGTGAGACAAACCAGAAGATCTACTGCAGATGCACCTCAGTTCCCTCACATGGTAGTCGGTTTGGCAACGGGTCAACGGGGCTCTGAGAACCCAGCACAAGAACAAGCTCAAGCTCAAGAGGAGATTGTTCCTATTGCAGAACGGGGCTGTGCCGTTCACTGTGTATTTCCTCCTGAGGAACTTCAAGTCCTTGCAGAATGGAGATTCAACCTCGACAACTTGGCTGCAAATGGGTTTGATCTCCGTCCTGAAGTCCAAGCTCAAGGTTGGGGAAACTACTTCAATCGACTTCGAGGACCGGTGTATGAGAAGCTAGTAAAGGAATTCTGGAAGCACGCTGATTGTGATGACACTCAGGTGGTTTCTTACATACTGGGTAGGAAGATCATCATCACGGAGAAGTCATTCGTGAATCTGCTAGGTGCAGAAACTGCTCATGGGTATCGGTTCTCACTGACGGAATCGAAGCTGAAACCCAGAACCAAGGACATCGTCAACAAGGCCCTGTACACCACCTTCAAACCGGGCAAGACGAGCTACAAAGTGATGGACCTTCAACCCAAACTCAGGGTCTGGCACAAGATCCTGCTCAACTGCATCAATCAACGACCAAAGGGCAGTTCTCCAGACTACATCAACTTCAATCAGAAGGCGATGCTGTTCTTCATTCAAGACAAGGAGAAGATCTGCCTTCCCTACTTCCTGTTCTCCTATTTGAAGGAATGCATCCGGAAGTCTCGCACCACCTCCTCCATCAAGTCAGCCATCAAATATATCCCTTTTGGGAGGCTGATCTCAGACTTTCTCATTGAAAGCAACTTGGTGCAAGATTTGATCAATGCTGGTTGCACAGAGGACTTGAGCACAATTGTTAGCGATGTCTTCACTGCCAACTCTCTGAAGAAGATGGGTTTGGTCCAGAAGAAGATTGCTCCTGCTCATGAGGACACATCTTCTGAGATCAGAGGAAGAAGAATGCCTCTGAATGACTACCCTCTGTGGACTCAAGCAGACCATCCTGAAGCCATCAGATGCTATGTTGAAGACCTCAGGGCTCAAGGATTCGAGATTGACCTTGATGATTTCGTCAGCAGACTTCCACCAGCTCCAGAGTTTCCTTCTCCTCCCAAGAAGAAAACCAAGAGGAAGATGGTTCTGGACGAATCCTCAGAGGAATCTGATGTCCCTCTGGTCAAGAAGGCGAAGAGCAAGCCTGATGATGATGATGGTGATGATAGTGAGGATGGTCCTCCAAAGAAGAAGCAGAAGAAAGTCAGAATTGTGGTGAAGCCTACTCGGGTGGAACCAGCTGCTGCAGAGGTCAGAAGGACTGAACCTCCTGCCAGAGTGACTCGATCATCAGCACATACAAGTAAGCCTGCACTTACCTCTGATGATGATTTGAATTTATTTGATGCACTCCCAATTTCTGCCTTACTCCAACACTCTTCAAATCCCCTCACTCCTATTCATGAATCCCAGCCAGCCGCACAAACCACCTCTCCACCACATTCCCCAAGATCTTCATTCTTTCAACCTTCTCCTGCTGAAGCACCACTCTGGAATTTGCTTCAGAACCAACCCTCTAGGTCAGAAGATCCAACCTCTCTCCTTACCATTCCATACGACTCATTAACTTCTGAACCCATCATCCCCAACCAACCAGAACCCAAACCAACAGAACCACAACCCAGAACGTCTGATCACTCTGCTCCCAGAGCATCAGCACGTCCTGCTGACAGAACCACGGATACAGACTCTTCATCAGCCTTCACACCTATATCCTTCCCCATCAATGTCTTTGACTCTCCTCCCTCCAATACCTCTGAATCACTTAGAAAATTCATGGAGGTTAGGAAAGAGAAGGTATCTGCCTTGGAAGAATATTACCTTACCTGTCCAAGCCCTAGGCAATATCCTGGCCCTAGACCTGAACGTCTAGTTGACCCAGATGAACCTATCTTGGCCAATCCTATCCAAGAGGCAGACCCCTTAGTCCAACAGGCTCACCCTGTCCCTGACCAACAAGAGCCAATTCAACCAGACCCTGAACCTGAACAATCAGTATCTAACCAATCCTCGGTTAGATCACCTCACCCTCTGGTTGAAACTTCAGACCCTCACCGTGGAACCTCTGAACCCAATGCTCCCATAATTAACATTGGTTCTCCACAAGGTGCCTCTGAAGCTCATAGCAGCAATCACCCAGCCTCTCCTGCACCCAACCTCTCCATCATTCCCTATACTCACCTTCAACCCACATCTCTCTCTGAGTGCATCAATATTTTCAATCATGAAGCCTCCTTGAGGCTCCGCAATGTGCACGGTCAGACTGACCTCAGTGAGAATGCTGAAAATGTGGCTGATGAGTGGAACGATTTGAGCACTTGGCTGGTGGCTCAGTTTCCCGTTATGCTGCAGCTCCTGCATGCAGAGGGAAGTCAGAGCATTGAGGCTGCAAAGCAAAGGTTTGCTAGGAGGGTGGCTCTTCATGAACTCGAACAGAGAACCAAGCTTCTTGAAGCCATTGAAGAAGCCAAGAGACAGAAAGAACAAGAAGAAGAAGCTGCCCGTCAAGCAGCAGCTCAGGCTGAACAAGCCAGACTTGAGGCAGAACGTCTTGAAGCTGAGGCTGAGGCAGAGCGACTTGCACCAGTTCTGTTTACTCCTGCTGCTTCTGCTTCCATTCCAGAACCTCAAGCTGCTCAGAACGTTCCTTCAAGCTCTACTCCGACAAGCTCATCCAGACTCGACATCATGGAACAACGTCTTGACACTCATGAATCCATGCTGATTGAGATGAAGCACATGATGATGGAACTTCTGCGCCGTACTGCCAAATCTTAGTTTTTTAGGATCTCTTCTTTTTCTTCCTTTTCCTTTTTATTTAACGTTGTTTTATTTCAACTCTGCGTATTTACTTACTTTAATTTGTTCATTTGTGATTCTATATGCATATATCTATATATATTTGTGGCACATATGTTTGCAAAACCTGTTTTATTCATAATTGTTCTATGTTTACATCATAATTCTTTCCATCATACATTATTCCCTATATCTAGAATGGAGGATCCTTCCTCATTCTTCTGCATTCTTGACGCTGCTCCACTCTTTCCTTCTCCAGACGATCCAATGCATACTCTATCTATGTTGCCAAGTTTGATGCTTAGATCATCTTTTTCTAGACTATCTTCTGTCGTCTTAAGTCTCTTTTCCACAGTCTCCTTCTCTTCCAGCAGATTCAGCTCCCGCTGGCAAAGCTCCTGAATCTCTTCCACGAAGCAGAGGAACTCCTTCAGATCTTTCTCCATCTCTGGACCAAGATCTTCTTCAAGCAGTGTCTTCGTCAGCTCTTGTATGGTCTTTGTACCATCGGGATGCCTAATATTGAGGAACATATCTTCCTCAAACGCCTTCCTTCTGAGCTCTTCTAATGCCATTCTGTATGATGCCATTTTTTTCTGAATATTATTCGAGGTGTGAAGCTTACCTTTCTCTCCAACGTTTTTATAGGCTTCACTTTCTCTCTGAAAGTTAATGCTCTTACAGTTTCTCGAGGTTAAGTACTTGGTAACTGACCCTTCTATTTCCTCACTTGACCGGTGGTAAACGTTCATCCCTTGCATTAACTCTTCTATTTATTATCGCCTCACTCTGATTCTTACATCGTCTTCATTTTCTTTCAACTTAGACCTTCTCTAAGGGGGAAGTACCTTGTACTTCAAGCTAAGTTTTTCACACCCCAAGCTTTTTGCTTATGACAAAAAGGGGGAGTAAACCCAGTTTTTGATGTAAGATGTGTTAGTGTGACTTATTTTTCTTTTGGAGATTTTAAGAGTTCCACCTTCATGACCATAGATGTGTCACTGGGCAAATACAAGGAATACATTTCACTTCTTCTGAAGTGATTCTAAGTTGACTCTGATACCCAAGACTCTGATACCTTGTCCATGACTCTGATCACTTATGCGCTCTGATTATTCGTTTTTCATCTATGTCATAAGCTTTTCACTCTGAACTCTTATATGATTTAGCTCAGAATCTAGACTTTACTAACGTTTTCATCAAGTATTAGATTCAGGGGGAGCTAAGCTCAGAATCAAGCAGTAACTTGAATTCAGAATGAGCAAGATAAACTATTCACATCAGGATAAGTCTTATTCTATATCTCTAAACTCTGAGTGAATTCAGTTTAATGTTTAAGAATTGTTCATCAAAAATCTTAGTTTTGTCATCATCAAAAAGGGGGAGATTGTAAGATCAAGTTTTGATCTAGTAGTACAACTCTATGTTTTGATGATTACAAGTTAACCTTTTGATATGAACAATTGTGGTACTCTAACGTGTTTTTCTGAGTGTGCTATTTACAGGCTCTGACCCTGACTCAATTTCACACAAATCAGAAGCACTGTGTATAAAGGGTAACCCAAGCAACGCTTTCGCATTCACCATGTTCAGTATGAACAGTGGAAAAGCTTCAGAAGATCTGAAGCTATACAAACTCTGATGAGGACTCAGTCGCTAGAAGCTCTGATGATCCAGAAGTTCTGACAACCAAGAAACACTGAAGGTTCAGATGTTCCGATGGTGTAGAAGACTCTGAAGATCCAGAAGCTGAATAGTGGAAACTCTGAAGTCCAGAAGCAAGAAACTCTGAAGGCCATGTTCTTCCCTCTGAGTTCAGAATCAGAAGATACAATGGTCAGAGGATCTGTGCTATCCCTCTGACTCTGATCAACCGGCTTCACAAGTTCCAATACGAAGCATTCCTCTGATCAGAAGTCTCCTAGGTTAAAAGGTCAAGTCGCTATCCAAGTACAAAAGCAAGTGTACCTTCCTGACGACCTACCTAACGTTCTCAGCCACAGCAGAAGCTGGATTTTCCAGAACTGCCCTCCAACGGTAGCATTTCCCATGCAACGCTCAACCCTAATCCTTGGAGTATATATAGAGGCTGAAGATTGAAAGAAGCGGCTAGAAGAAAAAAATATACAAGAAGCAATACACACGCGCAAGAGATATTCTAAGCTTTCTTTCATCTTGTAATTTATTTTAGTTTACACTCAGCTTATTCAGAAGCAAACCCCTGTAAACACCAACCTCAAACAGTTGTTTGATTTTCCTTTAGGAGATCAAGGTTGATCGGATCCTAGAGAAGACTAAGAGAGTGAATCTTAGTGTGAGCTAAGTCAGTGTAATTGTTAGTCACTTGTAGGTTTCAAGTGCAGTTGTAACTCTTACCTGATTAGTGGATTGCCTTCATTCTAAGAAGGAAGAAATCACCTTAACGGGTGGACTGGAGTAGCTTGAGTGATTTATCAAGTGAACCAGGATAAAATCCTTGTGTGCTTTTCTATCTCTATCTTTTGCACTTAGTTCTCGAAAAGATTTGTTAAAATCTTTAAGGTGGTAGTTTTGTACTGAAAACGTTATTCAAACCCCCCCTTTCTACCGTTTTTCATACCTTCACAGAAGACAGTGATCCTGACTCTTCTGTCTCAAATCATTTCCACTTATTTATTGTCTGCTGCATCCTCATTCTGCTTTCACCTACATAAAATCACATCCAATATAATTACTTAATTTTATCATATTAATTAGTAAAGATACATACTAATACTATATTCGTTGAATACCATAGAACTATACTACAGTGAGTAAAATAAGTTATGAACTTACTGTTGTTCATCCTTACTGAAAGCTATTAAACTCATAGGTCATGCTTGAGAAAACATAATATACAACCGTCCTAAACCCAGGAAAAATAAATTACATGTTAGAATTAATGGAATAACATGTAAATGTTTATAGTACTAAATATAAATGAATATGTAGAACTCCAAAAACTGTACCTTATGGAGTTATATTGTCAAACACTTCTTCATACACAACATTAATTGTTGTGTTAGAAGGGAGATCGTCATGGTTTTCTATGAGGATCCTTAGCGCTTGTTTGCTTTTAAGTCTTGATAGCGCAACATATAATTGTTTGTGGCTGAAAACCGGTCTTGGAAGATATAATCCAACGCACCCTAGTGTTTGTCCCTGCGCTTTGTAATTGATTGTCATACCGAAGCAAACGCATAGCACATTTTTTTGTAAATAGCATGTGTAATTGATAGCTTTGAGTTTCAGTCTTGTGATTAAACCAACTTAAGTTAGATAGGAAAAGTCACTATTATGAAAAGAAAAACATATCCAAAGAAAATTAAGGGGAAAAACCTGAGAGAAGCTTAATCTGTGTATGGCTCTTCCTCAGCACTCTTTTAGTTACCTTTAGTTTGTTTGTGAAAACAATCAATTAAAAAAGTCTTGCACTTCCATGCATACACAAAAGCTCAATTTCCCCACTCCTTCAATCACAAACATGGAAGAATGATGTCAGAAAAAAAAGATTGGAAGAACATTTATGAACAAAATCTGGAACTGAAAATAACTAATAATAAGAAGACAGTTACAGAAAGAGAGTTGAAGAAGAGATACTGAACAATTCAAGCCATAGAGGTTGCTAAATGACTACAAAATTTTCACAAACAAATGCAAACCATTAGCAAATGCAAAGTTTCACCCTTTCTTGAGCTATTTCCAAAATCGTAAATTTAAGATGACAAATTAACTTTTTTTTTTTTTGCTTCATCGGAAATGGTACAAAAAAACAACAGAAAAACTAACCAAAACCCAGCTTGTCTCTCAACAGGAGAGTTTCAAGCTCCACAAAGGGTGAATCAAGAATTCTGACTCTGGAAGGAGGGGACTTAACAGCAAGTTTAGCCATGCAATCAGCCGATGAGTTACACTCTCTAGCTATCCGCGTGATGGAGATAGACCACTCCCTGGCTAGCCAATCCTTTATTTCTCTGGCTTCCGGGAAGAATATCTGAGCCTCACCATCTTCTAAAACTGAAAGCAGATCACTACAATCCACTTCACACCTCACCTCGCGATATCCTTTATTCCAAGCAAGTTTCAGACCTTCCAATAGCGCTTTGGCCTCCGCTAGGAGAGCGTTCCCTCCAATCTCATAGCTGACAAACCCTCCTTTCCAGTGGTCGTGGTGGTCGCGGAGAAGCCCACCACCTCCCATTAGATTCTCCTGCTCCTGATAACTGCCATCTGTATTAAGTTTGATCTTCCCCAATGGCGGTGGTTTCCACCTTGTGGCCAGTAACATGTCTGACTCTTGTGGCTTGCTGCTGGTTAACAAGAAACTATCATGGTCATGACACACTTTCCGCCACGCTGTGTCTAAATGCCAAGGTTGGTCTTCAAAAATTCCACTATTTCTCCATTTCCAGTTACCCCAGACTCCTGCTAGAAATCTTAAGCTATGGACACTTCTTGCTATGGACTGAACCCAATTTTCCAGGTTTGGGTTGTTGAATCCTTGCCACGAAAGCGCTCCCATACGTAGCCACAATTCTTTCGCATGGGGACACTCCCTTAAGCAGTGCAGCGCGTCTTCTGTATGCCAAGAACACCGAGGGCAGGCTAGCGACAAAGCCATGTGGCAGCGGTATCTCTTGTCATCCGTAGGTAGTGCGTCTTGGAGGATTCGCCAAACAAAGACCTTGATTTTCTCAGGCACCCCAAGCTTCCAAATCCACGACCAGTCCATGCTTTGGCCCGCCGCCCTATCCTTGTTAATAAGCCATTGATAAGCTTCCTTTACCGTGTAACATCCCTTGCTTCCTGGGTGCCAAGTCCAGACGTCCCTACTGTTACTACTGATCTGAGGTTGGAGTAATGATAATTTATCCCTGAATGGTTGAGGAATCTCCGTGTACAGCCGACGCGTGCGCCATTGATTCTCTTCAATCAGGTCTTTCAATTGCATTTCAGTGTCCGCTATATTAACATAGGGTACATGTTCAGCTAGCTTTCCCAGTCCGCTCCAGTCATCATACCACACAGAGGTGCCACCATCTCCCAATCTGAAACGAAAGCCATCTTGCAGCTGGTCTCTAGCCTTTAGGATCCCTTTCCAGATGGGTGAGTCCCGCTATCGAGCCTTTACCTGAAAAAAAGAGTCATTGGGCAAGTATTTGCTAGACAATACCCGTACCCATAATTTTCCTGGGTAATTAATCATACTCCAGGATGCTTTCCCCATAAGTGCGGTGTTGGCCGTAATCATATTTTTGATCCCCAAGCCGCCATATTTTTTCTCCTGGGTCACAGTTTGCCAATTTGTGAGATGCCATCCCCTACTCCCTCTGCCTTTAGACCAGATAAAAGATATCATTGTTTGGTTCATTTTTTGCAAAATATTCCTTGGCATCCAGAAGACTTGCATCATATACGTCAGAATGGAAGCCATAACAGACTTAACTAAGCAAATCCTCCCAGCCATATTTAATAGATTTGTTTTCCAAGAGGCCATTTTCTTACTCAAATTATCCAAGAGATAATGAAAGTCCCTGCTCTTCACTTTACCGCCGGTAAGGGGAAATCCCAAGTATTTCCCCAAGTTTCTCACAAATGGGATGGGAGAAATTCTAGAGATCTCTTCTCTCACACCTGCTTGCACACCCCTAGACGTGATGGCTTTAGACTTGTTCAAGTTCACCTTTAATCCTGATCGGCCACAGAAATTACTCATTGCGGTCGCCAGAACCCTCGCTTGCTCCTTGGACGCTTGGCAAAACAGAAGCACGTCATCCGCGAAGAAGAGATGAGATATAGGTGGGCCATTAGGAGCAACTCGCACTGGTTTCCACATACCTTTATCCACCAGGTCCTGAATGTGACAAGAGAGTCTCTCCATGCAAAGCACAAAGAGATAAGGTGACAGTGGATCACCCTGGCGGAGGCCTCTTCCGGGCTTGAATGGCGGGCATCGGGATCCATTCCAGAGAATGGAGATACTAGCAGTGGAGACACAGCACATGATCAGATCAATAACCAATGGGGGCATATTAAACAAGATAAGGGTTTCTCAGAGAAACTCCCAAGAGATGCTATCATAAGCCTTCTCCAAGTCAATTTTGAACGCCATCGTCCCCTTTTTTGCTGAAGAGATCCCCATTTGGTGAACAATTTCCTGGGCTACAAATGCATTATCCATTGTCCGCCTTCCTGGTAAGAAGCTACTCTGCATTGGGCCAATGAGATTACTAAGGAAGGGGCGAAGCCGGTCCACTAACACCTTGGTGATGATTTTATAAGTCACGTTGCACAAACTTATTGGCCTGAACTCCTTCACTGTTGTAGGATGGTCCACCTTCGGAATGATGACCAAAAGAATCTCAAGCAACTTCTCGTCCACCTTCCCATTAGCTAAAGCACCATGAACCACCCCCCAAAGAGCATCTCCCACTTGGTCCCAATATTTCTTGTAGAAGAAAGGTTGGAAACTGTCAGGACCCGGGGCTGTGTAGGATTTCATGGTCATTAGAGATTTTCTCACCTCTTCTTTCCCAACCGGATCAGCTATAACCGCCTTTGCTGCCTCCGACAAGCTAGGAAAACCCTCATGGTCCAAGGCCGTAAGGGTTTGACAAGGATAGGACGTGAACAATTCTTTATAATACTGTTGCACCATCTCCTCCAACTTCTTTGGGTCTTCACACCACTCTCCATTATCTAACCGCAGCTTGTAGACTCGGTTTCGTTTCCTGCGAATCACACAATGAGCATGAAAATAAGATGTATTACGATCACCAAATCTTACCCTGTTATCCCTAGCTTTCTGGTACCAAAGAAGTTCCTCTTGCTTGAGAATGTTTTGCAGTTCTTTTTGTAAGGTGTTTTCATGTTGGAGCATGTAGGAGGTGACTCTTTGATCCAACTCGCGTTGGACCCCTTTCAGTCTCGCTTCCACTCTTCTCTTTCGGCGGTGAATGTTCCCAAAAACTTCTCTGTTGAAGGCCAGAGAATCTTCCCTTACTCGATCTAGCTTTGTGTCTATATTCTCGACCCCCATTCTCCAAGCATTCTGTACTACTACTTTATAATCCGGGTGATCTGACCAGGATGCCATGAACCGGAAGGGACGTTGGCTATTATGGGTAGGTCTGGTTCCACAACAGAGGAAGATGGGACAATGATCTGAGTGGACCCGGGAAAGGGTTTCCACAGAAGCCTCTGAGAATGCAATTCTCCAATCAATGTCTCCAATTGCCCTATCCAACCGTTTCGAAAGAATCACCCGGTTGTTTAGGGTTCTAAACCAAGTGAAGTTCGCTCCTTCAAGGCCAAGGTCCACCAGGTTACACCCTTCTAACACTTCATTGAAACAGTTTGCTCTAGCAGGCACATAATTGCCTCCCCGGACTTCACTGGGGTGGAGAACTTCATTAAAGTCCCCCATTAACATCCAAGGATTCTGCATGGAGGCTCTCAAGGTTATTAGGTGGTCCCAGATAATTTCACGTTGAGATGGTATTGGGGATGCATATATTGTCGTACAGACCCAGGATAAATTTTCCTTCCAAATCTCGAATGAGATAGCTTGCCGGTGTTGGCAGTGAAGCCTAAGGTTGAAGTTTGAGCTTGAATGTTTTAACACCCATATGCCTCCACTAAAACCTTGGGCCTCTTCCAGAAAAATTGGATCAAATCCAAGAGAGTTCCAAAACTGGCGGACTTTGTTGAATTGGCATCTAGTTTCTACCAAAAGTACAATATCCGGTTTTTTCAAACCCACCATATCCCTGATAAAGAGCCTTCCTGCTTCCCGCATTGCACCGCGGACATTCCAAGACAAAATTGAAAAGTCTTCAAAACCTATCATAAACACTACTATACTGTGTTGGGGGATTTGCAGGCTTCCCTAGACCTCAATTTCAGCTGTGGTGTCACTTAACATGACTCTGTTGACTGGAGTGCATGCTTGTGCACTGCGTTGCCTGCTTGGAATTTTTCACTGCTACATCAAATGCGTGAAAATATTTTTCATACGTTTCCGCCGCTGTCTCCTGATTAGGGCTCACAATTTTACCTTGACTGGTGGGGCCCTTGGATGGATTAGTTTTCTGTTTTCCCCAATCATCTCCTCGTGGCCGTTTCTTCATAATAGCTGCGCCAGCTGTCTTTGTGCTCCCTGATGACTTCCCCACATTGAATTGCTCAACCCCACTCACGGAAAACCTAGTTTTATCCTCCTTATGATCCTTCAACTTTCTTGGCCCATGAATATTCTTCTCTTCCGACACGGAATTCCTAGGAACTTTCACTGGGCCCCCCTTTTTTTTATTTTTTTCTCTTTTCTACAATCATCCATTCCCCAAAACATTCCTCCATTATAGGCATAACGTTGGCAACGGATTTTAGAGCATTAATAACCTCTGGCCCCTGATTGAGATCCTTTTTTTGAATTTCCCCACTTATGGCGGAATCTTCCATAACTGTGTGAGCTGGAGATTCCTGATTCCCCGCTGTTGCTTGATTCTGATTTGCTGACGTGTCAATCTCCATCCCTGGCAGAGTCTCCTTCGCCATGGTTGTTGTTGGGGTTAGCACCGTCGTTCCGGCCGCCGTAACTGGATTTTTCTGTGGCGGAGGATGGTTATTACCTCCCTCGGTTACTGTCAAGCTGCATTCCCTTGAACGGTGTCCATAGAAGCCACAACGGGTACAAATGACATGAAGCCCTTCGTACTCGATTTTATACCAGTCGTCCTCGATCATAATTTTCCCCACCACTGGACTTGTGAGATCTAGTTCCACACATATCCGTGCGAACTTCCCCCGATCCCCTCGCAATGTTCTGATATCAACCCGAATCGGAGACCCAATGACTTGAGCCACCGACATCAGGAAGCTCTCATCATAGAATGCGGCGTTCAGTCTTGGGATGCGAATCCAAGCCAATGTCCTATCTACCTTCGCTATGGGAGAGATGAACTTTGGACTCCATGTAAGACCTGGATTTTCAGAACAAGCTAGTTTCCGACTCACGCGTAGAATCAGTGTAAGCGTGACAGGAGTTTGCTGTTTGAGAAAGATTAATGAAGAAGAAAGTTCAGGAATTGCTTGAGGAATGTTGCGTAGTTGTTTCCGGAGTTAGTGCGAGTCGTCTGCACACCTGCCTTAGGGCGAGCGTGTCCAGAATAGGCTATTTCGCTCTTAAAGCAACGTTTCGAGTGAGATTTCGAACTCTTGGAAAATTTAAAGATTCTCTTTATTTTTCCATCGACCAGCATTTCATTTCGGAACTCTGGACTGTACGCACGATAGGTTTCACTTTCCGGAAGCTCGACGACTCTAATTTCTTTGCTTCGAAACCCTAGATTCGAGCGATGGATGAAGACTTTTTCTATTCGGGACTTTTAACGGACTTTCCGTCCACGTTGCCAGATTTGTTTCGACATTTCCAATCTTTCTTCAGAAGGAAGTTTTGTCGTACGGCGATCACAGCAAAAAGTAGTTTTTCGGGACAGATTTAACTTACACCGCTTTTGAGATTTTCGATATTGTTTTTCCCAAATCATAGATATTTGTTTTGAGTTCTGGATTTCTGACGCCAGAATCTCTCTTAGAATTTCTCGGTGAACGTGCTGCAAAAATCGGAATCGCGAAATTTTCATTTTCCCGCGATTTCACCCGCCTATAAATAGCGCGAAAAAGCAAAATCCTCTCATTTTCTTCCTATTGGAGCCGCGAGTTTGGGAGAGCAAGGGAGGAGGAGATTTTCGCGAAACCTTGACCAATCTTCGTGCAGTTCGTCCCTACTTCTAGGTATCGAGGTAACTATCATGATTCTTACCTCTGATTACTGTTTCTGCTGAGTTTCTGAAGTCGTTTCTGTGCTCACAGTTTTGAGCTTTTTCTAAAATTGTTCGTTTTCTTCGATTTCTTGCTTGGGTTATGTTCCTTACGTTCCCTACGTTCCCATGAGTCTAAAACCTCTGTCAGTAAACTCTGATTGTGATCCAGTTGACAGGGATCTGAAAAACTGATTCAAAATCCTTTTTGTCTCACATTTCGAAACTTTATTGTCGAAAAGCTATAATCTGACTTCGTGCCTTTAGGATTTGTTGTCACGGATGTCATGAGGATCATTGCTGTCAAATTTGTTTTCAGAACTGATAACTTTGAAGTTTTGAGCCTTTATTTTGGACCAAAATGCCCCTGGATAGCCGTATTTCAACCCGATTGTCCGAAAATTGTTCTGACAGTTTCTTTGCCTTAGTTTTATCCTAAAACTACCTTGTAAACTGATTTGATCGAAGAAAAAGAGCCGAAGCTCTTTTCTCCTTATGGCCGTGGGCTATTTCCTAAGGGGGGGGGGGAAGTTTTTCGTTTTCGAAAACTTGTCTTTTCGTACCCGGAAGTCGTATTCTGAAGCTTTAATGCTTTGTCTATCGTTTATGTATTGTATTGCGATCGAACTAATCGATTTTGTTTGAATTCTGCTTTGTTTTTCTCCGAGGTTCAGTTGAGGGAACTTTGGAAGACTCAGAGCAATTGTTTGAGGAGAACTTTGTTTGCGAAGCTGGAACAGCTCGAGGTTAGGGCAACTTACTATATATTAGCTATGAATGCATGATAGGCGTCGATTAATTCGACTTATGCTTTACTTTGATGTTGATTATGTTGATGAACTGATGTTGTGATGTTGTGCTATGTTGGATTGAGCGTTTTGGCGCGACTTCGGAGTGGAGATTCATTGATCTGGTGATCTTTGATTTTTCGGGTTGGATGAACAACCCTAGGCAAGTCCAAATGTGGGGTTTGAGACTTAGCCCTTTGTTGGTATTGGTTCGAATTCTTAGACTTTCCCCGGGAATTGTATTTTGGGTGGTTGATCTTTGAAAACTTAGAATGATAGAGCTTTGAAAACTAAAGACTTGGGAAACTTAGACTTTGAGAAATAAACTCATAACCTGACTAATGTGAATTGAAATTATTTTTGTTAATGAATAATCATAGGAGAAACTGAAGGGGAAAATATTTACGAAAGACGGGGAAAAGTCGACTTTGTTGTGGGTTTGGAGAGTTATCGGAGTTGGGGAAAGCCACTAAGGTGAGCTATGGTGATGATTGAAAGTCACCGAGTACTATAGTACTCTTGGGGAGTGTTGTGGAGCTGTGTTGTATTGACCGACACCTAGTGCTCTTGTTGTTTGGGCTGTGTTGTATTGACCGACACTAGACCCTTGTGTATTCTGTGGATGGAGTTGTGTTGTATTGACCGACACTCACTCCGAGTTGTGTTGTATTGACCGACACTAACTCATGGGTTTGTTGAGATTGGGTTGCGAGCTAGACACTTTCGTGGTAAGGACGATTCGTTGTTTGGCTAACCATATTGCATCAATGGGGTGAATAACGGGAATGGTTCACCTGTGCATATCATGGTGAATAACGGGAATGGTTCACTTTGCATAAATGATGAATAACGGGAATGGTTCATCATATGGTGAATAACGGGAATGGTTCACCAAGGATGAATAACGGGAATGGTTCATCCAGGATGGATAACGGGAATGGTCCATCCATAGTGAAGAACGGGAATGCTTCACTTGTGGCGAACGGGAACGCGTCACAAATCCGGATTCATATTGTGCATTTCACGCATACATTCATGCTGACTCGGATTGTGTGCTGGTTGTTTATTGAAGCAATATTAGAGCCATAACATGCTAGGATTGTTTATATATGTATATATCAACATATATCTATACCTCATATCACATGTTGAGTGTATATCTACGTATTTCTGTGAGTTGACCCTAGCGCCTTGGCTTTGTTTGTATGTTTGTGTTTGGGCGGTCGGCCTGCTGCCAGATGTCGACGGTGGATTGGATTTCGATGGTCTCTCCCTCGGGGGGGGGGATCAGGTATGAGTTGGTGGACCGTCATGCCCCACCGCTTGGGTGATCGATCTTGTGGGTCATCAGGCGACGTACCGGGGAAGGGTCATGGAGGACCGGACTGACGAGCGTGGACGTCTGACGAAAGGAGTTCTACGACGCATGGAGCTGAGCTTCAACTTGCCAACTTCAGTTCGCTGTGGACTTGGTACTGGAAGGGTAGGTTTAGGCAGGCGTCACATTTTGTGTAGAGCTCTGATTCATTTTGCTTTTGGGACAGGGTAGGTTCCCGATGCATGGCTTTTCGTGTGGTTCTCTTACTGAGGGATCACAGTGAGTCAGTCGGACCATAGGGGTCTTTGCTTAGGCCATTTTGAGGCCGACTTTCTCCCAGCGGGTTGTAATTATAAACTTTCTTACTCACACTTCTGGGTTTGTACATATTTGCCTACGGGCGTACTACTTTGGAGTCACTGCGGATGCGCGTGACGGGAGAGTGCAGCTGAGGCTGTACTTGTGTATATATTTGTATATTGGTTAGTTAGTTGTTGGGTTTTGTCTTACTCCTTTATCGCTTTGATTTAAAGGAAAGAAAACGAAAAAAAAATACCTGTTTTTCGCGTAAAGTTTATTTTTGGTTACTAAAGTGACACCTGGAATTCGGGGTGTTACATTGTGGTATCAGAGCTTAGTCGAGTCTTTTGGGAGTCTTTGGGGAATAGGTCTTCTGTGCTAGGTTGTGTGACTCTGCAAAGAGTGAAAATTGATTGTCTGCAGAGCGATTTTCGCTCTAATTGTTTGCACTACTACTTAATCGGATTGAGTGGTTTGTCTAGTGCTACCGTATGGTTAGTACTAATTGGACGTTTGACGAGACATAGGATGGTGGACCTTAACCAGATGGCGGAGGCAATAGCTACACTGATCGAGGTAATGATGACCCAGGCTGCGGAAGACGCTTATATGCGCGCTGAAGAGGCTGCACGTGAGCATCATCAACGACTGATGGCGACGGCAATGTATCAACAAAGAGGAATGAACCGAACGAGAGCTGGGGGACCAAGGAGGTCAGGTTCCCAAGGCCACAACGGAAGAGAGAGCTGCCATCAGTGGGGACCATATCAGCGTCCCGAGAGAAGAGATCTTATCTCAAGAGTGTACAAACCAACGACTGCTGATACTGGAGGGAAGCAAGTTGGTGACAAAGGTGTGACATGTTTTCGTTGCGGAAAGTTTGGGCATTTTGCTAACAAGTGCTCAGTGATTGGACGGAGATGCTTCAAGTGTAACCGAGAGGGGCATTTAGCTGTGAACTGCAAGACACTTGAGGAGGGAATGTCTGATAGTAAGATGAAAAGGAATGATGCTACCGGAGTGACAGGAAACAAGATTTCGGGAAAAACAGTGACGTGTTACGGGTGCAGGAAAGTGGGGCACTATAGTAACAAGTGTCCAGACGGGGGATCTCTATGCTTCAACTATGGGGAAAGCGGGCACTATGCCAGTAGGTGCAAGATCAAGGCAAGTCTATGCTTCAATTGCAACCAACCGGGACATTTCTCCAGAGATTGTAAGGCACTCAAGGGCAAGTCATCAAGGAATGTTGGGAAAGGAAAACAACTTGCTACAGAGGAAAGGATTCATACCAAGGAAGGAGCAAGAGCTGAGGAGTTGAACGAGGAAGAACGTGGGAACGATGGTAATATTTTAACTGTTCTCGTATTCTAGAATAACTTACTCTTTTATCTTCAAAGCGAGTGTGACGCGCCTAACTTGTATTTACTACTTAGACTATGATCTTATGATGATTATCCCTAGTAGGACCTTATTCGAAGTTGCTCGTGATTTAACTATAGAAGTTACACGAGGTCTAGAATAGCACGCTGAGCTAGGAAGTTGTTTTACCGATGCGTTGATAAGGAAGCTAGGATCTCAGGGGAATTCCTTATGGGTACAATACGTAGGGTTTTAGGGCGTTTAGTTTTGAAGCGGAATCGTTGGCGGATCTTTCGGCAAGAGGGATTCATTCGATCAAGTGTTTCACCGTGGGGAGAGCCAGTGCTTTTAGTTAAGAAGAAAGACGGAAGGTCGAGATTGTGTGTGGATTATCGACAACTGAACAAGGCGACGATCAAGAACCGATACCCGTTGCCGAGGATAGATGATTTGATGGATCAGTTGCGAGGGGCTGCTGTATTTTCGAAGATAGACTTGAAGTCAGGTTATCATCGGATCAGGGTGAAGACTGAAGATATACCAAAGACTGCATTCCGAACACGTTACGGACACTATGAGTACCTAGTGATGCCGCTTGGAGTGACAAATGCACCTGCTGTCTTTATGGATTACATGAACCGCATCTTTCATGAATTCTTAGATCGGTTTGTGGTGGTGTTTATTGATGATATATTGATATATTCGAAGGACGCGAAGGAACATGAAGGATATTTGCGCCAATTTTTACAAGTGTTGAGAGAGAAGAAGCTGTATGCGAACCCTTCCAAGTGTGAATTCTGGCTGAAGGAAGTTAATTTCTTAGGCCACATTATCTCAAAGGAAGGCATAGCTGTGGATCCGGCGAAAGTAGAGACTGTTTCGGCTTGGGAGCAACCGAAGACAGTGAAAGAAATCAGAAGTTTCGTGGGTTTGGCTGGATACTATAGACGCTTCATTGAGGGATTTGCTAAGATTGTTGGACCTTTGACTCAATTGACGAGGAAGGATTAATCTTTTACATGGACTGAGGGTGTGTGGTTCCGTAGCGGAATCGTTAGGGACTTGATATCAGGATATTTGTGGTTACTGGATGTTAGGAACTCATTGACTGTTCCAGTGGGTTTTTCTAAATTTCCACCTTCGATGTATTAGGCCTGATCAACCTAATATTGAGGGGGTGATATTCGGAATCACAGCTGGTTATGGACTTTGATAGAAGGACGTGTAAGATGAATTTGAATTGATTGAGGATTAGTCGGATTTGGGAGGAAAGTTCGGGTTAAGCATTTGATTGTAAAAGATTAAGATTTAAATCTGTGGAAGTCGATGAGTGTCGTATAGACATTAATTGGTTAGTTCGTGTGATTTGTAAGGCCCTAAGTTCAATTTGGAACAATTTTATGGAAGTTCGAATAAAATTGAAGTTTTAGTTAATGTTTGATAGCTGGCAGATTAGAACTGTCAACTTGTGTGAATTTTTCGAGGGTCTTAACGACTTCATTTGGTAAAAATTCCTTCATGAGAGTTGTAGCCCTTCAAGTCTAGAAAATTCTCCAAGTGGTTTCGTGTCGATCCGATATCTGTAGCTCCAGATATCCCCGTTTTAGTGAACGTAGTTCCGGCTGTACAGTGCCAGCGGGATTATTACATTGTTTTTCTTCTAAGTCCGAATTTAATTATGAATTTACCTTTGAGGGCTTAGGTTTTAGTAAGTTTCAGGTCTGATTAGGTAATTAGACTGGTGGGTTAAGGTTGAACTTGGGTCGGGCTTGTGGAAAAACAAAACCCTAGCCCACTTGTGGGTTGCATGTGATTTTAGCCAAGGGGGGAAACCCTATTCTTCCACAATCAGAAAACAGAGATACACTACAGCACCTTCACGTGAAAAACAAAGAGAGAACGTGTGAGAGAAGAGAAGGGAGCCGCCGCCCAAGCCACCACCATTGTCGCCGGTCACGCGCGCGAGCAAGGGAGAGAGCGCGAATAGAGAGGGTTTCGCGAAGGAGAAGGAAGGTGAAGGAGACTTGGACAGCAAGAGATTGTTCTTCCAAACTTCATTCTCTTCTCTTTTCAGATCAAGAATCAAGGTAAGGGCTGGTCCTAGGACTTGGGTAGTTTATTAGGGACTTGTTGCTATGTTTGTTTGTGAAGAATCTTGATTGTTGAGGGTTTGCATGAGGGTTTGGGTTGAAGGTTTGCTTGCTGTACTATTATCATATGAGACCTATGTGATTTGATTTTATTGCTGGAACATAGCTTAAAGCCTTGGGCTGAGATGGTTTATAGCTTAAACTAGAGGTGGAAGTTTCGCTGCCAGTTTCCTGTACTGGACAGCGGACTTCAGAGCCCCTTTTTACCTGTTTATGGTCATCAAATGAAAAAGTGATTAAAATGAAAGTTGTAGATTTTCGAAATATCTTTCCATACATATAAAAATCATAATTTTTGGTTTAGTAATGTGATCTGGGGGTCGTGTTTAGTAACTGTCACACCTGCTGTCTTCCTGTTCCGGACAGTTATCTTTAAGGCCTAATATCACCTAATTCTGGGACTCAAATGAACAAGTGTGTAACTAGAGAGTTGTAGATATTTAAAATAGCTTTCTAGAAAGGTATCATACGTGATTTTTGGTTGAAAGATGCATTCTGTGGCTCTATTTTTGTGAAAGTTGTTTCTGCTGTCAATATGTTGAAGTTGCGATGATATATTATGCATGAGTGAATGTTCTTGCGTTCCTTTACGTGGATTATATTTATTTTCTGAGTTAATGGTTCAAGGGTCGCTCACCTAGCCGTAATTCCCTTGTAACCCGTGAATGTTGTGTTGTGAAGGTTGTTGTATAAAGAGTATGATAAGACTCTAGGATTGATTTTAGAGACTTAACAAAGAGAAAAGTGTAATAAACTCGCTTGCAAGTAAATGTGAATAATTGGACATAGGTCTGGTGAGGACTATGGACCATGAGAACGATGGTACCTTGCACGCGAGGGTGTTTTGTGGGTTGTACGGTGAGTCCCCACGTGATTGGCTGACTGCGGTCGCCTTGTGATTCTGTGGACGGACGGTGAGTCTGGCGGACGGTGAGTCCCCCCACATGATTGAGGGTTGTACGGTGAGTCCCCTCCGAGATTTGTTCATCTGCGGATGATCGTGATTATGGCCATGGAAGTTTTGGTGGGTTGTGTGAAGTGAGATTCCGTTAGTAACTGACTCTTTCCCATAAAAGACATATAATGTACTTATATTATATATGTTGTTGTTGATTTTGTCATTATCATTCTTTTGTTGGACCTGACCCTGCTTGTTTGCTATGTGTTTGTTTGGGGGGGGTAGATGGTCGTGAAGATAATGGCGATGACTCATTCTTGGGAGTTGATGCTACGTGACGTGCCAATACTGGAGGACGACTACACTTTAGAGGAAGAGGAAGAGGCTAAGGAATAGGGTTTGGGTTGAGAGTCTTTTGTTTTCGGTTGGGGTTGAGAGTTTCCGAAGTGTTGGTATCGAACAATTTTATTGCTTAAATTCGAATGAACAAGTTTTGATGTAATCTTTATTTTCATTCAGGCCTTTGTTTCGTACTCTTTACAGTTGGTTATTTAAAAAGTTTTACGAAGTTGGTTACTTCCGCGTGTTTTTTGGAAAGGTTATGTTTCAAGAGTTTTTGTAAAATGAAAGGTTTGTCATTAATTGAAGATTAATAAGTGAATCGACGAAAACTCTTTACGAAAATTGGTTAATTAGTTACTGTGTAACACTCGAGAAATCGGGGCGTTACATGATTACTCCAAGTAGAGGTAGACCAAGTCAAGAGATTTAAGGCTGGAAAAGTATTAAGTAGTTTCTCGGAAGTTATGAAGTCATAGGTTATGTGATTGCTGAGGGGAATTGTTAGAGACTAAATAAGTTGGATTTAATCAGGTTTTAGATGATAGCTTGATGGTAGCAAGAGTGAGAAGAATTAACTCTGAACGAGATTGTTATAGTCGAGTTCGAGGAATAAGTTTTGCTAAGCGTTGGATTAATATGTGGAGACATTATAGTCTTAAGAGATGGATTTTCGCTTGGAAAATGTTGAATTAATGATTAAGTTGGAAGAAGAAAGTTTGAGCATAAGTTGAATACTTGAGGTTGTTGATATGGATTCCAAAGAAATATGCTAAGATTACTAAGTGAGATTTACTAAGTTGGATCGAAATCTTAGGGTTAAGATTTATCTTGAGAGTCGAGGATCGCGTACGAGTAGGAGATCTTATGGTTGTAGGTGTGACAATAGGAGTTGAATCTTAGAAGATTGAAGACCTGAAGGTGAGTTTCGGGTTAAGACCATTGAGGTATAATATAAGAGTGATCTTGAAGTAAAGGAATTCTGGGTTGTGTAGAGTGTTAAGGTTGGTTATAAGTTGGTGATCGATTGATGTTGATTATGAGGTTGCGGATATAATGAGCCATGTGATAAGATTTGAATGATGTTAGCATAATAAGTTGTGAATGTGAAAGCATGACGACACTGGTCAGGTCGTTTGTGTAAGCGAAGGAGTTATAGTTTTAAGAAATAAATATTCAGTTAAGAAGTGTTGGAGAGTTAAAGGATATTGGTGGTCCAAACTTAGTGAAGGTTTAGATTTTAAGCCAATCGATTTGGTCACGAACGCGTGAGACATGAACTCTTGTCAGGTTTTGATCGAGAGACTAAGTATTGGAACGATTGGAAGATGATCAAGTTACAGAAAGGAAAGTGTTAGTATTAAGATGAATACTTGAGGTTTTTATATTTGAACAAGTTCCGTAGAGCCTAAGAGTGATTGAAACTTTGTTATGGATTTTGATGGTGCATATTACGGGTAACAAGTGAATCTTACTAAGTTGAATGAGAATCCTAGGGCTAAGGTTGACCTAGAGGGCTGAGATTCCTGTACACATAAGAGATTTGGTGGTGTTAGCGGTTACGGTAAGAGGTAAATCTCAGAATGTTGAAGGATCAGATGATAAGATGGCTAGTTAAGTCCCTTGAGGTATAGTTATGATTTAATCTTCTAGAGGATAAGTCTCGATTTGTGCGAAGTGTTAGGGATTTCAGTAAGTGTAAATAGGTTTGAGTGAGGGAAGTTTTGAGGAAGAAGACGATAATAATGGATTGTTAGATATTAAAAGGAGGATTATCTTATAAGTTGTTGATAAATTGATGTTGAAGGGGATAAGATTAGTGAAGGACAAGAAATAAGGACATAAGTAGAGTTTTAATTCGAATAGTGACTAAGTAGAAGTTTGATTTCTTGGTGTGTGTAAAGATAGTTACGAAGTTAGAGGTGTTTTAATGGACTAGCAGTTTCCAAGGGGGTGATTTGTCTAGGAGTGATCGAACGGACAAGTGGAGTTTTGGACTGTAGATGAAGATCACGAGAACGAGTTGAGTATTTACCTTGAGATGACAGAGAGGCACCGAATTTAAGAAGAATTTCGGACGACCGAAAGTAAAGAAGTAAGTGGCTAAGATTGTGCGACTGCACGGAATGCCAACCGGTATCATTTCAAGCAGAGATCCGACGCAAGTGATCGAGCCAGACGACAGAAAGTTGAATGATGGGTTGTCTTTTGAGGCACCGGCAGTTAGCAGTGGGGATAGGAGAGTGAAACAGTTAAGGGGAAAACAGCTTGCTTAAGTAAAGGTTATGAGGAACAAGGATACGGGAGATGCTACATGGGAATTGGAAGATAAGATCGAGGGACTGTATTCCGGACTTTTCGTAGAACTCTGAGTTTCGAGGATGAAACTTTCTTTTTGGAGGGGAGTATTGTAAGACCTGGATTTTCAGAACAAGCTAGTTTCCGACTCACGCGTAGAATCAGTGTAAGCGTGACAGGAGTTTGCTGTTTGAGAAAGATTAATGAAGAAGAAAGTTCAGGAATTGCTTGAGGAATGTTGCGTAGTTGTTTCCGGAGTTAGTGCGAGTCGTCTGCACACCTGCCTTAGGGCGAGCGTGTCCAGAATAGGCTATTTCGCTCTTAAAGCAACGTTTCGAGTGAGATTTCGAACTCTTGGAAAATTTAAAGATTCTCTTTATTTTTCCATCGACCAGCGTTTCATTTCGGAACTCTGGACTGTACGCACGATAGGTTTCACTTTCCGGAAGCTCGACGACTCTAATTTCTTTGCTTCGAAACCCTAGATTCGAGCGATGGATGAAGACTTTTTCTATTCGGGACTTCTAACGGACTTTCCGTCCGCGTTGCCAGATTTTTTTCGACATTTCCAATCTTTATTCAGAAGGAAGTTTTGTCGTCCGGCGATCACAGCAAAATGTAGTTTTTCGGGACAGATTTAACTTACACCGCTTTTGAGATTTTCGATATCGTTTTTCCCAAATCATAGATATTTGTTTTGAGTTCTGGATTTCTGACGCCAGAATCTCTCTTAGAATTTCTCGCTGAACGTGCTGCAAAAATCGGAATCGCGAAATTTTCATTTTCCCGCGATTTCACCCGCCTATAAATAGCGCGAAAAAGCAAAATCCTCTCATTTTCTTCCTTTTGGAGCCGCGAGTTTGGGAGAGCAAGGGAGGAGGAGATTTTCGCGAAACCTTGACCAATCTTCATGCAGTTCGTCCCTACTTCTAGGTATCAAGGTAACTATCATGATTCTTACCTCTGATTACTGTTTCTGCTGAGTTTCTGAAGTCGTTTCTGTGCTCACAGTTTTGAGCTTTTTCTAAAATTGTTCGTTTTCTTCGATTTCTTGCTTGGGTTATGTTCCTTACGTTCCCATGAGTCTAAAACCTCTGTCAGTAAACTCTGATTGTGGTCCAGTTGACAGGGATCTGAAAAACTGATTCAAAATCCTTTTTGTCTCACATTTCGAAACTTTATTGTCGAAAAGCTATAATCTGACTTCGTGCCTTTAGGATTTGTTGTCACGGATGTCATGAGGATCATTGCTGTCAAATTTGTTTTCAGAACTGATAAATTTGAAGTTTTGAGCCTTTATTTTGGACCAAAATGCCCCTGGATAGCCGTATTTCAACCCGATTGTCCGAAAATTGTTCTGACAGTTTCTTTGCCTTAGTTTTATCCTAAAACTACCTTGTAAACTGATTTGATCGAAGAAAAAGAGCCGAAGCTCTTTTCTCCTTATGGCCGTGGGCTATTTCCTAAGGGGGGAAAGTTTTTCGTTTTCGAAAACTTGTCTTTTCGTACCCGGAAGTCGTATTCTGAAGCTTTAATGCTTTGTCTATCGTTTATGTATTGTATTGCGATCGAACTAATCGATTTTGTTTGAATTCTGCTTTGTTTTTCTCCGAGGTTCAGTTGAGGGAACTTTGGAAGACTCAGAGCAATTGTTTGAGGAGAACTTTGTTTGCGAAGCTGGAACAGCTCGAGGTTAGGGCAACTTACTATATATTAGCTATGAATGCATGATAGGTGTCGATTAATTCGACTTATGCTTTACTTTGATGTTGATTATGTTGATGAACTGATGTTGTGATGTTGTGCTATGTTGGATTGAGCGTTTTGGCGCGACTTCGGAGTGGAGATTTATTGATCTGGTGATCTTTGATTTTTCGGGTTGGATGAACAACCCTAGGCAAGTCCAAATGTGGGGTTTGAGACTTAGCCCTTTGTTGGTATTGGTTCGAATTCTTAGACTTTCCCCGGGAATTGTATTTTGGGTGGTTGATCTTTGAAAACTTAGAATGATAGAGCTTTGAAAACTAAAGACTTGGGAAACTTAGACTTTGAGAAATAAACTCATAACCTGACTAATGTGAATTGAAATTATTTTTGTTAATGAATAATCATAGGAGAAACTGAAGGGGAAAATATTTACGAAAGACGGGGAAAAGTCGACTTTGTTGTGGGTTTGGAGAGTTATCGGAGTTGGGGAAAGCCACTAAGGTGAGCTATGGTGATGATTGAAAGTCACCGAGTACTATAGTACTCTTGGGGAGTGTTGTGGAGCTGTGTTGTATTGACCGACACCTAGTGCTCTTGTTGTTTGGGCTGTGTTGTATTGACCGACACTAGACCCTTGTGTATTCTGTGGATGGAGTTGTGTTGTATTGACCGACACTCACTCCGAGTTGTGTTGTATTGACCGACACTAACTCATGGGTTTGTTGAGATTGGGTTGCGAGCTAGACACTTTCGTGGTAAGGACGATTCGTTGTTTGGCTAACCATATTGCATCAATCGGGTGAATAACGGGAATGGTTCACCTGTGCATATCATGGTGAATAACGGGAATGGTTCACTTTGCATAAATGATGAATAACGGGAATGGTTCATCATATGGTGAATAACGGGAATGGTTCACCAAGGATGAATAACGGGAATGGTTCATCCAGGATGGATAACGGGAATGGTCCATCCATAGTGAAGAACGGGAATGCTTCACTTGCGGCGAACGGGAACGCGTCACAAATCCGGATTCATATTGTGCATTTCACGCATACATTCATGCTGACTCGGATTGTGTGCTGGTTGTTTATTGAAGCAATATTAGAGCCATAACATGCTAGGATTGTTTATATATGTATATATCAACATATATCTATACCTCATATCACATGTTGAGTGTATATCTACGTATTTCTGTGAGTTGACCCTAGCGCCTTGGCTTTGTTTGTATGTTTGTGTTTGGGCGGTCGGCCTGCTGCCAGATGTCGACGGTGGATTGGATTTCGATGGTCTCTCCCTCGGGGGGGGGGATCAGGTATGAGTTGGTGGACCGTCATGCCCCACCGCTTGGGTGATCGATCTTGTGGGTCATCAGGCGACGTACCGGGGAAGGGTCATGGAGGACCGGACTGACGAGCGTGGACGTCTGACGAAAGGAGTTCTACGACGCATGGAGCTGAGCTTCAACTTGCCAACTTCAGTTCGCTGTGGACTTGGTACTGGAAGGGTAGGTTTAGGCAGGCGTCACATTTTGTGTAGAGCTCTGATTCATTTTGCTTTTGGGACAGGGTAGGTTCCCGATGCATGGCTTTTCGTGTGGTTCTCTTACTGAGGGATCACAGTGAGTCAGTCGGACCATAGGGGTCTTTGCTTAGGCCATTTTGAGGCCGACTTTCTCCCAGCGGGTTGTAATTATAAACTTTCTTACTCACACTTCTGGGTTTGTACATATTTGCCTACGGGCGTACTACTTTGGAGTCACTGCGGATGCGCGTGACGGGAGAGTGCAGCTGAGGCTGTACTTGTGTATATATTTGTATATTGGTTAGTTAGTTATTGGGTTTTGTCTTACTCCTTTATCGCTTTGATTTAAAGGAAAGAAAACGAAAAAAAAATACCTGTTTTTCGCGTAAAGTTTATTTTTGGTTACTAAAGTGACACCTGGAATTCGGGGTGTTACACTCCACATAGAGATTGCCAGGTAATGGTCGAATATCATCCAGGGGCCACCCCCTATTACCTTGCTCTTGTCTGCTTCCTTGTCAAATTTGACCATGAAAAACCCATTGTCCACATCTAAGAGATCGAACTCTCCCTCCAGGTTCCATGTATAGGCTAGTTTCGATTTCATAGTTCGGTAACCAAGCTTCTTTCCCAACAACAGATCACCAACGCTTCCCTCCATGGAGCACACATCTCGTCCAGGACTGACTTATCTACCCTGATCCTGGGCAGCATCTTGTTATCATTGATATATTCTACCGTCATCTTCTTCTCTTTGATTAGGTCCACACATGGCTTTGGGGGAGGGTTTGTAACCCCCCCATGAGTTTGTCTCTAAAAGAGATCTTGGTGAGGCTTGGACCACCGTTACTCTCCGGTGGCCTGTTATGATCATCTCCAGCAGCGCCGCCATTGGTGTGGCGTGAATCCTCAGTCTCGCACTCCATTTTCGAACGATGACAAATTATTTTAAATAAGTTACAATATTTAAATTGGTAGCTATTTTTGAATTAATACTATATAGATACTGATTCGTACTAAATATTAAATAATTGTATAAAAATATCATTTTATGTCATTTTGCATCTTTCATATTGTTCAAAACCACATATCAGTGACATAGATAGAGCACAGGCTAAAAGAATCACTGACTTATCAATTTGAGTGTGAAATCTTAGCTATGACCAAGTCTATTAATTTCGGTTAACGGATGGATGGTTTTTTAAAAAAAAAAAAAACAGTTTTTAATCTTTATTTGTTTTTTTAATGCAGATTTTAATTTGTTTTAGGTGGGTAGTGAGTTTTATATTAAAAAAAAATTGTGTTTTTAATGCAGATTTAATATTGAAAAACAAAATTTGTATATTTTTTATTATGATGATATGTGGGTGACACGTGACAAAACCTTCTAGAAAAAAACCTTCCTTTAGCATATTATATAGATAGATATCTAGTTTTAATTTTCATACCAAATTAGATGATTAATTTCATTTCTATTATGCTTGGAACTAATCTCTTAAAACTATTCTTTTTTATATTCCCATTATTGAAATCTTAATTTTCATGTTTGCTTGAAAGGACAAAAATACTATCAACATATTTTTTATATCTCAATATATATAGAGGTTTTCTTATCTTATGTTACCGACAAAGGAAGGGTCTTCACATATTTTCATGAACCCTAATTCTCTGCACATCTAGAATCAAACCAAAACTATCAAAGAATTGTAATCAGCTATGGCAGTCCTCCTCCGCCTGAGAAGAACCCTCCCTATTCTGCTACACTGCCGCTTCTTATCTAGCGGCGTTGGCTACGATTCCAGCAATCCCTTCCATTCTTTTCGCGGCGAAGCCAGCGAGGTTATCAGAGACCGCTCACCCTACGCCCCTGACCCAAGACTACCTACCTTCATGTTCGAGTCTTATTACCCCAATACCAAACCAGCACCCCCCGAATTCGTGAGTTCCGAGCAAATTGAGAAAAAGTGGAAGCAGTTAACGGTGAGTTTATTGAGTTTGAGGGATAGATACACTAGTGATGCTCGAGCCTTATCGGAGATGTTCAAGTCCAGACAAGCTTTTCTAAAGGACATAATCAATATTCTTGATTCTCCGCCGTCTAACCACACCGCCTCGCTGTCCTTGTTTTTGAAGGAGATGATGGTGAAGGAACATGAGTTGTCAGGGCAGTTAACCAGCTCCAGACTATCAAAGAGACTAAATTCTGTCCAAGTGATGATCTACACCTTCTCCGAGATTCGCAGTCAGCTGAGAAAGGAGGAAGATGAATTGTTGTCAGCGGAGTTAAGTATCAAGATTAACTCCTCCTCACAGATACCCCAGATTCCCATCACCCGTGTCTCCGTGCCAGGACGGAAAAACAAATGGAATGAAATAAATGAGAGGTGGAATGAATTAAATGAGAGACAAATGAGGTTGAAGGAGATTGAGTCCAATTACCCCGGTCTGCCGCTGAAGCTGCACACCTCGAAAACATTGATGATATTGAAGGAGATGCTGTTGACAGAAGATGTAGACTAGCTTCTCTTGAAGAGATTATCAACAACTTGTCTGAGATCCGCCTTTGGACCTCCGTGCTGCTCCCCCTTGATGAGGGGCACCAAAAGATGTGGGATGAATTAAAGGACGGACTGATGATGTTGAGGGAGATGGAGGTGAGAGATGCTACGTCGTTAGCCGTGAGGTCCGACAATGAACTCAATTACCTCTCCTATAGCATCAAGGAACTCTCTGACTACTGCCGCCAGATTTCCCCAAGGCATGGTTTTTACAAGTAGTTTCAACTTATCAATTGATTGAAGAAACATAGTGTCTGTCTGTTTGGTTGTATTTAAGTGTGCTTTCATTCCCATAACATGCTTTTTTATTTCGCGGGTGTTGAGTGTCCCTCATTTGTTGAAGAAACTTAAACTTAGCGTGTGTTTGTTTGGTTGCATTTAAGTGTGTTTTCATTCCCATAACATGCTTTTTTATTTCACTGTGCTGTTTGAGATATTTCTACTTCTTTGGTTTAGCATATTTCTCAACTGGCGGTTCCTTTTTCAATTATATGTCACGATTGAGGCAGACTATGGGGTGCTAATACATAACACCATTTGTCTTGTATAATGTGAGCTTCATACTTAATTAGGTTAAGAAAGAAATTCAGCCCACGTACCGAGATCATAATATATTTTTCATAACATGATAGTACCCTCATAATTTTAGAGAAGGAATCAAGTTACTCCAACCACTGAAGTTACTTCAAATTTTGACCCCATTATCATTTTATTTTTATCTTAATGCCTATGCTTTATAATTCATCAAGTGTCATGTGACCTCCCTTTGTTTCCTTTGGTCTTCATCTATAAACTTGTTCTATAAGTTAATGGTAGTCACCCTGATCTTGAGGGACTGTGACTGAAATTCAAATATCAGAATTCTTCTTTGCTTTTGTTCCCTAATGGTGTCTTTTTCGTCGCTTGAATTGACAACTTGACTATGGGATTTTTTTTTTGTTCCTTATGGCTATTTGCAAGATGTAGCTCTCCTTATATTTCTCAAGTAATGGAGATTGCAGCTATAGAAAGAGATATTAGGAAATTTATTAATTCAAATGTCTTAGTTTGAATACGCATGAAGATGAATACATTAATACAATTCATGTATCTTGTGGTTATGAATCGGTGATATGTTAAATTTTGATGGCAGATGGGCTAAAACTTCTGATAAGGGAGAGCAGAAACAAAATTAAGTATTCACTATTCAAACTAGGGATGGCACCCGCGCGGGGCGGGGGCGGGGAGTGGCCCCCCATCCCCGTCCCCGCATCTCTCTTTTGTCCCCGTCCCCATCCCCATTCTCCACGGCGGGATAAATTTTCACCCCATCCCCAATTCCCACCTCCCACGGGTCCTCATGGGGACCATTAACACATCATTAAAAATATAATAAAACTAAATTAAATATAAAAAATACACAAATTTCTTCCTGGACCACAAATGTATAGAAACCACGGATGAGAATAGAACATGTCAAATTCCATGAAAATGTATATTGAAGTTCAAATAACATTGATCAAAATTCATAACATTAAGTCTACAAATAAGAAAATTGACATATAAAATTCAACATTCAATCCAAAAAAATGTGAAGTCTATCATCCAAAATATCTCAAAAGTCAACGCCGAAAAAAGTCTAAACTCTGTAAAAATACAAATCATCCCGCAGTCAAGTCATCGCCAAAATGTTAAGTCTTCAAGTAACCATTAATCAAAGTTTCTACAAAAAAAAAAACAAGCATAAATACATATAAACTTTCAAATATGAAATAATCTATAATCTCATAACAATAAATTTCTTTACCTCAATCAACATTTTTATCTTCATTGAATATGTGTTGTTCAAACTGAAATTTTGAAGTACCTAATCATACAAATATAGATTAGTAAAGGTATTATTAATTTTTTACATATATATACGGGGCGGGGAGGGTGATCCCCATCCCCATCCCCAAATTTGTTTCAGGGGGATTTTCGTCCCCATCCCCACCCCCACAGGGAAAAATTCCCCAGGATCGGGGCCCCAAACGGGGCAGTCCCCACAGGGATCCCCATATACAGGTGGAAATTGTCATCCCTAATTCAAACTGCTGCTGTATTTTGAAACAGTCAGCAGAGTATTTTTCTAACACGTTCGTGTCCATATTGGTAGTTATTGGTTAATGTGATAATCGTTAAACAAAGAAATCTTCTCTTACTGAGGTTCTATTGCACAATTTGTTGAGTATTATGATTTTCAATAGTCAAGTGGGTTGTCTATTATGAAGCTTGCCTACTTTTCCTAGAAGTAGACTTCTGAGTCCATTTTGTTCATGAGGACCTACAACTAGTTTCAACTTACCGTCTATTTAGTACTTTGGTTGCATTTTAGTGTGCTTTCATTCATTCCCATTAACATATTCTTTTTATTTCAAGAGTGTTTGGTTGCATTTTAGTGTTGTTTTGGTACTTTGGATGCATTTTTAGTGTTTGTATCTGCCGGTCCCACCCATTTCTTCCAAACGTGTGTAAAGCTAAGTCGAAAACTAAATTATGAAAACTAAATTAGTAAAAAAATGGAATAGGACTTTTGGTTTTAGTTCTCTTGTTAGCCACGTCATCATTTTTTAACGGATATTAACGGCAGAGGCTTAAATCTCTCTATTATTTTCAGAATAAGGGTGTATTCCAACAAAAAAAAATTAAGAGGGACTTTAACCAAAGTACCCCTATTTTAGAGGGACTTCCAACATATTTAAGCCTATCAATTAAAATCAAATTAGTTATCTTCACAAAAAAATTATCTTTATATAAATTTATTTCAAATTCCCTCTAGTTTTTTTTTGTCTGAATTCCCTCTAGTCTCTACCTCTATCCTCTGCACATCTTTATTTTTTTCTTCAACATATTGGTCATTTGTCATATGTATTTGGACATATCAAAGGAAAAACAAGTCGGGCTAGGGGCCCAAATTCATGCAAGCCCAGTTTACACAATGAAACATCACACATGTCCTCAACAGAAAACATTCACTCGGATGAGTGTAAAAGAGGATTTAGTCTAAAATCTTATAAAATGATTGATTTCTCTCCACACAATACCTTATTTTCTCATTTATTTAAGATTACGGTGCTAGTGATCTGGATAAGGTATCTTTGTAGAATGAAAATAATACAACATTTTTGAATCCTCCACTAACAACCTCAGTTCCAATATTATTCCTTGACTAACTTTATTTTCACCAACAATTATTGAGCACCTCTTCAACAATTTTCAATTGTGACTCTACAAAATGCTCAACATATAAATCAAGTCCAACATGTCCCTTCACATTTTCAAGAAAGTGAATTTCATCCACGTCATCATTGAAGGTTCAACCTCCATTGAACAACCCAAGAATACGGTGTTTATACCACACATTGAATGATACATTATCTATTTTTACAACTTTTCCCAACTTAATAGAGTTAATCTCATCCACATTTCACCTCTATATATGTTCATATACACCATCTATATATTCATACTTAAGTTCAGTAACAAATTTTCCTCCATGCCATATACGAACTGTTACTAACCTAACATTAGTAGGCCGACAAATTTACAACAACAGTTATCAAGAGGCAATAAATTAAGCAACCTAACACATATCACTACAAGAAACCTAATATACAAACACTGAAACCTAACAACGAGTGAAAATAGCACCAAGAGAGGGAGTTGGGTGTTACCTACGAGTCGGACTATCCAACGGGCGGGTTCAGGCCCAAACCTCGATTTTGGTCGGGTGAAAAAAACCAAACCACCAGGCCCACCATCGTCCATTCATTGGCTACGGGTGGTTCGAGTCCCATTTGGTCGGGTGTCGATTTGGTGGGATCAATTCACTCGGGTTTTAGATCCAGAAAATAATTAAAAATAATTAGAAGATGAAGGAAACAGATCCAGATCTAAATGGTCACAAAGAAGAAAAGTACAACAGATCTGTGAGAAAACTTTACAACATAACTATATTAAAAACAATGTTACAACATAACTGTGATAAATCGGAATGAATCTATATTAAAAACAATGCTACAAACTTACAATGATAAAAAATTAAAACTTTACAATAGAACTTTACAACAGAAAAGAAGTTGAGGTGAGAAAACTTGACTTCAAAATCCATGATGCACATCCACATCCACCAAACTCTTCGATTGAAGGTGAGGACGAAATGACGATGACATACACATTCACCGAACTCTTTGATCTCAAGGATGACGAGTGTTGACGTTCGGTGATCCTACGATGTTCGTGACGGTGAGATATCAGAGAAGGAGAAGTTGTGCGACGTAAAGAGAAGGTTGAAGCTTAGGATCTTTGAATGATGGGAGGCGAAGATAGGTCTTGGTGAGGCTGGGAAAAGGAAAATGAAGGATTTGATGCGATGGTTGGGCAAGGGAGAATGAAGGAGTTGATGTGGTCAGGGGCGAGGGGAGGGGGTGACACACCGGTGCCCCATAGTCACCCCCAAGTTGTGGATTTCTTATGATGATAATACATAAATTTTGTTATTGTCCCCTTCTTTCCAATATGTGCTCTTTCCATTATTTACCAATTCAATTTCTTTTTCCTTTGGCTTCTATATGGAACTGACAATTAACCTCTTCCTTCATTTCTCTTTTTTTCTTTTATGTGGAATCATCTTACAGTCTCTTTTCAATATGCAAATTAAATTGTAGTAAGAACCCACCGCTACTGTTGTATTTCTCACCTGAATCCTTATGAATTAGAGTGATAATTAAATGTCTTTATTTTTTTGTGGCCGCATGTTTATATTATGTATTCAGTTAACAATATATTATAGATGTTAATGATATGTTTTATATACTATATATGTTCTAAATAGTCGGAGACAAATGAACTGAAATTGACATTTTGATATGCAAGTTGAAATTTGTATGTTGATTAGTATCATTTGTATGTAAAATAAGTAGTTATATACCAAATTTGTGGTATGTTTAATTTAATTTTGTATGTGAATTTTTTTATGTGAACTAGTACATGTTTAAATAAATGAGGAAATCAGGGGTGCTAAAACCACTATGGATAGAACAATTTTTTATAGCTTTGTGGTTTTTTCCACGATATTTAGTTTCATGATTTTCTACTATGTATACGAACACACACATATACTCATAAATCTTGGTCACCCCTTTTCTAAAATGCTGCCTTCGCCACTAGATGTGGCGGCTAGGGTTTCTTGCAGTGGTGCGGTGCAACTAGGGTTCAGAGGCTGGGGCCTGGGTTGAGAGACCAATGTTAAGAGGCTGAAGACTGGTTGGTTATTGGGCCTGGGCTAAGAGACTGGTTTTTTTAAAACTATTTCGGTCGGTTCGGTTGGGCTACAACTCAAATCGAAACCGATCGCCCTTAACCACAAAGAACCATTTTCTGTACCCGTACAAAACCGAAAACGAACCGGGCCAACCAAATGAAGGAAAAGAAACATTGGTTAGCTCGGCTTTTGGTCGAATTGGACCAAGATGGACAATCCTACCTGCGAAGATGCAATGTCGACATTGATGAGTTCCAACAGCGACAAAGGGGTTGTGATGAATCATTTTAGCCAAACTAGCTACCTCTTTAACTTGAACCAGGTTTTAGAGCAAATCTTACCTTCAAATATCTCTCAGTGTCTCTTATGTTCCTAATTACAATTCTGCACACATAACTTCATACGTAACATAAATGTTTCATTTGATTGTGCTAACTTAAAGAGAGAGCGATAGAGTAAGTTTTGAATAAATTTACCAAACAATCTAAAGGTTCCATCTAATAAATTTGTCTTTCTACCGGAGACTCTTGCTCATAGATATACACTTTTTCTTTTCTTTTCTGCTTTGATTTGTTTTCAGCCCAATCTTTAATCTTAGCACGTGGCCTTATGCTCGCTAAACATGCATGTTTTTTTCCTGCCAACATTACACGCATATAGGGTATTATTACTTTTACTGGTTATTTAATGCTTATAAGACGATGCAGAGATTTTATTGTTGCTTACTTTATAATTCAAATCGTATATACAAATTTGAATATATTTATTTCTTATTGTTGCAGTTCATTTTAAATTGATTTTTAAGTTTGGCTTCTTTTTTAAGCAGGACTAAGCCGAGAGGATGAAACTCTCCATCCAACTATCTATATGGAGACGTAAGAAAATTAAATTTGAAAGAAAAATGTTTTATCCTCATCTGTTTTTCTTTTATTGACTTTAACATCACTTGTGGTATATGTAGCTAAAATCCATAAAGTCCCTCAATTGCTTATCTTACTTTTGCTTATTATACTAAATGCTAGAGCACCTTTTGTTTAACATTCATACTATTAAATAAATTTATATAAACCTAACAATTGTGTTTTGATTGCCTCTTATCAAATAAATTTCTGGTAGACATTCTCAATTATGATGATGAAAACAAGCCCCGCTTGACCATTATTAAGCTTATAAGAATATGGTAATCATCAGCATGGGAAAGGAATTTGCATGGTGACTTCATTGATCAACATATCCCACGTACGAACAATCTTTACTCATTACTTTGCACTTCCAGGTGACAACCCATCGATCCCACCCGACCATCTAAAGCACGAATGAAGAATGCTGACGTCACCTTCAATGTATCTCCAGTGAGCAGCAAATCCAAATTCTTCTTGTAAATGCATGGCTTTTGTTCGAACTTGTACTTCTAGAGGAACCTTTCCTTCACCCATCACCACAGTTTACCGAGATTGATACCTCTGAATTACAAATCAAAATCAGATGATATAATATAGAGATGGTCACTAGCAAGTGTACGTCAGCATTTTGAGCTACAACATACCCATTGAACTTAGGGCATACCCAACAGAAAATCTTTAATCTGAGACTGATTTGGTGTAATTAATACTCTGAAGAATCCTTCCTTCATTACCAATGAATGAAATTCCAAGTAATATATTTTCATTTGTTTTAATTTTTCAAATGATAGATAAACAGAAGTTAAAATATTGAGAAGCTAAATAAAAAGGGAAAAGTGTAACCTACTTTAGCATTTTGCAATAAATTCTATACAAGTTTTTGAGTCTCCCAGAAATGACATGATAAGATATGCCTTCATTTTTAAGGGTTTGCTCCAACATAGCGTAGAAAACAATAATGTCATCCTAGCTAAAAGCATAAAAGTCAACCAACAAAACACACAGAACAAGAGAGCGAAACAGGGTAAAGAGCAATTAACTTGGGAACCACCGAGCTCTTTGGCTAGATTCAAATGTTGATTGACAATCTAACAAATTTTGATCTCAAATTAAATGCATTTATTGGTTCATACAAGACATGTTTCTCACCCCTACCACTAAATCAACAACTTTAGTTCCAAACATCCCAAATATATAACCATAAGTCATAAAAACACCATCAAGCGTGTCATGCAAAAGCCCAACAACAACTACTGTGGAGTTGGCACAAATCACAGCCAACAGTACAATAGTTTCCATAGAATGTTGGAAATAACGATCCCCACTACCTTGCATCTACCGAAACAAAGCACTCATCAATAAATTTGAACGAAACAAACTATCAATGGTCAAACCCACCATATGCACAAATCACAAACCCAAAAAAGTTCTATTCACCTGTCATTTGTGAGCTTTCTCTGCGTCACAAAAGGCCTTAATAACGAACTCTTCACAAAAGATCTTGTGCCTCAAATGAGCACCCAGCAGCAACTTGATAGCACAATCCACATTTGGAGATACACTTTTTATTTACCTCGCGGGACACATCTAACTCAATGAAAACAATACGAGAGTTGTGTACATAACTTCAGATCTAAATGACCTCGATGGTAAATCTGCAAAAATGTTTCCTTTTTTTATTCTAATGTGCTTCAGAACCTGACATTAATGAACAATAAATTTCATTGAAATTCAAGACATTATTAGGAAACAGTAATAGAAAAGGTGCCAATTGGAGTGTCCCTTACCGCGTTGTAGACACATGTCTTCTTTTTCAGGGAAGCTGCAAATAAGCATGATACAATAGTAATAACAAATTTTGGGCCATTTCCAATTATTAGAGATGACGACTTCTACTATAATTTGCTAAAATCAGTACTAAGGAGGTCAAGTGGAGCATCGAGCCTAGATGTTTGAAAGAATACTAAACCCTAGGAAAGCCTTTTATCATCAGATGCTACAGAAAAAGTATTTACTTACAGAAAAATTACAATTTAGCTACCAAAATATTGGTAGCACGAAATATGATGGTTGATTTACCTTTTCAAAAAGTAACTTTCTCTTACTCATTCGTTGATTCACCTTCTCTCTCAAGTCTATAATATCTCGCTTACATAATCACATACACATGCCTTTCACTCTATCAAGCTTCAAGCACTATATAACAAATAAAAAATAGAAGCAAACAAAAGAAATAATGAGACAAAAACAACTTTAAGCTGAAATAGAAATAAGTGCAATGTTGCATAAAAACAAGTTTAAGCTCCAATAGAAAAAGCGTACAATGTTGCATAAGAAAAAGACTTTGAAGACCGGTTAAAAGAGATGACGCGATTCTCATGTGCACCTCACACATTTGATCTGAACGAAAATCAAATAATGGGACAAAGAGATCTGTACAGTCCACAACTTTGGGGGGACACGCAGAAAAAGAAGCACAAAGATATTAGAATAAAAGGTGGAGATGGTTGTTGCTTAATGGAACCATTTATTGAGGATCTCATTTTCCACCCGAAACCTTTTCATATCCACTTTTTGAAGGTATGAAAAACGGTAGAAAGGGGGGGGGGTTTGAATAACGTTTTCAGTACAAAACTTCCACCTTAAAGATTTTGACAAATCTTTCGAGAACTTAAGTGCTAAAGATAAGAGATAGAGAAGCACACAAGGATTTTATCCTGGTTCACTTGATAAATCACTCAAGCTACTCCAGTCCACCCGTTAAGGTGATTTCTTCCTTCTTAGAATGAAGGCAATCCACTAATCAGGTAAGAGTTACAACTGCACTTGAAACCTACAAGTGACTAACAATTACACTCACTTAGCTCACACTAAGATTCACTCTCTTAGTCTTCTCTAGGATCCGATCAACCTTGATCTCTTAAAGGAACTAAACAAACTGTTTATCAAAGAAATGTTTACAAGAGATTTGCTTCTAAAAAGCTAATAGTAAACTCAATGAATTTCAGATGAAAGAAAGCTTAGAATTTTTTGAATATGTCTTGCGTATGTGAATGTTTCTTCTAGCCGCTTCTTTCAATCTTCAGCCTCTATATATACTCCAAGGATTAGGGTTAAGCGTTGCATGGGAAATGCTACCGTTGGAGGGCAGTTCTGGAAAATCCAGCTTCTGCTGTGGCTGAGAACGTTAGGTAGGTCGTCAGGAAGGTACACTTGCTTTTGTACTTGGATAGCGACTTGACCTTTTAACCTAGGAAACTTCTGATAAGGGGAATACTTCATATTGGAACTTGTGAAGCCGGTTGATCAGAGTCAGAGGGAAAGCACAGATCCTCTGACCATTGTATCTTCTGATTCTGAACTCAGAGGGAAGAACATGGCCTTCAGAGTTTCTTGCTTCTGGACTTCAGAGTTTCCACTATTCAGCTTCTGGATCTTCAGAGTCTTCTACACCATCAGAACATCTGAACCTTCAGTGTTTCTTGGTTATCAGAACTTCTGGATCTTCAGAGCTTCTAGCGACTGAGTCCACATCAGAGTTTGTATAGCTTCAGAACTTCTGAAGCTTTTCCACTGTTCATACTGAACATGGTGAATGCGAAAGCGTTGCTTGGGTTACCCTTTATACACAGTGCTTCTGATTTGTGTGAGATTGAGTTGAGGTCAGAGCCTGTAAATAGCACACTCAGAAAAACACGTTAGAGTACCACAATTGTTCATATCAAAAGATTAACTTGTAATCATCAAAACATAGAGTTGTACTACTCGATCAAAACTTGATCTTACAATCTCCCCCTTTTTGATGATGACAAAACTAAAATTTTTGATGAACAATTCTTAAACATTAAACTGAATTCACTCAGAGTTTAGAGATATAGAATAAGACTTATCCTGATGTGAATAGTTTATCTTGCTCATTCTGAATTCAAGTCACTGCTTGATTCTGAGCTTAGCTCCCCCTGAATCTAATACTTGATGACAACGTTAGTAAAGTCTAGATTCTGAGCTAAATAATATAAGAGTTCAGAGTGAAAAACTTATGACATAGATGAAAAACGAATAATCAGAGCGCATAAGTGATCAGAGTCATGGACCAGGTATCAGAGTCTTGGGTATCAGAGTCAACTTAGAATCACTTCAGAAGAAGTGAAATGTATTCCTTGTATTTGCCCAGTGACACATCTATGGTCATGAAGGTGGAACTCTTAAAATCTCCAAAAGAAAAATAAATCACACTAACACATCTTACACATCAAAAACTAGGTTTACTCCCCCTTTTTGTCATAAGCAAAAAGCCTGGGGTGTGAAAAACTTAGCTTGAAGTACAAGGTACTCCCCCTTAGAGAAGGTCTAAGTTTAAAGAAAACGAAAACGAAAACGATGTAAGAATCAGAGTCAGGCGAACTAAATAAAAGAGTTAATGCAAGGGATGAACGTTTACCACCGGTCAAGTGAGTAAATAGAAGGGTCAGTTACCAAGAACTTAACCTCGAGAAACTGTAGGAGCATTAACTTGCAGAGAGAAAGTGAAGCCTATAAAAAGCGTTGGAGAGAAAGGTAAGCTTCACACCTCGAACAATTTTCAGTAAAAAAGAATGGCATCATACAACGTAGCACTAGAAGAGCTGAGGAAGAAGGCCTTTGAAGAGGACTTGTTCCTGAACATCAGGCATCCAGAGGGTACAACGACCATCTCGGAGCTAACACGGACACTGCTGGAAGAGAACCTGCGTCCAGAGTTGGAGAGAGACCTGAAGGAATTTCTTGCCTTCGTGGAGGAGGTGCAAGAACTCAGCCGGCTTGAACTCAAGCTGCTGGAAGAGAAAGAGTGTTTGGAAGAGAAGCTCAAGACTTCAGAAGAGATTCTGGAGAGGGATGAGCTAAAGAACAGGCTCAGCAACATCCAGCATGTACTGGAGCAACTGGAGAAAGATAGGTCAGAGCAGCGCCAGGAGTGCAGAAGAATGAGGAGAGATCCTCCATTCTAGACTTTATAGGGAAGTAATGTATGATGTAAACATAAAAAGATTATGAATAAAACGAGTTTAGCAAACATATGTGACACAAGTAAATAGATATGCATATATAATCACAAACGAACAAATTAAAAAGAATAAGTAAATAAAAAAGAAACAGAGTTTAATCAAAAGAAAAACAAAGTTAACGAAAAAGAAAAAGAAGAGATCCTAAAACTAAGGTTTGTCAGTGCGTCGCAGAAGTTCCATCATCATGTGCTTCATCTCAATCAGCATGGATTCATGAGTGTCAAGACGTTGTTCCATGATGTCGAGTCTGGATGAGCTTGGCTGAGTAGAACTGGAAGGAACATTCTGAGCAGCTTGAGGATCTGGAATGGAAGCAGAAGCAGCAGGAGTAAACACAACTGGTGCAAGTGCTTGGCATCTAAGAGCTTCAGCCTCAGCTTCAAGTCGCTCTGCCTCAAGTCTGGCTTGTTCAGCTTGAGCTGCTGCCTGACGTGCAGCTTCTTCTGCTTGTTCTTTCTTTCTCTTGGCTTCTTCAATAGCTTCAAGTAGCTTATTTCTCTGTTCTTGTTCATGAAGAGCCACCCTTCGAGCAAACCTTTGCCTAGCAGCCTCAATGCTCTGACTTCCCTCTGCATGCAGGAGCTGCATCATAATTGGAACTTGAGCCACTAGCCAAGTGCTCAGATTGTTCCACTCATCAGCCACACTTTCAGCATTCTCACTGAGGTCAGTCTGACCGTGCACATTGCGGAGCCTCAAGGAGGCTTCATGATAGAAAATATTGATGCACTCAGAGAGAGAGGTGGGTTGAAGGTGAGTATAGGGAATTATGGAGAGGTTGGTTTCAGGAGAGGCTGGGTGATTGCTGCTATGAGCTTCAGAGACACCTTGTGGAGAACCAATGTTAAACATAGGAGCATTGGGTTCAGAGGTTCCAAGGTGGGGGTCTGAAGTTCCAACCAGAGGATGAGGTGATCTAACCGAGGATTGGTTAGACACTGAATGTTCGGGTTCAGGTTCTGGTTGAATAGGCTCTTGTTGGTTGGGGACTTGGTGAGCTTGTTGAACCAAGGGGTCTGCCTCTTGTAAAGGATTAGCCAAGATAGATTCATCTGGGTCTACTAGACGTTCAGGTCTAGGGCCAGGATATCTCCTAGGGCTTGGACAGGTTAGGTAATATTCTTCCAAGGCAGACACCTTTTCTTTTCTAACCTCCATGAATTTTCTAATGGATTCAGAGTTATTGGAGGGAGAAGAATCAGCAACATTGATTGGGAAGGATACAGGTGTAAAGGCTGTTGAAGAGTCTGTATCCGTGGTTCTGGCAGCAGGACGTTCTGATGCTCTGGGAGCAGAGTGATCAGACGTTCTGGGTTGTGGTTCTGTTTGGTTTGGCTCGGGTTGGTCATGGATGATGGGTTCAGAGGATAATGGGTCGTACGGAATGGTGAGGAGAGAGGTTGGTTCTTCTGACCTAGAGGGTTGGTTCTGAAGCAAATTCCAGAGAGGTGCTTCAGTAGGAGAAGGTTGAAAGAAGGAAGATCTTGGGGAATGTGGTGGAGTGGTGGTTTGTGCGGCTGGCTGGGATTCAGGAATAGGAGTGAGGGGATTGGAGGAGTGTTTGAGCATAGCAGAAATAGGGAGTGCATCAAATAAATTCAAATCATCATCAGAAGCAAGTGCAGGCTTACTTGAATGTGCTGATGATCGAGTCACTCTGGCAGGAGGTTCAGTCCTTCTGACCATTTCAGCAGCTGGTTCCACCCGAGTAGGCTTCACCACGATTCTGACCTTCTTCTTCTTCTTCTTTGGAGGACCATCCTCACTATCATCACCATCATCAGGCTTTCTCTTTGTCTTCTTGACCAGAGGGACATCAGATTCCTCAGAAGATTCGTCCAGAACCATCTTCCTCTGAGCTTTCTTCTTGGGAGGAGAAGGAAACTCTGGAGCTGGTGGTAGTCTGCTGACGAAATCATCAAGGTCAATTTCGAATCCTTGAGCCCTTAGATCTTCAACATAGCATCTGATGGCGTCAGGATTGTCTGCTTGAGTCCACAGAGGGTAGTCATTCAGAGGCATTCTTCTTCCTCTGATCTCAGAAGATGTGTCTTCATGAGCAGGAGCAATCTTCTTCTGGACCAAACCCATCTTCTTCAGAGAATTTGCAGTGAAGACATCACTGACAATTGTGCTCAAATCCTCTGTGCAACCAGCATTGATCAAATCTTGCACCAAGTTGCTTTCAATTAGAAAGTCTGAGAGCAGCCTCCCAAAAGGGATGTATTTGATTGCAGACTTGATGGAGGCGGTGGTGCGAGACTTCCGGATGCATTCCTTCAAGTAGGAGAACAGGAAGTAGGGAAGGCAGATCTTCTCCTGATTTTGGATGAAGAACAACATCGCCTTTTGGTTGAAGTTGATGTAGTCTGGGGAACTGCCCTTCGGTCTCTGGTTTATGCAGTTGAGCAGGATCTTGTGCCAGATCCTGAGTTTGGGGTGAAGATCCATCACCTTGTAACTCGTCTTGCCCGGTTTGAAGGTGGTGTACAGAGCCTGATTGACTATGTCCTTGGTGCTGGGTTTCAGCTTCGATTCCGTCAGTTGGAACCGATACCCATAAGCAGTTTCTGCACCTAGCAGATTCACGAATGACTTCTCCGTGATGATGATCTTCCTGCCAAGAATGTGAGAGACCACTTGAGTATCATCGCAGTCTGCGTGCTTCCAGAATTCCTTTACCAGTTTCTCATACACCGGTCCTCGAAGTCGGTTGAAGTAATTTCCCCACCCTTGAGCTTGGACTTCAGGACGAAGATCAAACCCATTTGCAGCCAAGTTGTCGAGGTTGAATCTCCATTCTGCCAGGACTTGGAGTTCCTCAGGAGGATAAACACAGTGAACGGCACAGCCCCGTTCTGCAATTGGAACACTCTGTTCTTGAGCTTGAACTTGTTCTTGAGTTGGATTCTCAGAGCCCCTTTGACCCGTTGCTAGACCAACTACCATGTGAGGGAACTGAGGTGCATCTGCAGTAGATCTTCTGGTTTGTCTCACCATTTTGAAGAGGTTGAAGGTTTGAGGTAGAAGATGAAGGTTGAAAGATGAAGAGAGATCGAGAGAGAAATCGAGAACAAGGCGGTTTTGAAAAGCAGAGAGACCGGAAGTGAAAGAGAACGTGTGTGTATAGTGGGTTTTATCAAATAACCGTTGTTGATTCAAAAAGCACTTTAAGATCAACGGTTGAAAATTAAAGATAGATAGTAACAGTGAAATACACAATTACACACAGGAGATAAGCATATCTACACGCAATCATAACAGACTGTCACACGGGCACAAGGAACTATGCATCAGAAATTCTGACGCACGTGTTATTGTCTCAGCTTCAGAGTCAGTACCAGTGGGCACACACACTCTGATTGAGTTACCTACTGGACTAGACATCTTCTGATCAAGAAGTATCATAGTCAGAGGTTCTGATCCATCTTCACTCTGGACAAAAGTCCATGTTTAGATTTTTCAGAATAAAATTAAATCTATCCTCTGCTAAGGGCTTTGTAAAAATATCTGCCCATTGATGGTCAGTATCAACAAACTTCAGAAGAAGTACGCCCTTCTGCACATAATCTCTAATAAAGTGATACTTTACCTCAATGTGCTTTGCCCTTGAATGTAGGATAGGATTCTTACTCAATGAGATTGCAGCAGTGTTATCACAATAGATTGGGATATTGCTCTCAAGGATCTGATAATCCTCCAGCTGATGTTTCATCCAGAGCATCTGAGTGCTGCATATTGCTGCTGAGATATATTCTGCCTCTGCAGTTGATAGTGCAATGGTTGATTGCCTCTTGCTTGCCCATGAGACTAGATTGCTTCCCAGAAATTGACAATTTCCGGAAGTACTTTTTCTCTCTGTTCTATCTCCAGCATAATCAGCATCACAATAACCTGAAAGCTTATACTCTGATGTTTTCTTATACATCAAGCCAAGGTTAGTGGTGCCTTTCAGATACCTTAGGATCCTCTTAACAGCAGTTAAGTGGGTTTCCCTTGGATCTGATTGGAATCGAGCACATAAATGAACACTAAATAATATGTCTGGCCTAGATGCAGTTAAGTATAGAAGTGAACCTATCATGCCACGATAGAGCTTCTGGCATACTTTACCACTTATATCTTCTTTCTCCAGAATGCATGTAGGATGCATTGGAGTCTTGGCCACTGTAGATTCCAGCATATTGAACTTCTTCAGAAGTTCTTTAGTGTACTTGCTCTGATGGATATATGTTCCTTCTGGTGTTTGATCAACTTGTATTCCCAGAAAGTACTTTAATTCTCCCATCATACTCATCTCAAATTCAGCCTGCATCATCTCAGAAAATTCTTTGCATAGAGATTGATTAGCAGAACCAAATATAATATCATCAACATAAATTTGCACAATTAATATATCATCTTTATAAGTCTTGCAAAAAAGAGTTGTATCTACTTTACCCCTTACAAACTTATTCTCCAGAAGGAATGAGCTAAGTCTCTCATACCATGCTCTGGGAGCTTGCTTCAGACCGTAGAGTGATTTCTTCAATTTGAATACATGGTCTGGTTTCTTTTCATCTTCAAAACCTGGGGGTTGATGAACATAGACTTCCTCTGAGATATAACCATTTAGGAAGGCACTCTTTACGTCCATCTGATGTAGAACTATGTTGTGATTTACTGAGAAAGAGATCAACAGTCTGATTGCTTCCAGTCTTGCTACTGGAGCAAATGTTTCAGTGTAGTCTATTCCTTCCTGCTGGCTGTAGCCTTGAGCAACTAGCCTTGCCTTATTTCTGACTACATCTCCTTTCTCATTCAGCTTGTTTCTGAATACCCATTTCGTTCCAATAACATGGACACTCTCAGGCTTCTTCACTAAGCTCCAAACATCGTTCTTGGAAAATTGATTCAATTCTTCTTCCATGGCCAGAATCCAATCCTTGTCCTGAAGAGCTTCATCTATGGACTTGGGTTCAATTAAGGACACCAATCCTTTCAGACTCAGCAAGGTCTCTTCAGAGGGTCTAAAGGCAGATCTGGTTCTGACTGGTTCGTCTTTGTTGCCTAGAATCAATTCCTTAGGGTGAGCTGCAGTGATTCTGCTCTTCTTCAGAGTTTGTGAGTTAGAGGGACCAGCTTCTTCCTCTGGTTCATCTTCCTCTGGCTCAACTTCCTCTGGAGCTTTGCCTTTGTCAGAAACATTAATGCTTAAATCTGCAAACTTTTCAACAACAATTTTACCCTTTTCATTTCCTCCGAAGCCAACTTCGCCTCCAGGCTTAAGTTTCAGCTCTCGGAACATACGCTTTTCTCCCGTCATGTGACGCGAGCATCCACTGTCCAGATACCATGATTGGTGTTTCAGTGGAGCTATCAAGGATATCTGCAACATAGATAATCTTGTCCTTAGGTACCCACTTTCTGGGTCCTCTTTTGTTAGTTACCCCAGAGGTTCTGATCACCTTGGGTGTCTCAACATAATATTTTAAAGGAATATTTGCATGATATTTAGTCATAGAGAAAGATCCCTTTTTAAGAGGATGTTTAGCAACTTTAGCAGGTACAGGATCAGGCAATATGGTACCAGAGGGAACAAAGCATTCATACAAGGATTTAGCTTTAGACACAGAAGGCTCATTTCTAATTGGTTTAGAATAGCCAATGCCATGCATTCCATTTCTGCTTACGCCATAGATCATTGAAGCCATTAAGCTTCTATCCACGCTTTTAGCTAGGAATCTTTGAAAAGACTTTTCATACTTAGATTCATTCCTACAATCAGAGGCATCACAGGCAACAATTTCTTCTAACTTAGCAATCTGGTTCTTAAGCACAGAGTTAGAATTTACCAAAGCATGATTTTCATTTTTCAAATCAGAAATAATTTTCTCATGTTCAGAAGGAGTCTTGGAGACAGCAGATAAGTTCTTTTTCAACTTTTTATGCTTAGACAATAAAGAGTTATACTTATCCATGATATCAGACAAAGCATGTTTCAGTTCAGAGGTAGAGAAAGAAGCAAATACCTCATTTTCATCGTCTGAGTTAGGATCTCCTTCTGATTCTGAGTCAGAGTCAACAGCTTCCTTTGACTCTGCTCCTTTGTCTTTGACAATGGCCATGAGTCCTTGGACTTCACCATCAGAGTCAACATCCTCTGACTCTGATTCATCGAATGTCACCATCAGACTCTTCTTGGCCTTGAAGTGCTTCTTTGGCTTCTTGTCTTTCTTCAACTTTGGACAATCACTTTTGTAGTGCCCAGATTCTTTGCACTCAAAACATGTGACTTCCTTGATTGAAGACTTCTTCTGGCCTGAGGACTCATACTTTCCTTTTGCCTTTCCAGAGCCTTTGAACTTGCTCTGCCTGTGCTTCCAGATGCGGTTGAGTCTCTTGGAGATCAGAGTCAGCTCATCTTCATCAGAATCTTCTGATGCTTCTTCAGATTCTTCTTCTTCAGCTTGAAGAGCCTTTGACTTCTCAACCTTAGCCTTTTCAGATTTGGATTTCAAGGCTATGGACTTTTTCCTCAGATCTTGCATCTCTGAGCGCTTCAGCTCATGGCATTTCAAAATGCTGATGAGTTCTTCTAAACTCATATTCTCAACGTCTCTCGTGAGCTCTATTGAAGTCACCAAAGGCATCCAACTTTCAGGAAGACACCTGATGACTCTTATGACATGATCTTTTGTTGTGTAGCTCTTGTTGAGAGGTCGTATGCCAGCTACAAGCAATTGAAATCTGGAGAACATTTCTTCAATGGATTCATTTGGCTCCATGATGAAGGATTCATACTTTTGGATCAAAGACAATGCCTTTGATTCTTTGACCTTCTTGTTTCCTTCATGAGACATCTTCAGAGATTCAAAAATGCCTTTAGCAAACTCACGATCTGTAATCTTCTGGTACTCTTCATAGGAAATAGCACTTAGAAGAATTTCTCTTGCTTTGTGATGTTGTGAGTACAGCTTCTTTTGATCTGCAGTCATCTCTGACCTTGGGATCTTCTTGCCATCTGCATCAACTGGACGCTCGTAGCCATCCACAATAATATCCCAGAGATCTGCATCGAAACCCAGAAAGAAACTTTCCAGTCTATCTTTCCAATATTCGAACCTTTGACCGTCGAACATAGGAGGCTTTGCATTGTAACCATCTCTTTGAGTTTCACTGGTGGTGGCAGCCATTTTTTTTCACACCGGCCCGGATCACTGAACACTGTTAGGTGTGGTAATCAGAACTTGCGCTCTGATACCAATTGAAGGTATGAAAAACGGTAGAAAGGGGGGGGTTTGAATAACGTTTTCAGTACAAAACTTCCACCTTAAAGATTTTGACAAATCTTTCGAGAACTTAAGTGCTAAAGATAAGAGATAGAGAAGCACACAAGGATTTTATCCTGGTTCACTTGATAAATCACTCAAGCTACTCCAGTCCACCCGTTAAGGTGATTTCTTCCTTCTTAGAATAAAGGCAATCCACTAATCAGGTAAGAGTTACAACTGCACTTGAAACCTACAAGTGACTAACAATTACACTGACTTAGCTCACACTAAGATTCACTCTCTTAGTCTTCTCTAGGATCCGATCAACCTTGATCTCCTAAAGGAACTAAACAAACTGTTTATCAAAGAAATGTTTACAAGAGATTTGCTTCTAAAAAGCTAATAGTAAACTCAATGAATTTCAGATGAAAGAAAGCTTAGAATTTTTTGAATATGTCTTGCGTATGTGAATGTTTCTTCTAGCCGCTTCTTTCAATCTTCAGCCTCTATATATACTCCAAGGATTATGGTTGAGCGTTGCATGGGAAATGCTACCGTTGGAGGGCAGTTCTGGAAAATCCAGCTTCTGCTGTGGCTGAGAACGTTAGGTAGGTCGTCAGGAAGGTACACTTGCTTTTGTACTTGGATAGCGACTTGACCTTTTAACCTAGGAAACTTCTGATAAGGGGAATACTTCATATTGGAACTTGTGAAGCCGGTTGATCAGAGTCAGAGGGAAAGCACAGATCCTCTGACCATTGTATCTTCTGATTCTGAACTCAGAGGGAAGAACATGGCCTTCAGAGTTTCTTGCTTCTGGACTTCAGAGTTTCCACTATTCAGCTTCTGGATCTTCAGAGTCTTCTACACCATCAGAACATCTGAACCTTCAGTGTTTCTTGGTTATCAGAACTTCTGGATCTTCAGAGCTTCTAGCGACTGAGTCCACATCAGAGTTTGTATAGCTTCAGAACTTCTGAAGCTTTTCCACTGTTCATACTGAACATGGTGAATGCGAAAGCGTTGCTTGGGTTACCCTTTATACACAGTGCTTCTGATTTGTGTGAGATTGAGTTGAGGTCAGAGCCTGTAAATAGCACACTCAGAAAAACACGTTAGAGTACCACAATTGTTCATATCAAAAGATTAACTTGTAATCATCAAAACATAGAGTTGTACTACTCGATCAAAACTTGATCTTACACTTTTCTCCACCAACTAACACTTTACTCTAAGCACCAGCCTTACCTCAAAAATCACCAGCACCACCTCCGTGGAGAACCTTGTGGGGACCTCAACCGCGACCACAAAGGAGGCTCGCCCTCCTCCTCCCAGCCAGAAAAGAGGTATATTATTTCGGTTTGAGGAGGTTTGGCTAGATAAAGAGGAAGAATGCTCCAGGTTGATTGCTCATGTTTAGGGTCAGACGTCAGTTTTGAAGTTTCACCCGAAATCGTTGGCCTTAAATTGATCAAGAGTTTTGTTTTGCTACCATTATTAGCAACTGTGATTTCCTTGATTAATGGCAAAGGTAAGATTAAGTAATTACCTCTAGATAAAGAAAATTAAACATGTAAAGAAAATAAAATTAAGGATAGAAGTAACGCATATGTCACGCTTTTTGTTAAACTTTCGTATTTATGTTTTTCAGATTATATAAGAATTTTCCGTAAGTATTCATTACTGTTCCTATCCTAGCAACTGGTATGTGCGATATAATCACTTTGACCTTTGTCTTTATCATAAAATAATTTTTTTTAAGTTTTCCTCTCGATCAATCGTTCAGTCTTTCATATAATATATAGTTGTACGTTTGGCTGCCTAGCAATTGAACCTTTTATCATGTCTTATATGTTTTTACATAAGACAAATTCTTTATTACATTTCTTTAGGTATGTACGTATGTAAGCCTTAAAACAATATTTTGTATGCGATATTGCCCTTATTGCAGATGTTTGGGACCTCAATAATATTGCTTTCTTTTTCATATTGAATTGAGCCATGTTAACAACTTTTTTGTGGTTACATGAGTCTCTGAGTTTGCTATCATGGATTGAGTTATTGGCTTATATGTTTGGCTTGAAAATTCTCTTTCTTTAAAATGCAATTAGACAAACTAGCATAGAAGAAGTGTATACTACATTCAGGTCAAATTGGTTTGGTTTTTTTCTTGATTTCAAATAATTTACAACCTAGGACTGAATAAATTTTGTCTGAAAATGTCAATCTGTTCAAATTGATAATGGCTGAGATTGAGTTGCAATTGTGATTTGGTTCAAACTTTGGACAACGAATGAAATCTATCATATCTATGCATCAATTTAGTATTCATATTCTTGAAAATCTACATTGTCATAATGCGTTCTCATATCTCGTTTGACTTATATATTATCATGATTTTGTTTCTTGTATGTACCGCAGGTGGTACCATTGTAAGCTTAGAATGCTTTAAATAATCACAATTCTTATAATTTTACAAGCTAGAATGCTTTTAATAATCACAACTCTCACGACAACATTAATCCAATGTACTTCATTTTCGCCTTCTTAATTGGTTCAGGATAGCATTGAGGATTGCAATATAATTAAGTTATATTCTCTCATCTTATCAATTGCCACATGATTCATGACATTGCAAATATTGCGCCTTAACTGAGCAACCAGCAAAAACTTCTTAGCGTAAGACTGAAAGCCACCATCGACAAAAGTATCAATTGTTGGGATTCGTATGTATGACTATGATTTTGAACCAACTTGGATGTGAGGAGTGTGCTTGTTATCATCTTCTTCTCCTTCAGAGTTTGATGAGCTGAATTTCAAATATGGGTTTTGAACGAACTTGGATGTGGAGGTGCAGGGCCTCCATTTCAAAAGAAGAGAACTCAAGTTCCTCATCATTTTCTAGCTAGTACTAAAGAAAGGTTTCACTCGATCTTAATATATAATGTCACTTGCTAATCCAATTAGACTAATTGAAGAATTCCTTCTCATCAGTTTTATTAATTTTTTTTTATTTCTTACAACATATACTTACATAATATAGAAATACTAGCATTCGATGGCCAATTCACAATGGCGATTATTTTTATCGTTAACTTTCACCTACATCCTTGACAAAATCGTTGCTAATACCAAAAACTTGATCGTTAAAAAATGGGTGAAAATATTGACAACTACAAATCAATGATAATCATATTGACAATATTGTCGTTAAGTGATTGCCGCTAATTTAGTTAGCTATAGGCCGACACTACACATGTGTCATGTGTGCCGATACTATCGTCCTTTAGTTAGCGTTGGTCATATAGACAAATTCTAACTTCACCATGTAGATCGGTTGTAGTAGGAAAACTTTGTAAAAAAAGTGAAATAACAGTAGCATATAGTGTAAAACTCATAAAATCAAAAACTCGACGAAATGGTCCAGGTGTTGCTAATGGGGAAAAGACTCTATTCATAATGGTATTGTGCATTTGCAAAGAACACAAGGTTTGTGTTTCCTGCAAATGCATTTGAGATCATTTGAAGAGATTTTTTTTTCTGTATTACGATACATTTATAGACCATTTTATTAAGATTTTCAATTCATCAGTGTCACATTATATGATACGGTGATTTGATTTTTTATTTATCATATTAGTCCATTCACATGTTTACAATAGATATTCAACATCAAAACCAAGTATTTTGACAATTTTTTATAGTTCTTTCCACTTTTTCATGCAATGCTATAGAATGCTTCCCCTTTGACATACAAACAGTATAATTGCGTCATAAAAAATAGTAAATGACAAACACATTCTTAAATTGATGCTTCATTCATTTTAGTAATCAAGATGATCCACGAATCTTTATAGAAAGAGATAACTAGACTATTTTACTTTTTAATTCCATACCATAACTGGTGCTATCAACATTTCTATTTGTCTCTCTTCACGCATTTTTACTATTGCAGCAATCTTCCAGTGATGACGCTTCTACTTAGTTATGTTTAGCTCGAGTCTTCTTGCCATAGTTGGGGCTGGAAATCAGGTTTATTTCTTGTACTACTAATCATGTTTTCTTGTCTACTTTGTGAATTGATTTTGTGCTTTCTCTCTGATAATGTATTGTTTTGACTATGTTGCAGATATCTTTCAAGAGTTAGAAGGAGAACTAATATTTCAATTGAAGATGTAATTAAAAGACTTCAATTTCTTTCTTTTTTAGAATTGAGATTTGTTGTCTATTGTTATGAATTTTCTCATATTTTATGATGATATGAACACTACTTTTGTAATCCTTTATTTAGTACATATGTTTGTTCTGCTTCTATTTTGTTGTAGCAGCTTGCAGAGCAGGATAGCCATTCTCACAAACATGTCTTTCTCTTTTTGAGAGCTTGCTATAATAGATGATATCTTTGTTATGTTCTATGTTTGTTGCATTTTAAAAACAAAACATAACAATGTATATATTATTTTAACTTTTGACTAAAACAGGTGGATCCAAAGGGAATAGAATAGAAAAAATGGAAAATGTTGTGGGGCACGACCTTGGGGCTCGTGCACCACGCACGAAGCATTTTCTGGCGGTTAGAAACCGCCAGAAACCGTAGCTTTTCTTTTTATTTTGACAGTTGTAATTTTGTGGCGGTTTTGAACCGCCAGAAATAGTAGGTTTGCTTTTTTTTTTGGCAGTTGTAATTTTGTGGCGGTTTAAAACCACCACAAAATTACTCTCGTGCATTCTTCGTACGTGCCCTCTCGTACTATATAGCATGGTCCTATTTTGTATTGTATGTGACCCAAACATAATGGTTAACATATGATTAGCAATCATAAAATCAAAGCATCATAGCATAAATAAAACCCAAAAGTCATGACTCTTGTTGAAAAGTGGTGGTAATGAGATTTCCCATGTGTTGGATCAAATGTGTCGACATGAATATATATTACATTGCATTATAGTATACATTTTAAAACATACAAATTGTGACATTTTGAAAATTGAGTAACGTGATTCTAGATTAAGGACACAACATTGATTTAATTTAGTATTTGTTTATACTTGATTTCTATAATGTTTTTTAATGGTTAATAATCTTTCGAGGGAAACAAGAGTTTTTTAAACATACAGTAGTGTGACGTTAGTTTAGTGGTGAGAATTAGTGGCTATTTGCTTCTTTAGATTAATTGTTGTTGGTCATCTAAATATTACTTACTAAGTACATAATTCAAAAGAATTTAATTTCAATAAAGATATGATACATAAAACTTGTGCTAGGCTTTAGTGAGAATTAATGGCTATATATTTGTGCTAGTTTCCTTGTATGTGTATATACAAGCTATTGATCACTTATTTAGATCAATAGATGTTGGTCATCTAAATACTACTTACTAAGTACATGATTCAAAAGCATTAGATTTCAATAAAGTATGATATATAGAACTTGTGTTAGGCTTTAGACAAAAAATTACCTTTGGAGTGAGAATTTGTGGACAAAAAATATAGATAGAACGTAAAAATACAAAAAAAAAAAAAGGACTGGCGTCGGTTTCAACCGATGCTAGTAAAATATCAAAATGGTCAATTGAAAAAATGGTTTTGCAGTGGTTTCAACCGCTACTAATATATGATCATAATGGCCAGTTCAAAAAATAGGTTTCGCGTCGGTTTAGACCCACGCTAGTGCTTTAAAACTCATATAGCGGCGGTTGTGCCGGCGGTTTTCCTTTGACCGCCGCTAGTTGATTGAAGTCCATTCAGCGACGGTTCTAACCGACACTAAATGAGCAAACTGACCAACGCCAAACCAGCGAATTTTTGTAGTGTCTCTAGTTTTAATTATGTTTGATATTAGTTATACATGTTATTTTAGCAAATTGGATTTCTCTGTTTAAAAATACTACGAGTTAGTTGAGTAAGCTATCAACAAGCAAAACAAACTTGAGATAAGTTCACATATTATAATAGTTGTACAATTGTACTAGGTGCTAACTTGCAATTACTTTTTTTTGACTTAGAAAGTAGTTTCTGAATGTCAACCGCGGGCAACATGAATTTTGGTGTGTCGCTTTCTTTCTCAACCTGCAACATGTTTAATGTTTTTTTTTGGAAAGTTGCAACATGTTTAATGTTAAACGGAGAAGATAGTCGTGTGAACATAGTAATTACATTTTAGTTGCAAACATTAATAAAAAGGAATTGTAGGCTTTTCGTTAACAGAAAATTAAATTTTATTAGAGAAAAATGAAATTATTACAACTAGGTAGTCATGAATAGAGTATTGGGGGGGTAGTTAAAAAAAAAGTATTTGGGTGTGGACCGGGCGGGTCATTACAAGCCCGTTGACCCGCCCGGTAAGGCCAACACTAAGTTGATTAGGACGTAGACCCCAGCTTGAAGATGTGGGCCCGAGTTGTTTTGTCTTGTTATATTGTACACATATGCATTTGTCTTATTCAACATAAGGATTTGGGCCCTGCATGTAAGACCCAAATCCATGAACATTCTAGATAAGGATCACTCCTACTATAAAAAGGGTGTCCTCACCTTGTACAAAGGATCTTTTTTACCATTTATGAGATAATTTCCTTATATACATATTGCTTACTTATTTTAGCTCTGCTAGGGTTTATCAAGGGTACTTTATTCCTATAGTTATACCTTAGACCAGAACATTGGCGCTGTCTGTGGCTCTTACTCAGTGATTGTTTTTCTACTGACGTGAGAGGCGGTTTTTTCTTTGATGGAGACACGTTCTTGTGGTGGGCGAGCACCACGACGTCGTGGTGGTGGCCGTCATAGTGGAGGCAGAAGCCAGGCACATGCGCTTCAGCATGAAATGGAGGATGAGGCTTCCTCCGATGGGGCGTCAGTGACGGTGCGATCTCACGCCACCACGACGCCGGACAACCCGGAACGGCCGGCCGCGCCGGTTAGATCAGAACTAGATCTTAAGGCAAAGCTTCCCACTCCGGAGACAGAGGATCCCCATGTTGAAACGCATGTGCAAGCAAAGGACCATGCACCCGGAGCCTCATCTGCGGAGCTAAGGCAGGTGTTGGACACTATTCAGGCGGTTCAACGTCAGAATGAACACTTACAGGCTCAGGTAGAGTATCTTAATCAAATGCGCGACTTAAGGCGTGGACAACGTGTGGATGCTGAGGATGTGGTGGATTTTCAGCCCTTTGCGGCCATAGTCGCTGCAGTTGAGATTCCAGAGCATTTGCAAACTCTGACTTTGGATATGTGTAGGGGAGATACCGACCCAATCAACCATTTACGGTATTTTAATACTAAGATGGTCATTGGAGGGGCGACCGACGCTGTGAAGTGCAGATTGTTACCTTCAACATTTAAGGGTGTGGCCATGACTTGGTTTATTAAACAACCTCCATATTCCATTTCCAACTTCACTGATTTGTCAACTAAGTTTCTAACACAATTCTCGACCAATCGAGCACAAAAGGCGACCCCAGCTGATTTATTCAATATTCGCCAACATGCGGACGAGCGTATCAAAACATACATGTCTCAATTTAGCAGAGTTTCAGTGCAGTTAGAGTACGCCAGTCCGGACGTATGTGTGGCGGCCTTCAAAAATGGGCTTAGATGCGGCTCATTGAACAAAGATTTAACTAGAAGGCCTGCCAAAGATATGACGTATTTGCGTGCACGTGTACAAGAATTTATCTTGGTTGAACAGGATGAGCAAACTAAAAAAGATAGGGACAATTGGCGGGCTCAACCGGACGTTCCATCAGAAAAAGGCCGCGCTTCTAAAGAACAACGACCCGCTCAAACACCGCGCCAGCCAAAGGCCGGCGCCCTATCCTGCAGGAAGACAGGGGCCACAAAGTAACACTTGGCATCGGAACAATCAACCTACTTCGGTGAATCCGGCGGTCCAAGGAGGAAATGCTCCCGCCCAGGGTCATCAAACCAAATTGAACGCCCCTCTCAGCACAATACTGCGAGCAGTAGGGCAAACCAATGTAGTCCAATACCCAAGGCCACCTAGGCGACCTCCTGCGAACGTGGACACAACAAAGTGGTGTGAATTCCATAAAGCCATGGGACACAATACTGATAATTGCTGGACCTTGCGCAAGGAGATTGAACGACTGATCAAAGCGGGGCATTTGTCCAACTTTGTCTCAGGAGAAAATACACAGCTAGAAGCAGTCAAAAACACGGGCGGTGATTTGTCAAAGGGTAAGGAGGTAGTCGAGGAGTTGGGAGTACCCGCCTGGTCTTGCTCATCAATCGCAGGGGGATTTGGCGGTGGGCGTGTATCTAGCGAAGGAAGGAAAAGATATGTCGAGGCAGTAAACTCGGTGCACCACGCTTACGAGGGGGAATGTTGGCTGAATCATACTCCTATTACTTTCTCGCCAAAAGATTTTGATCATGTGATTCCTCATGATAATGATCCAATAGTGGTGACTCTGCGCGTAAATAACTATGTTACTAAGAAAGTTTTTCTAGACCAAGGCAGTTCCGCAGACATCATATATGGCGATGCATTTGAAAGATTGGGCTTGAAGGAGTCAGACTTAAAGCCATATACGAGGTGTTTAGTTGGATTCACAGGCGATCGGGCCAAGGTGCGAGGCTATGTGGAATTGGACACTGCTTTTGGTGAGGGTGAATATGTGAAGAAATTTCAAGTAAAGTATTTGGTTCTTCCATGTAAGGCGACGTATAATGTGCTTCTTGGACGCGATACTTTGAACAAAATATGTGCAATAATTTCAACCGCCCATTTAATAGTAAAGTATCCAGCTTGCAATGGAAAGGTGGGGATTTTGAGGGTGGATCAAGAGGCCGCCCGAGCATGTTATGCACAAAGTTTGGAACTTTATGGTAAGAAGGCAGCCAAGGAAGCACATCGCGTCACGGAAATTTTTCCACATGAAAATTTTAATTTGGATCCTCGTGATGATTCGGAGGAGTTAAGACCTCAGCCGGCGGAAGAAACCAAATCTGTTCACTTATCTGGGCGTGCTTTGAAAATTGGGAGCACCTTGTCAAAGGAACAAGAGGACCGATTGGTCCAACTACTAAAAAACAATTTGGATTTATTCGCATGGACAATTAAGGATGTTCCAGGCATTGATCCCAACGTTATATCCCATCACTTGTCAATCCAGCAAGGGGCCAAGCCATGTTACAAGCTCGTAGGCGGATGGGCGAGGAAAAGGACAAGGCAGTACAAATAGAAACTCAAAAGTTACTTGAAGGAAAGTTCATTGGAGAAGTTCAATACCCAACATGGTTGGCAAATGTTGTTATGGTGCGAAAGGCTAATGAGAAATGGAGAATGTGTACAGATTACACAAGTCTAAACAAAGTTTGCCCAAAGGATTCTTATCCGCTCCCAAACGTGGACAAGTTAGTAGATGGGGCGTCTGGGAATGAAATGCTCAGTTTAATGGATGCATATTCAGGATACAACCAAATTATGATGTATCGCCCTGATGAGGAGAAAACGGCGTTCATGACAAGTCAGGCGAACTATTGTTACAAGACGATGCCTTTTGGTTTGAAGAATGCAGGAGCGACCTACCAGCGATTGATGGACAAGGTTTTTACAAGTCAAGTGGGAAGAAACATGGAAGTGTATGTGGATGACATGATTGTTAAAACTGTCAAAGGGGGCGAGCATCACGAAGACTTGGCCGAGGCATTTGCACAGATCCGGAAATACAATATGAGATTCAATCCAGAGAAATGTTCCTTTGGAACTTTAGGTGGCAAGTTTTTAGGATTCATGGTCACTTCAAGGGGGATCGAGGTTAATCCTGACAAATGCAAAGCTATAGTAGACATGAAAAGCCCGTCCAATATTCGCGAGGTCCAGAGGTTAACAGGACGGTTGGCGGCTTTATCTCGGTTTTTGCCAAAAGCAGGTGATAGGGCGGCGCCATTTTTTGCATGCTTAAAAAAGAATACAACTTTCCAATGGACAGGAGCGTGCGAAGAGGCCTTCCAGCAGCTTAAGAAGTTGTTGGCCTCACCGCCTATGCTAGCTAAGCCAACGCCAAGAACTCCTTTAATTCTTTACTTGGCGGTCACTGTAACGCCCCGAATTTCAGGGGTTACGGTAACAATCTGATAAAGTAAAAATGCAATATTTTCCAAAAGAATTCATAAACACGAGTATTATTTTTTCTTTTCAAATGTATTTCCAAAACATGTCATGCATACTCCCAACTACAAAGGGATTTACATCAAGCCTTGAACAAGGCGAGTACCCGAAACCCCAAATATAAATTTCTAAAATCGTTATGCAAGCTTAAACCAATAATGGTTAGCTCTCTAATTCAAGACTCTAACTCTACACCCGACTCTATTCTTCAAGTCTTCCACAGTTCTTCAAGTTCTCCTCTCCGACTCGTACGAAGGTCAAGCTCCATCAAAGATTCTCCATCGCCTAATAGCGTTAAGCGCCCAAACAACAAGTAGCAAACAGAAAGGGTTAACTCCATGCCATTACCACGTATGAAAGAGAAAAGCATGCTATTCAGATATAAGTGCATAACGTGGCACATAAGCTAACAACCTAATTCAAGATAGATGACGACATATATTCAACTATATAGATTTAAATCAACTATCAACAACCTCAACAATATTTCTACTCAGATATCAACAACTTAACAACATATATATTAACTCAGATATCAACAACTTAACAATGTAACATTTATTCAGACATCAACTTAACAACATATATACCACAAATAGATAAACTAACAATATAATCAAAGATAGATATCAATAGGAGCAGCAACATAGAATCAGACCAGATATAAACAACTTCAACAATATAGAATAAAATCATATGACAATAACCTCAAATCAGATATAAACGATATCACAACATATCATCAAATCAGATATAAACAAAATCACATCAAATCAGATATCAACAACCTCAACAATATAACATCAAATCAGTTATCAACCAAAACATCAGAAGCAAATATTATTGCCCTATAATGCAACTATATGCTGCTAACCAAAATGGATCGATCAATAATGTCTCGCAAGACGGGACAGAGCGAGGAACGGACTCCCCTGAACTATCACCAAATAGCGCCCATGAAAGACGGGACAGACGGAGAACGGACTCCCCTGAATGCCACTTAATAACGCCCATGAAAAACGGGACAGTCCTGTGAAAATATCCACTCCACTGCCACTTAATAACGCCCATGAAAGACGGGACAGACGGAGAACGGACTCCCCTGAATTTCACTTTATAACGCCTCGAAAGACGGGACAATCCCGTGGGACAAACCCACCTCACCGCCACTTCAAGCAAACCAAAACATTTCATCCAACTCAGTGGTCACTCAAACAACAATCTCAAATTCAATAATCAAATCAACAAAATCACATGTTATTCATATTATCAACCAACATACGTCTCATCAAAATGCATACTAACTCAGCTCACTATTTCAACATAACAACAATCAAGGTATCAACAATAACCATGTCTTATCCACTAGAAAGCAGTAATGACAGAAACCAGTAAACGGCCGAAGCCTCTCAGAAAACGGAGACACACGTCTCAATAAGTTCACTCGGCCGAAGCCTTCAGAAAACATTTAGCACAAGCCTCATAAACAATCAACATAAGCAAGCATACAACATTGAAAGCATACCAACATTTCAATCAATTGCCAATCAAGTTTAAACAACTTCATCTCAAACGCATGCAGTGCGATAAAAGCATGCAAGACTCAAAGACGCTCTAAAACTGAGTTACCCTTACCTTAGCCAATTTCTCCATCCAAGCTCAACATCCCAGTCCAATCCAAAATAAAGCTCCCGAACTTAGCAAGTTTCCCGGGCGTCCTCCTCAGTTGTGAAACCTCACCAATTGCTCCAAAGTCTCTTTCCTCAGCTCAACTCGTTCCAAACCTTAAGCAAAGTATCATTGCTTAGTCGCTAAGAAACAATACAACTAATAACACTATCAAAACCCGAAAAGAAGCTTTCGAAGCTCTAGAGTTCGACATTTAGGAACAAATGGACAATAAGACATGTTTTTGCTAAAATGCGCATAACTCGAGCTACAGAACTCGGAATGACATGAAACCAACGCCAAAATTTCGACAACGAAGAGGGCTACGCTATGGCTCAGGCCATACTAACCCAAAAATTATTTTTGGACACGGTACAGCTCCAAAAATTTTCGGCCACTTTAGAACATAGGGTTTCCGAACTTTTTCTTCGATCTAATATAATTCCTAGGTATTCGTAGGTGATATCTAGGCCAGAGAAACTCTCAGAAATATTTAACGACTGAAAATACGACTCAGGGGTATTTTGGTCCAGAATTAATGACCAAAAACTCAAAGTTGAAATTCTAAAAAACAAAATTGATGGGGTTGTTCCCAACGACGTTTATAGCACTTAATCTCAAGGGTACTAAGCTTGGTTGCGACTTTTTGATAATTAAGTAAGCACATGTGAAGAAAATTGGTTTTTAGTCAGTTTTTCATATCTACGGCGACTCGGTGAAAATCCGAACGATCCGACAGTGATTATAGCATGTTGGGTTGCAGTAGAAGATAGTTGGAAAGGAAAATCGAGGTAATCGGACATTTTTACAAAAAAACTCTTTGAGCACAGAAATAGATAGAATAAGCCGACAGAAAGCAGAAATAGAAGTAGGATTAAGCATCCTTACCTCTGTGCCTACGCGTAGCTTCCGAAATCAGGACGATCGGGCAAGGATTGAAGAAAAATCTCACTCTCTCTTTCTCTCTTGGAGCTCTCGGCCACTTTGGGAGAAAATGAGATATTTTCTCATTTTTCCCTTTTTATAAGAGAGGGGAAAATCCGAAAAATCTATATTTCGCGGTTCCGGTCGTTTTGGTACTTTCATCTGCTGATAAAAATTGAGTATTCGGCGACAGAATGTCAAAACTCAAATCAAGGTTCTTTTAATTGAGGAAAACGTCTCAAAGACGGTGTGAGTCGATTTACGCCGAAAAACTACTTTTTGCAGTCGACGTCGGATGGAGAAACTTCCTTCTGAAGAAATGTCGCAATTGCTGAAAGAATTGTGACAACGCGGATGGAAACTTCGTTAGAAGCTCCGGTTTAAATTTAATTTTCATAAAAAACTCATTAAATACATTAAGAAGTAAAATCCTCCTACCTTTGTATTAAAATAAATGAAGCAATAGCAAATTTCTTTGTAATTAATATATGAAATAATAAAATAAAAAACTGAAAAAATTTGTATTCTCAAAAGTAATTTAACTACCTAAATTGAATAATAATATTCATAAACACAAAAGTTGACTTGAATTTTGCATTAGGAAAAAATAACTAAAATTAAACTTGATTAATGACAAAATAATATTTTCAATAAAAAAACTTAGATAAAATTGTTTAAATTTAGAAATGACGCTATAAGGTATTTCCTACTTATCTATTTCTGTTTTTTTTCCTATTGCTATTATACTCACTTGAGAGAGTTTTGTTCTCAAGACAAATTTTATTCAAATAAATTTCCATTTTCTAAAAAAACTATAACGTATGTGTTTTTTATTTGAAAAAAAAATCTCAATATAATTTTATGATCAAATTATATATTAGTAAAAACGATTTTGAGCAAGGTTAATAGAGAAAAAAGTTATGACAAAAGATGAAAAAATATAAATTTACTACATAATACTCAATATATTTCATTTATATCTTATTATAGTTGAAAAAGATGAAATTACTTTATTTTTTTCGATTTTAACATGTGTAAACCTGTTTGGGAAATTGTGATTTCCCTTCCAAATAAATGACTTTCTCATTAAAAAGTACAAAATATGGTAAAACAACTCTTTTTATGGCATTAAAAACTTATTTCTTAATATTTTTTTTTCAAAAAGACTGTATTATTTTTCTCATTATTAAATAAATAAATTTTTAAAATGATTCATTGCTGATTATTAAATATTAATTATTTAATTTGAGTAATATTAATTATTTACAAAGAGATCTTCAATACTATTTATTGAAAAGTCTTTTTTTTGAAATTATTGAAATGTTGAACGCTATTATTAGTATTATTTATTTTAAAATAAAAACAATTTAACATTAAGACAATAATTTAAACTATAATCATTGTTATTTAATGTTAAAAATGCTGTGAACAAACCCGTGCAACGCACGGGTATAATATCTAGTATATAAGTAAAGGAGACTTGAGTTTTTACATGCATTAAATGTATTAAATCATAAAAGCTCACATACATTTATATTAAATACATTAAAAAATAACAAAAAAATATTAAATAAATTAAAAACTGAAAAAAATTATAATAAAAAACAATTCAACTACTTATAGACTGAAAATTGACTTGAGCTTTGAATTTGACAAATATAAAAAAAATTAAATTTTTTTAATAAAATAGTATTTATTAATAAAAAATTTAGATAAAAAAGTTTTAAAATAAATTGGTTTAATCTATATATATATATAGCTATTCTACATACAAATGTAAAGCAGACTTGAAAAAATATAATTGAACACGTAAAGAAATAATAAATGTATTTTCTATTAAAAAAATTAAATAAAAAAATGAAAACTAAAATAAAAACTACATCCACTTTATTTTTCATTATATTAATTATTAATTGCTAAACTTTTCAATTTCTCATATTTAAAAGTAAATATTAAAATTTAAAACTTTTCAATTTATCATATTTAAAATTAAATATTTAAATTATTTAAATTTTAATTTTTCATTACAACTTCAGGTGAAGTTTTACAAAATAATAATAATTGAAATTGAATACCTTTACATTAATGACAATAATAGATTGTTAATAATAATTATAAATTTTATTAGTTATTTATCATAAATTGAGAAATAAAAAAAAAACTTATTAACTATTTCTTACTTATAAAAAATATTTATTAATAAATAATGTCGAAAAAATAGTTGAAAATTTAAAAAATGTCTCTATAAGATATTTATTATTACTATATTGAATGTATGTATTATTTGAAAAAAGATTCTTTAAATATGATTTTTGATCTATTATATAGTAGTAAAAATAACTTGAGGAAGCATAACAGAGAAAAATAATTATAATAAAAGTTGAATAAATTTAAATTTACTAAATTTTACGATAATAAAATTATAAATTATTATAATTTTTAAAGTTATAATTATTTCATTGTTGATAAAAAATATGTTATCATAACTTATATTAAAACATCATTACTTGATTTAAAATATTTCAAATTCACTTAAGGATTTCTCAAATTATTAAATAAATAAATTATTAATTTGGTTTATAAGGGTGAGTTGTGATTGAAAAATAGAACAACATATGGGGACAATATTTCTCCTAACTGAATATCCATGTTTATAACCGGATATATAATAAATCAATCTGCCAAAAACAGAGAACCTAAATCAATAGAATAGGTTACAACCAAATTTTTTAAAATTAATTTAATACTAATACAAAAGAAATTTAATTACTCCATAATAATTTTTATACTTTATTTAAAAAATAGTGTAAAGAAACCCGTGCAACGCACGGGTATTATTTCTAGTTAAATGTATATCATGTTCGTTTTTACAAGAATTAATTAGAAGTTTGTGGATCTTAGCTATTTTTTGATATTTAATTGAAATTGAATTAAAAAAATTTACATTATTGAAAAAAGAGTAAAATAAACTCCCTCCCTTGAGGTTTGCCAAAATGACACTCAGCCACATTCTTAACCAAAATCTACACTCCACCCTACTCAATCTAACAAGTTAACTACATGTTAAAAGATGCTAACGAAATATTCTCTTTAATTTCAAACTAATAAATTTAAATATTTAAATAATAATAAAATTAAAAAAAAAATCCCTTTATTATTTTTTATTTCAAGAAGTTTAAGATATTTACAATTAAATATTTTCACAGTATTGTATAGGAATATCAATAACATTTAAGTTTACAAATATAAATTTAGACTGAACAAACACTTCTATTTTGGGTAAATAGCCAACTTAGTCCCTGAATGTGCCAGCCGACTTCACATTGGTCCCTAAACTTCTAAAATGCCTCTCGCGGTCCCTGAATGTGACAAAATCTATTCACGGTAGTCCTTGGGTTAAAAAAATTTGACGGACGTTAAGGGAATCCGTGATGTGGAATTTTTTTCCATCCAAGAGTGCTGATGTGGAAATTATTTATTTTCCCCCAAAAAATGAAGAAAATGAAACTTCATCTTCTTCCTCCTCCTCCCTCAACCTTCATCTTCTTTCTCTCAACCTAACCTTCAAAATCAGAACCCCACCAAGCACCACTGCCACCACCACCAAATCCCCCCTCTCACCCAACACCACCACCACCACCGAAACCCTCTTCCACCAACACCAACCTCCCTCAACCTTCATCTTCTTCCACAAATCAGATCTCAGATTCGGAGGGTCCAAATCCAGCTACTCCAACCCGCACGGTTGGATTCGAGTCGGGAGGGATCCGAAAAGAGGTATCACTTCGCCATGCACTGCTGGCCAGGGTACTTGAGGGAGAATAATCATAGCTTCACGTCCTGTAACATTTTCCCCTAAACCCTTCATCTTGGTCTCTAAATTGTAAATTCACAATTCGCACAAACTCTACACCATCGTCTATTGGTGGGGACGGAGGTGAGAGTGAAGATCTTGCATATCCTTCTCAAAATCGCACTTTACATGTTTGTATCTTTGCTTCAATGGGTTGTATGTTTACAAAATTTCATTCTTTTACTCGGCCTTCTTTTCTTGAATATATCATGAATTGGGTATTTGAAGAATGGAAAAAAAATGATGTTTTTTCTTGACAAATGTCACTCTGTCTTGATATTTGTTGATCTCCTACGAAGAGTAAGTTCTCCTTTTCATTTTCAACATAACTTTTGTAAGATGATGAACTTGTTCTGCTTTTTGGGTATGTTTTTTTTATCGTACATGTTGGAGAAGGTGGGAAATAGGGAGTGGAGATGTTGGATTTCACTCTTATGGGAAGTAAGAAAGTTGAGAACTTTGAGATTGCAACAAGAAGAAGATGGGGGTCTGGAGAGAAAAAATCTAAAGAGGATGAGTTGGAAGCTCTCATCGTGAAAATTACCTCATTGTTGAAGTTTTTTGGGTTCAATTTGTGATGAAGTTGGAAGATTTTTGGATCTGAATCAGAATTTGGAGGTGATAGAAATTCTTTTTTTTTTTCACATTGGGGACTAGTTTGCCACATTGAGGGACTAATTTGACGTCTAAATGTTTTCTCAGATTCCAATTCCACGTAGGAAGTCCACCTAGGCAAAAAAAATTATAAAAAATAAATTTGTTAACGTCCGTCAACTTTTTTTTTAACCGAGGGACTAACATGAATGAGTTTTGCTACATTCAGGGACCGCGGAAGGCATTTTAGAAGTTTAGGGACCAATGTGAAGTCGGCTGAAACATTTAGGGACCAAATTGGCTATTTACCCCTTCTATTTTTCTTTTAACTTATTTTCATGATTAATTGTACTAACAAAATTTCATGATTAATTAGATGACATTTATTCCAATGAAAAGCCCCCAAAAAAAAATTATAATTGTTCTGGTTACCCTCTCAATTAGTATATTTTTTTTTGAGAGCAAAATAGATTATTCATTAAGAATCAAAAGAAGGTACAATCCAAAGGGAAAGGATAAAACAAAACCACAAAGCCACCCAAAGACCACAAACAAACACTCAATTAGTATATTATTAGCTTCATAGATTGGTTGCACTTGCAACATGCAAAATTATCTTAGTAAATAAAATGGAAAATGCAACAAATAAGAGATGATTATTACGTGAGGTGTTTGGTCTACTAGCATAACTGAATAAGGTATAGTTTCATATCTAAAAAAAATTGGATTTAAATTCTTAGTAATCTCAATCATATGACGTTGCATGTCCTCGAATGATAACTCAAGTGGTAAGAGCTTGGGGATATATGAGTTGGGTGTGGGAAGTCTTAAATGATGCAATTATCTTTTCAATGTACCAATAAAAAATTAAAATATAATTCATATATCTTGAAATTATAATCCAAGATGAATTTTATGAAGAAAAAAGTCATCTAATATTATAAATTATATTGTGAGAATATTTGTAGCTTTCGTCAACATATAATACAGTAAATAGTTTCAAATAGATTATTATAAAAATTATTAATTGTAAATTTCTTACACTTTTTTAAATAAAAATAAAAATAATTTTTTTTATTATTTGAAAATTTAAATCTATTAGTTTGGAAATAAAGGGAATATTTCGTGAGCATCTATCAAGATGTAGTTAACTTGGTAGAGTAAGTGGGGTGGAGTGTAGATTTTAATTAAGAATGAGACTGAGTGTCATATGGGCAAACCTCAAGAGAGGGGAGTACTTTATATTACTATGGTACATTTTGGCGGTGATGATCTATTATATTGTATTGTGATGTTTCTAAGACAATGATAATTTTTATGTCTTATGATTGTGAATAGAACAACCATTTTAATGTCTTACTTCATGTTATGATCTTCCAATTTTTAATGTGAGAAGCAATAATATTGGTGCTTTTATCTTCTAAATACAACAGGGTCACTAAATTCCATAGCAATCAAGCTATAATTGTGATTATTGTAATTTAAAATGAGTTATTAAAATATATAAAAATAAAAATAAATGTGGGTATTTCAAAACCGTGAGTATAGAAAAATTATGTATCTGTAGTATGCTTTATACTAACAGTTAGTTTGCTTTGGTATATCTTAATTTCAAAACTGTTACTAAACTCTGTAGTAACGACTCTGAAACCGTGGGTATAGGAAAATTATGTATCTCTAGTATACCTTATACTGACAGTTAGTTGCAGTTGGTATATCTTAAAAGTTATTGTAATGAAAATAGAACCGTCACTAAAGCCTATAACATTAGGAATTAAACTGTTGGTATTGAGAATTTGTGGGTCCCTACTAATGCTTATACCAAGGGTAAAAAAAGCGTACGTATATCTTAAAGTATGTACCTATGGATGCTTAACCGTAGCTAAAGGATATACCGACGGAATTTTTTTCGTAGGTATAGTGACTCAAAGTCTACGAAATGAATTGTCCGTCGGTAAATTTTTTTGCTCTATACCTACGGGTTTTAACTCTTAAGTAACAGTTTTCTGCCGTTGGTATATGGCAAATTTCTTGTAGTGAGTGTATTTTACTCTTGAATAAATAAATTGCACCATCCAGAGATTGATCTCTGAACCTTCCCCTCCTCAACCCATATATCCCTCTAGCTCTTACAACTTGAGTTATCATTCGGTAGCCTCTCTCTTTACAATCCTGATGCCACGTGTTTATCATTTAAGTTTTGGGAAAAAACTAAGTTAGTATCAAGCTAAGTTTCTTGTATTTCCTTAAATTCTCAGATCTTTTATTGGAAATATGCTCTGTTAAGTTTCAAGAAAAGAAATTAGAGCATTTCAAAATTCAACATTTTTCAGTGTGAAAACGATTCAAATGTTTTGTTTTTTTTTTTTCTCTATAATTTGCAATATTAGGAGCCAACATGTGAACACTTGTTTTTTAAAAGCAAAAATAACTATTTATATATTCATAATAATAAATTATGAGAGACACCCTTCTCATCTTTTAAAGCAAAAAAAGAAAAGTCAGACCATAGTCCATATACGCAATTCAATCAATTGGTTACGTTTGAAATTTCTCTCTTTTAAATTTTCACTCACACAAGCAATAATAATATGCATAAAAATTAAAAAAGTGAGCTATGAGTAATATTAGAAAGTTTATAAATTTATGTACCAAAAGAAAGTTTATAAATTTAATAACAACTTAAATGTTATTAACTTAACTACATTATCTCCAAAAAAAAACTTAGCTACATTTCTTAAGGATATATGAAGCAGTTACTTGATTCTTCAAATGAGTATCGTCATTGTTGTCGTTGCCAATAGACGCATAAACACGTGGATATAATATACCATGGATTTATATTATATGGATTTAAGTTTTGGAATAAAATTAAAACTAAGTTAGTATCAAGTTTCTTGTATTTCCTAAAATTCTCAGATATTTTATTGGAAATATGCTGTTAAGTTTCAAGAAAATAAATTAGAGCATTTCATGATTCAACATTTTTCTCTGGTTTTTACTTTATTCTGTGTGAAAACGCTTCAAATGTTTCTTTGTTTTTTTCTTAAAATTTGCAATATTAGAGCTAACATGTGAACTCTTGTTTTTTTTAAAGCAAAAAAGAACTATTTATTCATAATAATAAATTATGAGAAACACCCTCTTCTTTTAGAACAAAAAAAAACTCAGACCATATACGTAATTCAATCAAATTGATCGGCAACCTATGATGAAAGCAAATAATTTCTTCATATATTTAATTGCATGCTAAAGTAAAATAATTAAGTAATATAATTTATTTTCTTTATTTAATTACGTAAAACTAAAGAGTATTTAGAAATAAGAACTTTTCAGGTGTGCAAGGCATTTTTAGATGCTGCTGTGTTTTTTTGTATGGGTGCTCTTGCTACTATGGTTTGGGTTTTTATCTGTGCTTGTTGTTTTTTAGGGTTTCTTTGGGCTTTTTTCCCTATTTGAGAAGGGTTGTGTCTCAAGCTTTTTTGTTAAACTTAAATAAAATTCTTTTGCTTTAAAAAAAATATTTTTCTCTTTGTTTTCTGTTTTTTCTTTCTTTCGTGTGAAAAACTTTCAAAAATGTTGTTTATTTGTTTTCTTTGTTATTTTTCTTTTTTATAATTAGCCTAGGACTATAGCAAGCATGCCATGCATCTCTTCTTTTAGATAAAAAAAAAGAAAGAAAGAAAATTCATACCATATACGTTAATTGGTTTAATTAATTGGATCAGCAAGCTATGAAAATTAGAAAAGAATATTAGTGGATGGGTAAATATGCAATTAGCTGGAATTGATAATCATATGAAGAGGTCGTCAACAATTCAACATAATGGAACTGGGCATCTTAAATAATAGTTATAATCTAGAAATTCACAAATTATTATATGTACACCCAACATTTACAATAACACAAATTTCAATATGATCCTGAAGTACTCCAGACAATATAAATCTAGAAAGCTAATTAAGTTATGAGTCCAGGAATGTAAGACACTCCAGTTTGAGGCAACCAATCATTGCCTTTCAGAAAATTGGCTACCGTAAATTTTGCAGCATCAATATCATTTATGATATGGTAACCAGCCCATCTCACTCTACTGGAAGTGTTTGCCCCGGGTCCTTTGTTGTCATATTCTGCGAAATACAACGTAGAGAGTGCAAAACCAGTATCGTTCCATACAGACCAACCAGCTGGGTCTATTAAACTGTCCAAGAATGATTGCATAACAATGGTTTTCGAGTACTCTTGCCAGGGCCTTCCAAGGTAAGTCTTCACACTACCAATTGGCCTCGAAGCTAGATCATCAGCAGGCCTGATATTGCAATTCTGAATGGAAATGGCAGTGTCATTTATTGGGCTTGTTCTTCCTTGGGCAGCAATAACATTGAATTGTCCATCTAAAGGAAGACGCAGATATATGTTGCAGTTTTGCAAAACAACCTGAGCATTTCCGAATATGAAATCGATTGTTCCATATACGTCACACTCTCTGTAGAATTGTTTCTTAGAATCTACACAAAGAGTATCCTGGTACCCTTCAAAGCTGCAACGGTAAAAGGTGGACAAATTTGCTTCATTTCTTAATGCAACTGCTTGCATTTTTTTGGGCCCAGCAGTGTTCTGAAATGTGATATTAACTGCTACAAATCCTGTCGCTGCCACAACTATAAGAAACACATACAATATGTGTCAGCTTGATCGAAAATGGACTCTTTGATGATATTATATGACATTTTTTAATAATATTTTTCTCCTCATATATAATACAAAAAGACAGTGAAAGAAGGAGGGTATATAAATTGCATTTTCTTACCAAATGTTTGAGATTCATATGTTTGCCATCCATCACCATGGCTGCGATTGCCAGTAATGATTGTTCGGTTGATTCCTTGTCCAACCATCATGAGATACGTCTTGCTCTCAGGTATTGACACATATTCTTCATACTTTCCCTCTTTAATATAAATCAAGAAATAGCCATTTCTTGCATCAGAGTTATTTGGTGCAGCAGCCACGGCTTGATTGATATTGCTGAAGTTTCCACTTCCATCTTGACTAACAACTATGGTGCCACTTATCAAAACATTACTGCTATAAAGATTGTGACTCTCATTCTTTCCTTTGGCAAAAGCTAGAAATTCAAGAACAAGTAGAAAGAAAATGAAGAGAGTACAAGAGAGTTTCAAACCCATCGTCATATGCATGCATTACAAAGGTGATACTACCTATTTATATAGCCATGAGGTCCTTTATTTCATTGTTTGGCACGTGCATGTGATAAGATGGTATTTAATTATATGGAGTAATTTTGGTATTGCGTCTATTTAATTCTATAGAATTGATATCATGGAGTATACCTTACACGTTTATGCACTAAAGAATCTCAAATATTGTACGTATAAAATTTTACTTTTGTTGCATGTCCTATGTACCTACACTGCTAAAATCTCAATCCAAAAATTAGTGGAAATATATGTGAGTATAAAATGCGATATAACGCAAAGAACTCACCGACGAAACACAAATAAAGCATCCAATATATTGATAGTTTGACGGAAATTAGCTTAAAAATAGGATAACTTAACCAATTAGGACTGTTGGTATATAGAATTTTGAGGAAAGTTGTCGTAACATCAAGCATCATTGTCAACACAAAGATAAATAATTCCCTGAAATAATAAGACTTTAAATATTAAAATTCATTCCTAAAATAAATAGATAGATTATTAAATATTAAAATTATCACATGCTTATTACGGGTGATGAAAATGGGATTAATGTCATGTCGATCATGTCATGGTCTACTATTGAAATTATCAGTATGCATTTCAAACTTTCTCATAATTTTTTTGTTGCCTATATCACATATATAGTCAATTAGTCATTGTATATTATACAGATCAGAACAACACCTTCACTTGTTGTACTGGATAAACCAATTGTGTGAATTAGCTACCAACTCAATGCTATAATAAATTTACAAATTTTCCCTGCCAAAAATATTGTTGCGACTTTAGCTTACTTTACCTTCAAGTTTCTGCAGTTTTTTTTTGCAGATTTGACTCCTTGGTGTGTCATTAAGTGATCCCATCTCCTAAAATAGAACTAAAATTATTTCATAGATATTTATTTATTTATTGTTACAAACGAGAGTTAAATGTATTATTCATCTCATCAAAATGTATAATTTTTAGTATTAATTTTTCTAATGATTCATTTTTAGTGTTTAGAATTATAATTAAAAAATAACTTTTTAATATGGGAAAAAAATTAATACTGGCGAAAGAAAAAGAAATAGATGGGTATCATTCATATATAATTTCTTTAGCTAGATTTTTTTTTGGAACCCAGAAGTTATATTTTCCATAAAAAAAAATTGTTAAATAATGTTTTTTAAACAGCAAAAAACAGGCTTCAATAAAAGAGCAATCTTGAGAAACCCAGAAGTTTTATTTAAACAGATAACAACTCGTATTTAGCTAGAATTGGGAAGGAAATCGGTAGTTAATGTCAGCTTTTACATTGCATAGTTGATACTTGATAACACTAGACAACCGACCATATAAAAAATAGTATGACCAATGATAGATTATTATGTCGCTTAAAATAGTAAACTTGAAAAATATACAACTTTCAGTGTAGAGAGTTTTTTTTTTTATAAGTAATATGAATTATATTGAAAAGAAGTACAAGGGGTACTTCAACCTAATACAAGAGAAAAAGAAGGAAGAAGAAAAACTAAGTTACAAGCATATACAATGAAAAGTACCCTTCTACTACCAAAGCTAACCCACTACCTCCTTAGGAGAAAGGTTTAGAAAAAAAGCCTCATTAAAACCTTACTAGGAAAAACCCCTTGGGAAAACCTAGTGAAGGAAAAAGAGTGCCCCTTTCTAAAACCAAAGTGAATTTCGAAGGAAGATTACAAAGTAATTAAAATCTATTAACCCACCTCATTCCATAAGAGCCAGAGCAGCACAACTACCCAATATCTCCAAACCGCAGGCCTCCCTGCCATTAACTTTGCATCCCTCTCCACGCAAATAAGCACACATTAATTCCACATCCAATTCTTCATAAACAACCACCACTTCATCACCTTCTTGACCCCTCCACGTAGCCTTTCCTGGACAATAATTTACACACACAAAGAAGCCAAACATAAAAGAGGATTTAAAATCCATTCAAACAATGATGATACAAACCCTGGATGCTTTGCATTAAGCCATTTCCAAGACCTGACCTGAATCAAGCTCAATATACTATCAACATCAACATGGCCTCCACGAAAAATTATATTGTTCCTAACACACCAAATAGACCAGATACTAGCAACCCATATCACCTTAAAAAAATCATTTTGTTTACTGCAGAACATAGGATAAGAGTGCTGCATTAGATGATTTCTGCACTCTCCAGGACATACTGTACTCAGACCAATCCACCGGTAACACAAGCTCCAAATTAATGCAGATACATGGCAATTAAATAATAAGTGATTCAAATCCTCATCTACATCATGACAAAAGCAGCAACAAACGTCTTGCTCCAAATGCAATACATTTCTCCTCCTTAGATTGCACTTTGTTTGAATTCGACCAAGAACAACCCTCCATGAGAATGCACGAACATTAGAAGAAGGTGCTGCACAACCCCAAATTAATTTAAATACCGGATCCACCACCCCTGCCACTGGCCCTTGAAGCAACCTGTAAGCAGAACGCACAGTATACACACCATCGCTTTCTGCCCCCCACACCCACCGATCCTATTTACCCTCCACCAACCCCACATTGCGAAGCTCATTCCTAAATTCCTCCTCCAAACACTCCTCTCTATCACTAAGTACTCGCCTGCATTTGAAATCCCAGGCCCGAGTATTACTATGTCAGCTCCCCATATCTGTTATATAGTTATTCTTCTGTATCGACAGGCCAAAAAGCTTCTTGAAACGACACTTTAAAGGGTTGTCCCCTAACCAAGTATCTTTCCAAAATCTGGTAGCATCACCTTCCCCTACTCTCTTATGTATCCCATCATTAAACCATTTGCCACCTAAATCATCGAAGCATACCTTGAACAAGTCCTTCCACCAAGTGGAATCCCCACTTCTCACGCCAAATTCCCCTGGCATATCTCGACCACCATACTTTGACCAAATTATTTTACTGCAAAGGCTCTTTTTATCATTCATTAACTTCCACCTCAGCTTTCCTAGCAACGCATTATTAAAAATTCCCCACTCCTTAATCCCCAAACCTCCCGCCCCTTTTGGTTTACAAACATCCTCCCACTTAACCCACGCAATTTTATTGACTCCATCCCCATCACCTCCCCAGAGGAAGCTCCGCATGAGCCTTGTAGCCTCTCTAACCACCCCTTTGGTACCAAAAAGAAAGACAGAAAAAACAACGGAAGTAATAATAGAATACTCTGAATAAGGCATACTCTACCTCCAAATGACAATGTTTTTTGCTTCCAGGACGACAATCTACACCGAATCTTGCGAAGTATAGGCTGCCAAAAAACATTCCTTCTTGGATTACCTCCAATCGGAATTCCCAAGTACACAGAGGGAAGAGACATAATCTTACAATTCAACATAGAGGCAAACAACGCTTCTTGCTCATTCGCAACTCTAATTCCAGCACAACTACTCTTGAAAAAATTAATCTTCAACCCGGAAGCTAACTCAAAGCATCTCAATATACATTTGAGTGTAATCACATTTTGGTTTGTAGCCTCCCCAATTACTACAGTGTCATCCGCAAACTGAAGCATTGCCACCTCCACCTCGTGCTCTCTCCCCAATCTATATCCCACAAACTTTCCCGCCCCTAGAGCACTCCTTATAAGCCCACTCAAACCTTCTGCAACAATAAGGAATAAGAATGGGGCAATCGGGTCACCTTGCCTCACCCCCCTCCTCATTGGAAATTCTGTGGTTGGACTTCCATTTACTAACACTGACACCGTAACTGAAGAGAGACAATTCATAATCCACCTAACCCATTTGTCACAAAAATTCATTCTAGCCATCATATATCTCAAGAAACCCCAATCAACCGTATCATATGCTTTCTCAAAATCAGCTTTGAATAATAGTGTGCCTTTCCTTCTGACCTTTGCATCATGGACTATTTCATTAGCAATAATCACCCCGTCAAACATGTTTCGACCCTCTAAGAATGCTGATTGATTCTCGTCTATGACCTTACCCAACACATCCTTCAGCCTATTTGCCAGCACTTTGGAAACTATCTTGTACAGGCAACCTATAAGAGAAATAGGCATGGAATCATTAAGTTGTTGTGGGCTGTCCACTTTAGGAATTAACGTGATAAATGATGCATTGCACCCACGGGGCCACACGCCACTAGCCAAAAAATTAGAAACAACACTCAAAATATCACCCTTCATTAGCCCCCAAAACTCCTTAATAAATTTAAAATTGTAACTGTCGGGCCCGGGACTCTTGTTTGATCCACACTCCCAAACAGCATCTTTAAGTTCATCTAAGTCCACCGGCGCGCACAACACCAAATTATCCTCCGCAGACAAAGTTCTGAACCCTACACCATCCAAACGAGGCCTTGCAGTGACCTGATTACTAAACTTTGCTTCAAAAAAAGACTTTACCTCACCTTTAATTATAGATGGCTCCTCCACCCAACTACCATCCAGCACCAATCCCAACAGTGAATTAGACTTTCTTCTCCATTTGATAATTGAATGGAAATATCGAGAGTTCATATCACCCTCCTTTAGCCACCTAGTCCGCGCCTTTTGCTGCAACAAAGACTCAATTTTCCTTGCAACTCTCCAAAACTCTGTTGTTGTCAACTGTCTCTCCTTGGCCTCTTCCGCATCCAAGCGTCTAGTTTCTGCAATTTGGTCTAATTCATTAACTCTAAGAACCAACTCCTTCTTTCGACCATTAACATCCCTAAATACCTCCTTGTTCCACTTCTTAAGGTCCAGTTTCAGCAGCTTCAACTTTTCCTTTACTACATACAAACCGCACTCCGACACATGTAAATCTGCCCACTGTTCTTCAACAAATTTTCTGAACCTCGGATCATGAAACCAACAATTCAATACACGAAACGGTTTGGGCCCCCAATCCTGTACCACATGTCTAAGCAGAACAGGACAGTGGTCCGACACGCTCCGATCCAGCACAATCTGAGAACACCCTGACCAACAATGTTCCCACCCATTAGAAATCAGAAATCGATCCAATCTACTTGAAGAAGTTCCATTAGGCCTGAACCAGGTATGATTCTTTCCAAGTAATGGCAAATCAAACAGCTCCATGGAATTTATGAACTCGTTAAATTCATCCATGTCTTTCGTACCATAACCGTGAAATTCTGAGATCCCAATCCTTTCTTCCTCAATCCTCACCGAATTGAAGTCACCCGCCACACACCACACCTCTGAGGTAGATAGATTCTTCCAATTAATTATCTCTAACCACACCGCACGCTTCTCATCCAATCTACATGGGGCATACAAATTTACAATAACACACTTCTGAGACTGACCGCTCCAATAACCTGAAATTCCCATAAAACAAGAGCCCAAATAGCAATCCTCAAATGCAAACACACTTTTCTTCCATATGCTCAATAGTCCACCTGCTCTGTTTAACGCTGGTAGCACCTGCCATTCAAACTCACTATCACCCAACACTGCCTCACACAATCGGTTATCAATCTGAGTCAATTTTGTCTCCTGCAGCAGTAAGTCAGTAACATATCCACATCTTCACTGGCTATAATCTCCCTTAATGATCTCCATTTGCCCTACTAGCCAACCCCCTTATATTAAAACTTAGTATCTTCATAACAACCCACTATCATTCCCTACTACCGCCTCTTGCTTTTTAGTAGCCTCATTCAAACTGTCCCTTTTTTCAAGCTCAATAAATCGGGCCACAATTTCCTCGTCTGGACCATCAAAGGAAACACCAATTTCTTTCCCTAGTTCCCACAAATTCCTGGCCTCGTCCATCTTATTTGTGAATTGGAAATTCTGCCCCTCACTCACACAATCAAACTCAGGCGAAGAATTACAAACAGAGTACATAACACTTCTGACCTTTTTCCTTGCAACCTCTGATCTAATACACAGTGAGCTAGTACTGAATTGGGATGAAACCAACTCACGTTGCATCCCTCCTTGCCGACACCCAACACCACTTGCCGACGAGCACGTCCTCTCCGGAACGCAACCTGCACCTGAGACATTTTCATTCACCTGCGCTGCAACCATGGGAGTTGGGTTTGGCACCCCACCTATGGGGCTTGCCACCCCACTTTATCAAATACGGAATTTAAAATTCCGTATTCTCCCTATTGAATACGGAACTTAAAATTCCGTACTGTATTTAAGCATGCGTGTCACATTTTCAACCACTCATTATATATTAAAACACATACGGAATTTTATTTTCCGTATTGATACGGAACTTTAAATTCCGTATTTAATAAAGTGGGGTGCAAAGCCTAAGGGGTGGGGCACCAAACTCAATTCCCCTTCTCCCATAGATGGGTTCATTTCCTCCAATTGATTTTCATGAATACCCCTTGACGGGTCATGTTCACCCACCGCTCCAACACCAATCTGATCCTCATTATTTTCTAATTCTGGACCAGCAATATCAAGTTGTAATTGTTGGCCCACACACTCCTTATTTTTATTTTGACTTTGGGCTACTATTGTTTGAGGGCCCACCATCTCCTTATTTATATTACGGTCATGGGCTGATGGTGTTTGAGAACCCACATCCTTTTGAGGGACCACACTGCTTCATCGTCTTCATCATCGTGCTTGCCCTTACAACGACACATCTCTTGAGACGGAAGACCAATTTCTTCGATTACCCTCACACCATAGACAAAATCATTCACCTTCATCTTTCTGAATAAGGAAATCGGCCCCAGATTACACGTACGAACAGGGACTCGCGCCACGTCCACTCTCTCGAACGCGATCGTCTTTTCGTCCACTGCGATTACTTCCCCCACTGGTCTCACCAAATGCTCAAAACATTCCTTTGTCCATAACTCAACGGAACCCCCGAACACTGCACCCATCGTAAACGATATCCAAGAATGATTGTAGGATTCCACGGATACAACTGAGCAAACACTTCTCCAACCCAATCCCCTGAATCGTTTAGTGTTTCAATAATATTAATATCTTCCGAGCTGCTGATAAGAACCATGTCATCGCCAAAATAACGCACTTTGAACGATGACAAGCCGGCCACGATAAAAGAATTGTGCAGCGAATGAACCTGTGTTAAATCCTTCACCATACCTATCACACTCTTCTGCAGCCATCCACCAATTTCTCCCTTCACAATTGCACTCTCCAGCTTCCAATCCTTAATAACATTACCCTCAATCCCTGTTCGCACCACTTTGTTCTCCGCCTTCTTCTCCTGCCACACCTTGTCCTTGTTGGTTTTGGCCACCACAACCTCTGCATATGTTTTAGATGGCGCCGCCACCTTCTGAGGTACTCGCCGCTCAACCTTCTCATGCATCCCAATCTTTCGAGTACCCACATCAAATTTAGGAAGGTTAACATGGACTTTCATATTCCCAATAAGCATCTTGTCCAGCTCTCTCTCCAATTGTTCTGGATCCCTGACATCCATAAAACGTACAAAGCCGAACCTGTTCCCACTTTTATCCCATTTCGCAGGAATATACACCTCCCAGACTCTGCAATACCTCTGGAAAGCCTGCCACGTATCTTTTGCTTCAAAATCCTCAGGGAAATGAGTGAAAAAAGAATGAGGTGATATTTGGCATGCCCCCCAATTCCCATTCATGCTTCTTTCATGCCCTCTACCCTCCCATGCTCCATTCCTACTTCTCTCTTGCACCCGTATCCAGCCTTTCTCTCTCTCTCTCTCTCCTCCTCTCTCTCTCTCTCATCCTCTCTCTCTCTCTTCCCTTCAGTGTAGAGAGTAAAGAGGGAAAGCTAACATAACTTTAGCACAATCGGTTCTCTTGCGTTGGATAGAGCATTAGTTCGAATCAGTAGTCGGCGAAATTGCCGCTGAAAAGTGCTTTTGAACAAAACTTGAACCGAGTCAAAACTCACCATTTTGGGGAAAACTCTTCCATTCGTGCTTATGTGTTGAACTTTAAAGCTTGCAAAGCTTTCTCCGACTTCAATTAGCATTATTAGATCGTTTTGTTTCTCAGTAACTAAGCAATGATATTTTGCTTAAGGTTTGGATCCAGCTGAGCCGAGGAGATAGATTCTGAACAAATTGTGAAGCTGCAGAACGGTTAGGAAAACTTACTCTATTAGATAATGTTTTAGGTGTCGAGGATTCGACTTGTATTATTGATTATGTTTGATTGAGGCTTATGTCATTGTTGATTGCTGAGGTTTCGACAGTTTTACTACTTTCTAGGTAGGACAGAGTTATGTTTTACAGCACATATAAAGTGCTTACTGTTTTCTAGTGGATAGGACAATGTTATGTTTTATCACACTAGATATGTTTATTTTGTTGGACTGTGCTGACTGAACGTATGCATATATATACGATTTCGGAGTGGGGGAAACACTAAGTTACATCATGTTGATGACGGGGTTTTAGAGAAATGTTAGGTAGGCTCTGACAAAATGTCTGAGCCATTGCCGAGTTGAGGATCGAGACCTCCCTCGGGAAGTTACTTGGGGGTTATTGAGAATCTTTGAGTTAATAGGTTTTGGAAACAAAAGAATATAAAGAACTTAATTTTGTAAGTAAATGACATAATGCATTAAATCACGATAGAACCCTTTTATTTGTTAAGAGAATCACTTCCAAAAAACATAGGTTATGGAAAAGAGTTTGAAAAACGGGATATGTCGACGGTCCGGTTATTAAGAATGTTGAAAACCTAAGCTGCAGAAATCGTAGGATGTGTCGTTGGGACGAGGAGTTCACTGGAGTGCGGAAGTCACTCCTTACTGCTTAAGTAATTTGTTTCCTACATCGTTAGGAAGTGCCGATGTGGCGGGAAGCTCACTTTAGTGCGAAGGCATTTTTGCTGGTAAAGCAGGTTTTTGGTCTTGGACCAGCGTTTACCTTAGGGTACCGTATAGGCAGTATATTCTAGCTAGACACGCGTATCCTGGTGATGACGATTCGTTGTTTGGCTAACCATACTGCACTCATGCATACATTTTTTGGGGAGCGAGCGACTTTCCGAAGTACGATCTCAGATCGAGACTTCATCGGAGCGAGGTGCTTCAGAGGAGCGAGATGCTTAGCGGAGCAAGCTGCTCCGGGCATAACAGGAAGAAATGGTTAAACCGAGCGGGTGAGGACCGATCTGACTACGCCACAGGCGGATCCAGACATTATATATCGGTGTGGCTAAACATAAAAGAAACTATAGACTAAAATACAAAGTAGAAATTATATTAGGTAGCAAGCAAGAAGTAGCTATAATTTCACATGAAAAGCACAAAAGTTTATTCAACCGTGAAAAGTTAAGACTAATTTGTGCAGTAAAAGGACAAATTTTGCTTTTTTGGGAGAAAACATTACAATGCTGCTAATTTAACATTCCAAAATTTGCAGGCACGAATCAACAATCAAAACAGGAAAACTCATCAGCAAAAACAAACGGAGGCAGTGACGGATCTATGTTAAACACCATGAGGGCAAGTGTCCTCACTTGATTTTGAGAACAACCATTAGAAAAAAATTGAGTGGTAAAAGTATGTGATTTTTTATTATCCCTTTGGTAAAAATGCCATCACTTGTGTTTCACACTACTAAATGCCATCACTTATGACCATTTTGGTAAAAAATGCTCTCACTTGTGTCCCCTTGATAAAAAAATGCCCCCACTTTTAATAGTATATGTTAATTGTTTTTATGAATTTATATGTATATATATTGCCCTCACAACATCAAATTTTTTGATCCGTCACTGAACGTAGGTAGCTCCAAACCCAACATGGTTCCATCAAAGAACTGAGATCTGTTGAGTTCACAAGCAAAACTTCTCACCCAAAAAAATCGATTCAACTCAACGCGTGCAGCAAGTTCATAAACAAAAAAAAAATCTTTGAAAATAAAAAAAAATAGAAATAGGAAAAGATCGTCCAATATGAATTGTGTGTAGCGTAGTAAGGTGAATTACGAAGTTAATTTACCTGAGAGACAATGAATCAATTGAATTTCCTCTTGAATTGTGGTTGATTGGTGCGATGATCAGGGTTCTCCATGTGATGAGAAATTTAGGAAGGTGAAGATTGGTGGGTTTTTAATTTTTGGGGAAACGGACTTTAAGTTGATGAATGCCAAAAAGCAGTAATGGAAGAAAGAAAGAAAGAAAAACCGCGTTCTAATTTGATGTTAAGTGTGAATTTTGATATTTTACTTATTATGCTATGGCGGCGCTTTCGACCGTCGCCATACATTAACACAAAACTTTTAGCGGCGGATCCAAAACCGCTGTTGTATATGATATTAACAAAAAAATTAAAAAAATCTAGGGGCCTACACGTGGGTCCGCCCCTGCTACGCCAGGTCCGGGTCATCTTTTGAGCATGACTTTGCATTGGCACGCCATACATCTAACTAAATTTGGTGATGTGATGTTGATATATTTGTTAACTGCAAATGATAACATGCTATGTATATGCGTAGGATATGTCATGGTGAACATATATATATATATATATATATGAGAAGCTTAGTTTTCATCAAAGTGCTTTTATATTATAAAAATTGTTATTGATCAAAATTAAATTTTAAAACGATATGATGCGTTTGAACTTAACAACGCCAACATGACTTAGCGACAAGACCAAGAAGCCTCTCTTCTTTAATCACCTCAAGAACCTTAATCCCTTCTGCCCTCCACAAGCCAGCAACCCACCCACTGTTCCTGAATCCGGGACAAAATCGAACTCAAAACACAGAGAATGAGCCCAATTCTGAATGATCTTTGTTATATGCCCCACACAATCTTCTAACATTCCACGATGCCCACTGCACCCCCATGACCCTCTAAGATGAACGGAGCAGTCGCAGTTCGTCCTCCACCCCTTCAATAGCTTGAGAATCAAGACCTGGGAACTCTAAACCTAGCACCTTACCGAGAAGCCAGGTTTTTGTCTCCATGGTTAGACGAGCACCTGGTTCTACTTGCTCTTAGAGAGAACTGAACCTAGCAAATCTTGATCCAGCGCTTCACCTTCAACAGCCAAGCGCCTTGAAACTCGATCTCTTTTACTGGTTGTATTTACTCCTCTGGCAGCAGATGCGAGCGATGAAGAAGAAACAGTCGAGGCTTTCCTGGGTCTACCTCTGCCTCTCTTTGGTGAGAGATTCATTACTGTGGACAATTGGGCAGCAGTTGATTCTAGCCCATCAGGGGAAGCAATAGTTGACATAAGAAGGGACCCTATCTCACCATTAGAATGGGTCGAGTCATGAACCCACATCTGCTTTGGAGCACTAGCGATCGATGGAGACTCTTCACCACATAGCCGACTAAACAAAGACTCAATCAGCCACGTGGGGACAAGAAATTCAGGGTGTCTTACAACCACTCGATCAAGAGGATCCAACTGTCACAATTTAATTTTTATAACACCTCTGCTGACTAGTTGAACCATCCCATTCTAGTGAAAGAAACCAAGTTTGCTAACTTTCGCTGTTGTAGAAAAGTTATGACCGTGAAGGGAAAGTCTTCCTCTGCAACACAAATTCTGATCCTCTGCCACCAGGGGCCCATCACAAGTGACCTCAGCCACCGTCTACAGAGCTTTCTTCCAAGTCTAGTGTTTCCTCCACCACCGTGTCTTCAGAGGTTGGGTTAAGCTCAGACGAAGAGGATACCCTAGGAGCCGCTAGAGAAGAAGAGAGCCTCCGGAAATCAGAGAAAGGGCACACCTCAACGACTAATCTAACCTTCACGTCATCAATCGTTACATCAATGAATTTATCAGTTAGAGAGGGTGAGGTGGAAGATTTAAAACTATTTGATATCAATTTTTTTATGGCATATTTGATATCATTTTGAATGTAAGATATTACATTCAATACTTTTTATTTTTTAATATAAAAAATAACCATAATCATTAAAAAAATATTTTAGGCATACATCTTAATGGTAGAAAAGTCACAATTCACTTTTATTAATTATTCTAATGTCAGTAATAACCATTAAATACAATATTAATACATTAATTATTTTCAAAAAAGTCACAGTTGACTTTTGTTAATTACTCTAATGTCATTAATAAACATTAAATGCAATATTAATACATTAATTATTTGTGAAAAAATTCACAGTTGACTTTTGGAATAGTTATTATAATGTCATTAATAACCATTAAATGCAATACTAATACATTAATTATCTTTGAAAATATGAAATTATTTAATAATGAAAAATCAGAAAATATAAATATGACATTATCTACTACTAATTATAGTATGAGAGAAAAAACTTACGAAGAAAGGCATAGAATCAGGGAGTGACACTTGTCGGAATTGCCACTTTTTGGTTTCGAAAATAGTATATAGTATAGAAGTATAGAATAGGACAGGATCTTGTTTTCACTACTTTAAATTCTCTCCTGCTAGCTAAACCAAGCGATCAAACTAAACAAAACTTACAATGTCTTTGCTTAAGTATTTTTCACCCCTCATGCTACTGCTAGTGTTGCTTGTATTTGTTGCATCTTCCCGTGGAGCAAAAGTAGTGGAAGTGGGTGAGATTTGCAAGCAATCTAAGAATGTTTCATTTTGTATAACCCTTCTGAACTCAAGCCCAAGTGGGAAAGACCTTGTTAGCCTTACCCAATATACAATTGATGTAGCTCATGCCAATGTGACCAACACAATTACTCTAATCAAATCTTTGATTGCAAAAAGTGTTGATGATCCGAAGGCAAATGCCCATTACAAAACATGCTTGTTTTATTTTGTTGTAGAAGGGGGTGCTCTCAATGCCATTGAAGACGCTCAACAATGTTTTAACAAGGGTGGTTATGATGGTGTGGGTAGTAGTGCGAATCAAGTCTATGCACGTGTTGATGCTTGTCTTTTAGGAGACGACGGACCAGACCCGGGCCTAACTCCTTTTCCTGATACCTCATTACTTCCAAATTATGCTGATGTTATCAAACAAGTTGCTCATATTATACTTTTCCTATCACATCTATTGATAGGTGATTGATCAGATGTTGTTCAAAGATATTTGGATGAAGTTACAATAAAATGAGTCGATTTTTTTATTTTAGTTTATTTTGAAGAAATAATGTAAATTCTTGTTCACAAAAATTGCATTATTTCTTTTTCAGAATCTTCAACTTTAATTGGATCCAACAAACGTGAGATGGTCTCCAATATCAAGAAATTTTGGAATTTCCTACCGCTCAATCCGTAGTAACATGTAGCAAATTCTTAGCAAAAAGTATTTACTTACAGAAAAATTACAATTTAGCTACCAAAATATTGGTAGCATGAAATATGAGGGTGATGGTTAGCTTCCAAATATTTTGGCAGCTCAGTGCAGCAAGTTTTAAAAGTTATGCAGCACGACTAAACTCTATCAATATGTAACTTACTTGATATTTTCCTATCTAAGTAACTAGGACTAGTTCAGATATTCCGCAGCTATAGGGAAAATGATGTTAAATATTTACAGCCATTTTGTCAATAATTTCTAGCTAAATTATAATATTAACTAGTATCTTTTACCCGTGATTCACTTTTGCTTTTCTTATGTGATCTTTTAAAAATTTGTGTTATTTTTTAAAAATATTTTATTTTTTATATAAGAAATTATAAATTTGTAAGTTTATTTTTGTAATGAATGTTTGCTTTTATTTTTTTGAGTTGTCTTTTTTTTTTTTATCTTTTGTTGTTATTTTCCTAAATACTCGATTGCTGGTTTTTTTATATCTATTGAATAGTTTATTACAAGAAGTTGAAATAACATGTATGTGCTAAACATAGACACTGAATTATTTTATTTATTTTTGTAACATCCCGATTTTCTGGTGTCACTTAGTAACTAAAAAATAATATAAAGCGGAAAATGCAGGTAATTTTTTTCGTTTTAAAGTAAAAGACTTTTCAAACTAAAGACTCAACCCAAGATTGCACAACATAACTAATATACAACATAGATATACAACCTCGCTCTAACCATAAGTAGTAGAAAGTGATAGAAGTAAGCCCGAAGAAAAAACGTACAGATCTAGTGATCAGAGTGACAAAGTTATAAGTACATGTCCTCAAAAGTGGGAGAATCAGCTCAAAACGCCCCCCTCCGGACTTCCTACGTCAAACTTCTCTTGTGATTTCCCATTACAAAGAACCACACAAAAAGTAAAGTGTCGGGGAACTACCTTGCCCCAAAATACAAATGACGAATCAGAGCTATAACAACGACAACCAATATGAGTAGACTCTAACCAACCATACCCTATACTAATATCATCGACCCTCATCTAATCACGCATGGAATCCGGGTCCTCGTCGAAGGCTCAGTAGTAGTCATTTCGTTCCGGATCCTCCCCGAACGACGCATCATTTTGAACCGCATGTCGATCATCTAATAGTTTGCCGACCGCTCAAACACAAACAATACAAACAAGGCAAGGCGCGAGGGTCAACTCACAGAATAATGTAGATAATACAAACAACATGTAACGATAAGGGGGGATATACATATATAGGTTCTTCATGACCTATCCTAGTGTATATACATAGCATATCATCATTTCACCACTAACAAATATATCATAATCACAACTAACAAATATATCATCATCACATCATCAAATATGGTAAGATGCATGGAGTGCCAATGCAATGTCATGCTCAAAAGATGATCATGATAAACGACACCAGCACGATCGGCAAGACAAGCCAATGACATTGCCACTTAAAGTTGGGCACAGATCGATCCTCACCAGCTCGGTGTAACCATGTATGCTTGTTATGCCCGAAGCAACTTGCTTTGCTGAAGAGGCTCGCTTCACTGAAGCACCACGCTCCTATGAAGCACCTCGCTCCTATGAAGTCTCAATCTGAGATCGTACTTCGGAAAGCAGCACACTCCCCAAGAAATGTGTGCATGAATGCAATATGGTTAGCCAAACAACGAATCGTCCTCACCAAGGTACACATGTCTAGCTAGAGTACATTGTCTCTACAATACCCTAAGGTAAACAAGGAAGTGCTAGTCGCACTTAGTAACTTTTCTAGTCACTCTAGCTCACCGTCTCGATATCCTAACAAGTTGCTCAACGAGCAAAAGGGAGTGCTACTCACACTCAATGCCCTTTCAAGTTACTTTGGCTCACCAGCCTGATGGCCAAAAGGTTGTTCAACAAACAAGGAGAATTCCCCTCGCACCCAGTGGCTTTTCAATTTACCCAGGCTCATCAGCTCGATGGCCGAAAGGCTGCTCAATGAGCAAAGATTGTGAACTCACACTTGGGGACTTTCCAATCATCCCTGGCTCATCCTTTGGATGGCTAGATAAACTGCTCAAGGAGCAAAATGTGTTATAGCACTCAAGGATTTTCCTCACACTTAGATCGTCGACCTTTCCCGTTTTCCAAACTCATTTCAGATCCTAAGTCTTTTCAAGAAATTGTCAATATTATTTGAAGGTGTTCTATCTTTGGTTAATGAATTATGAATTTCATTTATGAAGTCAAGTTCCATTTCTCTTTTGTTTTAAAACTCTATAAGTCAAAACATCCCAACAAACCCAAGTAATTCCATGAGAAGGCCTCGGTCCCCTAACACGACAAAGGTTTGAACCTTGGTCTGACTTGTCAATCATTCCCTTAAAAGTCTCGTCACTAGCATGGCCTAACCTCATGTTTCCCTAACTCCGAAGATCCACAGCTATATACATATATAATTGCACGATTCAGTTAGTACAATCCAACAAGCATATTTGCAGATATCAACACATCCTATAATTAGTCACTTAGTACATATAAAGCATGTGATTCAATCAACATCAATCATAGCAACAATCAAATCATCAACACATATATCAGCCGAAGCCCCAGAAAACGGAGACACAAGTCTTAAGGTTTAACAACGACCGAAGCCTCAGAAAACATTTTTCAATTCAGCTCAATCAACATCATCACAATCAAATAAGCAGGTCGAAGTTATCGACGCCTAAGTCATTAGCTAGCAAGTAAGTTTCCCTCACCTCTGGTATGTTCCGTTCCGTCTTGAGAACGCTCCGCTTGCTCCAAAATCAGCTCCTCTTGGTTAAGCTAAGCCGGAACCTTAAGCAAAAACAACATTGCTTAGCTACTAAGAAACAATTCAATATAAACAATGCTAACTAACGTCCGAAAAAGCTTCATAAGCTTCAGAGTGCAACATCTAAGTACGAATGGAAGAGTTTCCCCAAATGGGTGAGTTTTAACACGTGAAACCAACCCAGAAAATTCTAATATTTACCTTTGCTCACTAAAACGCGCATAACTCGAGCTACAGAACTCGGAATAACACGAAACCAAAGCCATAATTTCGGCGACTCGAAGGGATACAGTAAGATTTCGGCGCATAACTTGTCCATATTTTAGTTTCCTCCCAGTCCTAATTCATGCAAGTCTCGGCTACTACCCAATTTTAGCGTTTCGGCGCTTTTTCTTCGATCTAATTTAATTCCTAGGTAACCTAAGGTCATAACTAGGGTAAAAAAATGCTCGGAAAAATTATCGAATTTGAAATGCACATAGGGGTATTTGGGTCAAGATTTTAGGCTCAAAAACTCAAAGTTGAAATTTAGAAAAAGAAATTTGATAGGGTCATACAGAATGCTGTTTATAGCAACTAATTCTAAAGGCACTAGGTTGAGTCGTGATTTTTTTGTTCAAAAAGCAAACTCACAGAGAAAATGAGTATTTCCACAGTTTTTCAGGTCTATAGCGACTCAGTGAAAATCCGAGCGCACCGGCGGTGAATATGAAACGCAGGAAAGGCATAAATGATTATTGAAAGAAGAAATAGAATTAAGCTGATGTTTTTCGAAAATGCTCAAAACTTTGAGCACAGAAATACATAGTGAAAAGCAACAAAAGTAGAAACAAAGGCAAGAAGTAGCAAGGTTACCTCGCTGTCGATCGAAAGAAAATGAAATCGGGTCGATCAGACAAGAACTCTCGAAGATCTCTCCCTCTCCCTCTCCCTCTCTCTAACCGCGGCCTCTCTCTCTAATTGGGGGAGTGAGATTCCCTCCCTTTTATAGCGGAGGTAAAAAAAGTAAAAGCGAAGGTTTTGTTGATCCGGTCGTCCTGGTACTTTCATCTGCTGATAACAAGTGAATATTTGGCGATAGAATACCAAAACTCAAAACGAGGTTCTTTGAATTGAAGAAAACGATTCAAACGCATTATTGATCAAAATACGCTGAAAAACTAATTTTTGCAATTGGATTCGAATGAAGAAACTTCCTTCTGAAGAAAGATCGCAATCGTCGAAAGAAATGAGGTTACGCGGATGGAAACTTCGTTAAAAGCTTCAAATAGAAAAACTCTTCATTCATAGTCATAATTAAGGTCCCCGAGAAGATAAAGCATAGCTTCGACGGGCTTTCGAGAAGCCAAACATATCGTGCGTACAAGCTAGAGTTCCGTAGCAAAACACTAGTAATGGGAAAAATACCCGAATGTTCTTATTTTTCTAACGATTTTGAGTTTCGCTTAAACAATGCTCTATAAGTGGAAATAGCCTTTTTCGAACACTCTCGACCTTAGCCGGGTGTGGAAATGGCTCGAGCTATCACTTAAACTGACTACAGTACTATACTTAGTCATTTCCTGAACTTTCTTCTTCATTAAGCTATCCAAATCATCATACACTTGTTCAGGTTCCCCTCACGATACACCGAAACTTAGGCGTGAATAAGAAGTTAATTATTTATTCTAACGCTAAAACCTGGGTCTTACAATTTTTTTTTGCAATTGGAAGAATTACATTGAGAATAAAACTGAGAATGTATCGTTCCACATTTCCTGTAAAAAGATCTTCATCATATGACATTGTGAAAGACTTCTTTGTAAACTGCATTTGAAGTACTATGAAATTGTTGCCATCACTATCGCAAATGAGAATTTTTAATCCTTTACGATGGGTGACTCTAGGATATTTTATTTTGTGCATCGAAAGATTAACTCTGAGATTTTTAGTTATATCATGTATTTTTGGGTGTTGTTTTATTATTAGTAGGAGATTGAATGATTAATGTCACTTAAAAGTATTACTATTTCAACCTTAATTATTTATTCGGTTACTCAATCAATATATGTGTTTATTAAGGTATTTAAATCATTTCTTTCAATTTTATATTGAAATTGAATTTTCAACCGTTATGTTATTAATGATAATAAACATTAGTTTTATGATTAAATGATATTTATATCATTTTTTAAGTTTCAATTTAATTGAATTTTAAACAGATATGTTTTTAATGACAATAAACATTGTCTTTATGATTAGATGAAACTTATATCATTTATTTAGTTTCAATTTAATTGAATTTTCAACCATTCTGTATTTAATGATAATGAATATTACTGTTATGATTGAATGTATTTAGACATTAGCTTTATTATTTTTATTGAGCATCGCAAGTAGAAATAAAAAGAGGCAATATCTTTTAAAAAGTAGGAAACCTAAAATTTTATTTTTATAAGAAACACTAGTCCTTTTACCCGTGCGATGCACGGGGGATTTTAATTCTTATTTATTGTACGAAAATTTTAAATTTGTGTTATGTTTATTTAAAAAAAGTTTATGAATTAAAAGGATAAAAATAATTTTGAATATAAGAAAACACGAATTTGTAATTTTTTTCGTTGAAGAATGTATTTGCTTTTATTTTGTAGATGAACAACTATTTTATTTATTCTTGGTTTTGTGTTTAATGTTGCACTATCTAATTTAGTTTCTTTTAGAGGAAAACAATTCTTTTGTTTCCCTGCGTTGCACGGGGTATTCTTTATGTTTATTGAGTTAAAATTTAACAAAGTAATGTTATCTTTATTAGGTTTATAAAAACAAAGTTATGAATTAAAAAATTAAAATTAATTTTAGATGTAAGTTAACTTAAATTTTGTAGTGTTTTTTTGCGTGTCACATGTGTTTGTATTTGTTTTGTAGTAGTATAATAATTATACTAATTTATGTTTTTTTACGTTTATTTTAATGTTGAACTTTTTTTTATAGGCAAATGTTAGTTGTTAATTGTTAGTAAATTAGTTCTTTTATTAGGGTTCGAACTCTGGCCCTTCACCCTTCAATACCCTTCATTTCCCTTAGCTCACCGAGTGAAATACCCATCTCACCCCAATGTTGAACTATTTAATTTGGTCTTTTATATAACAATTTAATTTTTTATTTTAGTAAGATGAAATATTATATGAGTTTAATGGATGTGCATTTTCAATGTTATCCAATTATTGTATGCCACGTGGGATAAATGATTATATTTTTCATATATTTTAATTAAATTACAATCATAGTTTCTGATGTGATAGAAAACAATAGGATGTTTGTGTAAAAAAAAGTTTACACCAACGATGTATATTCCCTTTTCTCATATTATATATGAGCTGATAAAAGAAATTGATTAAGTAATGATTATACTAATATTTTTTTGCAAATAGAATGATTACTACATTGAGAATGTAACTTGACATTTTGATTGACCCACTGGCTTTCCCGAAATATAAGAAAAAAAATAGAATAAGTCAATAATTAGTATAATCGGATAAATATATTTGGATTTGTTTTATATTTATTAATTTAATTTTCTCATTCATTAACTACATGGAGCAGGAAGGTTACAACTCTTTTTGTTGTAACAAATTTTTTTTGGCAGCAAAAGAATTATTAAATATATTAATTAATAAATTTGTGCAAAGAAAGTTATGGTAAAATTCTCATTAGTATAATTTGATTCAACCGTTTAGTAAAATCATAATCACAATACACATCTTATCCTTAGTTTAATATTTATATATTTTTCTTTTTCGATGTATCAAAAAAATATTTATATATTTTTGAAATCCAAAATAATTTACCATGTCCTATAGAATTTTGTAAATGATATTAAGATTTTAAAGGTTAATAATAATATTATTATTTATTATATTCTATAATCCTAATAAAATTATCATGCATGTTCTATGGATTTTCGTAACTGATATTAAACTTTTTAATGAGTGTGTAAATAATATTAACTAAACACCAATAAAATATCTAAGTGTAAGCGAAAGGGTTAGTAAAATGTTTATTGTTGAATTCATATCAAATTTAATTTAGAAATTTCAAAATTAATTGCTAAAGAATAATATTAATATTTATTTATGTATTGTATAAATTTGATAATAATTTTCCATTTCTTGTGAAATTCTGTTACCGATATTATAATGCTCAAGAAAATTTATCATGTCTTTTGAAATTTCGTAACTAATATTTTTATTTTTATCTAATGTGTAAATAATATTAACTAAACAGTTACCAAAAAACTAAGTGGGGGTTAGTAGAAATTTTATTGTCGCATGTGCATTGATTTATAGACGTTACAATAGAAAAATACTAAATTTTTATTAGGGTACGGCGTACTATTCTTGTTTTCTGATGAAGCAAAAAGAGTATCTTTTTTCTTCAAACATCAAATTAATTTAACCACTCTATCCTTATAATTAACCACAAACTAATACCTTTTAACCAACTAATTAATCACTTACAAAAAATGATATAATTTACCGTTACCCTCTCAGAGTATGACAAAATATGCCTTTCAATTTATAAAAAAAAATTTCTCTCCAATAATAAAGTTGTATCTTTGTTAATTCACCGTGAATATCGCAATTAATATTGAATATAATTGATACATTGTAATGTTGGCTAGACAAATTAAGTAAGCTCAAACTTTCTGATGCAATAACATGATGTTCATAGCATACCCTTAAATTAAGTATAGCAAACAACACTTGAAAACAACATATCAAGAAAGTTGAGGAAAAAGAAAAGTCATTTACGACACTATTGTTGTCCTACTGCTCAGAATCATCTTTTTCTTCTTCTTCCTCTTCATTCTCTTCCCCCCTCTTCGTCCCCTTCAATAGGAGTTGTATTTCAATAAATGCATTCAACAATAAAACAACTTGTGTATTGAATAGCCACAAATAAAGAAGAAAAATAGTTAGACTTATAAGAGAGTTAGTGAAAAGTTAGTACTTGTAATTGTTGTACTGGAAACGGTTAGTGGAAATTTTTTATTGGCATTGATATCAAATTTAATGTTTAAACTGTCAACTAATTTAGAATTAGTGTCTTGTATATATCCTAACTAACTAATCATGCCCTCTGGAATTCCCTAACTGACATTACTTACTAATATGTAACCACTAAATTCCTCAATAACCACATATAAATGAAAAAGAAGATGTCACATTTGACCTTACTAGAGAGCTCTTCCAAAATGAGGGCATTAAAACTTGTAAATGTATGAGTGGCAATTCTTGGCCATTAAAAATTAAAATGAATATCTTTTTAATAGAAAGTAGAAGAGAGGTTTAGTAAATAATTAGGAGAGAATCAATTGAGATAACAATATGAGGAGAGAATAAAATGAATTATAATATTGAGAAACTTCTTGAGCCCGGGGATACTTCATAAGATTTCATTTTTGAAATCATGCACCCATATGGGGAATAAAATAAAGAAGATAGCAACCTAATGTGAAAAAAAAATTGAATTGAGGAATAAAGACTGCATCTTACTGGAGTGGAAGAGGAGAAATGAGAATAAAGAAGACAACAACCTAATGTGAAAAATAAATTGTAGAAAAATAAGTCTGATCTCTGAAGTCAAAACGCAGAAAGAAGGGGAAAAAAAGAAAAAAGGTTCTTACCACAGTTGGAGAGAACGATCTTGCTCTTTGTGGATTTCTTCCCTCTCGCTTCGTTTTCCACAAAACAAATGGTAGAAAAAAATTAGAAGAATGGTTCTTACCACAGTTGGAGAGAGCGAGCTTGCCCTTCACCGTTTTCTTCCTTTTCGCTTTGTTTTCTCGAGACGGATACGTTCGAAGACAAAACCCCAGCTTCATCCCCGCAATCAACAGCAGAAAGTAAAATAAAATTGTCCTTACCTAAAGAGTCATTTTTAGGAGACAATGAAACAAAAAAAAAAGTACATCAAATGCAAGAAACTTTCATATTTTCAAGATAGTACATTGGAAGAATGGAAGCAATAGAGGCAAAATCTGAAAGAAGAACAAATTGAAACGAAATCAATTACATGTAAAATGAGAACAAAGGCTACAATGTATTAGATTAGACGAAAAGACAATCATTTGGTTGATAATAAAACAATGAAAATTAAAATAGCACGAAACTTACATTAACTGAAGTAAATTAAAATGAGACGAATTTAACAGTTTATTGTTACCAATGGAAGTAAAGAAAGTTTACTTTAAAATGGAATAGAAGATAAGAAAATATCATAATAATGCTAATAATCCAAAGCATAAGAACAAAACATGCATCAATGACAAAAGTACAGTAAAATGAGTAATTTCTACCGATTGTATTAGTGATAACAGTATGCATATTACGAATAAACACTGAATCTTATCGTAAGGAGAAGAATGAATGAGAAAAATGAAGATCGGTTGAGAAGAATGTAGCATGAGAACGAAATGTGAAGAAGAAATGATTATGAAATCAGAATAAATAAATCAAAAGGGAGATAAAAGGAGTAAAGTGGGCTCTCACCGGATGGACGATGATGATGGAGAAGAACATTAATGCCTAAGAATTAAAAATGATGAAGAAGAAGTGATTGATGAAGAAGAATTTTTTCTAACCTGATGGAAGATCTTCTTTCGTAGAAATTGTGTTGTTGGAGAATCCGGAGGGGGAGATTTCTTGCATATAAATAGAGGTTAGGGAGATCAAGATGGGAAAGATGAAAAGAATTTGAAAGGAAATGGAAAGACTCAAAACTTAATAAAATTTATGGGAGAAAAATGAAGAGACTCTTGCTGATATTTGTAACCACAATCAAGAGTTATAAAAGTAACAAAAAAAAAACAAAAGAATATGAAAAGGTTGCTCAAAGGGTTTCATAAGAAAATGATGCAAGGCTAGGATTAGAAGCAATCAACGGTCAAGATTGATTTCATAATTAATTACTCACAAATTTACATATATGCCCATGAAAAAATATTCACTCATGTGCATTATTGAATTCCCATCTTACCCTCAAAGTTGCAAAAACTTCACTTTTATATAGTTTATAGATAGATAGATAGATAGATAGATAGATAGATAGATAGATAGATAGATAGATTAGTCTTTCTTATTATAGATCCTTCACAATTTATGTACCAAAAAAAATCCTTCACAATTTTAATTAACAACAAACTAAAAAAATACATATGCAAGAAGAAAGATGTCCACTCAATTAAAAAATTATTTCCAATGAGAATTCATGGAAATGAAAAAAGTTCACAATAAATTGATTCATGTTTTAATCACAATAGGAAAATAAAAAAAACTGTGAAGTAAACTCACTAGATCATGTTGGTAGAACAAATAAAGAAGAGACAGAACAACACAAAAGAGTTAAATGAGATAGAACAACACAAATTGATGACCAGATCGCAATGTACGATGAACCTTATAAGTTATAAATGACATAAATTAATTAAACTCATCATACTAGTAGAGAAGAACGATGATGAAAATTGTGAAACACCAAGTAGAAAAGGATTAAAAAAAATGGCTCAGTATATTCAGTTCACAATAAAGAAAATTTCGGAAGAAAAAATATTTTCAAGAAACTTACATGTATTGATAGAATTGTCGAAGAAGGGCAAAGAGCAATGACAAAACCTGAAAGAAGGAAAAAAAAAATGAAATGAAATTAGTGAAATGTAAAGGAGAAAAGTTTAACTGTTTACAATAAAAATCCCATTATTCCAGTGAAGAACAAATGTTGCATTATACCATATTAGAAGATATAACTTTCACTTGACCGATTGTGTTGATAATGAAATAATGAAAATGAGCAAAAAAGAAGAAAACTTATATTGATTGAAGACTAAACTGCCAGAGAAGAGCGAACAACAACATAATATTAAACATTTAAACACAATTAGTGAAGGAGATAAGAAGGAGATGTGTTTCACCAATTGAAGTAACAATCACAACATCCATATGTCGTGTAAATGAGTGCTTTACCGGAATGGAAGAGGAGAAATGAGAAGCACATAGCCTAAAAACCAAATGTGAAGAAAAATGTTGGAGAATTAAAAAGGTCAAAACTGAAAAATATAGAAAGAAGACAACAAATGAGGACTCTTGCCGTAGTGGAAGTCTGGAAGAGAAGGATTGAGAAGTACGTATCCTGAAAACCAAATGTGGAGAAGAATTTTGTCACCTGAAATGGATGAGAATTTGTTTAAAGTGGTATTAACTAGAAAATTAAGTATAAATGTGACAACGTTAACCGATTCAAGCAACAAACAAAACATGCACAATAAAAGTAAAAAAAGAAAAGTTCTTACCAAAAAGGGAGAGTACAATTCTTTCAAACTTAGCTAAAGTGTAAAATTAAGAAAAAATAGTGAACTCATAATGGTGAAATGAATAGTAAGAAATAAGAAAATAAACCTTTGGTCAATCACAACCACTACCGCCACCGCCACGCTCCACCACTGCCACCATCGTTATTGCCACTACTACACCACCTTCGCCGCCACCACCACCATCGTCGCCGCCACTGCCACCACACTCCACCACTGCCACTATCGTTGATATCGTCATCCTTATCGCCACTACTACCAACACCATTGTCGCCACCACCACCCTCCACCACCACCGCCACCTCCACCATCACCACCGCCACAGCCACTGCCGCCACCACCACCACCATCGTCGTTGCCGCCACCACCACCATCGTCGCCACCACTACCACCATCGTTGATGCCGTTATCGTTATCGTCACTACCACCACTGTTGTTGCCACCACCCACCACCACTGTCGTCGCTACCCTCCTCCACCACTGTCGCCACCACCATCTACATCCACTGACACCATCATCACCTTCCAATACCACAATTACCACCACCATCACTGTCGCCACCAAATTATACAGTGTATGACCAAACGATGTATAGTATTAAAATTTTATTATGCCTTATCCTATCAGGCCTAATACAATCAGGTCTTATACTATCGGCTCTTATACTATACAACATACCAAACAGGCCCTAAGATTTTTATGAAGATAACTAATTTTATTTCAATAGATATGAAGATGTCATTTTTCCTTTAAAAAAAATACCAAGTGTTCTTTCAAAAAATATATACCAGATGTTTATACCAAAAAAGAAAAAATAGAAGTCATTACATCAGTGTACACTAAAGATAAAAACTCTAACAAAACCTCTTTTCACCCAAACTGAATTAGGATAGGTGGTTGCGTTCCTAACAGAAAATTAGCAACACAATTGTCACGCCTACGCACAAAGGATAAAGACACAAAATCAAAGCTAGAAACAAAATGAGGATAATCCTTAGTGATTGTAATTGTAGTTAAGGATCTCCTGAGCTTTTTCCATCATGGATATAGTTTGAGGTAATATGTTTGTTTCATAGCAAACATAATGAAACCCCAAGTCAATTGCCAAAGTCATCACCCAACAAATGCCAATGTATGGAGAGAATCAAGACTAGTAAAGTCATACTGTAAACGGGCACCCAAATTAGCAAGATAATCTGCATGACCATTGGCTTCCTGAGGAATACACCGAAGACGAATATCCCAATTTCGAGCAGAAAGGAGATGGATATCCATAAAGAAACTAGCAAAAGCATGAAATTTGAATCCCTCCTTCCTAAGAGCAACCACAATGCCCAAACAGTCGGATTCACAGTGGAATTTCTTGATGCCCTTCCTCCATAGCAATTGAAGACCCATCTTCATGGCATGGAGCTTCGCCAATAGAGGGTTGCCTCCATGCAAACCCGCATAGAAATCGTTCCTCATGTTTAATCCAAGCATAAATAAAGTCAGTCGTCCACTTTCCCTCACCCAACACCTTCTCATTGCGCCATCTCCAAGGTCCACTCATCGCCGCAACAAAGAGGGTCGAGTAGGAACCACGCACCTGAAGCCGAACCCAACCCTGAACGTTTGTCGAATTAAAGTGAGGCCAAGAAAAAGCATGAAGCCGTAACTAGAACTTCCGAGAATAAGGGCAATATCTTAAGCAATGTAAGCTATCCTAAGTTGGGTGAGAGCACCTGGGGCACCCCGGGGAAGCCGTGAGATGGCACCGTTGACATGTAATATTAACTTGGATGACATCATGGAGGAGAAACCCAATGAAAGGCACACAGGTTCTCCAAACCCACTGCTAATCACCAACATGAGCCAACTGGGAGCATCGCTCCAAAATCCAATGGTACGCGGCTGAAGCATAGTAAAGTCCAGTTGTGTCAGGAGCCCAAACTTAGAGATCCTGAATTCTGTTATCCAAAGATGGGGATAGCCCTCAAGGCTTTCTCGTAAAGTGGCAGGAGCATAGTATACAAGGAGGAAATGTTCCAACCACCACCCACTTTCAAGTCCTTAAGACTTAGAGTTGTATCTGAAATGTGAACGAAAGAAATCCCAACAGCTTTGACACATTGGCCACTCCAAACCTTGTACCAAACTGAAGTAGTTTCGTTCCCAAGTTTGAAAGACAAGTCATCCTTAAGATCATCTCGTGCCTTCAAAATCCCTCTCGCCTTGCTTAGCTTTCACATTCAAAATGCTACTAGAAGATAAGTATTTATGATTCACACCTTTAATCTATAACAATGCTTTCAAATATGAAAACCGATATTTGGAAATGTTATAAATGAAGATAAACAAAACCGTGTGAGCATAATACTTCGTTATTATATGTAAATAAACATATCAGATATAAATAATTCTCTATAGTGATAAATTAAAGTTGAGTGGTTAAAATTAACAAAATATATTAGAATACTAGATAATAATTTGAATAAAAATGAAATCAATTTTTTTGAAATATGAAAATAGTAAAACTGAAATCACTGATAAATAAAATAAAATTAATAGGGTATGGCGGGAAGTCAAGGCATAAATGGAGAGACTCACTCAACTCACTTGGTTGGTCCCCGCCTCTTTCGTAATTTATGAATTCTTTTTGAGTTTTCCTCTTCCTCTTGGCGCGAAATCACGACGTTAGGGTTAGGGTTCCGATGGGGAGCAAAGTCTCCGACCACCACCTATCCACCGTCCGATCCATCGTCGGTCCCGAATTCACCGACATGGAAATCATCAGAGCCCTACACATGGCCAAAAACGACGTCACCGCCGCCATCAACATCATCTTCGACACCCAAACCCACACCCCCAAATCCAAACCCACCCGCTCCACCGCCACCAAACCGCGACGAGTTTCTCCTCCTAAATCAACCCCTAACGCTGTCGCCGCCATCACCGACATCGACGGAGGAGCTAGCAGTAGCTGCCCTGTTGGGCCCGACGATTGGTGGTTTGTGGGTTGCGGTGAAGTGGCAGGGTTGTCGACTTGTAAAGGGAGAACTGTGAAATCAGGTGATGCAGTGGTTTTCAGGTTTCCCAACAAGAAGCCCTCTGCTTCGCCCTCTACGGCTAAAGGGTTCGGACGTGCCGCCGCAACTTGTACGGAGATTGTTCGATTTTCGACTGAGCCAGCTGGAGAGGTAACTGCTGCTCTGTAATTTCAATTTTGGGTTTGAATGAGTTAGAATTGAGATAGAAATGGAAATTATAGGAGAAAGATTAAAGTGAGATAGGGGTAAGGATTCTTTGAAAGAGTTACATTTTATGCCAATTTGTGTTTAAATTGATGGAGGTTTTGACAGATTGGTAGAATACCAAACGAATGGGCTCGGTGTCTCTTGCCTCTTGTGCGGGATAATAAGGTTAAGGTTGAAGGGCTATGTAAATTTGCGCCTGATGTTTTGGGCATCATGGACACCATTGCTTTGTCGGTCAGGTATGCTCAATGTGAAAGCTACATATGGCTTTCCCTGCCATTGTCAGAAGTTCACAATATCATGTTGAAGTATTTGTGTATAAAATTCTGCGGGTTGCCTTTAATGTTTATGATGGTAAATAAGTAAATTCTGCTGATTAGTTTCTTTTTGTGCCTATTTCAGTGTCTTCATCAATAGGTCAATGTTTGTTAAGCGTCACCAGGTTTCTCTCAAGGATGCTACCAGTTCCACAGATGAATCAGTGTTTCATCCTCTTCCAACCCTGTTTCGGTTGCTTGGCCTTAGCCCTTTTAAGAAGGTGGTTGTTGGTGCTGTGCCATCTTTTCTTATTTGATTTATATTTTTTCTCAGGTTCTTCTATATCAGTATTATATTCAGTTGAAATTGTTATTTACTTTCTGCCTGTGGAGTTGGCTTCTATTGTTAGAGAAGGAAACTCAACAGTAAGTCTGAAGAAAGTTGTACTTGAATATTGACTTGCAGCATCACTTGATTTTTAGGCAGAGTTAACTCCTGGTGACTTCTGTACCAACAAGCGTCCTTTCAGCCAAAAGGTAAAAGACTATGGATATAATTGCTTTGTGACTGTTTGCAACCATTTTAAAATGGTACTTCTGTAACAATAGATATCGTCTCTTCAGGTCACATTACCCCATGCCAAGACTGAGCGTCCTTCTCAAAATGGTGATGAGAATGAAAATGATGATTCCATTTCTGAAGTTGATCTTGAAAACATTGTTGGTGTCGGATCAGGCTCAGAGTTAGAGGTGTGACATTCTAGGAGTAACATGCAGTGTTTTACTTTATGCTTATAAATGATGCAATAACAATAACCATTAACCAAAAAGTTTTGTTCAGGAAATGGATCCCCCTGGAAATCTTCTATGTGAATTGCGGCCCTATCAAAAGCAGGCACTTTATTGGATGATCCAGATGGAGAAGGGACGATCTGTAGATGAGACAGATACAACTCTTCATCCATGTTGGGATGCATATCGCCTGGCTGACAAGTATGCCTTAGGTTATTTGACTCACACACAGACACACATGCATATATATAGAAAAACCAATGAAAGACTGATGAAGGTGTGCTTTTACTTTTTAGGAGGGAGCTTGTTATTTATTTGAATGCATTTTCTGGTGAAGCTACAATAGAATTTCCTAGCACCCTTCAAATGGCCAAAGGAGGAGTATGTTTCTTAAGGAGTTATCACTGGAAAATCTTTTTACTTTCAGATATTGTTCAATGTTTGTAATTTATTATTTTACTGTGAATTTGAAGATTTTGGCAGATGCTATGGGGCTTGGAAAGACCATCATGACCATATCCCTTCTTGTTGCCCATTCAGGAAGGGGTGGATCATTAGGCAGTCAAGCGATGACTCAGTCCTTCATTGAAGGTGGTGAGGTTAGTGATACAGTGGACAATTTTTCTCACATACCGAAGAAAGCATCCAAATTTACTGGTTTTGATAAAATCATAAAGCAAAAGAATGCTCTAACAAGTGGATGCAGCTTGATAATATGTCCCATGACTCTTCTCGGGCAGTGGAAGGTATTTGCACTGTTAATTTTTTGCATATGACTGCATTTCTTTACTTGAAAGTATCACATGGTATGCAGCTATGAGATGTATAGAGTAACTCAAATGCTTTCTTTCCAGTTCTGAACATTTGACAATTTCTCCAGGTAGAGATTGAAACTCATGTCAGTCCTGGGTCTCTTTCTCTATATGTTCATTATGGACAAAGTAGGCCAAGAGATGCAAAAAGTCTGGCCCAAAGTGATGTTGTAATTACAACATATGGAGTTTTGGCTTCTGAATTTTCCAATGAGGTAGTTGCAAACATGTTTACTCTTATTTATATTTCGCGTCATATTTGCTCCATTATTTAGAACTTATACATTGATGCATCTTTATATTCATCTTCTATACAGAATGCAGAGAATAGTGGTGGACTCTTCTCTATTCGGTGGTTTAGAGTGGTCCTTGATGAGGCACATACTATAAAATCTTCTAAAAGCCAAGTTTCTATGGCAGCTGCTGCTCTAATTGCTGACAAACGTTGGTGTCTTACTGGGACTCCTATCCAGGTTAGTTATTATATTATGAGTCTTATTCTCATCTCATGGTTGACAATTTGGTATTCATGGGTGATGGATTAGTTGACTAATTGATTTGCCAGGAATAAGAGATTTCACCTAAATACCAAATTTTATAGAAGACTGAAGACCACTATGTGATGCATAAACTCGATATATCAGGAATCTTTGATTAGTTCTAAACTGTAACTTTGTTAGTACATATAGTTAGTTTCCATTATATTTATTTTATGCCAGCTGTTTGTAATCTGTAGTTATAGTTTGTTAGGATCCAATTACATGGTATAGGACTTGAGAGAAGTGTGAGGTTTATAAGACCTTGGGCTCTCCAACTACGTTTTGTGGTATGGTTCTCCTAAGGTCCTACTTTTTGTGGTATGGTTCTCCTAAGGTTCTTATCAATTGTTAGTAGAGCCTTCCACCATGTCTCTGATAGGGACTTAATCCACAAGCTAAAGAAAGACTACTCTAAGGTGTACACACACAGGGGCAAAGTGGGAACAGCCATCGATTCCACTACCACACATGGGGGAAAATAACTAATTGATGAGCTGGCAGATCCTCTTTGCAGAGGATCAGGCCAGAAGGTGTGTATAAACACCTGAGGGGGGGAGAGAGAAAGGTAGGCATCATTTCTGTTAGAATTGGGAGAGAAGGGAACACTCTCGAATTGTTCCTAGCTTTATTGCTTTCTGTATTTTGCTTCCATTACTTCTGTATTTCCTAAGAATTTCTGGTGTTCTCATCAGAAATTCCCTATCAATATATCAGTAATTCAGTTTCTTCTTCCTAAAACCTCTGGTACCTATCATTGGTATCAGAGCTCCTGATCTAAAGGGAGCTTTGTATGGTAAATACCCGCGCGCAGATGGAGCACAGAATTGAGAACGTGGAACGAAATGTCACTGAGATGAGAACGATGGTCGACCAGCTTCACGAGCTGATGCTCCACCAAGAGCGTCGCCGGAGCAGGGGAAGATCCCACACACCCCGTCGCCGTCACCACATTGAGAGTCGTGTTTCAGACCCATCGCTAGATGACTCTCGGAGTTCTCACTCTGTCGTCCTCCGCCACGATGACGACTCACCCAGACGACGCATCAGTACAGGAAGGAAGATAGATCTTCCTTTGTTCAACGGTGAAGATGCCCATGGCTGGATCGTTCGGGTTGAACGTTTCTTCAGCCTCAACCACATCGACGACGGCGAGAAGGTGAAGCTGCTCGTAATAGCTATGGAAGATCGCGCTCTGAATTGGTTCCAATGGTGGGAGGAGCACGCTCCAGAACGTACATGGGAGGTGTTCAAGGAAGCGTTGATTCGAAGGTTTCAACCCGAATTGGTACAGAACCCGCTTGGACCATTGTTGAGTATTAAGCAGACAGGGAGCGTAATGGAGTTCAGGGAGCGATTCGAAATGGTCGCTGCACCACTGCGACACTTGGATCGGGAAATGGTCACTGGTATCTTCCTGAATGGACTCAAGGAAGAGATTCGAGCTGAACTCAAGCTATATCCACTGGGAAACCTTGCTGAGGTTATGGACCGTGCTCTGCTCCTTGAAGAGAAAAACAGAGCAATGCGTTTGGGGAAAGGGGGTGATGAAGACAAGCGGGGATGGAAGGAGAAGGGGATGACCACTTACAGAACAGCTAATCACTGGGTGGATGGCAGTAAATGGAAGAATACGAATTCTGGAACCACGGAGACAGAGAAGAATGCTTCTGACACTAAAACAGGGGAGCAGAAACCACAAGAAAAAAAATGGACTGGTGGACAGAGGCTCACTCAAACAGAACTCAATGATCGCAGCAAGAGGGGATTGTGTTTCAAGTGTGGGGACAAATGGAATCGGGAGCATGTGTGCAGAATGAAGCACTATCAGTTCATGCTAATAGAAACTGGGGAAGAAGAGGAAGAGGATGAAGCGCCTTTCTATGAAGCTGAGTCAGAAGAATTGGTTATGGAACACAAGACCTTACTCCTTTCTCTGAAGAGTAAAGAAGGAATCACCACCAGCAGATCATTCAAACTGATGGGACAGTTGGCTCTTGAAGGTATTGAGAGGACAATTCTAGTTCTCATAGATTGTGGTGCTACAAGTAACTTCATTTCACAGGGATTGGTCAATGAGCTGAAACTACCTGTGACTGAAACAGTAGCTTATGAAGTGGAAATAGGAAATGGAGACAAAATCCAGAATCAAGGAGTTTGCAAGAACTTACCCATATTGGTACAAGGTATGCATCTAATCCAACATTACTATGTACTGGAACTTGGGGGAACAGATTTAGTGCTGGGAATGGACTGGTTATCTAGTTTGGGAGATGTGAAAGCCAATTTTAAGAACTTAATTCTGCAATGGAAAGTTGGGGGAAGGAAGATGGTATTAAGAGGGGATCCCACTTTGAGCAGAACCCAAACTTCTTTGAAAGCTTTGTGCAAAGCCATGCACAACAAAGGAGAGGGGTTTTATTTGACTTGTGAAGACCCTATGTTAAACACCAGAGGTGAAGAGGGGATTTCAGAAGAGATGGCTGCCATCATAGCTGAATTTCCAGAAGTCTTTCAAGACTCTCCAGGGCTTCCACCATCAAGGAGTTGTGATCATGCTATAACCTTGAAGGAAGGAGCAACAATTCCCAATATCAGGCCCTATAGATGCCCTTATTATCAGAAGAATGAGATAGAGAAATTGGTGAGAGACATGTTACACTCAGGGGTTATCAGGACCAGCACAAGTCCCTATAGCAGTCCAGTGATCCTAGTAAAAAAAAAGGATGGGGGTTGGAGGTTCTGTGTTGATTACAGAGCCCTAAACAAGATGACTATACCTGATAAATTCCCAATTCCTGTGATTGAGGAGTTGTTGGATGAGCTGGGGACTGCCCAAGTGTTCTCCAAATTGGATTTAAAGTCTGGATACCATCAAATTAGGATGCAAGAGCAAGACATTCCCAAAACAGCATTTAGGACACATGAGGGACACTATGAGTATGTGGTAATGCCCTTTGGGCTCACCAATGCTCCATCCACATTCCAAGCCTTAATGAATCAAGTTCTCAAGCCTTATCTCAGAAAATTTGCCCTCGTCTTCTTTGATGACATCCTTATTTACAGCCAGGATGATGAGACTCATAAGGAGCACTTGAGACAAGTTCTGCACACTCTCAAGGAAAACCAGTTGGTGGCCAATCAGAAGAAGTGTTCACTTGGGAAGAAGCAATTGGGATACTTAGGACATATCATATCTGGACAAGGAGTGGCTGCTGACCCTAGCAAGATTCATGACATGATAGACTGGCCTATCCCCAAGGATTTGAAGAGCTTGAGGGGTTTCTTAGGATTGACTGGTTACTACAGAAAGTTTGTCAAGGGATACAGCAAAATAGCTTTTCCTTTAACTCAACTATTGAGGAAGGACAACTTCTGTTGGGATCAAACAGCCACAGAAGCATTTGAGAAATTGAAGATTGCTATGACTACCCTACCAGTTCTAGTGGCTCCCAACTTTGACAAGCAATTTGTGGTTGAGGCTGATGCTTCTGGCAAAGGGATTGGGGCTGTCCTTATGCAGGAAGGAAGACCCGTGGCTTACATGAGCAAGGTTCTGTCAGACAGAAACCAAAACAAGTCTGTCTATGAAAGGGAACTCATGGCTATTGTACTAGCTGTCCAAAAGTGGAGACCCTACTTGCTAGGAAGAAGTTTTGTGATCCACACAGATCAAAAGAGCCTCAAATACTTGACTGAACAGAGAATTATAGGTGAAGATCAGCAGAAATGGATTACTAAGCTAATGGGATACAATTTCACAATTAAATACAAGCCTGGAATTGAGAATAAAGCTGCAGATGCTCTCTCAAGGAAGTTTAATTTCTCTGCTATCTCTGTAGCTCAATGCCAAGAGTGGGAGGGATTAGATGAAGAATTGATTCAGGATGCCAAGTATGGTCGAATGATCAAAGCTCTCATGACTGATCCAAACTCTAATCAGGAATTTGAGTTCAGAAAGGGGTTGCTCTACTTCAAGGGCAGGGTAGTAATACCTAAATCATCACCTAGGATTCCCAGAATATTGGAGGAATTCCATAACTCTGCAGTGGGAGGACATGCTGGTCACTTCAGAACTATGAAGAGGATTTCCTCCCTCTTTTACTGGGAAAACATGAGGACAGATATCCAACATTATGTCCAAAGTTGTGAAGTGTGCCAGAGGAACAAGTATCAGGCCTTGAGCCCTGCTGGTTTCCTTCAACCTTTGCCCATTCCTTCTCAAATCTGGACTGATATCAGTATGGATTTCATAGGAGGGCTACCCAGGACTATGGGGAAAGATACTATACTAGTAGTGGTGGATAGGCTCACCAAATTTGCTCATTTTATAGCACTATCTCACCCCTATTCTGCAAAAACTGTAGCTGAAACTTTCATTCAAGAAGTAGTCAGGTTACATGGTTTTCCTAAGACCATTGTTTCTGACAGGGACAGTGTATTTATGAGTTCCTTCTGGTCAGAACTATTCAAGTTAGCTGGCACTAAGCTGAAATATAGTACAGCTTACCACCCTCAGACAGATGGTCAAACTGAGGTGGTAAACAGATGTGTGGAGACCTATCTGAGATGCTTAACAGGGACCAAACCCAAGCTATGGCCCAAGTGGTTAGCATGGGCAGAATACTGGTACAACACTAACTACCATGCATCCCTCAGATCTACCCCTTACAAAGCTCTATATGGCCAAGACCCTCCAGCAATCATCAGGGGAGATGTGACACAAACAGCAGTAGAAGAGGTTTCTAGGCTAACTGCTGAAAGAAACCTTATGCTAGAAGAACTAAAAGCTAATTTGGCTCAAGCTCAAAATCAGATGAAGCAACAAGCCAATAAGCACAGAAGGGACATTCAATTTAATGTGGGAGATGCTGTTTACCTTAAGATCCAACCTTACAAACTTCAATCCCTAGCCAAAAGGACCAACCAAAAACTCAGTCCAAGGTTTTATGGTCCCTTCAAGATTATTGAGAAGATCAGTGCAGTGGCCTATAAGTTACAACTTCCAGCAGGATGCTTAGTGCACCCTGTATTCCATATATCCTTACTGAAGAAATCTCTAACTCCTTCAGTTCCAGTCCAACCATTACCTCAGGGACTATCTGAAGCATGGGAACTCCAAGTGGAGCCAGCTACTGTACTAGATTCCAGGGTCAGTTCAACTGGGGAGATAGAGCTACTAGTCCAATGGAGGAATCTCCCTGAGTTTGAGAATTCTTGGGAATCCCTGCATCAATTCCAGCAGCAATTCCCAACCTTCCACCTTGAGGACAAGGTGTTTTTCAAAGGGGGAAGTGATGATAGGGACTTAATCCACAAGCTAAAGAAAGACTACTCTAAGGTGTACACACGCAGGGGCAAAGTGGGAACAGCCATCGATTCCACTACCACACATGGGGGAAAATAACTAATTGATGAGCTGGCAGATCCTCTTTGCAGAGGATCAGGCCAGAAGGTGTGTATAAACACCTGAGGGGGGGGAGAGAGAAAGGTAGGCATCATTTCTGTTAGAATTGGGAGAGAAGGGAACACTCTCGAATTGTTCCTAGCTTTATTGCTTTCTGTATTTTGCTTCCATTACTTCTGTATTTCCTAAGAATTTCTGGTGTTCTCATCAGAAATTCCCTATCAATATATCAGTAATTCAGTTTCTTCTTCCTAAAACCTCTGGTACCTATCAGTCTCTTGACTGCAAACGAGCAGCGCGAGTGATGTCTGCATTGCAGTGTTCTCTTGGAACTAGTCAAAGAGGCTTGTCCACAGCTAGCCCGTGTGGGTGTCAGGGCTGTAGAGCATGGTTAAATGTTAGGATCCAATTTCAAGGTATGGGATTTTCGTCCCACATTGGAAGTATGAGATTCTAATGTGGGGTTTATAAGGCCTTGAGCTCTCCAAATGCAATGCCTAGCTGCTTTTGTGGTATGGTTCTTATCAATTGGAATTAGTCTTCCACTATGTCTCAGCCGCAAATGAGCGGCGTTGGTAGTGACGCTGACATTGCATTGTTCGCCCGGGACTAATCCAAGGACTAGTGCACAGTCAGCCCGTGTGGGCGCCTGCAGAGCATGGTGGGATGTTAGGATCCAATGGCAAGGTATGAGACTTGAGTCCCACATTGGAAGTATGGCATTCAAGTGTGGCTAGCTTTTGTGGTATGGTTCTCCTAAGGTTCTTATCATAGTTAGTTTCTAACTGATAGTTAATTTTTTACTTAGTAGACAGTCAGAAGCTTCTCATGTAAGCTACTTCATGTAGCTCATCTATATAAGAGCTATCTTCTGTAATCACTCATTAGAATATACAATATAGAGGCTTCCATCTTGCATCCAGGTTCAGTTTCATTTTCATTTATGATTCATGTTTTATCATACACCTGTACCTTGCTATGCTGTCAAACCCTTGCATTTTTGGTTAAGATTTTTGTTCTTTCAATTCCTAATGCAATTTTGGCTTAAAATTTTCCGTTTCTGAAAAGTTAAAAATATCTGCTACCGGATTTTTAGCCACTTCCTAAAGCATATTTCTTCAGATTTTTTCTTGCAAGCCGGTTCATTTATTTGTATTGAATATTATTTTGCTTATTTTCTGTTGGTCATGAGTCTCATGACAGCAGATGTAGTGTTAACTCTTCCTGACATGGAGTCCTTTTTTAATCTACAGAACAACCTGGAGGATATTTACAGTCTTCTTCGGTTTCTGAGAATAGAGCCTTGGGGTCATTGGGCCTGGTAAATTACCTTTTTCTTAGTATTGGATAGGTTAACTCTAATTGAACTGTGTCCAATATTTTCTACCATCTTTCCCTAGTTCTTCCTTTTTTTTTCCCTTCCATATTTTAAATTTCACTTTTGGATAGTGAATGCTAGGATTTGTTGTTTACTTATGTATATATTTTTTGATATATGTTTTTTAGACTGAGCTTTTAATTCCTTATATCTAACAGCATTTAGAACATTCTACATTGTAGGGAAACTATAGCTTTCAAATATTTCCTTCTGAGGGTTAAAACAAATATCAACAGGAACAAGATTTATGCTTGAAATATAAAGTATAAATCTTAACTTAAGACAACTGGTCTGGATCTCCTTTTGCTCTACATTTCTAACTTCTGTTGGTTGATGATGATGACATCTATTGTTAAAGACTGAAAAATGCTACACCTTATGATTTAATTGGTTTTTATGAAAATAATGTTTTCCAGTTAAAATTTACCCAACTGAAGTATGAAACTGGGCTTCATGTCATGAATGATTAGCATAGCCATCTATTGCAAAACACTTTTTTGGAGACACGTCTAATTACTCTGTTATTACTTTGATTGTTTACTCTATAGTAGGTAACTGGGTATGTGGCTCTGAAAATTTACCTTGTATGATCCAGGTGGAACAGACTAATTCAGAAACCTTTTGAGGGTGGCGATGAGAGAGGGTTGAAGTTAGTTCAGTCCATTTTGAAGCCAATCATGTTGAGGAGAACCAAAAATAGCACAGATCGAGAGGGAAAGTCAGTAAAACTGCTTAAACATTTGTGTTATTTCAGCATCTAGTATATTCTATTAACTAATTATTTTTGCAGACCTATCCTAGTTCTTCCTCCAGCGGATATGCAGATAATTTACTGTGAACCCACAGACGCTGAAAAGGACTTTTATGAGGCCCTATTTAAAAGATCTAAGGTGTTTTTAATTTTCTAGTCTTATTTCTTTGGCACTGAAAAAAGGTCCATTGATCCAACCTGTTGATGAAATTTATGCAGGTAAAGTTCGACCAGTTTGTTGAACAAGGGCGCGTTCTTCATAATTATGCTTCCATACTAGAGTTACTTTTACGCCTTCGGCAATGTTGTGATCATCCATTTCTTGTAATGAGGTATGCCTTACATTCATGTTCTTATACTTAAAATGTTGTATCAAAATTCCACTGCCAGCGTAAATTATTGTGGCTGTAAGCATCTGGTTCAGCCAGTTGGACGTTGGTTTTTAAGGAATAGTTCACTAAAATATTTAAACTGCTTTTCAAGTATTCCAACCTGTTTTGATCATCATAATGCAATTCGTAAGCTAATTGAAGAAGATTCAAGAAGGTTCCCTATAAGAAACTTAAAACTTAAGTTAATCTTTCAAAGATCAGGGTGTGGGCACATTAGTTTTCTTAAATTTTGTCTCTGCATTAGTCCCTCATAGATACAGATTCCAGAGTAGTTAGAGATAGAGGGAGACCAATGAGAACTATAGGCTAAACTATTAAGAGAGATTTAGAGATAAATGTACATCTATAAATTTAGTACATGACAAAGCATTATGCCATTATGGCATTGCCTAATTCATGTAGCTGACTTCACTTATGGGGAAAGGGTTGCTTGTTGTTGTAGTTAAGTTCTCTAAAGTATATGGCATATGTTTTTTCGGGTTGTGGGTTTACTGCCAACATCTTTTCTATCTTGAAGACAGAATACAGTATAATTTTAGTATTCTGGTGTATTTGGTTGCATCAGAACAGTAAACTATATAGGAATGAGTTATTTATTTTAGCAACTTTTGGGACATGGACATCGATGGAGATGTGGGTACATAGCACATGGTACAACTAAGAAGTGTGTGACGCAATGAAATTTGATCTTTCCGTTTATATCAAAGTTTCATGTCGTAAGATATAGCTACTCGCTTTTAACACCTCTCAACCATTATAAGCACCCTTTACTCCTAGAGTTTGGATAATATCAAAAAAATAATAATTGTCTAACATTGTTTATTTGTATGAAATTATATCCAAAAAATAGAGGATAGCAGAAAAGAAAAGGGCAGTGTCAACTGTCAAATTTACAAACAATTGCAGCCTAAGAGGAGCATATTCTCTCTCTGAATAGGTTTAGTAATATTATTTGGTGTCTTTTCATGTCTGCATCAAGATCAGGGTTGTCAATAGCGCCGCTGCGTGGCGGCGCGGAGGTTGGGCGCGACGCAGGAGGCTGTAGCGGCGCGGAAATCGCGTCGCGGTGGTAGCGGGCACGATCGCGGCCAAAATCGCGCCTGGTTGAGCGCGATGGCGGCGCGAGGAAGAAAGATTGATGGAAAACCCTAATTTCAGGGCGAAAACCTGAAATTGCCCCCAGTTTTAAACATTAGGTTAAAAAATTTAAGGGCATTTTGGAGTTTTCCCATCTTTAATGAAACGCTGTGTTTCACTCTGTGCAATAAAAACCCTACTCTGCGAAGGAAAACCCCAAATTGCCCCCAGACCTAAACAATCCTTTGAAATTTCAAGGGCATTTTGGGGTTTTTGCAGCATTAATGAAACACAGCGTTTTGTCTTTCTTCTACCTTCAGCCTCTGCAATCTTCTCCCTTTTTTTTTTCACGATGAAACCTGTGATTCCAGCCTCCTTCTTCCTTCTTCCTCCTCCTTCTTCCTCCTTCCTCCTCCTCCTTCTTCCTCCTCCTTCTCCAGCGTAGCGGCCATAGCGCTACACGCTATAGCGTTTTTTGGCCTTGCCGCTACGCGACACTATCCGCCATTGACAACACTGATCAAGATACATTAGATAGTGAGGGCTCTTACTATGTGCTACAATTTTCTTTTCACATTTGGTATAAACTGTTTGTAAAATAAGAATGAGTAGCTCATTACTCGTATATATACAAAAAAATTAATTGAAAAAGTAAATACAATTTATAAAACAAAAACAAAATGCCCACAACTTCTATTTATTAAACTTTTCACTTAGTTTGTCTCATAAAAGTACACAAGCAACCGTTAACATCTGAGAAATTATATTTGTTTGATATAAATGTCATTGTGTAGGACGGTTTTCTTATCTTTGCTTGAGGATATTTTTACTTTTGATGTTTCTTGGAAAGTTTGTTTGCTTCAATGTGATTGAACAGCACTCTTTGTGATGATATTTTCTTTGACCTTGCATCATTTTATTTTCTCTTACTAACCCTTAAACTTATTTTCATGGTGACAATTGATTCATTTAGTCGGGGTGATACTCAAGAATTTACTGATCTAAACAAACTAGCTAGGCGCTTCCTTAAAGGAACCTCTAATGCTTCAGAAGGTGAAACCAAAAATGCGCCCTCACGGGCTTATGTTCAAGAAGTTGTGGAAGAGCTACGTAAAGGGGAGCAGGGAGAATGTCCAATATGTCTTGAATCATTTGAAGATTCAGTGTTAACGCCTTGTGCTCACCGTTTATGCCGGGAATGCCTCTTGGCAAGTTGGCGGAGTTCTACTTCTGGTTTATGTCCTGTTTGTAGGTATTGTCCAGTTAACCTGGAATTTGGATATTTTCTTATTCAACTTTGATCATAGGAAACTTAGGTTTTTTTTACTGCCGTAATTTCAAATGAATCTTAGTAATAATGAAAACTTCTAACGATATTGTTTCGTTTACAGGAAAATAATCAGCAAGCAGGATCTCATCACTGCCCCTACTGAGAGTCGGTTTCAGGTTGATATTGAGAAGAACTGGGTAGAGTCATGCAAGGTAACTGTTCTTTTGAATGAACTTAAAAGTCTCTGCTCATCAGGCTCCAAGAGCATTGTTTTCAGCCAGTGGACTGCTTTTCTTGACCTCTTGCAGACCCCCTTTACTCGGTAAGATTTGTTGCTGGTTGAACCATATTTTAGGAAAAATATTCTTGTGGTTGTGGGAGAGGATCTGAGTGAATGTGGATTCTTTGAGAACTGTTCCAATAATTTAGGCATGCCTTTCTTTTCAGTGTGCTGTAAATTGTAATTGTTCTTGCATTTGGTGATTGCTATAATCTAGTTACATGCTGCATCTGTTCCTTTCTACATCAGGGTTAAGCCATTAATACCATTATGAGCTATGTTTTTTAAAAACTTAGTACGGGTGAAAGCATTGATTCATGGTATATGGGTCCAATCATGATCGGACAAGTTACATTTGAATATATTTTAAACTTTATGCTGTATTTCAAATGTATTAATTTATTTAAATATTTTTTGTTGGATGATGATAAATGTTTTAATTTAAATAATTTCTTATTATATCTATTCTTACATGTTACATTATACATATGTATAACAAGTGCTGCTTGTGGCGCAATGACCAAAAGAATCCATGTGCGTGCAAATGGCCCAAGTTTGAATGTGGGAAAGCTAAATTTCTGTTTTTTTTTTTTGGAATCAGCAATATGTTAAGCTCAACCAGTTATGTCTTGTTCCAACAGTTTAGATCCGGTTTAATAGTCTAATATATTTTGTTTTGATAGCTGATTCTTGAGTTTGACAAAACTACCCATGTGCTTGGTTTATATTTGAGCCAGTCATTCTAGCCGGTTTGGTCTGGTTTTTAGGACTATGGTTATGTTATGCATGCACTTACCTTTTTATTGTTTTGATACATTTTGGTGTTGATCGATGACATTGAACAATGATACAAATGAGGTTGTTATCTTTTTCATTTACTTATGTCCAGGAACAACATTTCATTTGTTCGTCTTGATGGGACTTTGAATCAGCAGCAGCGGGAAAAAGTAATCAAAAAATTCTCAGAAGACAGCGACACCATGGTCTTGACATCTTTCCTCTTGCACTTATCTGTTATCTAGATGAGTTGTTAACTGGTTCAATGTACTGACTATTTATAACCATCTGTACTTATTCCGTGCACCAGGTGTTATTGATGTCTCTAAAAGCTGGAGGAGTGGGTATAAACCTAACAGCTGCTTCCAATGCTTTTGTGATGGTAAGGACTAAGGACAAATCAGTTTATGTGGCTCAAACTGTTGTATTTGTCTAGCTTAAGATGTAACGCTAGAATTTAGATAGGATGAACAAATTATTAAGATTCCTTTAAGATCTTGTACTCAGTGTTTCAGGTGATAGAACCCTTGCTTCACATGGCTCTTTTATTAATTTGAAGTTGGGAGATAAATTCATAAAGCAATGCAGATATATAGTGTGGATGGGGATCAATTAATGTTGCTGTGAAGTTGAATAAACTTAACCCCTTCAAAATATAAATAACTATCATTTTGATATTTTATGTTAAATTTGATAACATTAAACATCAATTAATACAGGAAGAATCTTCTGTCCTTTGGTTGCGAAGCATATTATGCAGAAATCTGAAGATATTCCAATTAAGTACGAAGTGATTTATGATTCCTATCAATATTTTGAGTATGATCCACATCATGCAAGCTTTTAATTAAATTAATTCTGAAAAACTCATCCCTACAAAATAATTATTAGCAGAATCGGATGTATATAAAAAATTAAAATAGTGACCAAAATCACATGACCCCCTAGGCTGACTATATAATATATGATGTCTCTACATTATTACATTATTATAAAAGTCAGTATTACCCAATACCAAACAGTTTTGACTTGTCTTTAGTTTTGTTGCTTTACGTAGTTTAAAATTTTAGGAACAAATAAATTACATTGTCTCAACTCAAGTCATCATTGTTATTATTACAGACTAATTCTTTTACTGGTCTCTTTATAAATTTGCAGTTTTTTGTATTCCACTGTAATTAGTTGTTTTAGTATATATTTGAAATTGAGAAATTCAATCTACAATGTATAGGGAACAATAGTTCTTACATAGGAGTAAATAATTGCATATATATATATATGATTCAGAAAATTACACTCAAATATTTTAATTAAAAACCAATCTAACAGATATATCATATATGTACATATACATGTTATACATTTGGAAAGTATTTTGTTTTTCCAGTAATTTTGGATTATAGACAATTTTTCAATATGAGCAGGACCCATGGTGGAATCCGGCTGTTGAGGAACAAGCTGTTATGCGTATTCATCGCATTGGACAAACAGAGAAGGTGGCCATCAAACGGTTTATTGTGAAGGTATATTTCATATCTCGAATTCCATAAATCTTGCATATATTTCATGTGGTTGTGTTATATTTTCAATTGGGCCTTGTTATTCCTTCAATTGTTCCAATGAGTCTGGTAGTAATTACTAATTAGAAACTAGTGAAGTTTTGGTACCAAAGCCACCAACTGAGATGGGCTTTTCACCCTTCCTAATGTATTTTTTTGTCAATAATTTTTTCCAATGAAGTGGTAAAATTTCAATGAGGGTGATGCTTGCTTTGTGTGTCTCAACATATGAGAATATTAAGTTCAAGGCTTCAAGCAAGTTAATTTGGATAATTACGTCACTTGTGGGCATATTTGTTTGGGGAGTATCACCAAATGATGTGACTGTTTACCTTGTATCAACTTATGATTGACTTGAATGTGGCATTCATTCTTATTGTTCACATTGTAGGGGACAGTTGAGGAGAGAATGGAAGCAGTAAAAGCACGTAAACAACGAATGATTTCTGGTGCCTTGACCGATCAAGAAGTTCGAACTGCACGGATTGAGGAGTTGAAGATGCTTTTTACTTAAACCACTGTACTAGTGCAGGCACTGTTTGCTGTTAGATGCATCATGTCTCTTTCGCCAATTTCAATTTTGCATCCCATGGCTTTCCTTTGGTAAGTGCCCGTGATTCCAATTCCAAGATAGTTGTGAATCATAATATAAAGGTGCTTCGTAGGTGGCACTTGAGCCAGGGAGCTCTCTCTTGGTTTGTTACTGATGCAGGGAGATCAAGTTTTGTGGACACTCTTGATCAACATCATGCTTGAATAAGGCAGTTTGAAAGGGAAGTGAAAGTTAGGTGAAGATCTTTGATTTCATTGGGGTAAATAATGGTGCAGTTATGCCATGTTTGGGAGCAGGGAAAACAGTGGAAATGAGAGGAGTGGACGGGGACTTATTTCCCGTTGTTTTGATGTTTAAGTTAAAAAATAAGGGAACTCCCTTCTCCTTGTTTTGGGACTTGAAAATAGAGGTTGAGTATATAATTCAATAACTATTTAGTTGAAATTGCTTGGAGGGGAAGAATTCTTGAGTATTGAAGTAGCATAAGAGAAGTATTCCATCCTAATCTTCCCGTTTGGGCATGTCTCCTCATCTGTTTCCCTTTATATTCATCCTGACAATACATTGTAATTAGGGTTCACTGATTATAAATTTTAGTTTACACTGCTTAAACGATCTAGTCATGGAACTTTTAGAATCCACTGTACATTACATGTAATGTTTACTTGTAACGATCACCACCATTTCATGAAATGCCCTATGTGGTTTATATTGTGGCTCATGTGTTTGTGCTTTCTAACAGTACTTAATTGGGCTGATGGTAAGAGAAAATTAAAGTGAACATTTTTTTATGGAGAAGGAAATTATTTTGCATATATAAGAGAGCAATTAACTGTTCACTTCTGAATAAGAAATTTCTCCTTTCAAATTCTTATGCTTGACCAAAAGCTAAGGGTAGATGTTATGTTAATTTAACTTCTACATGGTTTTCATTATTTTGTTTGGATTCAAGAGTGTCTTTGTAAATGATTAGAGGAAATGCTTTCCAAATGTAACCAAAAAATATGATTAGAGGAAATAAGATTATACTAGTTTATTTTTGTTTCCTTCATCCCCATGGGAAATAAAGTTTTCTTACACATGTCATCACCAAGTTGAATCCCTTCCACCACAAGCTTTCAACTCCTTTCCAAAAATAGTAATTTTTAACCCACAAGTTTAGTCTCTCACGACTGAACGGTTAAATTGGTCTCTGAAAGTGTTGAGCGCCGACAAGTTTATCCTTAGAAGAATGAAATATCTCATACAGTTCTTGATTGTATAACATGTTTGCTAAGTTGGTCCCTACATCGACAAACATGACCGACGTTTTATTTGACCTATGTACTGAATGGATATATCATAAATCCAGAGACGAACTTGCAACGACTTCAGATACCAATTTGACCATTCACTCGTCTCTCACTTTACCTGCATTTAAATACAAAATAAAAATATCTTTACATTGTTTTATTTCTATATTAACCTTATAAATTTTTTTTATCCATATATTACTCTTATTTAATGAGGGAGTGAAGATCTATTCAAAAAAAAAAATGAGGGAGTGAAGATTGAAACTTGATGAGTGACAAAATGAATCTCTTGGTCTTCTTTCCGCAGTCTTGACTAACTGTTAGGCCCATAAAGGTTGCTAAAGGAAAGAAAAAGCGTGATTGAGATGAGTGGGGGTATGGTCAAAAGGCTTAAGTATATTTACTATTATTTACTTTGTGAATCCACTAATGTGGGACTATTTTGATTCAACAAGCTCCACCCTCCATTTCTCCGCCAAAGCTGTCAAACTCGCGCATGAGAACTTCTCGGCCAAGGTCTCCAGCGCATGACACTACAATCAGGCTCCTTTCTTCCGTTTTCAATTGCCAGGCCAATTCTAAGATTCAGGCAGAGCCAAATGATTAATGTGGTGCAGCCGAGGTGATTCGGCGGTGGTGTTGTGGTGGCTATGGTACTATGAGAGGGACGAGTGTGTCTACCTGCTTCAATTTCAAGTAACCCTTTATAGCATGATGGTCTAATTTCCATAAAGTTAGAAACATTTTTCAAGGCATCAGGTGCTTTTTGACCAAAAAAAAAAACATCAAGTGCTTGTTCTGTTTGTATCTAGTCGGCTAGTCCTACCTAGAGGACTCTCATTCTTGAAGGGTCCTTAGGGGAGGAAGATGCTGTGGATTGTAGTCTTGTAGAGATAAAAAAAAAAAAGGATCCAGTTACATGGTGGGGAGAACTTAATTTGGTTTTGAAATACCCCAATTGCAAAAACTCTGGCAATAAAAGTTCCATGTTGTTACAATGTGTGAAGAGGTGTGGCAACATGATGGTTATCTAAACTGGATTTTTCAGGCTCCACAGCAGAGCTCAGAGACATGGTGCAGAAGTGTCCAACTGGATTCAAGTTAAAAACATAATAAAAGGGGCATACCGAGAATTGAACTCGGGACCTCTCGCACCCTAAGCGAGAATCATACCACTAGACCAAATGCCCTTGTTGTTATTACGTTCAAATTATATAGTCTCTAAATCATCAAAAAGGTTTTATTTTTTGCACTTTCCAACTTCCGAGTTTAGCGGTCAGTTGCATTATTTTATTTTTTTTGAAAAAAAGTGGTTCAGCCCCAGGCATGTTCATATCAATAAGTATATAGTATATATTAATATATCATATTGACCTTTCAAAAAAAAAAAAATTGTATATATATCATATAGAAAATTTTAACATAGTGCTGACTGCTGATGAAATATATTTCTATTAAATATTTAGTTAAATGATACCAATTGAGCTATCATAATCTCTGACTTGCCCATTGTACTAATATATCAACATTTTCATTTTGTACTAACAATATCTTATAGTAATAGTATATTACGTGTATTAATATATATTGTACTAATATTGATTGCCCCACAATTACTGCCTCCACATGATATTTCACGTCTATTTCTTTTCACATGTATATATGTGTTAAATGGGTATATTATATGTGGTATTTTTATTTGTTTATAGAGAGAAAGATACGTACAAAATTTTAACATGAAAAAATATGAGAATTTTTTTACATAAGAGGATCATAATCCGATATTATTGTGTTCAAGAGAACCTAATAGTGTAGATGACTGACTAGCTGAAAAATCTCATGAGGTGGATTTTGATTTGTATGTATTAGATGATTCTTCTTATTAAGATGGTAGGGATAAATGTTTCATTTAAAAGGAATTTTGACAAATTTTTTGTGTTTTGACAAAAACAAATTCACATGTATATATTACTCCACAAGGTAAAACTTCTGAATCTGTTACTGCATACAACAATTTCTCACCCATCCATAGAATATTTAACCTTCTCTAGACTCTACTAGGATTATGACCCGTGCATAGCACGGGGTCTTTATACCTAATTTTTTTAGGTTAAGATCTAATAGAACCGTATAGCAATTGACTGCGTATACGTTCGTAAATAAAGAACTCATGTTTACTTAGCGTTACCAACGGCGAAATTAAAAATCTTTAGATATCTCTCTGAGCATGATGTCTTTCATTAGAATAATTATGATAATCATTCATGTATCAAATTCGTGTGTCGCGGTACAGAGTGTCGACATAATCAGTGATGGGATCGGATTACAGCCTTTAAAAAAAGCTTAGACTGAAAATACACCTAATATAGTCCATTAGTAAGCAATACGATGCGGATTATGTGGAATTGCTGCAAGTGAATAGAAAAGGATGAACTTTATGAAAATTTAATCAACAATAAACATTTTACAATCTGAAATCCAAAATATGTGAGAAGGAGAGGTGAGAGCAAAGTATATGTAAAAAATAAAATTACATTAGATAGCCAATAATGGAACAATTGAGTATTTATATAAATGCTCTAGAATAGATGGTGAAGTTGGCTTGCCACTTTTTCTAATTCCAATTCGCAATCCTTTAAGGATCATCTACCTAAATTGGATTATTAGCAACGACAAAAGGCATAACAAAACAAACTATAAATTCATAGCTCCTATTTGATAAAGTGTCCTTAGTCAAGTAAGAAAAATCAAGCTAATCTTCCAAAATCCTTCAAATGAGAAAACAGCACATGAAAGGAAAAACGATTAGGAAAATTAATCAACCAACACTTAAACAAACCACCCTTTATTTCCGATGGACCACAACTTTGTAGGTGTCTTCTTGTTGCATCTTGAAGAAAAGCAATTGATCCTTAAAATTCAAACTTCGCCCCTGCAGAATTGATACCAGCCTGTGGCAAAAACACTCTGCCAAGGCCTATCCTTGGCCCATCTCAGCTCCCACACCTCAGTTTTGGTCGGGTGAAAAAAACCAAACCACCAGGCCCACCACCGTCCGTTCATTGGCTACGGGTGGTTCAGGTCCAATATCATTTGCATGTAAAATAAGTAGTTATATATCAAATTTGTGTTATGTTTAATTTAATTTTGTATGTGAAATTCAATTTTTATGTGAACTAGTACATGTTTAGATAAATATGGAATTCAGGGGAGCTAAAATCACTATGGATAGAACAAATTTTATAGCTTTGTGGTTGTTTCCACGATTTTTAGTTTCATGATTTTCTACTATGTATATGAAGAACGCACATATACTCATAAATCTTGGTCACCCTTTTTCGAAAATGCTGCCTCCGCTCCTAGATGTGGCGACTAGGGTTTTTGGCAGTGGTGGGGTGCAGCTAGGGCTCAGAGGCTGGGCTAGGGTTGCGAGACCAAAGTTAAAAGGCTGAAGACTGGTTGGTTATTGGGCCTGGGCTAAGAGGCTAATTTACTTAAAACTATTTCGGCTGGTTCAGTTGGACTACAACCAAGATCGAAACTGACCGCCCTTAACCACAAAGCATTGTTTTCTGAACTCATACAAAATCAGAACCGAACCGGTCCAACCCAATGACTTAAAGAGAGATCGAGAGAGCAAGTATGGAATAATTTTACCAAACAATCTCATGAAGCTTCGTAAACGAGTAACTTTCCTAAGCAGTCATTGCATTTCGGATAAAATCAGAAACCGAACGTCAATTTTCAAATCAACTACAAAATTTCTTGTAGAGACATTTAGTTTAGTTGGATTGAAAAATGACTTTTTATTTCTCATATTGTAAGAAATGCAATTGCTGAATTAGGAAGATTAGTCATTTACCAAGTTTGTTCTAGACTTCGTATGAACTTATGTCTGTGACGGTAAAATGATAAAAAATTATACAATTTGTTCAATACAAGCTATATATACTAGCTACTTGAGTCTAAGACTCTATTATTCACTAACCACTAGATTAGCTAACTTCTTAACAACAATACATACAAAACCTAGGATTATAAAACCTACTGTTTAATAGCTAAAAGTTAGTCAGTTTATTAAGGAAATTTAATCGTAATTTAATGTTATTCGATATTTCCATCTAATAATTTTGTCCTTTTATTAGAGACTCTTTTTCATTGATATTCAAATCGTATATACAAAGTTGAATCTATTTGTTTCTCATTGGTTTGCAGTTCATTTTAAATTGATTTTTAAGTTTGGCTTCTTTTTTTAGCGGGACTAAGCCGAGATGATGAAACTCTTCAGCCAATTATCTATATGGCGAAGTAAGAAAATTTAATTTGAAAGTAAAATGTTTTATCCTCATTTGTTTTTCTTATCTTGACTTTAACATGACTCGTGGAAGATGTAGCTAAAATGCATAAAGTCTCCCCATTGCTTATCTTGCTTTTGCTTGTTATACTAAATGCTAGAGCACCTTTTGTTTAACATTCCTATTATTAAATAAATTTCTGAAAACCTAACTGTTGTGTTTTGATTGCCTCTTATTTAATAAATTTATGGACCAAACCTTGTCATTCTCAATGATGATGATGAAAAAAAGACCTTCTTGACCATTTTCAAGCTTATAAGAATATGAGCAATAATCATGGGAAGGGAATTTGCATGGCAGCTTGATTGAATCAGCATATCCCACGTATGAACAATCTTTGCTTATTGACTCGCACTGCTAGGTGACAACCCATCGAGCCCAACTGATCATCTAAAGCACGAATGAAGAATGTCTACAGTCACCTTCAATTTATGTCTAGTGAGCCAAATTCTGCTTGTAAATGCATGTCTTTTGTCCGAACTTGTACTATTAGAGGAACCTTGCCTTCACTCATCACAATAGTGTGCCAAGATTGATACATGTGAATTACAAATCAAAATTAGATGATATAATATAGAGATGGTCACTAGCAAGTGTACATCAGCATTATGAACTACAACATACCCATTGAACTTGGGGCATACCCAACAGAAAATCTTTAATTTGAGACTGAATTTGGTGTAATTAATACTCTGAACAATCTTTCCTTCATTACCAATAAATGAAATTCCTAGTAATATATTTTCATTTGTTTTAATTTTTTAAAAGACAGATGAACAGAAGTTAAAATATTGAGAAGCCAAATAAAAGAGGGAAAAATGTAACCTACTTTAGCATTTTGCAATAGATTCTATACAAGCTTTTGAGTCGTCCAGTAATGACATGATAAGATATGCCTTCATCTTGAAGGGCTTGCTCTAATCTCTCTATTGCAAAAGCAATCATTTCATCATCATGGGAATCAACAAGCTTTGATGAAAGCTCCTCATGTTTGATTGGATAGAGAGGCTTAAAACATAAATTTTCAAATTGTTCCTTCCAACTAGATAAAGCGATCGGCTAAAGGTGCGAAAAATCTCCAAAGTCTCCTTGGCAAACCTTTGTTCCTTGGCCAATAGTAACGCATGAGGTGTCATCATGTTATGTAGTCGATCTGCCAATTTAATGATGACAACTCTTGCATCTGCCATGGCAAAGAACATTGTATGCTAGCGATCTACTTCAAATGACTTTATAGTTGTATTATTTTCCTAGTTAGCTTGAATATGTATTGTCATTGCCAACATAATATCAATAACTACAAATATCAAGCTTTTAGGGCTTCAAAACAAAGATACATGTGCAATCTAATGACAAATAGATATTTGTGCAATCCTTGCACATGCTAGACAAATATATATTTTACCAATGTTAAGAGGCTAAAGGTTGGTTGGTTATTGGGTATGGGCTAAGAGGCTGACTTTTTAAAAACTATTTTGGTCGGTTCGGTTGGGCTACAACCTAGATTGAAACCAACCGCCCAACTATATAATCATAAGTTAGAAAAACATCATCAGACGTGTCATGCCAAAGCAACAACTACTGTGGAATTGGCACCAATCACATCCAGCAGCAGAAAAATTTCCACAGAATGTTGGAAATAGGGATCTCACTAGCTCACATCTACAGAAAATAAAGGACTCATCTATAAATTTGAACGAAACAAACTATCAATGATCAAACCCACCATATCCACAAATCACAAACACATAGTTCTATTCACCTGTCCTCTGTAAGCTTTCTCTACTTCACAAAAGACCTTAATAACGAACACTTCACAAAAGATCTTGTGCCTTAACTGAGCACCCAACAACAACATGATAGCACAATGCACATTTGGAGATACACTTTTTATTTACCTCGCCGGATAGAGGTAACTCAATGAAAACAATACGAGAGTTGAGATGTGCATGACCTCGATGGTAAATCTGCAAAAATGTTTCCATTTTTTATTCTAATATGCTTCATAACCTGACGTTGTTGAACAATAAATTTCATTGAAATTCAGGACATTATTTGGAAACAGTAATAGAAAAAGTGTCAATTGGAGTGTCACTTACAGCGGTTGTAGACACATGTCATTCGAGATTCTTTTTCAGGGAAGCTACAAATAAGCAAGACCTGCAATAACATCTTGAGGGTCATTCGCAACGATTGGAGATGGCGACTTCTACTATAATCTACTAAAACCAGTATTAAGGAGGTCAAGGAAGCATCGAACCTAGATGTTTATGAAAGAATAACAGACCCTAGGAAAGCCTTTTATCATCAGATGCCACAGAAAAAAACATGCTTCTTCTGCCCTGACGATAAGGAGGAAGCTTAATATGTGAACTCTTATGCACTAAACATTTGAATAGGAGTTTTTGCTACAAAACAATTACTTAGGATTTTCAAGATTTTAATACATATTTATAGCTTCTTTCATTTTACATTTATCTGTCTAGATTTGAAATTGCACATGCCCTAGACTAAATAGCTCCTGTCATTAGATTGCACAAATATCTAGCTGTCTAGCATGAGCAAGGATTACACAAATATCTAGGTAACAAAAATTATACATGTAGAGAAAATAAAATTAAGGATAGAAGTAGCGCAAATGTCATAAACATTCGTATTTATATTTTTTAGAATACCTAAGAATTTTCTGGAAGTATTTGTTATTGTTCCTATGCTAGCAACTTGTCCGTGCGGTATACTCACTTTGACCTTGATCTTTATCATAGAATGATTTTTTGTTAAGTTTTCCTCTCGATCAATCGTTCAGTCTTTCACAGAATATATAGTTGTGACGTGTGACTTCCTAGCAACTAAACCTTTTATAATGTCGTATATATTTTTACATAAGACAAGTTATTTATTACATTTTTTTAGGTATGTACGTATGTAAGCCTTAAAACAATATTTTGTATGCGGTATTGCCTTTGTTGCAGATGTTTGGGACATCAATATTATTGTTTTCTTTTTCATATAGAATTGATCCATGTAGACAACTTTTTTGTGGTTACATGAGTTTCTGAGTCTGCCATCATGGATTGGGTTATTGGCTTACATTCTCATTCTTTAAAATGCAATTGGACAAACTAGCATAGAAGAAGTGTAGACTACATTCAGATCAAATTGCTTTGGTTTTTTCTTGATTTCAAATAATTTACAACCAAGACTGAATAAATTTTATCTGAAGAAAATGTCTATCTATTCGAATTGATAATGGCTGAGATTGAATTGCAATAGTGATTTGGTTCAAACTTTGGACACCCAAATGCAATCTATCATATTTATGCATCAATTTTGTATTCATATACTTGAAAATCTACTATGTCATAATGCGTTCTCATACCTCGTTTGACTTATATATTATTACGATTTTGTTTCCTATAAGAACCGCAGGCGATACCATTGTAAACTTAGAATGCTTTAAATAATCACAATTCTTATAATTTTACACGCTAGAATGCATTATCAGGCATAGAAGGGACGGTGCATCCATTGTTGAAATGTTGATATTCATTTATAGTTGATATGGTTTGTTGTTAATTGGCCGAACTCAGTTATCAATTTGTGTGTGCTACTACTATTTCGTATTTAAATCGTTATTTCACGAATCTAATTATGAAGTTTTTTTGCGTAATTTCCTAACATCTAGTAGCATATATGCGAGTTTAATGACAGCTTTATAAAAATAAGCTTATAACTTACCTGTAAACTATTTTCAACTTATTTTCATTAGTTGGTTGAATGAATTTATATATAAACAGTTTCATCTACCTCAAGATTAGCTAAGCATTTGCGATCCACACATCCCATATTATATGGTTAATTTACATGATGGTGTCTGCTTTGGGTTTATTGTCTCTGGAGGTCATTTTGGTTCGTTATCCATAGTCTGATTTTTTCTTTAGACATTCTTTTTGTGCATCATCTTGTTGTAACCTCTTGTAGTATTTTGGGTGGTTGGTGGGCTAGGCCTTTTTGTTTTTTTTTTTTTGAGATTTTTGTCTCCTTCTTTTTGCTAGGTTTACCTCCCCATTTCTCCCTTATGTTATGGTGTTTGGCCCTTTCTGATGATATACAACATTTTATGCTTTCTAAAAAAAAGTTATATAAACTATTTTGAGTTTATTTCAATAAACTTATTAAATTAATAAATGAATAAGTCTTATGCAGCAAACAATTATTGTTGACCCACTTGATCAAATTGTTTATATATAAACTCACCTTAATTAATCTTGGATGGACCAATGTTTACTAGCTGTTATTTTTCCGTCGTAGGACTAAAATTAAACTCGCTTACAAAATTATGAACTATTTTTTGTTTTGTTTGAGACCATGTGTCCTCCTTCAAAGACAATCATGTTCGAGCCGGGAACATCTACATCATGGTGGGCTGACTCTTCCAGCGGAAGTTTTTTCATCCACAAGACTCGGACCCGAGACCATGCTTAAGGGGAATCAAGCATGTACCACTTGAATCAACCACTCATTAGTAATTATGAACTAATTTGACTATTAACCCAAATAACAAAAAATAGAATTTTATGCTGGCTGTGGGGTTCGAACCCACGCGGACCTGAGTCCAGAAGATCTTAAGTCTCCCCCCTTAGACCACTCGGGCAAACCAGCTTCTTATTAAAGTTAAATCAAATAATTATACTCTTTTAATAAAACTCTTTTTTTGGTAGAATAGAACCCATCTAGAAATCAAGCTTGACTTCATTCTTCACATTACAAAATCCCAAACCCTAATTCCCAAATCCACAGAAATCGATTCCAATGGCGGAGCACTTGGCATCAATCTTCGGCACAGAGAAAGACAGAGTGAATTGCCCATTCTACTTCAAGATCGGAGCATGCAGACATGGCGATCGCTGCTCCAGGCTCCACACCAAACCCAGCATCAGCCCCACCATTCTCCTCTCCAACATGTACCAACGCCCTGACATGATCACTCCCGGCGTCGACGTTCACGGCCAACCCATCGACCCTCGCAGGATCCAGGACCACTTTGAAGAATTCTATGAGGATTTGTTTGAAGAGTTGTCTAAGTATGGTGATATTGAAAGCCTCAATGTGTGTGATAACCTCGCTGATCACATGGTTTGTTGCTGCTTGGTACCCTGCAGAATTTCTTTCAGTTTGTTATTTGGATTTTTGATTGAGATTTTGTCTTGTTTTTTGTTTTCAGGTTGGTAATGTGTACGTTCAGTTTAGAGAGGAAGAACATGCTGGTAATGCTGTTAGGAATCTCACTGGAAGGTTTTATGCTGGTCAGTTACTTGTTTCTATGCTGTTTTTGTTTTCTTTATGGTGAACTGGTTTGATTACTGAATAGTTTGTGATAATCTAAATGCTAGTTGTTAGATTGTATGTTTGCCAATATAGGTTAGGGTTTCTGATTACCCCCAATTGCTTGCAATTGTTTTCTGTGTGAAGTTTGAACATCAACTTCTCTTTCAACTGTTTTTATAATTGATGATATTGATAACTGAATATTAATAATTGTTACTGAATAGTTTATGATAATCAAAATGCTAATTGTTAGATTGTGTGTTAGTGAATATAGTATAGGGTTTCTGATTACCCCCAATTGTTTGCAATTGTTTGCTTTGTGAAGTTTGAACATCAACTTCGCTTTCAACTGTTTTGTAATTGATGATGATAATCGAATAATAGCATTTCTGTGTGTGTGTGTTAGCCAATGAATGTAAGTGTAGATTATTTTATAAATATAGATGGGTATAGGGTTGATGGTTACCCAATTGTGTGTCTTTGTCGTCTGAGTTTCCATTCTTTGTGAAGTATGAACATCAGCTCATCTGTTTCTGTTGTTTCCCATGCTTGCAATTGTTTGCTTTGTGAAGTTTAAACATCAAAATCTCTTTCAACTGATTTATAATTGATGTTGACGATAACCACATAATAATAATTGTGTGTGTGTTGGCAAACGAATGTAGATGTAGATTACTTTATAGATATAGACGGGTATAGGGTTGATGGTTACCCGATTTTGTGTCTTTGTCGTCTGAGTTTCCATTCTTTGTGAAGTATGAACATCAGCTCAGCTGTTTTTGTTGTTTCCCATGCTTTTAGGTCGTCCAATTATTGTTGACTTCTCTCCGGTGACGGATTTTCGGGAGGCTACTTGCAGGCAGTATGAGGAGAATACTTGCAACCGTGGTGGTTATTGCAACTTCATGCACTTGAAAAGAATTAGCAGGTAGTATTTTAACGTTGTCCATTAGTTTTTTTTTTCTTTCTTGTTCATTTGGTTGTGGGGTTGAATTAATGGCTCATATTTTTTAATGTGTGCTGTGTCCAGGGAATTGAGGCGCCAGTTGTTTGGGAAGTCTCATGGAAGGCACAGCAGGAGCCGGAGCAGGAGCCCATACAGGCATCGGAGCCATGAGGATCGGTCTCATCGCAGTCATAGCAGTAAGTATGATGACAGAGACTATTATCGTGAGATTCGTAGCAGGAGACGCAAGAGCACAAGTCCTGAGCGTAGGAGGGGACGGAGTCGCAGTCGGGAAAGGAGGAATCGTACTCCAGTCAGGGATCCCAGTGAGGAGAGACGAGCCAGAATTGAGCAGTGGAACAGGGAGAGGGAAGAGCAAGGTTCTGCAAGTAAGGCTAATACTGAGCAAACCAACAATGGTGACAGTGGGCACATGCAGAATTCTAGCACATATGATGGGCTTCAGCAACAAGAGCAGCAACAGCAACCTCCTCAGGAGGGATATTGATCTTTTCATGTTATTATGGTTTGTATTCTCTCCCCTTTTGTTTTAATTGCATATTCCTATAGTCCTAGCAAGGGAAGAGGCTATTTTAGCACAGATCACCCACAGAATAAATACAGCTTACCTCCCATTTTCCAATGTGCAGGTGCAGGTGCACTGTCTGTGATATGGAATGTGTTAAACTCCCTTCCCCTTTTTTTTGACTTCTAGGATTTTTCCATTTTGTTTTTCATGCATGATGTGTGATTGTATGTAAATGCTTGTCCCATTTTATGCAGGGTTCTAAATATTTCTTTACTTTTAACCATGTTTTCTACACTGATCTTTCATAGGCTAACTGTATGATGTATTGGTGAAAAATGTGTTTGAAATACTTAGCTGCTGAGCACTTTCTTCTTTTCACTGTATGTATAAAATTAATCTGAAAATAATGTGAAAATGTTAATTTTTCATGTCTCATGCCGATCCTTCAAATTTTTAGCTATCCTGTAGCCAAGAATTTTTTGTTTTTTTCTTCAAAGCTGTTCATCTTTACTGTCTTTCCTGTTGAGTTTTTCAAATGTGGTGTCAATTTCTTTGCATTTCAATGTCTTTCACTAATTGCAGTATAGCCTCAGCCCTCAAGGCATTCTGGCTATGTAGTCCTAAAAAAACAGCCTTGTCATTCACGGCTAGATGCCCGGAATTCAATGTATACTTTTTGTTATCTTTACATCTTTCTGTACGAAGAACGGGTGTCCCTTCTTAACTGTCTATTTATGCCTGAAACAAGGGTTTCACCTTTTCTCAACTGACTATTTATGAGCATCTAATAGATCATGCATGCATGCTACAGTGGTTGGTTTGCAGTTAGTGCATGTATGTATTTTTTTACACTCAGGGACCCTGATCAAAGTTTTACATGAAGACTAACAAACGACCAATTTCAACAGTTCTATAAGGGGTTTTTGTTCTATATGAGCTCTTCTTTTTAACTCTATTGGAATTGGAAATAGCATTATCTTACGTTTTCAGTTTTGCAGGTTCAGGTATTCCTGCTTCTAAGATTGAGTCCTTGAGTTAATTGCAGTTTACCGTGGAATTTGTGTACAGGTTTCTGCGTATGCACTGGGAGGATATTTTATTGCATCTTTCAGGTATATTTTGGAGAGCTTCTTAAGCACTATCGGCTGGCAAGTAATCGTGTTAGGGTTTTCTCCTGATTGCAGGCTGAGGAAGATGGGCTAACTTTGTTATTTTTCCTTTGCTTATTAGGATGCTTTATTGATGTAAGTTTTAGATGTCTATTGTGGAGACTGGGATTTGAAATCTATACTTTTATGTCGTGCTTGTAAAATTGTTACTGAGGTTGTAGGCTTTTGTTTGAAAATTGATGTTATTCATGCTTTTAGATCATTCTCTCTATCCTCTGGAATTAATTTTGAAACTAGGAAGCTACTTGGTGTGTGTTTGGTTTCAAATCTGGAGAGGCCAAACGCGGATTCAGAAATTTAAAAGCAACTATTTCTTGCTTTTGAAAACGTGGGTCCGGCCAAATGTATATCCTCAATGAGTTTTCCAAACATGCCCTTACAGTGTAGCTTCTCTATAGTTGATTCAGGCTTTATGAAGGAAAATATTTCATAAAGGATAACAACATTAATTGAGTTCTGTAGTTTTATCATATCAAATTATTGACCCGGTGGATGTAGTAGATTGAGAAGACAATTGTTACGAGCACCAACAAAACTAGAAGTGCTCCTTGGTTCAATGAGCGTAGGACGAGATATTCATATTTCTTTCTTATGGTCAGACACATTAAAAGCTAAGCAATAATAATTTTTCTATGGTCAAATAGAGATGTTCCTACTTCATGCTACATGAAGAACATAAGATGAAGCAACGAAATATCTTGGGTTTAGAAGATAATAAAGTAAAGTGATTTGATAGGTAAGTATTTCTATATATCCCCACATAAGATACTTCGTTGTGTGAAATATTGATAAGATCCATTTGTATAGATATCTATACATTCACGAGATCTCTTGCTTTGGTAAAAAAAATTGCACAATTTGGAAGAGATTTTGATTGAACAAAAAGAGAGGAAATGGAGGACACTCTGATTGGCGACATTAAAATTACCTGCGGGGAAGGTCAGTTTGATATTAAAAATAACTACAACAGTCGGAGAAGTGGAGAGTGTTGGGGTAAACAGTAAAAGTTTGGGTTGAGTTTATCTAAAAATTGGCTAGGTAAGCGCCATGCAGAGCAGTAGAAGAAAGCAACTCCTTGAAGTTATATGGCACTTGAAAGAAGTAGAAAAAGGGAAAAGACGGTATAATCATCAATTTTGGGGAAGCAACTGTCACAATGAAAATCAGCATCTTGCCACCAAAACCGTTCAATTAGTAATGGTGATAGCACAGGAGACAATGATTTCGTTAAGGTGAGGAGACTATCAACAAAAAAACGGAAGAAAAATTACATAAAGACACAAGGAAGAGAAAAGCAAGAAACACCTAATGGTCAAGTGGCTTTTACCAACGGGTAATTATACATTACACTTCTACTCCTCTTTCATATCTTTTTCCTTACATTTTTCTTCTTATCTATCTTTTCTTTTTTATCACATTATTCGTCATATCTCTCTCTTTTATCTTGCTATCTCTCTATGATGGAGTTTGAATAGGAGTGTGAATGGACATTTATTGCAAAAAAAAATTTTTGAAAAAGAGTTGTTATATGATATAATTGAAAAATAAAAAATAAAAAGCATAATGGAGAAGAAAAATTTATATTTTAACTATTTTAACTTCGTTAGTATGTCTCGTTGTTTGCGGTTGTAATTTCTTTGCATAAGGTTATTTGATCATTCTTAGTGTTTTTGTTTGGATTGTGTAAACTATTTCAGTTTTTTTTAAACTTCAAATATTTTTTACTTAGATAATTATGTTCGAATCATATATAACTAGTGATTGGAACTCAAAACCTGTGCTTAAGCTAGAAAGATTTCATACAAGTTAATCTATGCAGTTAGTGGTTTTACAGTTCTTCTTTTTTTTGAACACAGTGACATGAATTGTAATGATTCATTTTGTCGGTTCACAACTTTTTTTATGAAGACAACTTCAAGTATAAAGCAATAAACAGATATACACAGTGCATATGGGGCTGCAATAAGGGGTGGAGGGACTGGGGTAACTTATCGGTGCCGCCGCACCCCTCATCTTTTCAATTTTCATTTGAATAATATGCATATTTTTGTTATGGCCCCAGTGACAAAATTAATATATATTATCAAGTAACTTATATTACATAGTATGTTTTAGTGCAGCGGTACGCACATGATTAATTTCCCATCATCGTATGCATTTTTTCTTTCTAAATTTGTGTTTTTTTAATGTTTATAGAAAGAAAATTCATTATGAATTAAGAGAACAAAATTAGTTTTAGATATAAGCAAACTCAAAATTTGAATTATATTTCAAGTGATGAATGTATTTTTTTTTGCAGAAGCACAATAATTTTATTTTTTTAATGATTTTTGTCCTTACTTTTTTTTATGTTTTTTAATTAAAAATGTACTCATCACTGCGTTTCATATGAAGTCTTCGTCTATGTTTACCATAACTTAAATACTCTAAAGTTTCTTTCCAAACAAATTATGCTCTTAAAAGCTTATATGATGATAGTAAAGTAGCAAAAAGTCTTTTAAGATTGTTAGTAGAACTGCAATGCAAAGCTTCTATTACTTGACCAATGTATTCTTTATCATTTTTAAGTAAACTCATCGTATAGCGCACGTCCTTAATTAATGTATCATATGTAACTTCATATGCTTTTCTTAAGTTTGGAAATGAATGAGCCTCTTTGTAAACTTTAGCAATAACATCAGATAATATTCTTTTTTATAGCCTTTAATTTCTCAAACTCTGTGTTTTTTTGTTACATTTATCAAAAGAAATTTTATGAATTAAAAGTATAAAACTAAATTTAGATAAAGTAATCATAAATTTGAAAGTTTTTTTAACGTGAAAAAAGATGAAAAGAAAAAATCTATTTGTAAACCATGAAAAATTAGGAAGACTCAATTATACATAGAAAGTATCTAATATAAAGTAGGATGAGATCAAGAGGCATCAAAGAGCAAGTTATAGCACATTTAGACATTCTAAGCTAAAACATCAGGATCTAACCTCGGGTATATGTACCTGCAAAATGATTAAAAGTTCAAGCCTTTATTCAATGTAAATACGTCAATACAGACTATACGAAGTGCACATTTTAAATGAGTGGTAAGTGAAAAAGTTATTTTTGGAGTCATATCATAGTTACTAATAAATACTCCCTCCGTCCCTAATTATAAGCTAAAGTTGAGACTTATGTTTTGTCACTAAATATAAGCTAAAGTTGTAAAAGCTAATATTTCTTTCCATATTTACCTTTACATTTATTGGTAGTGGAGCACTATTCATAGTATAATAATTAAAAAGTTCTATCTTAAATAGGGGTAAACATGAAAAGTTGTACATTTTTTTCAAAAACCAATGCATCAATTAAACCTTTTTTAATAAGCGTTATTTTTACAACTTTAGCTTATAATTAGGGACGGAGGGAGTAATTGTTAATTCATTATGTTTCTAGTGTGCAACTGTTCACAGTCGTTTTGCATGTGTTCATTTAAACTAATTAGCATTTACATATGTTGATAAGTTTTATTTTTTGAATTGAATTGTATAATTTTATCTTACTATTGTTGTTAACTTCTATTGTCTTTGTAGTTGTAATGACGGAGAAGGAGAAAGTGACCCACGGATCCCGAGTTCATCTTACCTAAAGATATGATAGTTGAAATGTTTCAAAGACTACTGGTGTAGTCTTTACTTCGTTTCAAAACCGTCTGTAAGAGGTGGCTCTCATTGATTTCCAATTTCAAATTTTGTAAGTCTCATTGTGACTTGAATTAAGCACCCATCCACGATGTTCTTCGGGAAAAAGTTGAACATGGAATTCTCCATTTGTACTTCAATTTCAAGTGTCACCGATATTGTAGATAATTTCTTATCGGGCATCTTCCACTTTCTACTAAGCTTCTTCCACAAGTTTAAGGAAGCTTGCGGGGCTCTTGACGACTTTTTATCCTATCGGAATCATCTGAGTCCCTCCGACCGCTGACTACTCCTATGATGATTGTAAGAAACAAAGTCATCAGTATTAGACTCAAATGAAGATTATGCTTCTTCATCTACGACCTTTTCCACTACTACTACCACCCATTTTCTCCAGGCTCTATGAGCGAGGGATTAACCAGAAGGATTAAAGGTGAATATTAATATATACAACTCAGTTGAACTTTTGCAGTAAACACATATTGTCATGACTAATGATTCTTATTAATATTATTATTTTCCTACATTTTTATCAAGTGATTATTGATAGTTAATGTCAAAAAAAATATTGATAGTTAGAATTATCATAAAGTAAATTTTATATTTAAATTTTATGTTATTTAGTATGATAATAAATAATATAAATAGAAAAAATAAATTTGGTGATATAAATCAAATTTTTTGTGAATCATGTTATGAAAGAATCAAATGAATAAATTTTATCTATTTTATTTGTCAAATAGTTTACTTTTGAAACTTTTGTTGATAATAATTATAATTGAAGTTTAAACTGTAATAGGTGAAAATAAGTGGTGATAGATGAGAATTGTAATATGAAATGGGGCATTACATGTAAGAATTTTAGATAAATAGTCTTTAGTTTGTTAAATAATAAATGCTACGAAAATAGGTTAAAAACTAAAATAATCCAAAAAATTAGAAATGGTGTGAGAATTCTTTTTTTTTCTTCATTTGGCGTACTCTTGAATGCTTTTTTTACTACCAAACTTCTATTTTATGCCTATTTATATTATTTTGTCATCACATTTTGTGCACTCATGATATGTTGATTTTTCAACAAAATACAATTGTTATATACTTCCATCATGACAGTATCATGCATGTAGAAGTATTGACTATTGTGTTAGTTATAGTAAAAGAAATATTATAATGATGAAATACAAATGAGTTAACATAAAATAAAATAAAAAATGAGAAAAACTCTTTAGTTTCAACCTTAATTTCACGTGAATTTGTGTCCTTTTATATTTCAACATTCAATAAAATTAATTAAGAAATTAAACACTAAATGAATGAGTTTTTCACATATTCATCTTTATTTATTTATGGCTTAATATCAAATTAGTCTCTGTCTTTGTAGTAAGTTTTGGTTTTCGTCCCTCCCTGGAAAATATTAAACGTTATCTCCATACAATTGCATGCATTTTGGTATTAGTCATCGGAGAGCGGAGCTCCGACGAGATTGCCTAATGACAGGTCAACGCCTATTCGGCATGCGACATGTAATTTTTAATTAAAATTTTAACTACACGTGTGTAATTAATAATTTACCCGTGGTTTGCACGATGTATTATTATTTTTGTTTATTAAGTTAAAATTTAATAAAGTAATGTTATCTTTATTAGGTTTATAAAAAAGTTATGAATTAAAAAAACTAAAATTAATTTTAGATATAAGTAAACCTAAAAAGTGTTTTTTGTGTGTGTCGTATGTGTTTGAATTTATTTTGTTGTAGCGTAATCAATCAATCAATCAATATATATTAGAAAAGAACAACTTCTAGCATGACGTGTCGCTCTCACATGCCAAGTTAGTGACGTGTCGCTCCCAGATTAATTCTCACCTAATATTTTACATGTAAGCTCTTTCTCCTTGGCCCCACTTGCCACATGTGCCCTGATTTTTCCTTACCTTATTCCTCCTTAATAAAAAAATACATTTTTAAATTTTAGATTTGATTAGGATTTAGGTTTTTTATTTCTTGATTTTATCTTAATTTATTTTTGATTTATTTTTAGAGTATTAATTAGTTTTTATGGCATTTTTATTGAATTTTTGGATTTTTAATTAATTCCGGATTTTATGAGTTTTTATTGTGATTTGCTAGATTTTGATAGTTTTTATCTATTTTTATTTAGTACATTTTTAAATTTTAGATTTGATTAGGATTTATGTTGTTTATTTCTGTATTTTATCTTAATTTATATTATTATTTATTTTTAGAGTATTAATTATTTTTTATGGTATTTTTATTGAATTTTCGGATTTTTAATTAATTTCGGATTTTATGATTTTTTATTGTGATTTGCTAGATTTTGATAGTTTTTATCTATATTTATTTAGTACATTTTTAAATTTTAGATTTGATTAGGATTTATGTTGTTTATTTCATGATTTTATCTTAATATAAAATCTGTGATAAGTGATTTAAATCAATATACATCCCATCAGCAAAAACCCTCTTAAAACCCTGCCTACCTCCACTATCTGTTCCATGGAATTCATCTCCTCCATGCAATTTTCATCTCATCTCTCCACTGAACGGAACCACCCCCACAAAATCGTCTCATCTCTCAACGGAACCACTTTGCCATCGACTTGCAATCGCATCCCTCCGATTTGCTGCCTTGGACTGATTGGGAAGGTTGCAGATGGAGGTTTCAAATTATTTTCTTCCTTTGCTTGCATAATATGTTATGGGTTTTTTCAATTTTATTTTACTTTACCTTTAACTTTCATTCACTCATGTTTGACTTCAAGGTCAATTTCGTTCATCACTTGCCATGCTAATTTCAAATTCTTTTCTTCAGGTTTTTTTTATAGATATTCCACCAAAAGAGATTCTTTGGAAGCCATGGATGGTGAGTCCATTTTATATTCTATATGGAATTTTGCAATATTTTAATTTGTTTTTTATGTTTTTTTATTCTCCTTTGTATGTGATTCTATTTTATTCGTTTTTCTTAATTTGCATCTAAAATTTGTGTCCTATATTATAGGAGGCGAAACATTGATCTGTGTATGTTTTGATTACCCTAATCATTGTCAGTGAAGTGGATTGAGTGAGTGAAAGAATTGAGGGGAGAGAAATGAGAAGTTGTAGATTTTTTTCCTTGCAACTTTTTTATTTGGTAATTTTTTCTTTTTGTCTGCTTCTTGCACCGAGGAAATTAATTATTATTGTTGGTGCTTGCCGTTACAACTACAGAACTACATATCATGGATGAGATTTTACGGCTTATCTTTGTTCGCTCAAGCTATACTATTGAGGTTAGACTTTTAAAACTGGTGCTATCCTTTCTAATATGCTAAACGCCTAAACCAATGTTCTAACAATAAATTGATTTCCTTGGCTTCCCTGGAAACATTTGACATGAATTTATCCGTAGGTACAGAACGACAATGAGGTGCATACCTCTTTCTGACTACACTCTCTGATTCTCAGCTAGCTGAAGATGAAACATGATTGATGATGACTCAAGATCTTATCTTGCGCTCATTTCAAGTAAGCCACGAAACATGTGAGACCAGTACTCATGGAGGTTTTTCTCAGTCCATTATATGTATATATTCACCAGATAAGAGATAGAGATGTGTGTTTGGTGTTGCACTACTGTGATGCATATGTATATATTCACCAGATAAGAGATAGAAATGTGTGTTTGGTGTTGCACTACTGTGATGCATATATAGTTTTACTGACTTAGTTCATCAATTCTACATCTATCTATCATCATTACATACATTAAAAGTCACTTTTCGAAAGCAATATTAGATTTTATAATTAATCATTGTTCTACTATGGTTCAATTAATCAAACTTTAGTGTGATTGGAAGTCTTGTTTGCATGAGTGTGTAATTATCACATTACGATTTAGTATCAGCATATGTTTTTGATTTGGTTATTGTACTTTCAACAACAGTGCTACATAAAGCAAAGAGTTGTTTTAGCCGTTCAACAAATATAATGGGTCTAAAATTTCTAGAGGGGTTTTCTTCCATTCATCTTCTTTAGTAGCATGTGATTAGTTTCCCCTTACAAATAGATCTGATTGGTTATGGAAACCACTGGAAGGCCATAGCAAAAAAGTGGCTTCAATTCATTCTTTGGCTTTCATATCTGTCTGCAAATTTGATTGCTATCTTTGCACTATCATAGCTAGATTGATGTTGCACATATTGCTATTATGTTTGGTGGTCTTTAGTCTATCCTACTCTAACATGTCTATCAATCTCACTTCATGAGTTCTTGATTTTCTGTTACTTAGAATGCAGATACGGCTGGAAGCTGCTGATTTGGAAGCAAGTTTCATTTGAATTAGCATGAGTTCATATTAATTCATGTTAAAGTTGGACAACAATCAGGAATAGCACCTAGGATTGCTGCTAATTTGGAAGCAAGTTTCATTTGATTTTTTAATTAGAAATAAATATTTTAATGATTTAAATTCAAAATGGGATACCTCCTTACCTTATGAAGTGTTTTTTTATGCTAGAGAACAGACTCTGGTTGCAGTGAAAACAAAATTTGCATATGATGTTAGGTACTATATGAAATTTGTGAGTGTGTTTGTGGATAATTTATAAGAAAAATAGTGGTGATAGTGAGGTAGAGAAATCTGAGAGAGATTTTGATGTAAATTGAGATTTTTCTTTCTTATGAGATTGGACTTTTAACCCTTATCCACACCATTCAAAATTTCCATTACTATTATTTTCGACACTTATGTCACTGACAAATAATAATTAGGTTCTGATGTAATGTATATTCTTTGTAATGGAGAATTAAGTAGTTGTTTTTAAGAGTCTTTTATATATAATTCAGATGCAAACAGTATGCACTCAGCTATCACTTGAGCACTAGAGCAAGTAAAGGGAGCATACTACGACTGCTTTCCTATTCTGAATTTTTTTATCGCAGAAATGCTCCGGTAAGTACAACAAGCTCAAAAGCAGAATAGCATGATGAAACTACTAGATATTATTAATGAACCAAACCTTTCAGTTCCAAACTGTCAAGACCTTCGCTAGAAATTTGTTCTAAAGTACGCCCATTAGTACTACTATAAGAGCAAAGCAACATGCTTCTTATATTGGGAGATAGACAAAAGCAGAGGTTGCCTTAGTAAGCTTTCTCACCTGGATCAACAGAAAAAGCAACTGAAACTCGATCGATGAAAGTTGGAATGGCAAGGTTTACTCTTAAAGTCTTCGGCAGGAGGAGGATACAAGAGATCGACCTTGAAGCAAGCAAGGTATGGTGGGTGTCATCATCTTCATCGATATTACCCACCAGATAGACTTAAGAAAAGACTTTCAGACATCCTGAGAGTAAGGAGAAGCTGGATCTAAATGTATTAGAAAGAGTCTAAAAGCTTTTATATATAGGAAGAATATTTTACATAAAAATACTTCTACATAAAAATAAATGTTAATAAGATTTCATCGGAATTTTTTTTGTTACAAGAAAAACATAATATAATATAGTTTGATGTTAATTTTTTACTACATAATAATATAGTACACTTAATTTTTTTGTACAAATTATTATAGGACTTAAATTCTCCTACGGGAAGAAATATATTTTAACAAGAAAGTACCTTCATTAAGTATTAATTAATGTATCAAATACAATAATAAATTTCGCGGTACATTCTTTTTTTTCTAAGATTAAAATGTGTTCTGAATGCTTTATTGGTGATTCTTCATATCTATAATTTGTGTTATTGTCTTTAGGCTCATGAAGAATGTGAAACGACTTCATGTTGATATGGGTCAAACTTAGTTTATTTTATTGTGTAAAAAATGAACTCGCATAATCACGTACATAAAGAATTTTTTCTCTTTTTTTCATTGTAGATTAAATCAGCTATTGTTTATTAGCCATCAATAAACCACATCCCCTAATATGTTTTGCATAATTTGAGATTTGGTTAACCAATTTTTTTATTAGTTATTCAATTGTACGAAGTTCAATCTATGCAACAAGGGTTTTAATTTAAGACCTTTTGTCAACTTTGCTCATCATTTCATACTCTTGTATTTCATCAGTTGTTTATTATATTTTTAATGATCAATGTATTAATTGACCTATCAAATATAACAGATGTATTCCCCGTGCAACACGCGGGTAAAAAATCCTAGTAACTAATAATAACACTAATATGGGTATTTTACGTTTATTTTGTCTGGCATTTTTATTTGGTAGATAAATTAGGTTTTTTAATCCGTAATCTTATAAAAAATACAAATTTTAAAAATATCACATAAAAACAAAATGAATATCTTCCGTGCATCGGACGGGTAAAAAATACTAGTAATATCATAAAGAAATAAACATGTTTTTGGAATTTTATTTATTCACACTCTTGGTTTTAACAAACTTATGAGTTGGTTAATATCTTATATACTCAAACTAATTATATATCCCTTCTTCTTATAAAAGAATATCAATTATATTAACTGATTTACACTTGTGGAATCGTTTGGATTGTTGTTCGATAAAATTATGTTTGATATAATAAATTGAATATTTGTATAGAAATTATACGAAAAGTTATTTTAAAAAAATGAATATTGTTTAGATAAAAGAAAACAAAATTAAATTTTCATTTCATCTTTGGCCACCCCGATGTCAAAATTCTGACTACGCCTCTGGCTGCAATCACATATAATTCACAAGTTAACAATATAGAAAAGTTGCAAACCAATAACTCACTTAATACTAGCATAATCGCAAATTTATAATCCATAATCAAACTTAACAATGCATAAATGCTTAAATTAGTGTTTAATATTAGTATCATTACATTATTAATAATAGAAAAGAGAAATATAATAAGTCTAACAAACATAGTCAAACTTAAATTATTTATACCTGTCTTATTTTTATTTTTCTTAATAAATATATATCATTGGTTCGGTTCTTTGATTTTTCATTCTTCAAACCGTGAATCGAACCAATCTTTATTGGTTTCTATCGGTTTAGATCAATTTTGAACTGAATTCCAAAAAAATCAATCCAATTTAATCGGTTCAATTTGCTTCGTCAGTTTCATCGGATAAATCCAATCTAGTGTACCAACAATCCAAATAAGATGGGGTAGAAAATCAATATTTTCCTTATTTGGTACATCAGATCCGGGATATCATCCTTTTAAAGCATTTATTTTAAAGCAATATAAATAATAATCGTTTTATTTTATCAAAGAATTTATTTGTAAGCAATTTTGGTAACCGAATTTCGGCATGTATCAAAGATTAGACACCTTAACCCACAATCAATTTCATACGTTTGTGGCGTTATAAATATAAAATCAGAATTCGCTATGATTGACTATGAGAAAGTAGAAAGTAACCAATGAATTTCACTAAACTATGAGATTTTACTTCTTATTTTTAGAGCAAATAATATCAAGAGAACTTCAAAATATGAATACACCAAAGAAAATTAAATATTTTCAAGAGCACTTATTGTTGTTTTACTACGAGGACATTGAATGCAATACCAAGGGCAAATATGTCAAGAGAACGATGAAGAAAGCTATCACTAACAATAAATAGACAGATTAGCCTAATCCTAATCCTAATTCTAAGAGGAATATGAAAATCATTTGTTTGTAATTGTTCACAATTTCATTAAAAGAATTAAAAATTAGAAGTTAAAGAATCAAATAAGAATGTTACTAACCTCATTACGCACACAAATAAATCAAACATCAAGTTTTATTCATTCTACATTTTACAATAAAAACTAGTGACAACCAAGTGGTAGCAGTAGTAGGTAAGAAATCATTATAGTTCAACCAGTTCTAAAAAGTAATCTCTAAATAAGAGCATATTTGAAAAATCACCAAAAATCCTTTCTAAAATAACTAAAAATCCTGATAGTAAAAGAAAATAGGAACCATAAATTAAAAGTCATTCTTAAAACCAAAACAGATCGTTTTCAAAACTAACAGTAAGAAAAATAAACCCCAACACATTTCTGTGCACAATAATTAACAAACATAAATTTGTGTCACTGTTCACATCAATAACCACGTACAAGATTACTGCACTTAGTTCAGTCTTAGTTAAAACCGCAAGGTAAAGGCAACAAAGCCTGATTTTGCATGTGCGTATTAGCAAAATCCTAAAAACATCTAAATTGTAAATATCACAAGGAATATCGCATGCAAAATAAGAACCCTCAATGCTGCCTACAACCCTCAATGGTATAAATAAAAATCAAACCGTTCAAATAAACAAGCAGTAGAACATCTCAATACAATGTCAAACAAAACTTGAGACTTTTCGCCAGTTTACTACACCAAAAAGTAAGGACAAACACCTAGTGCCTTTAGGATACTCACTGTAATGCGCAGTAATGAAAAATGATACATGATGAAGTTTGAACTGACAGATGTAGCATCACTGACCACCATGCTTAGCCTTTTTATGTTGTTGGAAACCACTCTCAGAATTGAAAGACCTGGTCAAAACAACCAAAAAAAGTCAATCATAATATCAATTGAACAAAACTAAGTTCGGGTATTATTAAAAATCATACTTGCTACAGGGAGAGCAAGAGAACTGTCCACCCGACTTGGGAGTCTGAGCCTTAGACTCAGAATTCTTTCCACCTTTCTTCCCAGGGTGAGGAGTGGCAGTATGTCCTGTTTTCTTACCATCTACAATTCAATTTAAAGGGATAACATAAGAAGCTTGTACACTACATGTAGTGTTCAAAGACTAATGCAAAGTAAACATGCATTCATCAAACAAAGTCAAAAACACTGCAACGTAAACATACATTAACCAAACACTGATGCACTGACGTGAGCATGCACCCAAATAGATTTAGCACAAAACCAGGCATCCATAAAAATATATAATTTGGTATATTCAACAAAAAAGACAACATAAAATATAGTGATAAAATCTAAAGCAGCAAAGATTATTAGTCTCACCAGTCTTTTCAGGCGTGATGTTTTTTGCCTTCTTGGTAGAAACTGGGGTTTTTAATGCAGAGTCATTAGCTCTCTTCTTTCCCTGATCAGCCTTCAAAACCAACAACAATAGAAAGCAAGCGAAATCCATCACACATCCATAAGCATAAGAAACCAAAAACAATTACAATACCAATATGTTGCTACGTATTACCTTCTTAACAGGGGTCTCTTCATCAGTATCATCACTGTCGCTCTCATCACTGTCACTATCAGCATCATCCATCTACAATCATCAGCAATAAAAGGTTAAAATAAACAATCCAGCCATTCATCTGGTTGAAAACCAGATGAAATTTTTTATACATTGAGAAGACCTTGACTTAATATAAAAAAAACAATATAAAAACATAAACAAACTAATTCATTTCAGACAATTTGCATGTATCAGATCGAAGGACATTATTTCTGACAAACAAAAGAATGAGTTTATATCAAAAGGCAAGATAAACCTAACATAAATCAATACCTCCTCATCAGAATCATCATCTTCATCATCTTCATCATCAGAATCATCCTCTTCATCTTTCTTGGGGTCAATAACCTTGACTTGTTTTGCTGAGGCACCACTCTTGGCATCAGCCTTTTTAGACCCAGTTACCTTTAACTCCTCAGCTTTTATCACAGGCTTCCCTAAAATGATTTTGCCAATTAGTTAGATACATAGTAACTGAGTAACATGCAATGCCAGGAACAAATTACAGATTAAGAGGACGTATCTACCATTCTCAGCGTTCAATGGGATATCCTCATCACTCTCATCACTATCTGTACAAGTCAAGAAAAATAAATCAATGATTAAATAACCAACTCAGTCCAAAAGGTAATAACAAGTTTAATAGAAATTTCAAGCCTCACCAGAAAAATCATCCTCGCTTGTGCAGACAGAAAGACACATCGAAGGTTAAGGAAAAAAATGAAAGATGAAGTCATCATATATATTCTTATATAACAGAGCTCTAAAGACAATTGAAATATACTCAGATATTAAACAATTCAAATATAAATTACTGTGTCAAGGATATTCATCAGCAGGGTAGTATGCTTTGTATCCACAGAAATGAACACTAGCAGTTTTAGAGTTGTGAGAAAGCTCAAACTCCCTGTCAAGAACTAATTCAAGAGACACTTGAGGAATCTTCTCCCTGTTAAGGGTTCCCAGAACAAATTTCTGGTCACCAACTTTCAGGGAAAGGACCACAGGTTCTTTGTCCTTCTTTGACTCACCAAGAGCAGCCTACACAGCAAACAACAACAGGACAGAGATTTCAGACCAACACCGATAAAAAAACAAACAACACAACATAACAACAATCAGAGAAAACCCTAACCTGGGAAAGGTGAATGCATGCCTCAAACTCGCTTGGGTCGACCTTAACAGTTTCCCCAACCTTAACCTCAGCACCTATATCACCAACCAAACGAATCAGATTACAGCAAAGTAAACCCTAGCACATAAAATTTGTCTCTAATTGCATTTCACAGATCAAAAACATTTGAGAAACAAATCCTAAAATCAAGGTCAGTAATCAGCAATCAGCAATCAGCACAGCAAATAAAATGGCTCAGAGATCAAAACGAAGGTTGCTACACAAAAAAATATTCAAAAATTCAAAAAAAAAATGGTAGGAACTATCATTCAGTGGAGAAAATGACATGGTTATTACAGAAGAAGAATCGTAGAGAAGGAAAAGAGAGTAGAATAGAGATGGTTTACCCCAAAACTCCATTGGAGGAAGAGAGAGAAATGAGCACGTTAGGGTTTTTGGTTTTGGAAGAGGGTGCGAGGTTTGAGCGAGTGGTGCGAGAGAGAAGGGTTTGTAGGGTTTATGCGAATATATATAGTGAATGGAAAAAAATAGGGTTTCTGTGTGCTCTCTCCCTCCTCTTCTTCTTCCCTCTTTTACTTTCCTTTTCTAATTTGTTTGGATTCGTTGTTGTTCTCAACCTAGTTTGGGCTGTTTTAGATCGGTGCTGTGTTTGGGTCCATTTATCTTGTGGGCTTTTTATTTTGCAAACCATTTTTTTAAACAAACTTGCATATATCCCCACATGTTGATTCGAGCCGAGGAGGAAGGGAAAATAGAAGGAATGAAAGCGAGCACCAACGGCTCCTAAACTAACACATTTAATTTTTGCAAATGATTCTTTGGTCTTTGCAAAAGCTACTTCACAGGAAATGTTTCAGATAATGGAGATCCTGATCCTCAATATTTTCTCTCTAGCTTCAGGACAAAGGATTAATGCAACTAAATATGGAATAATTTGTAGTCCCTTTCTGCAGGAACCAAAGAGAAGGCAAATAGCCAGCATCCTCAAGATGGAGATATGGAATTCACCAGATTAGTACCTTGGCCTCCCAACCGTGTGAGGAAGAAATAGGACCAGTTCACTGGCTTGGATAAAGGATCAGGTCTTAGGAAGGATGGAAGGATAGAAGGAGATTATGCTAAGTCAAGCGGGGAAGGAAGTGCTAGTCAAGTCTGTCATACAAGTCATTCCTACATACGCAATGATGATAGTCAAATTTCCAAAGACTTTTTGCTCCTATTTAAATGCAGTTGTGGCTAGATTTTGGTGGAGGAATAATAAGAAAGAAAGGGGAACACATTGGAAGAGCTAGCAAACTTTAACAAGAAGGAAAGATGAGGATGGGGTAGGATTCAGAGACTTCAGCTTTCAGAATCTAGCTTGCTTAGTTAAGCAAGCTTGAAGAATCACTACGAATCCCTCTGCTCTCTAGGTAACTGTTCTTAAAGCCATCTATTTTCCATCTAACGATTTCCTAGAAGCCCCTATGTGTCGGAGACCCTCATGGATGTGGCGAAGCATTATGGAAGGGAGGGATTTAATAAAGAGGAAAGGAAGATGGGCAATCGGGTGTGGAGAAAAAATCAAAGTTTGGGATAACCCTTGGCAATGGACAAGGGAGACTTTAACTGGTGACAATCAGAATCAGGATTTGAAAGTCAGTGAACTATTACCGCAGGGTGGTGGCTGGAATTACAACAAAATAAGAGGTCTCTTTTTCCCAGCTTTGGCCACAAAGATCACTCAGACTCCAGTGGGCCTAACGGGAGGTGCAGATAAACTAATATGACCTCAAACAAAAACTGGTGAATACAACATAAAGATGGGGTGTCACATGGCTAGATTGGAGGAAGGTTTGATTCGACCTACAACAACCTCTTCCTATAGCATAAAGACAGGGTATCACATGGCTAGAGTAAGGTCTTCCTGTGGAGAACATGAAATAATGCTCTAGTCGTGAAGGAGAATCTGCACAGGAGATGCATTATTCAGTCAAGTCTATGTCTTCTTTACAACAATACTCCCGAAACAGTGGAGGCACTACTCATATGTCCCTGGACCCGTGCAGTTTGGTTTGGGTGTCCTCTTCAATGGATTATCAAGCTTTGACATATGGTTCCTGGAAAAATGTACCCAGATTGATAGAGCATCATCACACCAAGAAGAAGATCTGGTCATTCTAGGACTAATCTTGTGGATAATTTGGAAGAGTCGTACTAAAGTGGCTTTTCAGATGAGAGAACTGAATCCAATGGGCTCAATTATGTAGATAAAACCATTAATCATAGATGCAGAGCTGTTAAAATAGACACAAACAGATAGACTTGTGCAGAACAATCATACCTTAGATAGAGACCCCCCGGTGGTGCCCTCCAGCACAAGGTAACTCTCACCTTCTACGTCACTTGTAGATTTAGGTTAGAGCCACAGACGGCGCCAATGTTGCGTTCTAAGGTAAGCTTAAGTAAGAAAGGTACAAAAAGCAAACCCTAGCAGAGCACTAAAATAGCAAAGACGTAATAAAAGGGAATATTCTCATTAATGGTCATAAAAGTTGGTGGTACAAGGTCATGATCTTCCCTTTTATAGAGAGGTATGGTCATGTCATGGACTTTTCCTACATTTGGGCCTGACAACTAGGGCCCAAATCCCTATGTACATAAGACAAATCAAAGAGAATCTTCCAGCTGAATTACGGGACCACTTAAAGGGGGCGAGAATCCTCGGTATTTCACCAGTTCCCGCCATGTCTTCCTTCATCCAGCCGATTGCTTGTCTTGGGCGGGCATGGAGGTCTTTATGTCCCGCCCAATCCAGCTGGGAGAAGAATTTTCGAATCTGCTCTCTAGGAATGTTGTTAGGGACTTGAATGGAAAGGTGGTGATGGGATCAAATTCCTCTTCTTTTTCCCCATCTGCAACAGTGGCTGAATCCTTGGCTTTGAGAGATTGCATGATTTTAGCACTAAACCTGGGGTAGGATAAAGTCACCTTTGAGACTGATTGTCTCCCTCTTTATAGAGGCATGCAGAACCCAGAAGATCTTAGCTGAGGCTGCTACAATCCTGGAAGACATCAGAAAATTCAGTTCACGATTCACTCAATGCAGCTTTCATTGGATTCCCAGAGAGAAATAAAGTAGCTCACCTTGTAGCCCAACTGGAGAGTAGGAAATTGCTGCAAAGGAATTGGATTTTCTATCCTCCACCGATGCTGGCACAAGCACTAGCTACTGATGCAAGGTGGATCCCTCCCAGAAGATGATGAACATTCAGTTTGGAGCTAATTAGAAGCCCCTGGTTCAACGTTGAGTATTTCTTTGAAAAGGAAGATTGAAAGCTAAATTCCAAAGTTTGATGAAGGTGGAACTACCTCAATTATTGCCCCCCTTCCCACTAGCCATGACTTGTCGTGTGGTGTAGCTCGTGGCTTTGGGAATATTTGCAGCCTTAATTGAATGTTGTTCCCCATTCAAGTCTTTTGGTTTTTCTTCATTTTCTTGTTGGAAGTAGGAAGGGTAGTTAAGTTAGTCTTTATTTTATGGTTGGTTTTGAAGTTATTTACATTACTACCTAGTACGAACTCTCTGGAGTCAGACTCTTTGGCCTTGGGCCGTTGTAATTTCCCTATTAAGGGTTGGGCTCAGCCCTTTTCTCAATCAATCATGAACCTTTGACAAAAAAAAGAGCTGAAAAAGATATATAGTACGAGACGAATGACAAGAATAACCCATTTATCTGAGTGATTTCCATCAAATATTGTTCTATATTTTTGAGAGTACACATTGTTACTTTTCTTGCTATGGCTTTTTGTACTGTAGCTCAAAAGAGAGCACAGAGGTCACTACATCATGTCAAATCCCTAGTAGCTCAATGGTAAAAGAGCTAGGAAGACACCCTTAAGTCCAGGGTTCGAACCCTGCAGGTGGAAAAATCCACAAATCCCTCCTCCCCTGACAAAAAAAAGGGTCACTACATCATATGATAAACCAACAGAAGATCTCATTTGGGACCTCCTCAATCTAGACCCTAAAACCAGCAAAAAAGACAAACTACAGCAATCACCAATAATAAAGTCAAGGTAGTTGGTTGCATCCACCTCTCAAACTATGGGATTGGTTTGTATGAGTTTGAGCGGGCGGGTTCACACAAATTGGGTTAGTTAGGTGTTTTAGCTTTTTTCAAACTGTGTTTTTTTATAAAGAATTCTGCAATTTTCTAATTGACTATTATCTCATATTATTTGGCCTTTATAATTTTGATTCAACTTAGTTCCCAAAAAAATCAAAAACTTGACAAAATGTACTTTAAATAACATGCCAACTTTGCAAAAGGCCCAATTTCATAAAAGGATACATAAATGGTGAAACATACTAGTATAGGCATTTTAGTTGGCCATTACAATTCTGATTCAGTTTAGTTGGTGTTGTTTTTACTGTGGGTCATTTGCAAACTGAACCATGGTGGTTCACTTTCATTTTCTTAGCAGTAAGATAAAACATCCTTCATTTCTAAACCTTTTCCGCCTTTCTCCCTCCATCATCCTCATAGTCCACCAACACCATCATTTGCTCCAGCCACCATTGACAATGGTTCTTCGATTTGTTCCCATTCATTCTAACCCCTTTTCTTTTTCTTCCATTTTTCCTTTCTTTGCACCACAGGAGCTAGATTTCATGAACACTTATATAATCGCATTCAAGCTTCAGATGGCGAGAGAACGAGGCCTCAATGTAGTGTCGTTGCCGCTTCTTCAAATAACTGTGGAGCTGAGGATTGCAGCGAGCTGCCGTGGGCTTCGTTTAGAATTCGAGAAAACAAAACCAAAGCACAAAAGCTTGAATTTTTTCATCATAAAACATTCTCGTTTATGGAACTAGGTTTTTGGTGAGGTGAATTGTTTTGCACTTGGAGAGTTTTTGGATATGGGTATTTGGTAGGGTGGTTTTGGGTGGAGATGAAGGGTCTGCATGTTGCTGCATTTTCGGGTTCGGGTTTTTGGTGGGGGTGGCTTTGGGTGGAAGTTGTAGTGTTTTTGGATATGGTTTTCTCGTGGGGGTGGTTTTTTGATGAGTGGCTTTGGGTGGAGGTTGTTGCGTCTTTGGATCTGGTCGTTGGTGGGGTGGATGGCGTAGCGTCACGATGGCGATGGTGAAATCTCCGTGGTAAGGAGCGCACATGGGCTGAATGGTGGGTAGTTTCTAGGTAATGCTAATGCAGGTTAGGCAGAAACTAGTTAGCAAGAAAGGATCCAATAGTGGTTCAGGAGGTACAATGGTTTTGGTGGATCCTTGGTTGTGATTTGTGATACTGGTGGGCTTTGGGAGATTGACGATGGTAACAAACGACGAAATGGTCATGTAAGAGAGAATGGGGTGAACAGTGGTAAGGGGCGACATCATATTGACAACGTCACTAGGAGTGCAAGTGGAGAAGGGGAGAGATTAGAGCAAGGGTATATCATCATTGTTTTTAAAATTCAATCTGGATCTCTTAAGTAATATATAATATAACTATATAAGGTGGAAATTAAACTGAACCATAATAGTTCAGTTTTTAAACTGAACCATAAATAGTTCAATCTTGATCTCTTAAGTAATGATCCACCGTAGATAAAACCATTTTTTTTTATCAAATAAAAAAGACAATTTGAATAAAGACAATTGACAATGTACTTAAATGCAATGGACCAACACATGGTGAGGAAGGTCCAAAAAATTAGAAACATACATAGTATATGCAGTTTAGTTGGCCAGTACAATTCCGATTCAGTTTAGTTTGAAGAAAAACATTTACCAATGTACTTAATACAATGGACTAGCGCTTTGTGAGGGTGGTCCAAAACTCCAAATTCATAAACTGAGCAAATGAAACAGACCAGCAAATCCAATTGATTATCCACATAAAAACACTAAAATAGCAATAAATATGAGGGCGAGAACTAACTCATCATTGTGCAAGTGTGCAACGGTTAAAGTAGTAAATTAGTAATCTAAAGCATCCAACACTATCTAAAGATGAACTAAAGATGATATGGAAGCCTGTGGGTGGTTTTGAAGTTGTAGTCTCATCAATCACTCACTATTGGATGTTCTGGACCCGAAAAGAGCACTAGGTATTAATGAAATAGTAAACTGAAATCAGAAATGTTAAGATAAAAAACTTATTCGAAATCGTTGCCTCTTCCTGGCAACAAAAATGGGGTGATAAGCATCAGTCTAATATCTGAAGTTATATAAGAAGATCCTAAATGTTTGGATTAAACACAAAACCAGAAAAAGAGGTTTCTTAGGACAATTTTCATTGATATCTCGCCGACATACATTTTACCAAGTCAAGAATGCGGCAGTAATCAAAAAAGAGGGAAGATTCTTTGCCCTCCAGTCCATCCCGGCTGACCCTGTTACTACCAGCCAGGTTATTACATGGACTGCCACCAATAACCAGATCAAAGCCCCCGGTCGCGCTCATCAGCTGCTCCAAACGATCAGCATCCAGCAGCTGTACATCATCCAGATCAATCAAATTCCCTTTCTGATTTGTTTGCTCCCACCAACTCCTGACAATGTTCCTATTCACTTCTGATTTTTCAACTGAAACAACATTCTTTAGAGGGATACCAAGGCGATGAAGAGCCACTTCAGCACCGCCAATTCCCGAAAAGAGAGAAAGAACATTCATACCCTTAGGGTACATCTCCTTCAGAACCGACAGGTGGTAAGCAACTGTGTCCACCTGAATTAAACTGAACTTATAAGGGAAGAGAAATTTACATGGAAACGTAAATGCATAAACCACTAGTTTCTTGTAAAAAGCAAACCGCTACAACTACTTAAAGCAATCAGAACACATGGGAATGTTTCACACATGTATAAAGCAACCTGAAATAAACTGAACTTAGGAAAGAAACATTTACAAGGAAACTTAAGTGCATAAACCACTAATTTCTCCATTCATCCTTGTACCCCCGCCCATATATAATTGTGTAAGCACTAAAGCAATGTCTAAAACATAGAACTCCAGGACACAGCAAATAGACACACATGTATGCATGTGTCCTGCAGAATACCGTGAGTGCTTGTGGCATTACAAAAAATAGTTTAAAACTAGGAATTAATCTTGACCATCCATATCTTATTGTATGATCAAGATAAGCTACTTTCGCTTCCCGTCTTCTCAAGTAATACAACATTTTTTTGTTATAAACAAGTTTAGGCTACAAGGATACCAACAACAATTGCCAAATCAAGTGTGTCGGAGACCTTTCATGATATTTTAAGTCGACTATTTTTAAAGTAATTTAAAAACAAGATGCACTTTTTTATAAGTATCCTTCAATTGTCAAGCCTGATTTGAGTGTCATTGAGTGTCTAAGAACTGTGTGATATGTGAGCAAACTGATAAAAAAAAATTAAACAGAACACCTGTTGACGAGCAATCAATATGCAATACGAGTATCATACAGGTGTTGATGTCATACGACACAAACACAAAGAAGAAGTGCCAACTCTTCATAGAAGGGAAGAGGTAAGAGGAGCTAATTATGACCATACAACATAGAACATACATGGATGATCAAGATTGACTACTGAGTGCTCTTAACTAGATGCGTGCGCGCATAAATGCATCCATACATACGTACACATACACACATGTCATGTATATTCTATCTTATATTTTAGACATCACGTGATGCTAAAATGTAAGGCAGAATACAGTATAGAGGCTATTTATGTCTTAATCTTTTCATGGTTCACTCAGTTTCTTGGTCTTCCTCAGTTCAGCTACCTTATTATTCTGAATATGAACAGAAGTTATTTAGTAATTAGATAGTTCAAACTTCAAAGGAGTATTACAATTTATGTGAAAGAAAAACATCCCGGACGATCTCAAGAAAGCTTTGTTGTTACAGATATATATATATATATATAGAGAGAGAGAGAGAGAGAGAGAACATTATCACACCTGGAATGAATTGCCAAGGGACTTGTATCTGTCAGTCCTACTGATTCCACCTCCTCTTGTGTGGTTCCTTGGGAAGCCCAAAAGCGTTTCTATTTCATCTGGTTCTAGTGGGGCAACCTTATTCCTTCCCACCCAAACCAGATTCCACTTCCGACTCTGATAGAGCACATACTTTTGGACGCTTTCAGGTGGCTCTCCATCATAATTCTCTACAGCCTTCCGAATTCTTTCTGTCAGTTTTGCACTGGCAATACAGGTTTGCAAGCAATTAAGTTTGGTCCTTGGATCCCACGAGGGCCACCACTTCCTTGTTAGGGGAAAAGCATCATGTATCGTTCGGGGTGGCTGTGGTAGAACGGGGAATCTATTTTCAATTGGCAAATTGTGAATATAGCCCCTTTTCCTGGCAGCAGCACAGAAATATTTGGAATCTACAAATTCGGGCTCTACATCAAACAAGAATCTTGAAATAGTTTGCCAAACACCTTTTGGAGCAAATGCCACATTCTCATAATAGAAGTAAGGAGGCCCCAGAGCATCCCCTGGAAGTTTTCTGTGTGTAGTCAAGAAAGACTCATTGGGAATCCCAAACCCAATCATTGGGTTTGGAAGATGTAATGGCACATCATCATCATCTTCATTCAGGATTCTGTTCTCAGTCTTTGGCTTCTTCCTTCCCCGGACTTCACAGTCATTAAATCTTTGCTTTTTGGGTTTAGAAAGTTCATTATATCGCGGCTGTGAAAATAAGTTTAAATTATTTACACATGACAAAATAACAGAAAAGGGGTAACAGATGGATGGTAGATGTTTGCAATTAAGGAATAAATAATTAACAGAAGATTAGATGCACTAAGGACCCGTTTGTTTAAATTTTTAAAAAAGTGTATTTTAATTTTTGTAAAAAGGAGATTTTTTTAGAGCATTCTTTTTGGTACATCGAAAAGATAAATTGAACCCTCGAGGGATTGATCCCTGGACCTCCCACACCCAACCCACATGTCCCCTAGCTCTTACCACTTGAGTTATCATTCAGGAACTTTTTTAGAGCATTTGTTGAAAAGCAAAAGCTAATATGTATTTGATTACAATCATAAAAATGTACTCTTCACTTGAGTGTGATTTCTCTCTTCTACCGCAAATATTATTTTAGAGAAACTACTAAAAACAACTTCTGATTATAATATTACAAAACAGATTATTCTAAAAAATAATTAATGAAGAAAAGTTACCTAGACACTTAAAAAATCGTGTGATTTTTTTTATTAAAAAAGTTATTGTGTTTTTTAAGAAAGCTTAATTCCAATATGCTACCTTATCCTCAGGAGGTAGAAGGGCATCTTCTGCCTTCGCTATTTGAGCAACACCTATAAAATCAACCAGTTCTTCAAGCGAGGAGTTTGGACCTGCAGTATTTCACTAAAACAATGAGGCCAAGAAAACAGAAAGCAAAAAGTCCATTATTATGTAAACTTCTGAAAACAAACAAACAAAAGGTCCTCGCATGAGGTTATCATTGGGAAAGACCAAGTTAATTTAATTCAGCTGTTATTTGGGCAGTAGCAAAATTTCAGATATATTAATTTATCAAACACAGTACAAACTAGAACAATATTCTGAAACAACAGCATTCTTAGATGATAATATAACACATAGGCCCTAACCATAACGATCCTCCCCATGCATATAGCAATTTTCCAATATAGAAAAAAAATTGTTTTCTGAGACCATCACATCTCAATTTGGTCCCTATTTTATCGAGTTTCTCAACCAAACCCTACAACTTATTAAACTTTAACGTCCATGGTGTTAAAGCACACAGGAGTACAGGACCCAAAGCCTTTGAAGTGAAATATAATTGAATCATGAACTCTAGACAAGCTCATGGCCCATCTAATCACCAAAAAGCATATCTCAGAACAACCAAGCAACTTCCCAATGCAGGAATAAAAGACATTGTCTCTGAAGCCCATCAGAGAAACATAGGGATAAATGGCTTCATGAGACCTACAAGCTTGCAATTTGCATGTGCTCAAGTAAGTGGCACACTACAAAAACACATCAGAAATTTCAAGAAACATGCATAAGAACAAGAAACCTCCAAGGACCATAACTTTCATCTAGCAAAATGGAGCAATGAAAGAGGCCAGAAGAGTCTAGGCATCTATGTCTCGATGATGAACTAAAAGACCAAATGATCTGATCAAAACATGTTTTTTAACTCCACAAACAATACAAAAAAATTAGAACATCTGACAAGTGATAATACAATTGAGAAACTCCAGTAAACTCAAAATATGCTATATCTCCACATTCAAATTTTACAACCCCCTCCCCAAGAAAAAAAGTCCCTTCTTCATGCCAGGAAAATGCTTCAACATTTTCCCACTGCCATAAGATATCAACAAACTTGAGGAAATTGCTTAAACAGCAGGAAACCAGAAAATGAAAAACAAGATTCCACCACAAACCATTATTCTGCGCTTCACACTTTGCACCACACATATGTGACCCAAATTCATCAGTTGAATTGACTAGGATAGAGTATATATCACAGATAGTGAAAGAAATAAAGCCTTGACTTCAATGGCAGACTTTGCTATCATTCATTGATTGGAAATTGAAGTTCTACGTATTCAGTAGAAATTAATTACAAATTTTCTCCATTAAACCTCAAGATCTGGGTGGGAACAGCAAATGGCATAAGGGGAGTATTGATGCAGTGATTGGAATAGTTACCGTGCGACTAGGAGGTCAAAGGTTTGAATTGTGAAATTAACTGTATGGAACTGACCCCCTACCTAGGGGAGTCTATGGAAGAAGATGAAAGAGAAATGTAGGGGATAATAACTCCAGCTCATAGAAGAGCAATAAAACAGATTCTATAGCCAAGCTGTTAGGATAGTTAGAAGTTAGTTGCAAAGGCTAACGACCATGTAGTATATAGGAAGGTTAGTTGAATGAGGGGAGTTAGAAGAGTATTGAGATGTTACAAGGGAGTGGACTGGACTATTGAACATCTGGGGATTATCATTGTATTCTTTCTTCACATTTCAGCCATAGCCACATTGGTTATAGCTGATAGTTGTGAGCTACCTTCTAATAAAATTCTACTGTGAGTTTTTTCTATCCTTCTAATACCAGTCTTCAACATTAACCTCTTGCTAATGTAAGGTAAATTTATCCAAATTGACTCATAATGGGTCCGCCAATTCCTAGACCCCACTATAATGGAAGCTTTATAGCACCAAGTTTCCCTTTTCTAAACCCTGTATGGTCATTACCTCTGAAGATAAGCCCTGATTATGGTGTTTGACATTAACTTCATCTCAATTTCTTGATATGACTACAAAGTATATGCATCATCTTCATACTGTGATTATGGGAAAAAAAATTGACTATCTGTTACCAGCAATTTTGACTACCCAAAGCTCCAAACTACTTATTTCTGCATTCGAAGTTTAAATTGGTGTCTTCAAGCAAGGGAAACTCACATTCTATCTATTGGCGTGAAGTATACAATAGTACAAAATGCACAGGTTGATATCCACTGACACAGACTGAAAAGTTACTGTAGAAGAGAGAGAGGAAATCTTATCCTAGATTGCCATGTAAACTGAATGCAATGAAAATGGATAATAGTGATAGGTTAAAAAGATTCCCTCTGACTTAAAAACAGTTGTCTTTTACTGTGTTTCTGACATAAAGTCATGCTAGACGGATTGATCTTTATCTCTACTGGGCAACTGGTGCTATAAAGCTCACACCATGCCAGGATCATTGGAAGGGCTGGACCCATTGTGGGTCTATTGTACGCAGCATTATCTTGCATTTTCAAGAGGCTGATTCTGATCTCTACTAACTTAACAAAGGTTAGTCTACATGTTTCAAACAAGTATATGTTGGCTCTTCATAAAGAAAGACTATATATAGCATGCCATATAACCATTGGCCCATTGGTAAAAACACACACACACACACATCAACCAATGAGCTAATATCTCGACCGAGTCAATGACCGGGCAGCATGCATGCGCGTACACACAAGCACACACAGAGACAGACATACATGAATGCATAAACCAGTGGAAATCAATTGAAGATAACACAGCAAAAAAATTTGTTTGTCATATGGGCAGAGTTTAATAACACTGCACAAAAAAATTTTGTCATATGGCTCAAGTCCCAAGGGACATAAGCTTAAATCAATTGGAGATACTAAATGGTGCAACAAGAACAAATAAAGTCAAAAAGTCAGAATTTTTGCAAAATAAAAGCAAAAAACCTACTACAAATCTAAGACAGAATAATCTAAAAACGCACCTAATCTTTCTATGGCAATTAAAGCTTCCTCTTCCTTGAAGCCCATTTTTACCAAGGACACCAGGGTATCATTATTTCCAGAAACAGATTTTGTAATTTCCTGCGAACAACCCATAAGCAAGCCATGACTAAAAAACCTGCGACTTAATTGCTTCTAGCATAAGCAATTTCAGACCTCCCATAAATGAAGTTAAAAGTAAGTGCAAGCACAACGAAGATATTTCCATTTTTCTTTGGAGTAATAAAAAGAGTAATTCTACAAGTTACTCAAGGTAATAAAAGACAGAGGCTCATGGCATCGATTAATCCATGTAGCTGACCCCACATAGTGTGAAATGGATTGGTTGTTTTTTTTAAATCATACTAATTATCTTATGGCTAAAATTGAGTGTATGCCCATAACTGCATATTCTGTAGCAGGCCAAAAACCAACCTAGTAGATGACATTAAAAACACAAAATAGCACCATGACAATAAGATAAATCACATAACACAAACTCGAAAACAAAACATAAAGCACAAAAAGCAGAGATTACCTCATCATCAGAAAAAGTATCAGCATCTGAGATATCCCAAGAGCTCCCTCCATACTCTGAAGAGAAGGGATCTGGTTCCAGTTGTGGCTGCTCCTGTGGCTGAGGAGAGCTTTCTAGAGCCTGCAAATATGAAAACAAAAAAGAAATTGTTAGATGAAAACAAACAGTGCATTCTGCATGACTTCAAGAAGAACTCCCTTAAAGAAACTATGGCATCATGGAAAAGTTAAATAAAGACACAATTTAAATTAAGAAATTGTTATCCTCTTCATGAGAGGAAAGCATCATAACAGATATAGATAAAAGATTTAGATACATAATTTTTTGAAACAGCATTCTTCTTCTAAGTTTGAGGAGTGAATTCATTATTATAGTTTCGCTCATATCAATATAATAATAACTGCAAAGTATTTTCTAATAATAATAAAACTAAAAATTTATTTCATTTCGTGAAATTTAGGGCATATCTGCTGAAAATGTGCAAAATCGTCAACATATCTTTAGTTCACCAACAAGCCAATTGGATTGGGAATTACATATTTTGCATAAGGTCATAGGTTCAAACCTCATTGCCACCATGTTATCGGTAACCCATGATAAGTATCTCAATACGATACAGATCGCATTGAGAATCGAAAATGAACCTGAATCCCAGTCTATATCGCTGAATCACACAATTCGTGCTTCACTATTAAATTACACGACTTAAAATCACGCACAGATTGCACTTCAGTCAGATCAGTTTCTGTTGTTTTTTGGCGTGGTTTTCATAAAATATATCAAAAGGGCCAGAACAGCCGATTAATTTGTTAGAGAAATCAAACCCTACTTTGGTCTCCACTACTGCCAATTCATGTGACACTTTTGCCTCACTAAAGAAACCTATCTCCTTTGTTGTTTTTTATCGGTTCTAGTCCCCACTTGAACCCCAGTCTATATTGTTGAATCAGAGCTGAATCGCAAAATTTGTGATTCACTGTTAAATCGGACAACCCAAAGTCGCACGCAGGTTGCACTTCAGTCAGGTCAGGTTGCACGACTTGGATCAGTTGGCATTGCTTTTTGTCCTGGTTTTCTTTAAAAAAAATTAAAAGGACCAGAAATAGCCAATTAATTTGTTAGAGAAATCAAACCCAGCTTTGGTCCTCACTACTGTCGATTCATGTTGCACTTTTGCCTCACTAATGAAACCTATCTCCTTTGTTGTTCTTTTATTGGCTCTAGTCCCCACTGTGTCCCCGTGTTTATCGACACTTTCCTCCAACCACTCACTCGTTTCGGACTATGATATTTGTTTATTGTTGTCGTGCAATTTTTGTTATTGTTGTGGGGATAGTGTTGACCTTTGGGGTGTGAATGATTCAATTAATTAAATTATGATTATTTACTAGGATCTAAGCACTGAAAGTAAATTAATTTTCATTTTTTCATCTTATTGATGTTTTTTTGGGGGGGGATGAATACTCTAACTTTGTGCAAGCACCCATTATTTTTTATTTTTGTTTATGGCTTGGATCTTGGATTATTTGAAGACATTATATGATATATCAGCTTATGTTCAATTTATGACTTCATTTTTTGTATCATAGATCTTACAATACATAAAAAGATTTGATTCAGATTCAAAAAATAAGCCTTCCAATTCATGATTCGAATCTCGATTCAATAACTATACTTCACCACTCTACAACTCCTGCGTCCTATGAACTAGGGCGGGCTGGATAGACAAAATATCAATTGCCACGGAAAACCAGCAATTATCCTCTACTCATTATGTAGTTTCAAGTTTGATACAAGCCAGTAACAAACACGGATACAAATAGATACCAACAACTCCCACATGGGAAAATTTAGGAAAAGATGAGACAACCAAAGAGTGGGGATACTACATGTTGGGTATAATTTTGATGACCGGTGCTTGTTGATACTTGATACAAACAGTGTAATAACATGGCATTTAAAACTATACTTAGTCCTGTTATGAATTTATGATTACACGGAAACTCCAAGTTTTTTCACTGATTCATGATTATAATGCAAGAAATTTTCATACAATATATCATTTCTCTGATATAAGTTCCCAAGAACAGGGGGTACTGTCAATCAACACTTGAGAAAATAACAACTTACCGAGTATGTAAGAAGTTCTTCCAGTAGCTTATCTTCATTTTCCTCACCTGGATGTTCATCAGAGCAGTATTAGTCGTAAACTTTATGAATCAAATCTACAATTCTACAATTAATGGAGTAAAGCAGTGCTTTTACCATGTTCCTGAATCACTTTGAAAATCATTTCTCTAGGAAATCCCATACCAATAAAGTGGTCAAATACCTTTGAATTAGATGAACCTGCTGACGTGCTTGCCTTAAGGGGGAGAGAATTAGACATTAGTAGCTAAAAAATTACATTTCTCTTGTAGAGTAGCTAAAAAATACTTTCATGGATAGAGTGATTGGATAAACCATCAAGATTATTGATGTTAGTAAAGCATAATAAATGCATTTATTCCCATTAACAATAGCAAACAAAGGTCATGTACGTAAAGGGAGAATGAATAGAATCTGGCATAATTGGCCGAGAATAATGAATCACAGGAAGTGATAGTACCGAAAGAAAAAAAAAACAGCATGCAAGTCCTTGAACATCCAACTCATTAGCATATTCCATGTAGTTTGGAATATTTTATCCGATAAATTTAGATGTTTAGCCCAAAACAGAAGAAGGGGATACAATAAGTCCATAAATAGCAATATAAAAAAGGATTTGATTCTTGGAAAACTAGTAACAAAGAAAGTAAGATATGTATAATATCCACAAAATCCTAATGGTAAATGCATATTACATTTGTAAAACAAAATTTGTGAGGTCTCAATTCTCAAGACTTCCTTTTTCTGCACTCACCTGCCAGGTTAGTCAATCATTTTGCATTATCTTTAGCTTTCAGGAAATAAGTACATTAATTACTTAATAATCAACTGCTCATAAAGATAACCTCCGAAATAAAGGTAAACCCCTAAAAGCATACCTCACTAGACCCAGTAATAGTCTCTCCATTAGGAATGCTTAAACATGAAGATGAACTCTGAAAGTTCTCAATCTCAAGCTCATCTTCTGTGGTCCAATCAATATTGTCACTCTCCAAACCAGAGTCATCTCCACCCTGCAATAACTGATACACATAAGAGAAACAAAAGATGAGTAGCAGAAAGAAAAACATGAAGTAACTAAGAAAAGCAAGAGAAGAAAAAAAATAGAACCACATTGCTAGTCGCTCGAGGCACACTAAAGTTGTACTTAGTAATGAAAGCCCAAAATGCAACAAAATATACTCATCCTTGAATGTGATTTAGAAATAAAACATACCATCTTTGATCTCTCAGTCTTGCGATATACAGATCTTCAGGCTGCCCAAGCAGAGGCAAGAGGATTAGCATTATACAAGGCTAACTATAGTTATGAGTTGCAGCAAAAGAATTCAGCTGATCTAAATATGAGCAGACTAAATAAAACTGTGCTTAAGATTGAAAATGCAAACAATATGCTCTAGAAGAATACAAAGACCCATATATACAGTATAGCATTGCAAAGCTTTTAATTCCTAATCAGTACCAAAGCCTCCGTTACTAGCTAATCTAATTCTAAACTACCGCAAATTGAAGGAGGGCCCCCAGGATTCATCAAAAACTTCAAACAGCCAACTCTAAAAGGGGATAGCTACTAGGTATTTTAAAAGTGCACTGTGCATGGGCACATATTTCTAAGCTAGAAAAAAACACAATCTCAAACAAATTATATCTATAAGTCTGTACCACATCATTAGTTACTCCAAGTTGTAAGTTGTAAAAATTTTAAATTTACATTGCATTTTATCCTCAAGTTTCAACAAGGCCTGAAAGTCACATCCATTTTAACTAACAAAGTATAGTGAATGGTAGGATGCGTCCTAGAGCAGCCACCCTCCAAATGCTATCACAAGGCAGCCACTGTGAAGAAAGCGGACAAAGGAGTTCTAAAGTATATTAAGGAAATTCAGAGACACATGAAATCAGCCAAAGTATGCAAAACCCCAAAAATAATATATAAATCAAATAAAGGGGGAAAATGATCCACTAATCCTTTCCACAGCCAGTTCCTTCATGTATAAACCCAATTCAATCGGTCTAGTTATAATAAAGAAATTAATGAACTGGGATTGATGGGATCAATTTTGCATTTTTGCCTAGAGTAAAACTGAAGGAATTATCCTCTGCATCAATCCAACGGATATCAAACTACCCAGAAATCAAGCTCTTCTCAGTAAAAGTTCTCTCCAGTTATCTCTCCATCATGCTGACTTGCAATCAATGCGACTATGCACAGCTCCATTGAACTTTCTCTAACACTGGCAATGGTGATAATTAACACTTCCTTTTCTCCAGAACTTTGACAATAGAATAGGCCAAAAGAAACAAAACACAAGAAAAGAAAGAGTAAAAAGTTCTTCAAACAAATATCTGCATCAGTATAATTGAACAACACTTGTAGATCGTGTCATGCTCTTTCAAGCTTGACCCTCATCATCTAATAGCAAATTGAGTTTATTGATCACACTTTCCCCTGAGCACACCAAAGAAGGTATAAGATCTTCTCTTAGCACATTTTACTGATTGTGATGGCAACTTACACATGGTACACATTTTTTACCTTGACTAAGTTTGGTATTTTTCATTTACTGCAGGCTTTATTCTAGTGTCGGTGCATAATAAAAAACAACTAAAAATTTATAACTCAGGTTGTTAGAAAAGAAGATTGAAATATAAATGATAATGTATGAATTTGTTGGATTCATCTGTTAAAATTTATTAACAGATGGTTCATCAATCGGATTTGCATATCCATCCATTAAACGAGCCATGGATCAATTTAATTTTTTTAATGCCTATCTAAATTTCTTAGAGATCTTAATATTTGAATATTTATCCATCTAAACAATATGGTGCAAATGCCGTCCATTTGTATCCCTAACATTTAACAAAACAATATATTGATGAGTTCGTGCACAGAAACACAACTGTCGCTGCGCACAAAGAGAGGGAGAACAGATAATCATGGCATGTCTTGCAGCTGATTATGCACGCAAGGAGAGAATCAACATCTCTCGAAGGGATGTGGGGGTATGTAAATCAGAGAGAGAGAGAGAGAGAGAGAGAGAGTAGTGGTAGATATTAACGTGCTGCATTCCGCCAAATGGAAATGCTTCATCATGAGCATTCTGTAGTATCCGTACGGGAAGGAAATAATAATAAAGCTGTTTGGAAAATGTAAACTAGGAGAAAAGGGAAATAATAGTTAGAATTGGCCTGACAGTTAAATGTTACTAGGCTTGACCCAGTTAGAATAGTTATAAATCAATTGCTTCTAGTTAGGATAGGTTTTGGTTTTCAGTTTACAGATTGGCTAATCTCTGGAATTCATTCCTAGAGTTTGTAAAGGAATTTCCCTTGGAAGAAAGATTTCCTTTCTCGAATAGTCGAATAATTAGAATTCTTTTGCTATCATTCAAATTTATCATTCTTGATTCTTCTATTGCGGTTGGTTATTAACATAACCTAACAGTGACCAGCCTCTGATATGCTGTCATTATTGCCAACCCCCCACAACCACACCCAACAAACTAGTAGAGACTATCATGCAGCAGCCATGCACTCTTGAATGAAAGGAAGGTGGTTGATTTAAAAATAACTAAATATATAAAAGATATTTTATTGTTTTGACATTTAAAAAACCCGAGTACCCAATCAACAAGAGATGACCAGCCAACAAGAGATGTTGGCTTACTCTCTTCAGAAGTATCCCCGCCAGGTCAGAGCTGAGAAAAAATAATTATTCAGATACCGAAAACGGTGTCAGCTTCATATCAGTGTCCAACACTAGGACACTCCTTTGAACAAGGTGCGTGTGCTTCATAGCTAGCAGCAATACAACCAGCCAAAGCTGGATCGAGTACACGCCTATGCTGCCTGGTAGCCCAATGTCAAAGGCACATAAACTCAATAACAGCACAATGATTTCAGACAGAGGACTATTTAAAATATTTTTTCAAATTGATAACAAAAATTGATACCTTCAAACGATTCCATGCGTATGAGGGTTTTTTTGTTGCCTTTTACCCTTGAAAAATCTAAAAACAGGAATTACGAAGTAAAAAATACATGCCCCCGGCACCAAAAGAAAATCTGAACTCTATAAAAGAGAAAACAAATTTCACCAATTTCCTCCAACCAAAACACACAATTACAGTGCCAAAGCATGTCAAACCCCAATGTTTAAATTTAATTAAATAAAACACAAAAGAGTGTTGATTTTACCACCCCCATCACCCATATTCCCACCCCACTTTAAGGTAGTAATTTCCCAAAATGTTCCCTGTTTTATTGTTTACTGGGTTTTCGAAAGCCCGGTAGTGTATTGTTAACATATTGGGGTGTAAAACCCGGTAGTGTGTGTTTTTACGATATCGGGTTTTGGAAAACTTGGTTATGCCTCTTTAACATACCAAGATTTAAAATCCAGTAATGTTTTTTATTTTAACACTAACGGGTTAGTATGTTTTTTTTACTTATCAGTTTTTGAGTCTGGTTCTTCTTACCGCCTCTCAATCTTCTCAGGTAACCAAGGATGGATCTTTCCACAGTTTCACTTGGTGTCTGGTTCAAGAGAAAATAGTGTCTGGTTCTGAAGATGATAATGCAGGGGGAGAAGTGGAAGAAGATGATGGTGAAGTGGGGTTTCTGGATAGCAGTGAAAGTAAGCATGAAGAAGATACTAATGATTTTGATTGGGAAGCTAAGTTATTGGGGGGAGATGATGATGGGGTTGGGTATGGTAACATTACTGAGGAGGTCGTGGAGAGGGCCAAGATGAAGGTGTCAAGCTGTTCAAAGGCTTAGAAGAAGGAGATTTTGAAAGTCTCGCACCAGTTATACAAACAAAATTTATTCTTTTTTCCATAACATGAAGAGACAACAATAACATATATGGGGTTTTAATTCTGGTATGTTAAGTATACACTACCTTAAAAATATACTATCTGATTTTTTTGTTGGTACATCGGAAAGATAAATTGCACCCACCAGGGATTGATCCCTGGACCTCCCCCACCCAACCTGTATGTCCCCTATCTCTTACCCCTTAAGCTATCATTCGGAGACATACTATCGGGTTTTAAATCTCAGTACTGGATTTTTAAATCTCAGGTATGTTAAAAGCTCACTACGAGTACCAGGTTTTCTAAAATCCGGTAAATTAAAAGACACACTACTGGGTTTTCGAAAAACATTGTAAACAATAAACACATGCATGTGGAAATTACTACCTAAAAATGGGGTTGTAATAAGAGTACTGGGGGTGGGAAAATCAACACCCAACACAAAACCCTAAGAAATCAACAGAGACTAAGCATGTAAAAAATTCAAAAAACAAAGAAACTAACAAGCAATAGAGAAATCTCTACCTCTCAGGAAAATGCAGAAGCAACAATCCCTCCGATGGAACCAAGAATGCACTTTCGCCCCTGCGCAAAGCACACAAAATTGAAGAAGAAGAAGAAAAAAAAACTCACATCAACACAATTTGAAGCACTTCAATTACAATAACTGGAAAAAAATAACAATAATCAAGAAACCAAAAACCTCTGCACACGAATTTCGCGAGCGTCACCGTGCAGCGGCGAAGAGCGCGACGGAGGGGAGAGAGAGAGAGAGAGAGAGAGAGGAGGAGGAGGTTTTGATGGACGCGCACCGAGTCACGGCCTTCAATTGAGTACGAACTCAGTGACAATGGAAATATTCGAGCTGAAATGGTTCACACACGCGCGCACTTTCGCTACTCAAATCTCACTGTTTTCATCGAGAAATCGGCGCCGTTGAAATATAAAATCCATTTACGAAATTGAATTCTGAACCGTAGGATTTGAATTCCTCCTCTATGATTGACTTCTCTTTCATCAGAATGGAGTGGGAGGTTGGAGAGAAAGTGAAAAGAAAGTCACGTGATGAGTGAGTATGATCTCACATCATACTCATGAGAGTGGGCTTCATCAAAAAGGAGAATCTTTCCTTTTCAATGTCATTGAATGATGACATTAAAGTCCTTGAAAATTGTGTGGTGGAGATAAGGATCAAATATGAATCAAATATCATATTTGATCCTTATCTTTCCTCATAAAATATTTATATTTATGGTAAATATCATTAATTAAAATTTTATTTTCATAATTCATATTTTGAAAATGGTTCAAGCTACTTTAAAAAAAGAGTTTAATGGATATGCACCGACAGTGTAAAATAATTTTACACAGACATCCAATTGAATTCCGCCAAATCAGAAAATTATTATTCTTTTAATTAAAATTAAAGTCAAATGTAATTATCTCTCCTATGTGGCATGCTTTGATTGGATGACTGTGTAAAACTATTTTACACTGTCAGTGCATATCCATTAAACTCTTAAAAAAAATATTCAAGCTATATTTAAAACTATTTCATTCCTTTAAGAATAGTTGTTTATTTAGGGAAAAATATATTTCATATAGCTATTTCCTTCATTTTAAAATGGTTGTTATTTAAAGAATTGCACACAATTTAAGAGCTTATTAATTGATATAAATTTGACTAAACGAAAGAATGATAGTTATTGGTTAATTGATTGGTGAGAATTAGAGATGGCAGGTGAGAGATATAATATTAAATGAGGATATATATGGAAAAAAATGTGATAAATAGTCTTGAATTCCTAAAACAACAATCATTTTGAAAAATATGTGAAAAGCTAAAATAAAAACCATTTTGAAACGGAGGAGTATCTAACTAGAATTTCAAATAAACATTAACCAATGTTTTTCCATATAATTGCTCACATGAAAATAATAAACGGGGAGAAATAAAAATACACTTCAAACGCTGAATACATCGTTTATCATATTTTGAATGATAACAATTTTCAAGAGTATGAGTGAAGTGATTAAATATTTTACATGAATTATATTTCAGGAAATCACACTTATATCACTCATGCCTTATCGTCTGATGATGAAGAGTAAGACAATACAAGAAGACAGTACAAGACAAGAGAAGTCAGAGCATTAATGACCGTCTATACAAGTACAATCAAAGTTTCATGACAAACTAAGCAAGAGTCGTCCAAGCGAATTGATCGTCTGTTAGAAGACAAGACCACACTCATGAAGACATTCATGATCTATCTCGAAAGCTGACCAAAGGAAGTAATGTCTAGAGAATGAGCGACATATTCAAATTGAAATCTCTTTGACATTCTTGACGAGAAAGTCAAGTGCAATGAATCACGTGATATTTCACAATGCACATTGATCAAGGAAACTAGTACAACGTTTTCACCATAAAAAAGTTTCATCTTTCTCTCACTAAAGGACTAGAGCGATACTGCCTGTGCTACCAACCAACTGACAAAGAAACACTTTGTAGCATTTTGCCTCAGCAGAAGGACATAGTGCATTTAATGAACCTTACGAGAAGACTGTTTGATCTAACAGTTATAACTCAAGCTGACCTACACGCTTTAACGACTCTCAACAAACCCTAGAAGCTCTTGAAGTATAAAGGAGGACTTAAAGATTTTCAAAGACAAGAAACTAAGTTTCAACGTCAATCAACTTTCATTCTTCATGGAGCAATCAACAAAAGTCCTAACCTCGTTCGAGAGAAACACTTAAGAATTAATCTTCATACTCAAATCTCTCTATATCAAGAACACAAAGTACACACTAGAGTCTAGAGTCAAATTCTCTCAAACACTTTGTAAAAGATCTTAGGAGAAGTCTTGAACAATACTTGTTGGGAGAAGTCATGTCTAATACTTGTTAGGAGAAGTCGTGTAGCATACTTGGTTGGGAGGAGTCCTGTCTAATACTTGTTGTGGGAGAAGTCCTGTCAAATACTTGGTGTATGAGAAGTCCTTGAAACTTGTTAGTGGAAATCTTGGTTAAGCCAAGGACTGGACGTAACCCTATCGTTTGTGGGTGAATCAGGATATATTGCACGTGTCTTTTATTGTTTATTACTTCACGCACTTATCTGTTGCACCGAACGATTGCAAAAACGTTTTATAAACTTATAATTGTTTGAAAACTAAAGTTTTACAATAACTCAATTCAACCCCTTCTATGTTATTTTACTATCAAAACCTCAATCTCGTTCATTGCCATCACAAAAACAATTTCTTTGTCCCTCTATCGTAACCACCCAAACCACAATTAAAAGGAAGAAGATGAGAGAAAGAAGCAATTATGGACTTGCTGATACCGGAGAAAGAAGCAACAACTTATGGAAATCGATTACCAAGAGCTCTTGTGAGTTAAAACTTGTTTCTTGAACATGCTTGAGTAGAGACTTCTCATAACTCAGTTCTCTCATCATTGAACCTTTCTTTGTGATTCACAAATGCAACTTACTAATCCTTATAAATAGATTCTCCATTACTGTAAACATAACGCTCATACACTTTCAATTTGCACTGTAGAGCAAAATTACTTGAGTTCATAGTATGTTCTTCACATAGGATTTTCTTTGTCTAAAGTTTTTGGGGATAGATTACATTGCTGTTGAGATTCTTCTCATCTTATTTAATTTATGGAATTGAAATTACCATAAGGTTTGGTTTGTATGCATGTATGTGTAAGGAGGGTGATCCGGGAGAGACCAAGCTACCCGTTGACAAGGGGTAGGTGAGGAGGGATCTGGACGTGATGAGGGGGCTCCAAGTAGGCAAGGTCCCGGGAGGGGCTCCTGCAAGACACTCCGATGCTAAAGTCAGTGAGGGAAGTTGTAAGAATGGTGAAGTTGGAGAAAATACGTTACCTTTAGATAGAAGGAGTGTTCCCTTTATATAGGAGAGGTAGGATTAGGGTTGGAGCCATGCAACGTCATGCATGGCTCGTACATGAGGGCATGGATCACCGTTGGATCCCCTGCAGAGGAACAGTGATCCAACGGTCTGGGGGGCCCTACGGACCTGCACCAGCCAACCCACCCCTAGGGTAGTTGGCCTAGGTCAACCCCTATGTAGTGGACCCCGGGTTCCTTGTCCTCACCCTTAGTGGTGGGGCTCGGGAGTAGGGGGCTCTTGGCTTTCCCCAAACGGCCCCCTATCAGGGACTTTTGGTGGGTCCGGCTCTGTCCTAGGTCCCTTGTCCGTCCCCGGTCGGGGTTCCCGGAACAGAGGGTCCTTGCATAATTGTTTGGTTTTTGATAGAGATTCTTGGGTGACCTTAGTGCGAGGTTTGTAAAAATTATTTATCATAGTGATCCTCAAATCTCATTGCATGTTGGTGTCTAGACATAGCTCTCTCTTCTCGAACTCTCTCTCTCTTAACATGTTGATCTTGATTTTAGAGTTTTTGAATTTTATGTATTCTTGATCAATTGATACTCAATATTTATTGACTCTTATTTGTATCATATTGTGGATTATGTACATGGTTTGATTCAACATTTAATTCATTTACCGATCGTCATAACAGATTATAGTCGTCAGTAACGAATTAGGAGAAAGCAGTAACATATTACAAAAACCTGATGAGTAAATTTGCAGTTGTTTATAATTATTAACTTTTTTTTACCTAGTTCAACCCCCTTAGGTAGAGGGTGTTAGTGTTTAGGATTGACACTGAAGCTTAGTTAGGTAGGTAACTCTTAGAGTTGGGTTAATTACACCAAATATGGTTTACTCTACTTTCTTTTTGGATGAGGGCACAAATATAAATGACCCCCCTAATTTCACCAATGAGTGTTATGAGTTTTTAAAATAGGGATGAAGATCTTTACAAAGTCGCAAAACCCACATGTGTAGAATGCTATAGTTGAAGGTTCTTCTATACCTAGCATTGAGGTAGATGGGTTTAGTCAACCAAAACCTAAAAATACTTGAAACAATGATGATAAGAAGAAAGTTCATCTTGATCAAAAAGCCAAAAAAACATCCTTACCTCTACTTCATATTTTGATGAGTTATTCAGAGTGTTTAATTGCAAGCCGACTAAGGAAGTAGAGAATACTCTAGTCCCTAGAGATAACTTATGAGAGAACCGAATAAATAAAGAAGTATGAGCTCCCCTTTTTCAAAAGTATAAGATATTTCAAATCAAACTAGGAGAGAGTATCTAGACTAACAACTAACCATTCAATTGCTCTTTGAAAAGTCCTTCTTAATAGTGATTTTATTTTGAAGATACTAGGTTTTGACAAGACCTTAGCAACTAAAGGTGATCGTTTTCTTGAAAAGAAAGGCTTATCAAGGATTTATTTTGCCGCAATATTCGAAAAGCTACAAGAACTTGAATTAGAGGTAAGTCAATTAGAGCAAAGTGAAGAACTTCACAAGACGAAGATTATTATATTGAGATAAAGACGGATATTTATGATAACTCACAAAGTAATGATTCTCATGAAAAATATGATGATTTATTAATTTACTATTCAACTATTCAATCAGTACTAAAAACAAAAAAGAAAAAATGTTGATGTAGATGATGTAAAATTTATTTGCATATGTATCAAACTGGTTTATGTTATTTACACATGCTCCAAGCAATTTCCTCTACATGTAATTATGTTTTTATTTACTTATGCGTCCAATTTATTTACACATCCATCCATCTGGCATTAGTGACACTGCATATAAATATAAATATAAATGAAATTACTAAAAATAAACCATAATAAACAATATTGTATAAAAAATAAAATTTCACAAATTTCATCTATTTAAGTTACTCATGAGTATCACATTTGGATTCTCGTTGAACTAAACATGAATTCACATTATCAAAGTCAATGGAACGTGAAAAAAACCATAAAAAATAAATTTTCACAAATTTTATTTATTTAAGTTACTCATGAGTATCACATTTGAATTCATGTTGAACTAAACATGGATTTATATTGTCAAAATCAATGGAACGTGGCAAAGTCTAATCCACTATTACATGGCTATAACGCCAGATCAAACACCCACCATGACAATAGAATAATCCACCATGTTCATCAACATGGATAGCTACCTATGGCTTAGAAAGTGATCATATGACATTTCAACTTCTATTATGTTGATATAATATAACAATTGCTTGTTAAATGAAGATACTTGCCATGGAGGGAAAGGAAAGAGGAAAGACAGAATCAACAAACAAAAATAAAGAGAAATTGGACTAAATTAAGAGCAGCTTTTAAGATTATCATGTATGTATCCAAAAATCATACATACAATTTTTACAATTTTCCTTCGAATGCCCACAACTATCAATTCTTGCCGAGACCAATTTGTACATGTAACCGGCATTGAATTCATTGTCCAAATATTTATTTGAGACAAACAATAACTAACCAAACAATCAGGCAATCACAGCATGAAACGCAGGAGTTTCAACCAACCAAAACCACCACCATCCCTACCGGAACCTTTCCCGGCCTCTTTCGCACACGACGCAAACGCCGTCGTCAACGTCACGCCACCGCCTTCAACGGCAGCAGGGGTGGTTGCGGCAAGCTTTTTCCTCGGGCACATGAAGAAGTTCCTAGACCCAAGTTCTACTAGCTTCTCCTCCCTATGCAAACCTTCATAGATAAACAATAAAACCAGGTCAATTTCACGATCATAAGAATTTAGATTCATAAATTCATATGAAGATCAAGAGATTGTGAAGGGAAATAGGAAACTCACTTTCTAGGCTAAACTGCGAGTAATGAAGGTCGAAATCGGAGGCGTCGTTGGTCGGCAGGATCGGACGGCGAGCTTCCTTCACATACTGCCGCGCCACCGCCGCCACCAGCTCGCCGACGGTGGATTCCGGCCTCATGAGAACCTGCACAGGCCCGAGGCTTCCAAGAACCGTCACCTTGAGCAGCAGCTTCGGCGGCTGTCTCGGCAGACCCTCCGGCGGCGATCCGGCGTGGTTCCGGTAAGACAGAAGGTCAGGGTCAGTCTTCGGACGGCGGAGCGGAGTCGGAGCCATGGCGTTGTGGCCGTGGCAAGACGAAGGTCTCTCAACCGACAACCTTCCCCGCCGGTGGCTGTTTGGACTCGGCATGTTGAAGTAGAAAAATACAAGAAAAAACAGAGGGGCAAAGATGTAATGAACTTCAGGATTTCTTTCCCACGGCGTTTGGTTAAGCGGTGTTGGTGGTTGAACTAGCTCATCAATCGGCGGTACCTCACATAACGACGGCGAGGGAAGCCGAGAGCTGTGAAGGAGCTTCGGCTCGGAGGTTGACGCCGACCGGGGGCTATCATAACCAGAAGGGGTACAATCGTAAATGCGCCGGGGAAGATCCAATAGGGTATTTTTTTTTAAGAAGGAAGCTTCACCCCTTGTGTGCGAATTTATAGTGTGGCGATGAAGTGTGACCGGGTGTAGCCGGTAAGGAGGTGAGTGTTTCACGGAGAGCCTTTGTATAATGGAGAATTTGGATTGGGAGGTTAAGAGGTGAGGTTACCATATAAGAGAATGACACGTGTGAGGGTTGATTTTGAGATAAAGGGTAGGGGATGTTTGTTAGATGGTGACACGTGACGTGAAGTGTAGTTGAGGAAGATAAGGTGAAGCTTTGATGTAGTGAATTTTTATTGCTGCAATTCGAGCATGAAGTTGAGACTTACATCGGCTTACGTTACTTCGTTGAGACTTACATCGCTTGGGAAAAATGTACCCTACGTCGTTCCTACCCTGAGCATGAAGTATGCAATCTAGTGAAAGGTGGTTTCTATGATACCCACAATGTATCATACATGAAGGATGTGATTGGTCCACAACAAAAATAATTTATATTTTCATTTTTTTCTTTTTAAATACGGAGGATGTGATTGGTCCACAACCTTTTCGTGTATCATACCCACACAAGTGTTGTGGTATCGTAGCAAGCACCCTAGTGAAATAATGTAACCTTTTAATGATTGGTTAGTTTTATTTTTATTTTTTAGAAAGCCAAATATATGGATGCATGTGATAGTAAATCATGACTTTTAGAAATCGTTCAGATTAAAACAAATTAATAGTTACATGACCCCTTAGAATATCACGTGACTTTTTAAAAAAAATATATGACTTCATATTTTAATTTTAATCATTCAATGACATTTCTCATCAGATACATCCCCTATATATATGTTTGTGTGTGTGTATATATACATGTGAGAATTGTGAGAATAAACTGTGACCGTTAGATTTAATAATGAATGATTAAAATTAAAATATTAAGTAATGTGACTTTTAACAAAATGTTACCTAACATTTTTTTAGTGGTTATGTGATCATTTATTATCTTTTAGTCATTATAACGTTCATTAACATACAGTTCTTCTTAAAAGAGAAGAAAAGTCACTCAAAAAGACAATAAAACCATGGATAGCAGAAAAAAACAAACCGCCCAACAAAGCAACAACAAAGAGTGAGGGCTAATAAACTCTAAATTTAAATAGTTATTTTTTTAAAATAGTAAAATCAAAGAGTGAGGGCGATGGCTCTGGCTCTGCTCCGTGAAGGGGTGCCCAGGTTCCATGTGTATGCTCCGATTATCTCCTTGGTTCGCAAGTGCTTGACGTTGGATTGGGTTGTTACTCTTGACCACACCCTGAGGGAAGGGAATCAGGTAGCTGACTTTCTTGCCAAGAAGGGTGCTCGCGGTGGAAGCCGACTGGTGATTCATGACTCGCCTTTGCCTGGCCTTGGGTCGCTGCTGTCTGCTGATTACAGGGGTGATGTGTTCTTGAGGACTTAGCTCTTTGTCTCCGGCTTTTTTCTGTTTTCTTTAAGCAGTCATCTACCAAAAAAAATAAAATAAACTCTACTAGTAAAATCATTCAAATAGTTATTTTTTTTATAAAATAAGCAAGTAAGTTAACTCTAAATTTATAATTTCAAATTTGCTAATAAACTCTTAAAATTATAGGTTACTAATTTACTTTAAAAATAAGTGAGACTAAATTAGCAACCATAATAAAGTTTCACTTACATTTTTTAGTAGAAGTTTTTTTTTTGACAGCAAAATTTTTTTTAGTAGAAGTTAGAAAGTTATATTTTAAGTATATTAATATATGCCACCAATTATGTGTGTGTAAGTAATATGTGTGTTGTGAATGGGGCCGGTTTGGTACTATAGTACACATACCCGCACTCATAGCCACTACTTTTTATGGGTATTTACCTATGCCTAATCTCATACTCGTATAGCAAGTTTTTACCCTACCCATTATGATTATTTTTTACGGATACTCAATGGGATCAAGACCAATTGTCATCCCTACTTATAAAAAGGCATTATATTTATTTTAATACTTTTGTTTAACTCCCACTTATGGATTAATTAAAATTCACGTGAGTTCTACCAAATTTACATTTAAAATGAAACTCATTTTTTAGTGGACCAATATTGCTATCATTTTTTTTTTCACTTTTCTTTTCCTTCATATGGAGTGGTACGTTTCCCCAAATGTTCGAAACAACGAACCTACCACAAAAATGATAGTAACACAGAAGAACATGCGTGTTTTGATTTCTACACACTTAGCACGTGCCACCATTCAGAAATCCTCTCTTCAATTCATGCCAAAAAAGAGTCTTAGTGGTAAATATTTAAATACTTAAAGCATTTGTAACATGTTTATTTTTTGGTAGATATAGCATGTATATTTTTGCTTAAATTATAGAAAAAGGAAGTCAAGTTCACTATTAGTTACTAATTCCCTAACTGACTCAGCATACTAGCTAAAGTGCTAAACTAACTCAAACTATCTGCAATGTGTGTTTACAAGTGTGTATAACACAGAACCATAAAAACTCTTTTAAAAATGTTTATTGTATAACTAAGTCAAGTTCAAATTAACTACCTTCACAGGAATTTAGCCAAACCTATTTAAATCAAAATTTGGTCAAATTTGTTTCTAGTCCACCTAATGTGCTACTTGAATCTGGAATTCTGGATTAAGGTTCTCTTCAGATGTGGGGAATCCTTATCATCCAAAAAATTCAATTTTAAATCAATAATTAAAAATAAATTGACGTACAAATTATTCAGTGCACACATCATACAATTCTTTTTTTAAATATCCAAATTCCTCTCGAGGGTTGCCAATTGCCATTTTGTTAATTTATTTGGCGTTAATGATTGTAGCCTAATAATTTGTATCTTCTGGTGGAGGCATTGGCTAACTGGGCCAAACGAGCAAACAGAAACACGAAAGTGGTGGTGGTGTAATTAAAACAGTACTGACCAAAACACAAGTGAGAGGAAAGAGACAACCCATATCTCAGTCCAACGCTCGATCCAAATATGGTCACACTCTATACTAAGAAATCTCATATCTTGAGTTAGAGTTATATCTCACCTAAATTTTAAAATGGTATGATAATTTATTCTAAATTGGTTATGTGAACACCCCCGTATATGAATCATATACACTCGGATGTTCATTCCTGCATCTAAATAGATGTCCAACTTTGGGATGAAGTAGTGCGTTAAGAAATCACAAACTAACTAGAGATATGGTCACTATATGACTCTCTATTTTATAGACAAATATTAGTTGTTAGTACCTTTATATATAAGAATTCAATCATCACCTCTTAAACTAACTTTTAACTTTTAAATTTCTCAATTTCTAATACACTTACAAATAAATTTAAATTGATTATGTCTCTTTTTTATCGGAATATAATGGTGCATTTGCATGAGATGAACAAGTTGGGGAGGCAAGCTTGTGTGTGGTACAGAATGGGCCACTTGCAAGTGTTCCTTTTCCAAACAAACTCTATTATTGCATATATAGAAACAGAGATATATCTATCTACATTCTGAATAATCTATACCGCAGACGCATTAGAAAAGTGTCTTACTTTAGCTACATCACTTTTTTGAAGATTCAACAATAACCTCTATCGTGTCCGGGCTTACACAATTATATTGCATCACTAGAGGTTGACCAGATTCCTAATTGTTAAGGCAGTTGAATGCAAGTAAAAGATTTGTGACGTATTTGCACACATGATTCTTTTGACGGGAGATATATGTTAGTCATTCAGTTCCTATATAACTATTGTTTGGAAAGAGAAGAAATGAAATACACAAATTACCTCAATTAAGAAATATAATCATTTTGTTGATATTTAGAAAGATAAAGTTTGTTTTTCTATTTTACTTTTTTTTTTTACTTTATTCATTATTATCTCTCATTTAGTCCTCACATTCTCTCATCTATTTGGTATATAATTTTTATGAAAAGTGAGAATATCACAATTTATTTGTAAAAGGGTAAAATTGGAAAAAAAAAATGTTTAATGTTATGTTGAAATTGTAAGTGAATAGTTAAATAGAAATATTTTTTTCTCTCTTTAAAATGGACAGTTAAATAGGAACAAAATGAGTACATGCAAACTTTATTTATTTTCAGGTCAATGTCTGAGAGATACTCCCTCCGTTCCTATTTATAAGTCAATTTTACCCAATTCTCTTAGATTAAGAAAAGTAGTTGCAAGCAATAAAATTGTAAAAGAATTTATTCACTTTCCTAGATTACCCTTATTTAATTTCTTATAAATTTCTCTCTCTAAGTTATTGTTTCAAAATCTCATTGTCTCTTTCATATTAAATATGAGGATAATTTTGGGAAAAAATAATTAATGCTTCATTGATATTGTAAATGGACTTATATTTAGAAACAAGAAAAACACTCAAAAATGACCTTATAATAAAGAACGAAGGAAGTATTATTAAGTGTGTTCGGTTTTCGTTGTGAAATCTCTCATAAGAAATTATGATAAAGTAAAATTAATTTTAGATAACGACATAAATATGTCAGAGACTCTTCAGAGAACTTATTTCAATCTTAAAATCATTTATTTACACCTTTATTACTAATTCCGCTGTCGAACCGAGTATGATTGTTATCACTAGCACAATATTTTCCTTTGTTTTCAACCAGTTAGATGAGCTATATCAGAAATCAGCTACTAACTTATTGAAACTTTCTCTTAAGTGCGTCAGCTCATTTTTACAATATCAAGAAGTGAAACTCAGTTTATTAAAGGGAGGGTGATGAAGCGCGACCTTCACAATATAAATTTGACTTCATGTTTTCACGAGCAAAAAAACATTAGAGCAACTTTTGCAGGTATTCATCACTGCACCACCACATCAACATCGTGCATCTAACTGGTCACCACCATGCTCTTAGAGAGTTATGTTACACGAATTATGGGGAGATCATTCAATTAGACTATTTTAATAAGTCATACTTAAATTAAAAAAAAAAGTAAAAAACATGAGAGATGTGAATGGATGATGTAAAAATTTGTTTACATTGTTAGAATATGTTAATTAAGTTATAAGCTTAATTGCATTTTTATCATTTAGTTTGAATTATGTGTGATGGTAGCAACCTAATATTTTTATGAGGGGATTTAGTCCCCAAAGTTTTTAAAATATAATTAAATCCTTTAATCTCAAAAAAAAATCAAACTAATCGTTATAGATGCTCTTCCCACCAAAATTCACTAATTTAAAACAATAAATTTCAACCAAAAATAAAAAAAGAAACTCAAGTGTTCTCTCTTTAAACCCTAATCTAATATCCTACAAAATCATCCAAATTAAACTTATTAAGATTTCATTATTTTTTTACCTATAAAATTTCATCACATATCGAGACTTTTTGGTACATCCGAAATATAAATTGCACCCTGCAGAGATTGATCCATGGATCTCCCCAACCCAACCTGCATGTCCCTTAACTCTTACCATTTGAGATATCATTCTGAACATCACATATCTAGACTGATTTAAATATTTAATAGTTCATTTTTCCCATTTACAAAAAATTCTGATTTAACAATTTTATTCATATGAAATCAAAGGACTAATTGTACTTATTTACTAGTAGAGAGATTTGATTGCTAACGGATTAAATTCACAAAGTCCAACAAATAAATGATATAAAACTTTTTTATTAGGTATAAACAAATCCGGTACCCGATCGTCTTTGGGATGCCACCAGATTTGAGATTTAGTCACAATTACCGTCTCTAGAGTGTATTGTGTGGGATCGAATCTGAGAGCTCTTCCCTGACACTCAGCCTGCATTGCCAAGTGAGTTACTCCTCTTGGATAAATGATATAAAAAATATAATGCAACTAAGAAAATTAGTGATTTCATAAAGCACTAAAATAAGTTCACAATATTTACTTAATTGGACTATGTGAATTTCCATTTACTTGGTCTATCGATCAACCAAGTCTATTGTGATATGCTACTATTTAATTGATAATCACTAAATATCTATTTCCACTACGTGCGAACTGCGAATTCGCCCAGCACGATAACATGAATGTGCTTGAAATACAATATTTAACTTTTGAATGAGGTCGGTGAAAGATTATTGTTTTTATTTATGTTTTTTTTTTAATGTCACACTCACAGGTTATTTCTATATAAAAAAAATATTATATTTGAAATTATTGTTTATATGAGTGTCATACTTGTTTGATAGACCACTTATAGACCCCGTTTGGAAGATCTTATTTGAGCTTATTCGATAGCATAAACGCTTATGTCAGTGTTTAAGAGAGCTTATGCAAACAGATTATGGTCTACCATAAGGTCTTCCAACAAAGATAAGTGCCCTTCCACGTTTTGAATAGCCACCCGACATAAAAGGATCGCTTTTTGCCGTTAACATTATAATTCTTTGCAAGTTGCTTATCCATTAATCTGGTCGTGTAGGACACCATAACATGAAGGACCACATATCACATTCAATGGCATGTGCTTATATACTTGGTTACGATGCATGCATGGGCAAGCTGCCACAAGTCCCAAACTCCATGTTTTAAAGGTTATACTTCTTCCAATTCGTCCATTAATTTATTAATCAAAATCCAAGGAGAAGGAGAAAATCCATAGATTGATATAAAACAGCCCAAGGGCCAAAAAAAAAAAAAAAAAGAGAGGCTTTAGCTAAAAGTCAATTAGAACACGTAGATATGAGATCATCTAGCTCAATCTCAAAGATAACAAGTATTAATTAGTCTAAGTCAAGACATCAAGTACACACTCATATAGATCTAGGGTGGGGTAAAAGGGTGTGTCCCTGAAGGATAACAAGTCCTAGAAAATTCATCCCAATAAACACTACAAACAATGCTATTTAATAGAGGTTATTCTGTGGGGGTTTTAACAAAGGTTTAATGCATCAGAAGACCCCTGTAATTGTAAAGGGAATTAAATCCAGGGCCTGAAAAAAATTTGCATCAAATTGGGTCCCTAGAAATATTTTTTTAATTCAATTAAGGTCAAAGTGTGCCAGCCTTCAGTTTTATCCCAGTCATCAATTCCACGTTGCTTTTATAAATTTTTTTTAACTAAAAAATAAAATAAAAATTATTTTTAATTCCAACTCATTAAAAAAATTATTTTTGAGGCCAAATAAATTTTTAATTGAATTAAAAGCCAAATTTTTTAATTTTTTTAGGGCAAATATTTTTAATTTTTTTAAGGCCAAATTTAATTTTTTAAAAAAATAATTTTTTGTTTTTTGTTTTAATTAAAAAAAGTTATAAAAGCCACGTGTAATTGATGACTAGGACAAAATTGAGATTTGGCCTTAATTGAATTAAAAAAAATTTCTTAGGGACTCAATTTGATGCGAAATTTTTTCAGGCCCTGAAACTGATTCCCTTTACAATTTCAGGGGCCTTCTGATGTATTAAGCCTTTAGCAAATCCCGTAAAATCTATGTATACAGGGAGTTTTAATAACCTCTTCTTTTTTTTGGTCGAAGATTGGAGTTTCATTGATAACAAAGGGCCAGGCCCCGGTACAATAGATTGGGGTACTAATGACCCGCTGGAGCCACAAAACCATCCATTCCGGGCTAGACTAACAGAAGAAACAATAAATCAAAGCTAGCTGGAGGTGGTTGTGCTACTAAAGAGACTTCAGAAAGCAAAGGCTAAGGCAGAATTAAAGATTGCATTAAATCCTCCTATCTACCCAGTTTGTTTATCTACCACTAACAAACACGGAGGGGTAGAGCTCAAACTGGACAAAGGCTTAACCAATTCCTGTTCTGTGGGCATTGCTCCGGTCCTCCTGAAGGCATCTCTGAACACTAGGAGGAGGGAGGTAGCACCAGTTTGGGAGAAGATTGTAAGAGCGCTGGAGAGCTGCAACTTCATGGGCTGTTTTGTTGCATGATCTGGGAGTCCAATTGAAGGAGCAAACTTGGAAGTTACCTTGGATCATTTTAATGTCTTCTAAGATGGATGAGATCTCTCCTTTGTTGATAAGTCCTTTGCAGGCTTTGATTAATTCCTGGGAGTCTGATTCAAAGATGGCAAATTTCCAACCAAGGTTTGAGACTAAGATCATGGCCTCTCTAAGTGCATGCGCCTCGGTAATAATGGGGGAGGGTGCTCTAACGAGTCTTGCATGTCCAGCAAGGAGAGTGGCTTGGTTATCTCTGACTATGACTGCTGTTGAGGCAAAGCTTGCTCCCCTTGTCCAGCTGGCATCCGTGTTTGCCTTAACAAACTCTCCCCTCGGTGGTCTCCAGTTGGTAGGAGTCTCTGCTCTGTTGTTGCTTTGGGTTGTTGTGTGATCTTGTCCGTGAGTAAGGTGGTTGAGTCCTGGGTCAATGACTTGAGTCTAATTAGAGCTAGGGTTGGGTTTGGGGGGGATCCTTGGAAGACTACCTCATTTCTTCCTTTCCAAATTGCCCACAGAGTATTTGCGAGAAGACATAGACTCTCATCTGGGTTGGGTGCGTTTTGTTTCAGGGAGGTCAAGCTTTGATGGAACCACAAGTCAAAACGGGAGACATTGGCAGAATGAAAAGCCCATTGGAGTGGTGACCCAAACCAGATTGGACGGGTCCAGGGGCAAAGGAGGAAGGTGTGCTCCACTGTTTCATCATCGAGGTTACAAACTGGGCAAGTAGCTGATCTTGTTATTCTTTTCTTGAGGAGGTTTGCTTGGAGGGGGAGAGCATTGTGGACCGCTTTCCAAAGGAACATGCGAATTTTTGAGGGTATAGCCAGCTTCCAAATAAATTGCCATATATCAGGTGGGGTGGTGATGGATGGACCTGCTAGTGAGGGGCTTTCACGCGCTTCAAGTTTGGCAATGTGGTACCCAGATTTGATGGAGTAGAGACCATCATTTGTGTGTGGCCAAGTGAACTTATCTCCACCTCGAGTGAGTCTGATTGGTGTTTGGAAAGCCTTGATTGCCTCAGCTGGGGGGAGAACTTGTCTGATTTTCATGGGGTCCCAACCTCTTCCTTCCTGAATAAGATAACTTACCTTTAGGGTGGTTCCATTGTTAAAGGCTTGGAGAGTTTCCCCTGTCCACAACCAAGAATCCTCCCACAGATTGATGTTGGTGCCATCTCCAACAGCCCATCTACCATTCCTCTTTATGAAGTCTCTACCTTTCAAGATGCTAGTCCAGACCCACGAACAACCCCTCTTCCCTTGGGCATCAAAGAGAGAGCAATTGGGAAAGTAGAGTGCCTTGAGGATCCTAGCCCAGAGGCTGTTGGGGTGGGCCTGCATTCGCCACGCCTGTTTGGAAACATGGGCCAGGTTTTGTAAGTAGAAGTCCCGGAATCCCAATCCCCCTTTCTTCTTGCTTTCGGAGATTTTTGACCAACTACGCCAATGAATGCCCCTGTTTTTCTCTCGTCCCCTCCACCAAAAACGAGCCGTGGCGGAATTGAGCGAATTGCAGAAGCTTTTGGGGAAGAGGACAATTGCCATAGTGTAGGTAGGGATTGATTGGATAACTGCTTTGATGAGTACTTCCTTCCCAGCTTGATTTAGGAGACACTCCTTCCATCCCTCCATTTTTGCAAGAACCTTTTCCTTTATCCAGTTGAGAGAGTGGATTTTTGATCTGCCCCAAGTTGCTGGAATTCCTAAGTATTTACCTGCATCTTCCCACACCTGCATATTAAAAATGTTAGAAAGTTGGGCTCGGGTATGGGTAGGCATTGTTTTGCTGCATATAAGCCCGGATTTGGAGGTATTGATTCTTTGTCCGGAGGCAGAGGAGAAGAGGTTGAGGATGTGGATGAGGGTATAGGCCTCCTGTGCGTTGGAATTGGAGAAGAGGAGGGCGTCATCAGCAAAGAAGAGGTGGGTTAAGGGAGGGGCAGTGGGTGCAATTTTTAGGCCAGTAAGTTGTCAATTTTCCATTGCTTTGCAGATCATGTTAGAGAGAACATCCATGGCAAGTACAAACAGATAGGGTGAGAGGGGGTCTCCTTGGCGGAGCCCTCTTTCCGGGACAAGTTTGTGGCTAATAAAACCATTCACCTTATATCTGTAGGTGGTTCCTGAAACCAGAGTCATGATGAGTGAAACCCAGTTAGTGTCAAACCCGTAAGCAAGAAGGATTTCACGAAGAAAGTTCCAGTCGAGCCTATCGTAGGCTTTGCTCATGTCGAGCTTTAAGGCAAAGTGGTTTATGTGTTCCTTCTTCTTACTCTTGAGGGCATGGAAAACTTCATGTGCTACAATAATGTTGTCTTGGATGAGCCTCCCCCCAATGAAGGCACTTTGGTTGGGGGTTATGAGGCTATCCAGATCCTCCTTGAGTCTTTGCACCATGATTTTGCTGATAATTTTATAGATAAAATTACAACAGCTGATCGGTCGGAGTTGGGTAACACAGTCAGGGTTGGGGATTTTTGGAATCAGTGACACAATGGTTTCATTGATCTCTGGTGGGAGGAGGCCTGAGGCAAAGAAGGTTTTGATTGCAGGGCAGATTGCTTCCTTTAGAACATGCCAGTTTTTCTGAAAAAACAAGCCATTTAGGCCATCTGGACCTGGAGCCTTGAGGCTTCCCAGGTCAGAAACGGCCTTATGGATCTCCTCTTCACAAACTTCCTCACACAGTTTTGCATTGAGAGTCGCTGGTACATTTCTTGGGATACATTCTAGGCATTCCTGTAGGTGGGTGGTTTGCACGGCATTGAAGATTCCCTGGAAGTGGCTTGTAATTGCATTCATAATATCCTCTTGGCCCGTCACCCAGTGGCCTGCTTCAATTTTTATTTTCTCTAGGCGGTTTCTTTCTCTTCGCTGCAGTGTTGTTGCATGGAAGAACTTAGAGTTCTTATCACCCCATCTAGCCCAGTTGATTCTTGACCTTTGCCCCCAGTAAATTTCCTCTTGTCTCCACAGTTCTTTAATGCTCTGTTTAACTTTCTCAATTTCTTCCCAGTCAGGTTCCCCCGTGCTTACAGTCTGCAAGTGTTGGATGTAGTTACTAAGACGATCAATCTCTTTGATTGCGACCTTGAAGGTTGTTTTGTGCCACTGAGACAGTCCTTGTTTGCAGTTTTTAATGCGCTTCAAAACTCCTATCCAACCATCAGTGTCTTGGCCTTGGAGGAACCTCTTCTAATTAAAATAGTTTTCTCTCTTTTTTATATAACCAACTCTTTTTCTAACCGAGCCCAAATGTGAAAAAAAAATAATCGAGTTCACAACATTCACCCTCTTGCTCAAATCCCTAACGCGTGCAAGAATTATGTGAGGCTTCAATGGCGATTTTCATTCTTCTCCAACCTCGTTTTGTCTCTATTTGAGGCTTCAATGGTGGATTTCGTTCTTCTGCGACATTGTCTCATCTTTATGGCTTCATCTCACATCTGGTTTTTTCACTTCTACCTTCGTTACTTCGTCAATTCCAGCTTCACCTTCGCATAGTTTCGTAGATTTCTTTCCAGCTTCACGTTTGCATCGCATCAAGTTTGTAGATTTATATTCGCATATGGTAATATGAATTTATGAGAGTTTGTTTGTTGAACTTGTTTTTTGATCTAGCTTCACCTCTGCATCTATTTGTGTGAATCTTCAGATTTAGCTCCAACTTCACCTTCGCATAGTTCCGTATATTACATTCTAGCTTGACCTTCGCATCACATCAGGTTCGTATATCTTTCTTTACATCTGGTAGTATGAATCTATGAGAGTTTGTTTGTTGAACTTGTGTTTTGATCTAGCTTCACCTCTACATTGTTTGTATGAAACTTTAGATTTTTCTTTTAATATTTAAACTGTTCACGACTATGTTTAAGAAAAAGAGAAATGAAAATCGTTTGAGCAAAGAAAAATGCATATAGATGTTGTGTTAATTGTTCTAAAAAATGATATTTCTATGAATTTCATTCCATTCGTTGTTTATGTGATTTAAATGAACTGAAGCTTGTGCTCCAAATTACTTTATGAAATCCTATCTGCACCTCCCGCATATTTGGTGTTCTGTTTGCTCAGAAGCTCTTTTAACCACTTGTTTTGTGCTATTTGTTCTTTCACTAATGGTAGTCATCATTGTGAACACCTATAACCATCTTATTTTTTTTCATAATTTTGTTCTTGTTTCCCTATTATTGTTCTACATTCATTTACTTAGTTATAACTAGTTTTATCTTGTTGTTGGCTGAAATAGTACTTCTACTTTTACAATATGAATGTGTGAATTTGCAGTACTTGTGTTAGTTATAGCTAGTTATATCTAAAGATCCTAAAGTGATTCTGCTACCATCACTCTACAGAAAATGGTCACACTATCTTGAGAATCATTACTGTTTATTTTTTTTAAAATAAAATTCAACGACTCATTCAAGTCCCTCAATACCTTCCTCCAAATCGAAAAAACATGCTCTTGTCGGACATAAATTTAATAGAACAAAGCCAATACCAAGACTTTCAAAAAAAATATAGCAGCTTTTCAAAAAAAAAAATATAGCAGGCATGGAGTTTAATGCAAGTTTACCTGGGATAAACTTAGTTTAGTGCAAGTTAAGATAACGAGTTTAATACTTTGGTTCTTTCGTCAACAATTGTTGTTCTTTCTTTGACTCCTTTAAGAGGAGTTCTTACGAGAATCAGCCAAAGTTGCCACCACAACAGAGTTGTACAACTCAGCAACACAAATAGCTCCAAGATTTGGAGCTAGCTTCTGAATTTTAGGAGAAATCATCCCGACCTTTGATAGCATAAATTTGGTAGGTTTAGCACCCTTCATTGCCGCGTTCGCAGATTTTATAAAAACTGTATCTGGATCAGATCTAGATACCAAAATCATCATTATTTGTTAATGTGGTATATATTCAAATTTGAGTCCAAATATTTGTAACAATGAGGAAAAATAAATAATATCATCCACCCCTTCAATTAAGGGTATAAAATGCTTTCGTTTTGATTTCTAGAAGCTAGCTAGTTAATTTAAGTTTTTGGGCTTTTAGTTTTTTTTGAAAGACAATTTGCAATGCTAAGCTCTGAGCTTCTAACGGTTAACGAAATTACAATATGTAGTTAGCTCAATTTAAACCAGCAGAAAGAAAAACTCAATAATGTCGAATCAGGTCCAAAAAAGTCTGGTTGATAATAGCTAAAACTATTACAAGAATGTGATCTCTTCCAAGAATGCATCCCAGGATCTTGAATTTCTTGGTGCAATGAATCTAGGGCTCTTCCTTGTCATCTGGTTCTTCCTATGTGAGTCCATCCGACGAGGACTTCCCTGATCTTGACGATGAGCCCTCTGAGGAGGTCCAAGAGGTGCGTCTCATCTGTTCAGCATGGAGGCGATGTCGTTTCTCGTTCCTGGAAGCCATAGCTCACATCTTCTTGTCAAGTCTCTGCCGGAATGGGATGAGACTGCGACGACGACGACGGAGGACGACCGAATCAGTGACGACCGAAACTGTGACGACCTGAGTAGTGTTGGCCGGAGCAGAATCGCCTCCGACACTTACCGTGGCAGAGGGAATATGAGTGCCTCCACCTTCACAAGTTCCCTCGAAAGGGTCGCCGCCATCTCCGCGGCTAGTTCCATGAAAATGGCTCAAATCGGAACCCTCGCTGCTAGTTCCACAATAGGGCTCAAGCCGGAAACATCACGGCCTTGCACACCGCGAGGTTTCTTGCACAAGAAGAAGCAGTTAAGGTGTCTGAAACGCCCCATTGCACTCGAAAAGTGAAATTGCAAACACATATTAAGGTTTTTTGGGCTTATTAGTTACCTTTATGTTTTCCCTTTCATTTAGATTTCATCATTTGATTTTCTTACTTTGTTAGAAATGCCACTCGAAATATGATTAGCATATAACTTAGGCAAATTACCACTTGAGCAGCAAATTGAAACAATTTCCCTTGAAAGAGTAATTATATTGGAATTCACTTATCTTGTAAGGATTGGTAAAGTATTGCATACATTGGAAATATCACATATAAAATGAAATTTATGTGTTGATTATTCTTACTAAATAAAATCAGAACTAGTGCTTATATGTGCTTCTACTTTGTTTCTTTTAAACTCTTCTATCTTAAGCACCTAAATGAAATTCTGAGCTATTTGCTATTGTTGGATAATATACTTGATGTCCCAAAAGTATTATAGACAGGTATGCGGGTTATTAGTTGTGTGAGTAGTTGGATAATATACTTCACGATATAAATGATAGACCACCTCATTCCTATTTTAAAATATACATTTATATCACGATGACTTTTCTGATTTTTTTTTGTGTCATTTCTTGCTGTTTTTTTATCAAGGTCTTTTTAAGTTGTAATTATTATGTTTTCTGAGTATGGTGATAGTTTTTTGGAAAAGTATTAGTCAACTAGTACAATATATATAGTACAAGAGTAGTAATAATATACTAGCTACATATAATACACTCATTTGAGACACCATTATTTAATATGGTTGAATATCGTTTCTTCAATGTGAAAGTAAATGAAATCTTATATCTGATTATATGCTCAATCTCTAAATTCAAAGTTAAATCTTTTTCCTCGCATCTCTCCCTATCTAGAAGTAAATTCTCATCTATTATTTTAATATCCACGGCAATGACCATTCTCGCTGATACTGAAAGTGAATCTGACACACATTTGGATGCAAGCGAATCATTCAGTGCTAGCAACATTAAGTGCTAGATTATCATGGAATGTTTGTAATTTTGGATTTTAAGTGGTTGTCCCACTTGGTTAGTGTTATTTTGGATCCTAAGTTGTGTATGAATTCATGATTTCATAAGATGGAGTGTTTGTTATGTTGAATCTTAAGTGGTTGTCCCACTTTGTTGGTGTTATTTGTAAGGATTTTGGTTATTAGTTGGACGATGTTATAGAATCTAATTGCTTTACAACTTTTCATATTAAAAATTATTTCTCTTAACAAACTACGACTCTCTATTCTTGTGGGTTTGATATGTGCTTCTAAAAAAAGGTTACAATTAGTGGCGGTTTAAAACCACCGCAAAATAATTCAAAGACTAACGATATGTTTGTTAGGTGAGAAATACTAAAGAGAGAGATGTTATGGAGAGAGTTGCAAGAAAGATACTTTTCCCACCTTTGTTTGGTTTCACTTCCTGTAGCAGAGAGAAATACTCTTCCCACCTTTTCGGGTATCATTTTTCAAACCCTCGAAGATCCCCTATATAGAATTTTATCATTGACATTGTGTTTATTTAGTTTTTTGATAAGTATTTATGTAGTTGAGGATTTCTCTACTATAAATGGAAAATCAACTCATAATAATAATAAAGTTTGGCATATATTTTATTTTTTCAGTATTTATTTTCCAACATTTTTCCGTACACAAAATCACTATCCTAAAGATAAAATCTGAATATTTAATTTACCTTGAATAACTTGACCATATTTTGCAAAAGCCTCCCTCAAACTTTGCTCATTAGTGGAACATGAAAAACTTGTGGAAGAAAAATGTCAGATACACACATTTATGTATATTATCAACTAAGTTAGGAAGCTAAGAATGAACAATGATGAGCATGGTAGAGAAGTTCAATCGTACCTCATATTAGCAGCTTTGTGTTGGGAGCATATGACATGCGTCGAATAGACTGGAAAATAGATATGGATGAACGCATATATGAACAATTCTGCCTATTTTCATTACTTCATGTCTGAGCAAGTTTCCAAATCTTCCAAAAAAAGCCATTGCTGAGCAAGTTTCCAAGTTTGCTCTATGTGTGTGGTTTTAGAACCTCCACAAAGGAGGTTGCTATCCTTTTTTCTGCGTTGGCATTTCGATCAGCCTGCTCTTTGTGACACTAAGTTATGGAGAAAGCTCTGGTTGTGTTGGTAGGTTTCTTCGTGGGGTTCTATGTGCGTTACGATTGTGGATGTAAAGTTTTTGTAGTTTTCTGTCGGTAAGATTTTTCGTTTATTGTTGGTGAGATTTTAGTTTGCTCGACTTGTTTGGGTTTCCTTTTTGTAGGTGTCGGGCGGCTTGATAGGATCCATTGTTAGTTGATCATGACACTGCTTTTCGACTTTAATGGGAACCTTTCTAGTAGGTGTTTACAAGGAGATTTAAAGCCCACTTGTGAGCTTGTGGGTTTTATGGAGGTTCTTACTCTAATGGCGGGCTAGGTTCCTAGGTTTCTATACCCTTGAGTGTTAAGTGTTCTACGATTGCCGATACATGGTTGTTGCGCCTCTCGCTTGCTGTTTGCAGGTGTAAACCTGGTTATGGGTGGCTTACGCTTATCAATACTCCCGCCTAAAAGACTCACCTTGTCCTCAAGGTGATAAGTTGGAAAAGTCTCTTGTATTTTAGCCACAAATTCCCAACTATTTTCAACTGTAGGGAGATTTTGCTTAAAGGTCTTGCTATTCATAATCATGAACGAACCTCCTATAATAGTTGGTAAGTACTAAGAATTCCCTTAAGCTGGTGACATCTTTGGGTGTGGGCTATAGCGACATTGCCACCAAGTTCTTAAGATTCGCAGATACTCCTCCTGCTGAAATAACATGTCCCAGATACTTCAAATGGCCAAATGAACACTTCTTACCGGTGATCTTTAATTTACTTTGTTGTAGTATTGTCAACACCTTTTGCAAGTGTTGCTTGTATTCTTCCATGGTTGGGTTGTATATAAGGATATCATTGAAGAATACTAACACATATTTCCGGAGAACTGACCTTAACACTTAATTCATTAATGATTGAAAAGAAGAAAGTGCGTTAGTAAGTCCAAACGGCACTACCATAAATTCATAGTAACCTTCATGTGTTCGAAAAAAGGTTTCTGCAATGTCCTCCTCCTTCATTTTGACTTGGTGGTATCCGGATCTTAAATCCAGTTTTGAAAAGACACTAGCCCCTCATGTCTCATCCCACAAATTCTCAATCAATGGAATGAGAAGTTTGTCAAGAACGGTGATTTTGTTCAAGGCTCGATATTCTACACAAAATCGCCAGCTGTCGTCTTTCTTTGTAGCTAGTATGACAGGACTAGAATACATACTAGTAGATGGTCCAATGATCCTGCTTCTAACATTTCATCAACCAATTTTTCAATTTCTATTTTCTAATTATGATGATACTTGTATGACCTGATATTCAGAATTCGGGCTCCTTATCTTATGTGAATGGCATGGTCCTGACACTGATGAGGAGGAATTCCTTATGGGGGTTCAAAGATGGAAGAAAATTCATGCATCACTCTTCTTGATTGAGACATTAGTCGATAAGAAACCCTTTTTTTTTGCAAAGCTTTCATCATAGAATTAAGTGAGACGTCATTCTTTGAAAGTATTGGTTCTCCCTTTAAAATCACTTTTCGACCATGAATCTTAAGGGCTAACGTTTGTTGTTCAAAGTTGACTCCAATTTCTCACAGGCTTGCTAACCATTCCATACCCAAAACTATATCTACATCTCCAAGGCCAAACAAGAAGAACAATTGTTGTACCTGTGCATCTAGAACCTTCAAGGAAACTTCTCTGCATACTTCCTTAGTTTTGATTTTGTGTCCATCTCCATCTTCCACCACATATGATGAAGTGTCTTCCACCTTTAATTTGAACTTTTCCACAAGTTCCTTGAAAATGAAGTTGTGAGGTGGCGCCACAATCTATCGATACTATGACTTTGTGATCACCAATATTCCCCCAAACCTTCAAGGGTCAATGAGAAGTAAATCCCACAATACTATTCATCGATAACTGAGACATTTTTTCAATTTTTAGTTCGGTTTTTTTTCCTTATGAATCTTCATCATCATCTTCATCTGTTACTAACATTTTCCGAAACTATTTGTTCCTACATACATGAGAGGTGCTCCATTTTTCTTCATGGAGTAAACTTCTCCTTTCTTCCTTTTTACTTGATGTTCTACTTCGGTGAATCGTTGAAATCCTCTAGGTCGGTTGCCATTTTCTGGTTTGTTCACGGAGACACTGCTAGCAAATTAATTTCAAGGGCCATTACTTTTTCCTCCACCTTTCGGACTAACACCATAAGTAACAATCTTCGTATAGGATGACCTTCGGAAGGAGGCATTGAATTTGGAATTTGAATTTGAATTAGCATGCAAGTTACTCTGTTTTTCTGCTTGATCATCATTGCCTTCTTGACCATGATTGATAATGTGGGTGGTTCTTAGAGTTCAATTTCTACCTTGATGTCTTCCTTCAATCCATTCACAAAAATGTCCTTCAAATGTTCTTCATGGACATTTTTTAGCATACTTGCAGACGTTTCAAATTGCTCTAGGTACTCTTCTACTGTTTCTTCTTGTTTGAGTGCAAGTAGGGAAGCAAAGAGGTTGAGAGTGGCTAAAATTAGGAATCTTTCAGGAATGGCAAGTTTAAAATCTACACATTCAATTTCAAAGTTGTAAGTCTCCCACCATTGAAAAAAGGACAGCGGCTTCCCATCCAAAGCCACCATAACTGTAAATTTTCTCTTCTTCTAGGATATCTCTCATTTGGAAAAAGGGTTCCAATTTATTTACCCAACTATAAGCATCAGATTCTCCATCATATATCGGGATCTCTAATTTTAGCCATCGTTATGCTTGCCTTCTTCAGCGTTGTTCATGGGTGTCTCCTCTCCATTGACAGAACACTTGGGTGTTCCATCTTCTAATTTTCCACCATGGTTTCTAGGTGCGAATAGCGTGTTTTAAGTTGTATTAATTCTACATCTCGGATTTGTTGATCCACCATTAGCATTTCCAAAATTCTCTCCGTTCTGTGTTGATTATCTGAATTGGATCTAGTTGCCATCATTGTTGAAAGAAAAGAACTTGGACGATGCTCTGATACCAACTTGACAATAACAAAGAAGATGATAATAAAGGAAATACACAACACAGGTTTTTAAGGGTCTGCCTCTCCACAGCTCCCAAATCCTTCCCAACTTTTGAATGTGTTCCCCAATCTGATTTACTACTATTTATACTACATCTAATATTTGTTCCTAATTAGCACGTCTCTTCATAATGGTTGTGGTTGTCCCCATTTGTAATTGCTCTAGATCTGATACTGTTTGGCTCCAAGGGTTGTGTCCCTTCTCCACTGGTTGCACCCTCTTGGATCATGCCTCTTGGCCCCAATGGTTACACATATGCACTAGGGGTTATGCCCCTCTCGTTCGCACCCCCTGACCATGCACCCCTAAGGTGGGTCATGACTTTTGGGTGGCTCGCACCTGTTGGGTATTGACCGTTCTGTTGTTGCGGTCTTTGGTATGGGTGGCTTACGCTTATCACCCTAGCTACTTGATAATGGCATTTTTTCAAATTCATCCTTTTTTTTTTGTTCGAAACATGTTTCTTTCCCACCAACATTTCAAGTTACACCTAAAAGATGCAGAGAGAAAAGAGGAAGAAATAAGAATTGTGATGTAATAGGAAAATAAGAGAGATATGAAAAAAAGTGAAAAAAAAGATAAAAAAAAGAGTGTAAATATATTACTCATATTTTATGTAGTATATCTCTTTCATGCAATCTTTAGTTTTTATCATATAATCAAATTCTTCTATGTCTTTATGTGACAATGACCCTGATTTCATGTCTCTCATCCCTCTCTTTTCTTTTTGCATGCTCCCTTTTATATAGTATATCTTCATGCATTATTTTTCTTTTGTCCGATCAAACCACACCATGCTAATTTTACAAGCAACCTCATTTTGAATCAAAGCTTTGTCACTTTCCTTGCATGTCATTATGCTTATCTAGAATGGCCCGAACAAAATCGAAGTTTTTTTGTCCACTCGGTCAGACCGAGTCGGTTCTTGGTTTCATAGGTGTAAAAACGGTTCTGGATGTTTGGATTGGCTGAGTTCGATTTAGCCGTTTGTCCGACCGACCCAGAGATAAAAATATCAAAAATAGAGAAAACCCATTAACCCTAGCCTCATTTACACTCATTCTCCAACCCTTAACCCTAGTCTCCTTCGCTGCCTCCTTCACCTCACCGCCTCCTTCTTCTTCTTCATGCATTTTCGGCTTTCCACCACACCGTCGCCTCCTTATTCATGTGCTTCCACCCTCACACACGGTTTCGAGCCTCACACCAACCAATCTTCATCCAAAGTTGTCACCGACGTAAAAGCAAGTGTATGAAGTGCGCTAAATCATACCAGGACCAATTGATGGATTATGTTTGGTTGGAGCGGCGACGCGTGATGTGTTGGGAGGCGGTAGAGGGGGTTACATCGCCACAATCGAAAACCGTCTCACCACCAACCTCAGGTCGTTGCTCTCTGGCTCTGCCTCACCTGTTCTGGCTCCCCCTCTCACGATCTGGCTCGACCTCTCTTGATCTGGCTCGATCCCCAGAAGATGGTGAAGAGAACACTGTACTTTGCCTTTCTTGATCTAGGGCTACAAATATATTTAAGATATATAAATATATAGGGAATGGATTTTATGAGAACGATGTTTTCATCTAAAAATGTGAGAATAAATCATTTACGTTAGATCTAATTATGAATGGTTACTTAAAAAAAAAGCATGAATGGTTAAAATTAAAACATTAATACCCACATGTCTTTTTTAGTGGGTGGCATTTTTATAAGTGAGATTAATATGTCGACCAAATTCTTATCCTCCCTAACTATATACTTGACTATGTGATGGATCCAAATCTTTTGTCTCAACCTCTTGTCCCCAACCTTGTCCCGCCAATTAGCTCAATTATTATTTCCAACTCATCACTCTTATTCATCTAACGGGGTTATTCACCATTTACACGTTTACATCTTCAACTTTTTTCTTTCTGTTTGCTACACGCCCCTTTTCCTCCATATCCAAAGGGTGAAGATCGCCACAAACACAAGAATACCCAATCACCCCCTTATTTACACTTCAACATTGATGCACTCCTATTCCGGCGTTCTACATGGCGAGCTCTAGTCAGAAGGGGGCGGCAGTAGAACCGTTCAGCAGCGACTGGTTTCTATCCTGGTGTTTATTGCCCCAAGATGTTTCTCCAACCGGGTGCTTACAAAGTAGGAGCCGACAGGATCTAGCTTTTCCTCCAACCACTTCAACGGAGAAGCAGTGGCGGAGCCACGTTGAGACAGGGAGGGCTGCAGCCCCCCAAAGGTCACGTTTTAATTGGTATATATATGTACCTACGCATAATATTTCATATGATGTGTGTGGTCCCAATGGTTGTTACTCATGCTGTGTTACTGGTAGGTAGTGTCTTCAATTCCTGCCCAAGCCATTTTTTAATTATATTCCATTTTAACAAGCTTGTTTGTGTTTTTTCTAGGTATGTAAATTTGTACAATTAATTAGTGCAAGAATTAAAATATTATTTTATTGCAAGAGGAAAGCTAATAGTCTTTTTTTGGTACAAAGAAAAGCTAATAGTCTTAGAAACAAATTAGTATTAGTATAACTTATATAACTTATATAATAAATTTTCAAGGAGTATATAATTTAGTTTAGTCATTAATTTTTATGTATATATGTCTATATAAGTCCATTTGAAACAAAAATCTTTAATTTATGTTTAATATTTTATTTTAATTTGGCCTCCTCATTATATTTTTTCTAGTTCCGCCACTGCGGAGAAGGCAGCGACGATTGACAGCGCAGACATTGAATAGATTTTTTGCTCTTTCAAAATTTGGACTCATTTTCGTCCTCTGATTCTTCTCTCGCTTTCTTTGATTTGAGCTACTAGAGCCTAAACAATTGCTATCTCTTTCTTCAAGTTGCTCTTCTTCGGTTTGGACATTATTGAATTTGGGCTTGTCTCAAGGCCGAACTGCAAAAAGCCCAAACAACAGATGAAGATGCTGAGGTATAAATTGCCCAAACTTTGGAAAAATTATGTTCTATTTGTGGTGCTTACTGATAATGAAACTGAAGTACAAAAATTAACGGATGTGTTTCAACCTCGATCATTGGTTGGCTTTGCCATGCATGAATGTAAATTTAGTTCATGTGTCTACAATTTGAAATTACATTGCAATACAAGCAGCTAGCGTGTTGTTTTCTAGCATATATGGGTTTTCTATTGAACATTCGAAGGACCACATATCACATTCAATGGTATGTGCTTATATACTTGGTCACACTGCATGCATGGGCAAGCTGCCACAAGTCCCAAGCCCCATGATTTAGAGGTTATACTTCTTCCAATTCCTACATTTATTAATCCAAATTGAAGGAGAAGGAGAAAATCCAAATTCCTATAATTACTGGCCTGTTTGATAACTGTTTCCAAAACAGTTTTCAGTTTTTAAAAACTGAAAACTTGTTTGGTAAGACCTGTTTTCAAAAACAGTTTTTAAAACAGTTCTCATTTTCAGTTTTTAAAACAAAAAAACCAAAACAGGTAAAAGATGTTTTCAGTTTCAATTTTTAGTTTTCAGATATCAGTTTTATAAATGTTCGAAAACATGTCATTCAAACTGTTTTCTTTTTTTGAAAACTGTTTTTAAGAATTGTTTCTGAAAACTATTTTAAAAACTGAAAACTAAAACTGCTATCAAACAGGCCCTAAGTATTTACTCATCAAAATTCTGATTTTTGAACGATTTGGGATAGATGATGTAAAACGGCCCAAGGCCCAAAAACAAATGAGAGGCAAGAAATAGAGTGCGGTTTACTTCAACTAAAAGTCAATTTTGACAAAAATAAAATAAATTAAAAGTCAAATTAGGACACATAGATACGAGATCTAATTCAATCTCAAAGATATCAAAAAAATGCTACAAGTAAGAGATGAATTCATTTACCCATGTAGCTCTACTCTACTCTGATCAAACAAGCTTATATGTCAACTATACTTCAATGCAACTTTCAAGAAAAAAAATACTTTAATGTAGCAAAATGTGTAATCAGACAAACTCGATATTTTATTACTGTTGAAGTGTTGATATCAGGTCAAAATATGTAACTAATATTCATTATCAGGTTGTCAAAAGTCTATATTTGTTTTTCTGTTTGCACCCATGAATGTGCTTTTGAACTGTACTGAACACTGCGCCATTATGTTTGGGTAGTTTGAACCAACTTTCATCTTAATCTAGTTTTGGTCCAAAACCCACTTTCATCCAACTTAACAAAATCATCACTTTTACTTTAACTTTGAGAAGTTGAGGATAATTAATCTTCACAATGTCATAATTGACCCTACGTAACAAAACCTTTATTTAATCTTCAGTTTATTTAATTTTTTTATTACTCTTTTTTTTGAATGTAAATTATTTATTTATTTATTTTGAACTGAACGTAATTTTTTATTAGTCTTAAGTTCATAGATTTTAACTATTTACATTATTTATTTTCTTTAAAATCTCATATTAACTACAGTACAATAGTAGTTCAATAATAATGAATGAATTTTTTTTTCATATTAATTTTATTATAAAAATTATACCCTTTTTAGTAATTTTTAGTAATTGTACAACTTAAAAGTGCTTTCCATTGGTATTATCCAAACATGATTTATGATATCAAACTCTGTTTCGAAATAAAAGTATCCAAACATAAATCACATTACAACTAACTTACTTTGACTCAAACTCTGTTTTCCAAACCCATATTCACTCAAATTCTGTTTCGCAAACTGAAATCCAAACACACACATAAAACACATTGCTACCTTCGTTCTTTATAATGTTGAACTTTATGACTTTGAAAAGTGGTGGACAACAAGTAAAACAGTAACAAGAAAATACAAATGTAAACATTATTCATCCAACAACAATTATTTCAGCAAGTGCTTATCTTAGAACAACAAAAATATTACAACACAGTTGCATCGGATTTTGTGTCTCTCTGCCCTCAGCAAAAGCTAATGCTGAGTTCCTATTTGGTACAGAAAGGCCTACAGAACAATAAGAACGGCCTTCAAATAAATTTCAAGTGAACCTCTCTTCAGATATGGTGGATCTAAAATAGACATGACATGATTATAAGACAATCTGTCTATGTTGTTTCAAAATTGTACGTAGAGGAATGCATAGACAGTATGCTGTCTAAATCCCTTTCAGGTGCCCCATGCAACCACAGGTCACCACTCACTCTTGGTCCCTTTAAGTTGTTATGGGAATCTGCAGAAGCCAATGAACATGATCGAGTCTGATTCCCACCTGAACAGCTTCTTACACTGACTCTCCCATGTGTTATGCCGACGGCCTTCAACCGACCCTTCAGGCCAATCACCGGGCGGAAACTGACTGATTCAACTGTTTTCACATTGCTGAAGCCATCAGTGTGCCTCGAACAAACCAGCTCCGGCTTTGATCTGCCCTTGTTCCAGAATGAAAATGATTGTTGCAGCTTGGATGGAACCTGACAAGCCAATGAACAATTACGAAAAGATTCAAGAAACCGCGCTGTGATCAATCCAAACTCAGAAAAATAAAACAAGTTTCAATGACAATTTAACATTTTCAGAAGCTTTTCAAAGCCTTTTACATGACACCCAAAAATTGACCTTTAACTTCAAACTCGATGGTTGTAATCTAAGTTATAAGGCAACAATATGACTAATAATAATTATATAATATTCTTCATCATACTTTATTTGGTTCTTTAAAGCTGTAAAAGTCTGAGAAATATTTACAAGGGTAGGGTTACCAGATTTTTCAATACTTCGTAGTTTTAACACCCTTGTGTTCCACAACTCGGTGCACGCATAAGGGTATAAACGTGATGAGATTAGTCAATTACCTATTGGTTAACTTGTTAAATTGTTATCAAAGAATAATACAATAAAGGTGCATAATGGTCTTGAATCTTGAGACTTCATCAAATTGCTCAATGGTGTCCTAAAATTTCATTCTAGTTCTGACTTTTGATTATTCAATGGAACCTGATATTACATGAGAAACTGAGAAAGCATAAAGTTTTCAAATACTGATATTAAGGTTCACGAGTTGGATCAATTATGACAGTCACATAGAAAAAACATGCATCAAAATATCAAATGAAAGTAGAAAATCATAACGCACCACGGAGATGAGGCTGCAAGAAGCAAACATGAGTGAAGATGTAGAAAATGGTGATTTCCCAGGTTTTCCCTTCTGTTGATTTGTAGTTTGTCCCTGTTCGACAGACCCAAAACTTGATTGTGCGATATCATCCTCCTCATCCTCATCCCTTTCCTCCTCTTCCTCTTCTTCCACTGCAGGAGCAGTTTCATCTTGTTTGGTTACAGAAGTCGTGTCATCTTCATCTAGTTTTGTTACAGAAGTTGCTTCTTCATCTTCATCTTCATCTTCATCTAGCAAGCCCATTTCCGCCTTCTTTTCCTCTTCTTTCTCTTGTCTGCGCAATACGTCTTCCAACTCCTCCATGGCCTCTTTTAGACGTACTTCAGCTTCTACCAGTTCAAGTTCCTTCTCAAGTTCCTCCATTTCCATTTCTCTTTTTTTCTTCTGCTCTTCAACCCATTTATCTATTTTATCAAACCATGGCTTGCATGCATTTTCAATTCCAAGTATAAAACGCAACCATATGTTCCCCTTTTCTTTCTTTGTATCTCGTCCAAAAAACTCATCATAACCAAGGGGGAGGAAATCAACCTTTTCTGGGTCCACATCCTCGCCATTTTCCAAAGGTGGTCGCCAGAATAAACGAACTCCGTATTTCTCATCCTCAACATAATCGATAAGATTTCCAGTTGGTGTGTGGAGGATGAGAGGATTCTCAGTATATATTAGCCTTGATGGGTCTTCGGGATCAGGCTCTGGTTCCTTGTTAATAAGTACAAATTCGGGAGGCTCGTGATTCTCATCTGATCAAGGATTTGAAGGAAGAATTAATAATAATAAAAAAGCTCTTCATTTTGGCAGAAAGAATTTGCTAGAGGTACCAACTATGTACTTGTTTACACAAAAATTGAAAGAATAAAATACCATTGGACCACCAGTGTTCAAGTTCAGCTGGCATAGGTAACCTCAGAGGAGCTTTATAGAAAGAGTTGAGCCACATTTCTCTTTCCTGATCTACTTCATGCACATATGTTTTCCAGTAATCAGGGACCTGCAACAGAATGATCTCCATGTTTCATTTATTGCATAAAATGTAAATAAGCAATGTATTCAGGTAAAGCATTGCCAATGAGACTTACTTCGTGAAATTGGTTAATGAAGCCAGGCGCCATCCATACATCCTCTCCTTCATAAAAGTATGGATGCTGTGGATCATTATATGGACCTCTCTTTTCCCTAACCACTGCACAGACAAGGTGTTGAATGATAAGTGAGAATAAACAAGATAAAATCAGTGTGCCAGCAATCAGGAAAGGGAAAAAAAAACTTTCATTACAAAATAGCACCCATGTAAAATTTCAACCATACAACAAAAGCAGAAAGACTCTAATAGGATGCCAAGAATCCGCATGGATGCTAAACCATTTTGACTTGATGACACGATTGTCAAAGGGCAAAAATCCGATTATGTACATATTTGCAGTGGACCAGTGGTATTAGGAACCCATGAAAAATAAGGGAAATTGATAGAAACAATCAAAAGAAGTGAATAATTTTCATTGAATAATTGAGAGTAGGAGAAAGAATTCTCCTCCAAGGGTTCCCACTTCTACAAAAGGTGTCCCAGTTCTCACAAACTATCTAATTCTCTGAATAACCCCCAATCTTCTCCAAATATTCTTAAACAGGATACATTCTAATTAACTAACTAACATCTCTAACTATTCCCCTTCCTTCTATTCTAACAGATGTGAAGAATAGTTATCTATCCCAAATAACAGCACAGAGCGGCACAAACAAGTACATTGGGGAAAAATACTAAGTTTCGATATGAAGCACAAGAAGTGGTTATTCCCACCCCCCTTGAGGGTCGAGTATTCTTTTAAGTGGTTATTTCATTAAAGACTTTTTTTTCTCTCTTAAGGGTCAAATTCCCCATATACACACTACGAAATTTCATCCCTGACTTCAAATAAACTCAAACACACAAAAAAGGAAAGAAAAAAAGCAACAGGTGAGCAACACTGCTACAAAACAAAGGTAGATCAACAGCAAGATCTACGTGCGATGGAAGGAACTTCCTTGAAAACTGAATTGAGCTGTGGAAGACATGTAGATTGTAGAACAAGAAATGGGTTGCAGGTTAGAGGCTTGAAGGGATTGTGTTGAAATAGTGAAGGCTAACATGACAGAGTATTCGAGCATGGAGTTGTGTCCCATTTATCCTGATAAAAAAGAATGAAATCACAAAATAACCCCCGAAAAAAAAGGTCAAACAATACAGAAGATGGGTGGAGGGGGAGAATAGTTTTGATGGAGACCAAAAATAACACAGGGAAATATTGTGTAACAACTGAAAAGTAACTGCAAGGAAAATGATTACAAAGGATGAATACACCAACTGCCTGTGGCTCCACAAGTCCACAGAAAAATTTCCTGCCAAAGCTTACAGTCAAGAAACTAACCACAACCCAATTATAATTCCCTCTCTCTGCCCTAGTCTAATAAACATCTCCTAAATATGAATACTCGTTCCAGCAAAACTAAGTTGCTATGTCAGCTACTCTTGATTTTCCCCAATTTTCCCATTGCAGTTCTTCTGGTATAAATCTTCCAGTTCCATGACTTTTGGTCTGGGAAACTGGGACATTGATGGTTTTGATCACCCTATGTATTTGGGCCAAACTGGTTAACATAATAAGGGCGATATTGCACACTATTAATATATAGTGAAAGTTCTAATTTGTCCTTTTACTATGACTCAGCCACATATTGGAAAAAACATGGAGGTGAGTGTTCTAAAATCTCAACTAGTATTAAGAAGTCTAAATGGAGAGAAGATATCTAGGAAGTAAAAGATAACAGAACATGAACCTTCAGACCATAATCCATACCACATGCAAAAATGGAAGGCCAAAAACCAAAAAAATACACTGAATATTAAGTTTTCCATACGAAGTAAGTTTCAAAGTGGTAAAACAGCATACTTCCATCTGGCTTGTTAATAAACATGCGAGCCTTTGCAGCAGCAACTTCTGCTATACCAGCATGCACCTGAAATGACAGAATGGCCGAAAGAATTAGAAATAGCCAAAGCTCTTAGATTATTATAATCATTATTATTATTTCATTGTGGGGAGGAGAAGATTATTACTTACCCCTGAAGCTTGGTCATCACATCCCTCGTCATCATCCAACAATTCTCCAAAATAAAATCTACCCTGTTAGCACACAGATTATGTAACTACAAAAAAATGTCTTGCACGTCAATCAAGTGTAATGGAAATGCCATTAGTCCTTATGTTGAGAAAAAAATGTCTTCTATGCCAATCAAGTGTAATGAAAATGTCATTAGTCCTTATGTTGAGATCACTTGCTTTACGCACTCTTCACATTGGTTGCAGCATTCAACTAAATAATGCAGATACTACATGTTAAACGTAAACTCACAATGTTTAAGTAAAAAAATAGAGGTCTCAATAAGCATAAAAATGCAGGACACTCTCCATGAAGCAAAAGCAAATCATATTTTATTCTGTGCAATTATTTTTCATCTTCATAGTCCACATTCATGTCCATTTTACACAAAATTGCAAAGTAAGGCAGAGACTGACTGGAGTTTTTTAAGGTTACACATAAACTTTGTCTGATCCATGCACCTACATATAAGATACGCTCGTTAACTTCGTATACACCACATCCATGCATCCTTCCATGCTTCCACTGACCAGCATAACGATAGCGACCTTTCTCTCTGGGCATGAAAAAATAAACCTTTTTAAGGCCAATAATGTACCAGAGAGGAATATAGAGAGACAATGCATAGATGTGTGATGCTATTGTGAGGAGTTACTTCACACACCATAAAGATAAACAAAGTGATTTTAATAGGGAAAACACAACAAAGATATTAATAATCAAACTTACGGCTTGCTTCCGAATTGCCTAACCCATTCATCATTTTCATAGAAGGGGATTTCATAGGTCCCATTTGCAAGAAGATAACTATCTTCAATATCCTTCTCTAGCCATTCTCTGTCTTCTGGGGACATAAAATCCCTTGCTATTATCTTTCCTTCTGCTCGCATCTTTGCTTCAAGCCTAAGGGCATTGGATAAAAGCAACCAAGGATTATTTAAAAGAAATTGAACGTATATTCAAACTGTGACACAACCTAGGACTCATTCATACATAGGGGGCATTTACAAAACAGATACATACTTGGATCCAGGAGCAGGTTCTATAACAGGTATATCAACTTCAACTACACCATGACCCTCTGGATCGTTTTGAAGCCATTCACCTTCATATCTACGGGGAAAAAACACATTGTGAAATATCAATGACATAAAAAAGAGTTTCATGTCATACTGACATATCAAGAAATGATGTGCAGATATGTCCAATGGAGGAAGAGAAGTAGATACCCAGTAGTTGAAACTTGAAATAATTCGCAAACAAAGTCAAAGATCCCATAGAATATCACCTACTGATTCACTACACTCTCAAGGGGGGAATGAAGGCCTGTCTTTCTGTATCAATAACTTTGTATAATCTCTTATTTCCACAAAGAAAGTTATTCAACTGAGAGTTTGTCTCACTTTCATCAAGTTGTGTCACCATTTTATAGAAGGCTTTAAATGCAAAAGCTAATAGCAAAAGTGCAAAAGCTAATTCCAAAAGTGCAAAATCTATCCACCTTACGTGTAGAACACAACACATTTAATGTTTTCAATTTCAACACTCTCTCCGCCTCCCTAACTAAATTCGTCAGTGTACAATAATTGATTCATAGAGATAGTATCGAAGCTTCTTTGAAGGCCAAGGACTTGGTTCCTCATTGCCTTCATTGAATTTCCACAGCAAGCATGGGTCAACTGTTTGTTTGTGCTTTAGTCCCTAATGGCTTGTGCATGAGAAGGCATGGCAGTAGCATGTTCCTCAAATTTAATAAAAACCATTCTACCGGATTCATGAATTTGTTAGTCCACCTCACCAATGCTTATCTAACAAAAATGATACAGATATACAATGGCAGCTCTTGTCAACAATGAAACTGGGTTTTGAACAATGTCGTCATCAAACTATAGATTCAATAACACCCTAAACAAATTTCTTGTTCCCTGCTCCCATCCCAATTACATTATTCTCTAATTGCTTGAGCTAATTCCTTAAATCTCATTCTATCTATTCCAGTTTTTCCCTGCCACTGTCACCTGAATAGTCATAATGGAGCAAAGACAAACCTGACTAGCCCATCTTTAGAGACATAAACACCTTTTCCATGAGCATAGTCATCCCAAACAGTGCCTTCATACCTGAAAAGTTACCATTAGAGCAAAAAGTTATCAAATGAAAAAATCACTACCCCACACAACAATGAAGACAAAATAATCAAAATCCAAAAGGAAGCATTACGAGCTGCCATCTTCAAAAATGTAGCTAACCCATTTGAGAAACTCCTCAATCCTATCCAATTCTTCAATCACCGCCTTCGGGCTCGCGATATCGAAATGGTTATCCGGTATAGGCGGGTAAGACTTCCGGTAAGGAAGATAAAACGGAGCAATGGGAGGATGTCTCCCCTCAGCAATCTCCTCCAACACATACTCCCACTCATCCTGTTCAACCCAAGCAGGGTCCCAACCAGTCCCACCAATTTCCTTCGGCCCATCAGCCCAAAGCTCCCTCAAATCCTCCTCCGCCCAGTTCTCAGGGTCCGGCGGGAAGTCAAAGGGGTTGTAGTCCTCCACAAACGCAGGGTCATCTTCATCCCGAACCTCCTGAACCACGCTGCTGTCGAGGACTTCAGCGAAGTCCTTGAAGTTGGTCTCCGGGTCGGCCGGGCGGAGAGGCTCGTCGCCGCGGCGGAAGCTGAAGGCGCGGCGGAATTCTGGGTCGTCGACTTCTTCGCCGTAGGAGGAGTCGGAGTCGTAGGAGGAGTCGGAATCGGAGTCGGAGTCGGAGAGTGGAGTGGTTTTTGGGTCAGCATTGGTGGCCATTGTGGTGAGTGAAGGAAATGGTGATAAGTGTGAAGATAAGGTTCAGTGCGGGAACCAAACCCAAACAGAAGGTAGCTACTTAGTACAGTGAAGAGTGAGAGGGTTTTTTTTTTTGCTTCCGCTAGAGACGCGACAAAATGCGGGACATATTTCATTTTTCTTTCATTTTTTTTTTGTTACATAAGGAAATAGAAAAAAACTACACGAAGGCATCCTGCACTAAGCGTGCAGCAATATCACCGGAGGGCTGGTGCCAGTAGCGCCTGGGAGACGCGTCTCGGGCAGCCTGTTGAGCAAGCGAATCTGCTGCAGTGTTCTTCTCATGGGAGATTACACGCATAATAACCCTCCAGTCGCGCTGAAGCTGACATCGCGAGCCTAGTAGTGAGCATTGTCTGCACCTTCCTGTAGAACATCCCTGACAACAGAGCAATTTGTGCAGCAAACTACCTGGCGCAAACCAAGGTCCCAAGAAACCAGCAAGCCGAGCTCCACCGCGAGAAGCTCCGCCATAAACGACGTGCCAGCTCCATGACTTTCTGAAGCACCCAACAGACATCTATCAGCAGCATCTAGAACACACACACCACACCCCATCTGCGTTGTCACTGCATTCCAGCTCCCATCGACGGTGATGCATGCTATACCCGTCGGTCTCTGTGCGAAGTGCGAGGATGACAGTGCGCTGCTGATCCCAGACCAACACTGCCAACTAACCACGCCTGACATGACCAGCCTCGAAACATAGGAAATGTTCCATGGGTTATCTCTGAAAAATCTGTTATTTCTCCACCTCCATCCCCACCAAAGCACTACAGACGCCAAGACACGATTCCTGCTAGAAATAAGCCTACTAAACCATACTTGGAAGGGCTCATGGTTTGCCAACGACGGAAGAATGTGCCGGAAAATCAGCCATAACTTTCGCGATTCCGCACAACATCTGAAGAGGTGATCCACATCCTCTACATCATCATCACACCGAGGGCAAGCTAATGAAACAACGAGGTGGTGGTGTCGTCGTTTGGAACTCGTCGGGAGCGCCTCCTTTGCAATTAATCAGAGGAAAAAACGGATATGTTCAGGAACCTTCGTGCGCCAAAATCTACTACCACCATGGAAATAAAATCGTTGTCCCCTCACCAGCTAAAACATTATAAGTCGATTTAGCAGTATAAACTCCATCGTTCGTGTGACTCCACTAAATTGTGTCGTGGTCTACAGGATTTGCAGGAACTTGAATGGAACAAATTTCAGAGATGATAATGGGAGGTAAGAGAGTATACCTTGTCGGAGACCTCTTTGCGGCTTGAAAGATAGCAACTTCGATCCATTCCAAAGAATAGAGATGCTAGTTTTCTGAACGCCCCACATAATCAAGTTCATAATGCTAGGAGGAAAGCCAAAATCAGGAAGAGTTGTTCTAAAAAAATCGCAACTCACTCAGTCATAAGCTTTTTCTAAATCCATTTTCAAAGCCACAAGTCCCACGTGCTTCTTGTATGTGTGAATTGTATGCATGACCTCTTGAGCAAGGATAATATTGTCTTTAGTCCCCCGTCCCGAAATGAAACTTCCTTGCAAATGGCCCACCAACTCCGCAAGCAAGGGACGAAATCTATTGACCAGGACCTTCATGATGACCTTGTAAGCCACATAACACAAGCTGATAGGTCTCAAGTCCTTGAACCTGAGAGGGTCCTCCACTTTGGCAATGAGGACAAGTAAGGTCTCTAGAAGATTTGGATCGGTTGTACCCATCTAGAATGCTTCTGCCACCATTTTATGGAGACCCTGCCCTACAATATGCCAGTATTTCTTGTAGAAAAGAGCCTGAAAGCCATCAACTCTTGGAGCTTTGTAAGAGTGCATAACCATGATCGCTTGGGGTGCCTCATCCAAAGAAACATGACGTACAAGATCATTCATGTCCGCTAGAGATATAATTGGTGTAGCATTCTCCAACAAAGAGTTCCTGCTGACCTGTATATCAATAGAGAAAAGATTAGTGAAAAAATGTTGTGCTTCCACCTTCAAGGTCTCCTGATCTGTGATCCATGTATCAGCTCCAACAAACAAGCCATGGATCTTGTTTCTCTTTCGTCAGACAATAATCTGAGTATGGAAGAACTTGGTGTTACGGTCACCAAACCTAACCCAGTTTTCTCTGGATTTCTGATACCACATCATCTCTTCCTGCAACAAGATCTGCTCATATTCTTCACGTAAAGCCTTCTCAAACCGGTTGAGTGATTCTGATTGTCTCCGCTCAAGGTCTCTCTGTACACCATCCAACCTTTTCTCCACTCGCTTCTTCCTTCTGTGGATGAGGCTGAACGTCTATTTGTTGAAAAGGATCGATGCCTCCTTCATCATGCCTAGCTTCCCTACCACGGAGTCTGGAGGATTAGTCCAAGTCTCTTGCACCAGTGGCTCAAAAGCTGGGTGTGTAGTCCAGGCAGCTTGAAACCGGAAAGGCCGATTGTGATGATCTCCAGGATCAACATCACAACGAACCAAGATAGGGTTGTGATCAGAATATACTCGAGATAGATGCTCCATGTACGCCTCTAGGAAGCTGTGCCTTGTTGGTCAATCTGCAAGTGTACAGATATCTCCGGGTTTTAATATCGAATCCACAGGGATTGTGAGAGTCGTGGGTTTAAGCGCAAAGTTTGTAAGTTGCGAAAGCAATAAAAGATTTAATTGTTTGGTTCGGTTGTTGTGACAAGAGATAGTCAAGAAAGTAATTGTTAAGGTGATGAAAATATCAATTGATAAAGATGCCTTGGGTTATCGATCATTTAATCTACTCTAGCCAACCTATCCTATGCAAATGAGACCTTGATTCATTCCTTGTTGTTCTAGCCTAGTTAACTACTTGTTGATGCCTCATACAAGCAATTCCCTCAAACTGAAAGTTAGGCCCAATTCCTTGTGTACCTAATCATGCATTTGAGGCTCTAATGAGTTGCAAATAAGTAACACAAGAAAGGGGGGTTTGAATTGTGTACTTGAAATTTACGTTTTAAAAACTTTGTTTTATGAAAAGAATATTAGTTCTTTCAAGAAAACGTTTAAGTATGACTTTTCGTAAACTGTTCTGTGCAACGGAAGTTAAACAGTAAGTAAGACAGAACGATCAGCACACAGAGATATATACTGGTTCACCCTAAACGATTGGGCTACGTCCAGTACTTGGCCACCACCAATATTTTCACTAGCAAGTATCAAGGACTTCTCCAATACAAGTATTAGACATGACTTCTCCAAGTATTATCACGAACTTCTCCAAGTATTATGCAGGACTCCTCCTATAGTATTGTACAAGACTTCTCCAAAATCTTACAAAGATTTATATCACTCTACGGAGATTCTCTTCTTTCAAGAGTAAAGGTAGAGACTTTAATGCACTGGAACTCTAAGTGTTTGGGTTCAGATTTGACTATTGGATCACTTGAGAGTTACTACAAAAGTATCAAGAGAATAAAAAGATGTGACTCTTTTAAGGTACGAGGTTTTCTCTTTCACTTGGCAGAATTTATGGCTTGTGTTTGACGCTTAGGAAAATCTGCTTGAGCTTTGAATGCTGTTGAGAAGTTTGAAAAAGAATGCTTGAATGCTTGAATTCTCAGAGTTAATTCTTATTTCTTCAGATCTTCAAGTGTGTCTTAAATACTTGCTTGCTAGTGTTGTAGCCGTTGTGAGATAAAATCCAACCGTTGATATAGTCGTTGAAGGTTGATATCGGACCGTTGATTCAAAGGGCTTGGTTGGTAGCTTCATTAAATGTTACTTCTGAAGCAAGTCTATCCTTTAGCTCAAAAGGTGATGTTTGTCAGCTATTAGGTGGTGATAGACTTTGAGCTACTTTTCAGACATGAGACAATTTGACAATTTGATGTTGACGGCTTGTACTTTCCCTTGTTGGTCAGCGTGCCTTTTGCTGAAGTAAATTTGTCTTCATGTGTTTTAGTTTGAATGAGATTCAAATAGTTGTCATTGGATTTGAATGTGGGACAACCGGTTGTAATCAAACTATGACTTTGGCGCTCAAAATACTTCTTGATATATCTGACTGATGACGTGGCATTGAACGGTCAGAGTCTTCATTAGGGTACAGTAGAGGCAGAGTTACTTCTAGTTTCTGAGGAAAATATCCTTTTAGTAATTGATAGAACGTTGAAGCGTGTGACATATAGCCAAGTTTCTCCTGAAATTGAGAACGTTATCAGTAGATAAATTTTCAATGAAACTTCTACTATAAAATTGTTATGATCAAAATAAGATTTTAAAAACGGTATGATGCGTTTGAACTTAACAATCTCCCCCTTTTTGATAATGACAATTTTTATAGAAATAGGTAATTAAAATAATAAACTCCCCCTGAGTTTAGTAAAGTTTCAAAATAATTTGAGCTTGATAGGGTGTGAGAGAAAAAAAAATCTCTTACGTTACTCCCCCTGACTTTAGTAGGCTATGTTTAGTTATTAAGTTATTAAGCACTATATCCTACAATATATGAAGTTATTAAGCACTATATCCTACAATATCCTCCATCATCCTATCTCTTTCTCTCTTCTCCCCCTTTGGCATTATTAAAAAGAGACATTCAAATAGAAACCCGACATGCATAGCATAAAAACGATAAGGATAACTGAAGTACGGAGACAATAAGGTTCAGAAATTTAAAGTGCAAATTGTCAGGAATTTAAATAACATAGGACGAAAGAGGATAGAGAGTGGCCATTAGCCAAAACGATGCAGGAGCAGATCAATCTTGGAGGCCAGATCATAGAAGAGATTGTTCATTTGATTCTTATGATCTTCAAAGTTGCTCCGGCGAACAAATTGCGCTTCCAAAGGTTGCTCCATGTTCTCTTGCTCATGCCCTTGATCATCATCAGCATCAGAGATTATGAGTTGCTCTTCAACATCTGCATTGTTCGGCGGAGCTGAACATTCACCATCTTCCTGAAGTTTTCCTTTTCCTTTGACAATATGAAGTTTTTCTGGATGCAAAAGGATGTCTGGAATGTTCCTTGGCAGCAAAATGTAGACCCAATTGCCCAAGTAAACAATTAAAGCAGTTAATCTATTCAGGAGAGAGTAGGACAATGTGCCAACATAACCTTCAGTTGCACAAACTTGCCATTCATCCTAGTCCGGTACTTTGCGTGCTTCCAAAAGGAATTTGTAACCAATATCTGATGATCTCTTCCAAGAAACAGACACAGTACGGTTGGGAGTCTTCTCAATTCTCTTAATCCGTTTTTCTTGAAAGGCCTTGAAGTTTGCCTTGGTTGACCCTGCAGTGCGCCTGCGCTTAATGACAGAGGACACTAGCGTCTGAAGACGCCTCTTTCTCGCTTGAGAAAGGATGCAGACGGTACCGGGCTTTTATTGAGGTTTTGGGGTGCTTTCTAGTGTTGAAGCTTGCTGATTGTTTTGAAAGGGTTGATCAATTTGGGTTGTCAAGGTTAATGGGAAGAGGTTGAATAGTTGAGAGTTTGACTTGGCTTGTTGAACGGTGCATTCCTCATCGGAGGAATCCAAAGTAGTGATAGGAGAGAATTTTGGTGAACTGTGATCAATGGGATTCACAGTGATTTCTTCTTGGTTTGAGGAGGGTGAAAGTGGTTTTGGTGAGTTGTGTGGTTCTTGTGGTGTGTTATGGTGGTGTGGATCATATGAATCATCAAACAATGAATTGACAAATTCTTGATTGGAGATTTCAGTGGTTACCTATTGATGTGGAAAGTTGGAATCTATGGATTTTGCAATGGTGGTGTGAATGATGAGATCTTCTTCATCAACCGGTTCATCAGGTTCATTTGCTAGAATCTTCCTTTTAGAGTAGTGAGGTTGTTGAACTTGTACGGAGGAATCATCATCATACTGCTTCCTCAATCGTTTAAGTTTTCTCTTAGGTTCTGCAAGCTTGCCAGCATGAGATGCTTGCCCAGATCTTGTTCTTGAAGCAATAGGATGAGAACCAGACTGTACAGGAACTCCACCTTTGATGATTCTGATGGACCGTTCCTTAGTTGGTGCCTTGGGCACGTTCCTGGACTGTTCCGACTCGTCCTCAGGAAACGGTACGATTCACAAAGCAGGAGAGACAGTTCTTTTGCTTGGAACCGTACTGGTTTGAGCTTCCAGTACCTTCAAGGTTTTCACTTTCTTTTTGCCACCCTTGATGGTTGTGTCAGTTTTCTCCTTTTCTCTTACAACTCTTCTCTTCTTTGTCAGGTATTCATCAGGAACCTCTGAATCATCATACTTGATGTTCATTTTGTTTACATCTCCTAGCTTGATAGGAGTGGGCCAGATGATATCCGCTTCTATTAGTTCTTCCTTGTTTTCCAGAAATTCAGCAGTAATCCCTCTTTTCTCAAAAATCACGGTCAGTAGGAACCCAAAGGGAAGAAACCCTTTTCCCATATCCAGGAAATTTATCAAGTAATTCCACATCAAATGAGCAGGATTTACCTTTACCTTCTTCTCAATCATGTAAAGGGCATACCTTGTATGTGCGTTAACATGTCCTCTTGCACCATCTTTGGGAAGTACAACTTTGCTGATCACAACATTGTTGAACTTGAGCTCGTCCCTGAGATTGCTCACTTCTACTATCAAGGGATCTTCTTGATTTTTCCAGATGCACCGGTAGTCTTCTGTCTTTGACCACCAGGAAGGAGAGTACTTCTCACCTTGATTCAAACTTACACCAAGAGCTTCAGAGACATCTTGCAAGGAGACGTCAATGATTTTGTTGAAAGCCCTTGACCGAATGGTTTCACGATTCTTCACCACAACGCAATCATAAAACTCTTTGACCAGAGGCACATAGACCTCTCGCTGTGCAACGTTATACACCGTCTCCCAGTCTTGATGGAAGAGGTCACTGAGTCCATCCATTTTCACAAAAGCAAATACCTTCATATCAAGGTATCTTGGTGAAACCAGAGCGTTATCACCCAGCTTCTCAGTCTTCACTGCACCAATTCCTTGGTTCTGAACAGATCGATATTGGTTGATCCTCTCGGCTCTTCTCTTCAGAGTCTCCATTTTAGCCTTTGAGTAGGGTGCCTTTCCTCCTTTCTTGGAAGGAGCCTTAAAGGCGGTTGCAAGAACTCCGGCCATTTGAACTTGAAAAGAGGAAAAATTTGCAGAGAAAGGAAGTTGCTTTTCTTGGAGGTGAGAGAGTGTATTTTGCAAATGAGATAGCGTAAGGTAGGTTTAAAAAATCTTTAAGAGATATATTGATTTGGAATATGGAATGACGGTTTTGGAAGGAAGTGGAAAAAGCGGTTTTCCTTGGAAAGAGAAGATATTAAACAATTGCGTTGGGGTTACACGTGCGATAAAGACTGACAGGGTAACTGTTGAGCATTGAATGTGATGTCACTTTTCAGAAAAGAACTGTGGAAGCACGTGCCACGGAAATGATGACGTTGAACTTTTGACAATCATTTTTCAGGAAAGGCTGAACAGTAGCAATGGTAAATTCATAGTACGATACAACATGCATGCAATTGGCCCAGTTCATTATGAGATGGCTTTTGAACTGTACTCCGTTAATTCATCGAACGGTACCTGCAAAATAGTAAACTTGCATTTCTATACCTTCAGTGTGTATATTGCATATTGATTCTTTCTCTTAGATCAGAGAATCTGCCTTCCAGTAGAGGTTTAGTCAAAATGTCAGCAAGTTGATCTTCAGTATGAACATAAGACATATCAATGTGCCCTTTCCCAACTAGATCTCTGATGAAATGATGCTTAATCTCAATGTGCTTTGTTCTTGAGTGTTGAACTGGATTTTTCGCAATATTTATAGCACTTGTGTTATCACATAGTAAAGGTATGTGATCTTCATGAATGCTATAGTCTTCAAGCTGATGCTTGATTCATAGAAGTTGAGTGCAACAAGAACTTGATGCTACATACTCAGCTTCAGCAGTGGATAGGGATATGGTGCTTTGCCTTTTGCTAGACCAAGAGACTAAACAGTTTCCTAGAAATTGACATCCTCCACTAGTGCTTTTTCGTTCTACTCTATCTCCAGCATAATCAGCATCACTGTATCCACTTAACCTGAAATCACTACCTTTCTCATACAATAGACCAAGATTAACAGTACCTATTAGGTATCTAAAAATTCGTTTAACAGCACTGAGTTGAGATTGTTGACGATTTACCTGAAATCTAGCACATATGAAAACACTAAACATGATGTCCGGTCTGCTTGAGGTAAGGTACAGTAGAGATCCTATCATTCCTCGGTACGATGTTGGATCAACCGGTGAACTTTCATCATTCTTGTCAAGAACAGTGTTTGGATACATAGGAGTGCTCATTTTGTTTGAGTTTTGCATGTTGTATTTCTTGAGCATATCCTTTATGTATTTGGTCTGATGTATGTAGATCTTGTCCTTTTCTTGCTTGATTTGAAGACCAAGAAAGAATTTTAGTTCCCCCATCATACTCATCTCAAATTCGCTTTGCATGAGAGTTGAAAATTCCTTGCATAGATTATCACTAGTAGCTCCAAAGATGATATCATCGACGTATAGTTGTACAAGGATGTAGTCATCTTTCAGTTGCTTTCTGAATAGGGTATTGTCAATCTGTCCTCTTGAGAAACTGTTCTTCATGAGAAAGCTGCTTAAGCGATCGTACCAAGCCCTTGGCGCTTGTTTTAGTCCATATAGAGCTTTCTTGAGTTTGAACACATGCTCAGAGGAAGATGGTTCCTCAAAGCCTGGAGGCTGCTTCACATAGACTTCTTCTTCTATTACTCCATTTAGAAAAGCACTTTTGACATCCATTTGATATAGTTTAATGGAGTGTTGACATGCAAAGGCTAAGAGAATACGAATAGCTTCAATTCTGACCACTGGAGCAAAGGTTTTAGTGTAATCAATTCCTTCTTGTTGATTATATCCTTGAGCTTCAAGTCTTGCTTTGTTCCTTGTTACTTTTCCATTTTCATCCATCTTGTTTCTGAAAACCCACTTGGTACCGATGATTGATTTTCCTTTTGGTTTGGGTACTAGTGTCCAGACTTCACTTCTTTCAAATTGATTCAGTTCTTCTTGCATGGCTAGAATCCATCCTTCATCTTGTAGAGCTTCTTCTACAGTTTTGGGTTTAATTTCTGAAATGAATGCACTGTTGGATTCTTCTCTAAAGGTTGACCTTGTCTTGACTTTTTCTGAGACTCTTCCAATAATCTGTTCTGGTGGATGATCTGTTTTGTACTTCCACTCCCTTGGTAGAGAAATACCACTCGAGGTCATGACTTGATCGGATTGTTCTTGAGCTTCTGATTGTGGAGCAGTGGACTGTACCGTAGGTGAGATGTCTGAAGGTTGAACTTCTTTGGAGATACCATAATCTTCTTGATCAGATAGGTCAAGGTTTAGAAAGTCTCTTTCTAAACGATCAGTTGATTCGGTTGAGTGATCATCAAACTTGACATTGATGGATTCTTCTACTGCTTTCGTTCTAGAGTTGAAAACTCTGTACGCTTTAGAATGAGTAGAGTATCCTAAGAGAATTCCCTGATCAGATTTGTTGTCGAACTTTCCAATGTTGTCTTTAGTATTGAGTATAAAGCATTTGCACCCAAAAGGATGAAAGTACGAAACCGTAGGACGTCTTCCACGCCAGAGTTCATAAGGAGTTTTCTTCAACATGGGCCGCATGGATATTCTGTTCTGAATGTAGTATGCAGTTTCAATAGCTTCAGCCCAAAAATATTTGGGTAAAGAAGTTTCACTCAGCATCGTTCTTGCCATTTCTTGAAGTGACCTGTTCTTTCGTTCAGCAACTCCGTTTTGCTGAGGAGTTCTAGGAGCAGAGAATTGATGAGTAATGCCTTCTTGTTCACAGAATTTTTCAAATTCTTCGTTTACAAATTCTCCTCCTCGATCACTGCGAATGGTTGTGATGCAGTATCCTTTTTCGTTCTGAACTCTTTTGCTGAATATCTTAAATGCTCGAAAGGTTTCATCTTTACTTGTTAGGAAGAATACCCAACAAAATCTCGTGTAGTCATCGATTATGACAAGACAGTATCTTCTTCCAGAAATACTAGCTACTCTAGTAGGACCAATCAAATCCATGTGTAACAGGTCCAGAGGTTTGCTGGTGCTAACAAAGTTTTTAGCATGAAAGGAGGTACGATGCTGTTTGCTTTGAACACAAGCAGAACATGTAACATCAGATTTGATATTAAGTTTTGACAGACCACGTACTAAGTCATTACTTATGATTTTAGTGATGGTCCTTAAGGAAGCATGCCCTAGCTTCCTGTGCCAAAGCCATGTATTGTCCTCTGATGATACTAGACATGTTACATTTTGATTTGCTAGGTTTTCCAAGTTCGTCTTATATAGATTCCCTTGTCTTTATGCTTCAAAGATGATCTTGTCATCGGTATCAGTGACACTACACTTCACTTTATTAAAGGAAACAGTGAACCCACTATCACATAATTGACTTATGCTAAGTAGATTATGTTTTAATCCTTCAACTAACACAACATTACTGATCACAAGAAGAGGTTCCTTACCAACATTACCTTCCCCAATAATGAGTCCTTTCTGATTTCCTCCAAAGGTAACAGATCCACCATTTCTTCTAGTTTGGATCTTTAGGAACATAGATCTTTCTCCCGTCATGTGACGCGAGCATCCACTGTCCAAGTACCATTGTTGGCGTTTCCTTCGTTCTGTTAAATAGATCTGCAACAAAGATAATTGATTCTTTAGGTACCCAGATTTTCTTGGGTCTTGAGGGGTTAGCAGTAACTTTTGAGGGAACCTTCTTTTCATAGAAGGTTTTTCGTTCATCTCGCTCAATCTTACAGTTTACAACAAACTTACTTTGACTATACTCAGATGATGTAAAAGATATATCAGACATGCATTCACTGGATGAGGCTGATTCACTATCAAATCCTAGTCCACTTTTATCATACAGTTCACGAATATTTCCACATAGTTTAACTAGATTATCATGTCCTATAGTAAATGTGGATAGATCATTTATTAGTATTTTAACTCTTTTCTTTAGAGAAGTTACTTCCTTAACAGAATCTTGTTCTTTTAAAGCAGTATTTTCTTTAACTGCATGATCTTTTTCTATTAAAACTTTTTCATGCTCAAGTTGTAATTTAGCAAACTGTTTCTTCAAAGCTTTATACTTTTCAGATAGAATATATGAATGCTCAAGTAATTCATTAAATTCTTCTTTGAGATTTTCATGTCTTACCTCATCATCTTCATCGTCTGAGCTCTCTGCAGATGCCATAAGAGCGAAAAGTGCATCATCATCTTCGTCTTCATCTTCATCTTCTGAACCGTCCTTAGATTCATCCCATCCAGCAGCTAGCGCTTTCTTTTTCTTGTAGAAGGGTTTCTTGCCTGATTTCTTTGCAAGTCTTGGACAGTCCGGTTTGATGTGTCCTGGCTTTTTGCACTCGAAGCAGGTGATGTTGCTTTTATCTAATTTTGAGCCACCTTCATTTTTCTGAGTGAACGATTTCTTTTTCATGCTTGAATCCCTTTTGTTGTCCTTCCTTGATGTTCCTTTTCCTTTTTGTTGTTTGATCCACATTCTTTTGAACTTTTTGTTGAAGAGGGCTTGTTCATCATCTGACATTTCTTCTGAGGATTCTTCTTCTTCAGATTGTTCTTTTGTTTGAATGGTCTTTGAACTGTTTGCTTTAAAAGCAATGTTCTTCTGCTTCTTCAATCCTTCGTCATGAGCCAGCTCTATTTCATGAACCTTCAGAGATCCCAGGAGGTCTTCCAATCTCAAGGTGCTGAGATCTTTAGCTTCTTGAATGGCTGTGACCTTGGGTCTCCATCTTCTGGGGAGGCATCTTAGAATCTTCGTGATTTGATCAACATTTTCGTATTTACGATCAAGATTCCTCAGCCCATTGACGATGGTTTGGAATCTTCCAAACATGTCATCAATGCTTTCGTTTTCCTTCATCTTGAAGGTTTCATATTCAGCCACGAGTAGACTTACTTTGGCTTGTCTGACATTTTTCGTACCTTCATATGCCAACCCTAGAGCTTCCCAGACTTCTTTGGTCGTTGCTAAGCCATCAACCTTATCCAACTGAGATTTGCTTAAAGCACACAGTAGGAATAACTTAGCTCTAGCATTAAGTTGATAATCCTTGCGTTGTGCTTCTGTTAGTTGATCCTTCTTTATTGGTTCTCCAGCATCATCTTTGTGAACGATGTTGCCATTTTCAATGATGTCCCAGAGCCTGTAGTTTGTGGATTCAATGAATAGTTGCATGTGAGTTTTCCAATAAGGATACTCAGTTCCATCAAAGAATGGAGGCTTGTTGGTGGATGAGCCCGTAGCTATTGTTAAATCTTCTGCCATGGATCTTTACTCTACACCTGTTAAGATGTTAGTTTCTAGAAACTAAGCTCTGATGCCAATTGAGTTGCAAATAAGTAACACAAGAAAGAGGGGTTTGAATTGTGTACTTGAAATTTACGTTTTAAAAACTTTGTTTTATGAAAAGAATATTAGTTCTTTCAAGAAAACGTTTAAGTATGACTTTTCGTAAAATGTTCTGTGCAGCGGAGGTTAAACAGTAAGTAAGACAGAATGATCAGCACACAGAGATTTATACTGGTTCACCCTAAACGATTGGGCTACGTCCAGTACTTGGCCACCACCAAGATTTTCACTAGCAAGTAGCAAGGACTTCTCCAATACAAGTATTAGACAGGACTTCTCCAAGTATTATCACGGACTTCTCCAAGTATTATGCAGGACTCCTCCTATAAGTATTGTACAAGACTTCTCCAAAATCTTACAAAGATTTATATCACTCTACGGAGATTCTCTTCTTTCAAGAGTAAAGGTAGAGACTTTAATGCACTGGAACTCTAAGTGTTTGGGTTCAGATCTGACTATTGGATCACTTGAGAGTTACTACAAAAGTGTCAAGAGAATAAAAAGATGTGACTCTTTTAAGGTACGAGGTTTTCTCTTTCACTTGGCAGAATTTATGGCTTGTGTTTGACGCTTAGGAAAATCTGCTTGAGCTTTGAATGCTGTTGAGAAGTTTGAAAAAGAATGCTTGAATGCTTGAATTCTCAGAGTTAATTCTTATTTCTTCAGATCTTCAAGTGTGTCTTAAATACTTGCTTGCTAGTGTTGTAGCCGTTGTGAGATAAAATCCAACCGTTGATATAGTCGTTGAAGGTTGATATCGGACCGTTGATTCAAAGGGCTTGGTTGGTAGCTTCATTAAATGTTACTTCTGAAGCAAGTCTATCCTTTAGCTCAAAAGGTGATGTTTGTCAGCTAGTAGGTGGTGATAGACTTTGAGCTACTTTTCAGACATGAGACAATTTGACAATTTGATGTTGACGGCTTGTACTTTCCCTTGTTGGTCAGCGTTAGGGGTGTTCATAACCAAACCAAACCGATGTAAACCGATCAAACCGATCCAAAAAACCGAAATCCAAAAAAACCGAAAACCGAAAAAACCGAAAACAAAAAAAACAGCAAACCTGTCAATGGATCAGTTCGGTTTTCGGTTCCTATAGTAAAAACCGAACCGATCCAAACCGAACCGACCATATTTTACATGCTTAAATTTTTATATATATAGTTACCTCTTTAGCCTTAGTTATTTAAATATATTCCAATTATGTCCAACTCTAATTGTTAAGTATTTAAGCTGAATCCAATATTAAACAGCGCATACCCAATTCACCAATTCCCTCATCTGCTCATCCTCAATTATCTGTTCCAAAGTTTCCAACTTTTCATCCTCAATTCTCTGTTCTAAAGCACTAAGCACTTCTCTGGTAAGCACTTCTCTCTCAAATACAAAAAAATAATTTTAGTTTACACTTTGCAGTTCATCTTCTTGCTATTTACGGTTCATATTCTTGCTATTTATCAAGTTTCTTTATGTTGGCTTTTAATCCCTTCATCCCTTGTCTTATTCGTTACTGGCTGGGTCTTTGTGATGCTTTCTTTTTGTTTTTGTTACTTAGCTTTCTTTCTTTTTCTTCACGTGGTGCTTTTTTTTCTCTCGTTACTTTCTTCATGTGATGCTTTCTTCATGTGACTAGGGACAATGGGACATATCATTGTATTGTGTGTGTGTGGTGTTGATTGTTGAGGGGGGCGTGAGTTATCACTATGTTCTGTTTTTTGCTGTATTTTTTTTTTACTCTTTATACATTGTTTGGTTAATCTTAGAATATTTTGTAAACTAATATATTTTGTTTGTTTGCACTTTGCAGCACTTAAATCCAATTGCTTCGTCCTTGTTTAGTGACTCATCCTCCTCCAACAAAACAACAATGTCTGAGGTAAGTTCTGTGTTATTTATTACAATTTGTGTGTTAGAACTTAGAATAATTGATAAATTAAAATTCATGTAATTTTTTAATGTATGTAGGCTGCAAATTCTGAAGATACTACTGGAGTTAATAATCTAGAATCTGTCAACATGAATTCTGAAGCAAATGAGACGCAAACAATCACAAAGAAGAAGAAAAAAGTGTTGCAGAAGAGTGCCAAGAGGAGGAAGTTAGCAGAAGTTGCAGTTGAAGACGAGGAAGATGAGGATGATGAGGAAGACGACGAATCCAGTAAGAGGAAACCCTCTAGACCTCCTTCTTGGACTTGGGATCATTTTACTAAAGTAATTGGTAAGTCAAAAATCCCTAGAGCTCAATGTAATTGGTGTAGGGCAACTTATGCATGTGATTCTCATAAAAATAGAACTAGTAATTTGAGTAATCATTTGTTGAATCAATGCAAAAAGGTTCCAAGAGAGATAAAGGATCCTAGTCAAAAAACTCTTAGTTTCCAACAATTGAAAAAAGAAGATGGGAAAGGGGTTGGTAATACTTTGTCTGTTGTTGCATTTGATGTTGAAGCATGTAGGGAAGCTTTAGCTAGGATGATTATTGTGGATGAGCTTCCTTTTTCATTTGTAGAGGGGGGGGGGGGGATTTCGTTACTTCATGAGTCTTGTGCAACCTAAATTAAATATCCCTGAAAGAATCACAATTGCTAGGGATTGTTGGAACCTTTATCTCAATGAAAAGAATAAGCTGAAATCTTTTTTTAGTGTTCCAAATCAAAGTGTCTGCTTAACAACTGATTGCTGGACTTCTGTGCAAAATCTCAATTATCTTTGTCTCACTGCTCATTTTATTGATAATGAATGGAAATTGCACAAGAGGATACTAAATTTTTGTTGGATCAAGAATCATAAGGGGGAGACTATTGGTAGAAAAATTGAGAAGTGTCTTTTGAATTGGGGAATTTCTAAAGTTTTCACTCTCACAGTTGACAATGCAAGCTCTAATGATACAGCTATTGAATACTTAACAAACAGAATGGATGATTGGAATACACATCCATTGAAAGGAGAGTTTTTTCATGTTAGATGTTGTGCTCATATTTTAAATCTTGTTGTCAATGATGGTTTGAAGGATTTGCATGATAACATTAATAAGATTAGGGCTGCTGTTAGATATGTGCGTGGTTCTTCTGGTCGTAAAGACAAGTTCACAATGTGTGTTAAGGATTGTAGGTTACAAGACACTAGTGTGATACCGTTAGATGTTCCGACCAGGTGGAATTCTACTTATCTTATGCTCGAAAGTGCTTTGAAGTTTCAAAAGCCTTTTAAAAGACTAGCAGAGCGAGATGTAGAGTTTGCAAAGATGAAAGGTGGGGTTCCTAAATCTGAGGATTGGGATAATGCAAGGGTGTTTGTGAGATTTTTGAAAGTATTTTATGATGTCACACTTAAAGTTTCAGGTTCATTGTTTGTGACTTCTTCTCAATACTTCCATGAATATTGTATGGTGTTGAAAACACTAAACACATGGGCTGGGAGTTTAGATCCATTACTTGGGGGCATGGCTGTAAAAATGAAAGCTAAGCATGACAAGTATTGGGGGAGCCTAAAAAATATCAACATGATGATTTTCATAGCTATTGTACTTGACCCTAGATACAAACTTCGATTTGTGGAATGGAGCTTTGCCAAGCTTTATGATAAGAATGATGCTGATTATTTAAGTGGAAAGGTGAAGGATACTTTCAATAGTATGTTCAATAGCTATAAAAATGCTGTTGGAAATGGTCAATCTCAATCAAATACACAATCTGCTTCTGAAAGAGAAAATATTGAGTTGGCTGATGTTGATAATTCATTTGCTATGGAATTTGATAAGGATATGAGTATGAGTGACAATATGAATATAAATGAAGTGGATTCATATTTTAAGGAGGCATTAGAGAAGAAAACTCATTCTTTTGATATCTTGAACTGGTGGAAAGTGAATTCTAGCAAATATCATACTCTTGCTTTGATAGCTAAGGATGTATTGGCTATGCCGGTATCTACTGTTGCTTCAGAATCTGCATTCAGCACTGGGGGTCGAGTTCTAAATAATTATAGGAGTTCACTTTCTCCAAAGACGGTTGAAGCACTAGTTTGTGCTCAAAATTGGTTCCGATCAGGTCCTTTGTCAAGTGATATTGAAGAACTTCTTGAAGAATTTGAAAAGCTTGAGCAAGGTAATTTATGTTATTGTAATTGAATGTTTTAATTTAAAGTTCTGACTTTGATTCACACTAACCAGATTTTATTTTATCTATGTAGAAATGGAGCCAAGTACACAACCTATTCAAGACGAATCTTCTGATGCAGAGTCGGAGTAGTTGGAATTGTTAGAAGCTTTCCTAAGCTATTACTTAGTGGTATACAAAAGACTATGCTTTATTTATATCATATATATCTTGTTGTTTCTTTTTTACTAGTTCAATATTTCTATTTCCTACAATTCTTCCACTGTCATAGCTTATATTTGTTGGCAGTAAACTATTATTAATATATATATTTTTTACAGAAATTGTCTACTATGAAGACATGTCACGTGGAGTGGAGCCATGGAAATTGAAGATTGGTGAAAACAATGTCATCTCCAGTTGCAGTTGAATTAGCTTTATTTTATTTTGGGATAGTATTAAACTAATGAGGACTTACTTATGTTTATGTTGCCGGTCTATGTTTTGTATTTGTTGGAGACTTTTGATAATTATCTTGACTTATTTATTCCTAAGTTCAAACTTTGATGGTTTAGTTTTGTAATGTGATGGTGAATGTTGTCTACTTTATTTAAATGTTTACAATTTCTTTAAAAATCGAAATCCAATCCAATCCAAACCGATTAAAATTGGATCGGATTGGTTCGGATTTTAAAAATAAAAATTACCGATTGGATGGTGAAGTGATAAAACCGAAGGGATTGGATCGGATAGATTTTTCTCTCAAAACCGAACCAAACCGGACCGCGAACACCCCTAGTCAGCGTGCCTTTTGCTGAAGTAAATTTGTCTTTATGTGTTTTAGTTTGAATGAGATTCAAATAGTTGTCATTGGATTTGAATGTGGGACAACCGGTTGTAATCAAACTATGACTTTGGCGCTCAAAATACTTCTAGATATATCCGACTGATGACGTGGCATTGAACGGTCAGAGTCTTCACTGGGGTACAGTAGAGGCAGAGTTACTTCTATTTTATGAGGAAAATATCCTTTTAGTAATTGATAGAACGTTGAAGCGTGTGACATATAGCCAAGTTTCTCCTGAAATTGAGAACGTTATCAGTAGATAAATTTTCAATGAAACTTCTACTATAAAATTGTTATGATCAAAATAAGATTTTAAAAACGTTATGATGTGTTTGAACTTAACATCTAAGTTCTTTATGTTCAGGCTAACAAAACTCAACCCTTCCTTTATTCCTAGTAGCAAGCATAGAAGAGTCAATCTCAATTCATGTCCCCAAACTACAACAATCTTCCGATATGATTGTAGTCTAGTCTATAGCAAGATGTACATTCAAGCTAAGCATGCAAATGGAATTGAAATTCAAGGTAGAATCAAGAACAAAGGCATAGAGATAGGAATTATAACTAGAGTTTCATATAATCACTTAAACCCAAAGCAAAAGGTAAACTAGCCACTCATGGCTAGGAAATCCATACAATGAAATGTAAAGAAACCTGAGAAACTACAAGGTGGAAGCTTCCCACAAGCCCCAAAGCTCTTCCTCTAAACTTGGTAAAATTCTAAGTAAAAATCAAAAGTTCTGAACAAAATGGCCAAAAGCCTTATTTATAGGCAACCAGGTCGAGCCAGGACGGTCAAGCGCTGTCCTGGGGCGTTAGGCGCCCTGCCTAAAACAACATCTCCAAAGCTACTGGACTGTTGGCGCTTGAGCGCCAGCTGCTCGCCAAAAAGACTTAAAATCTTCTTTGTAACCCCCCTTTGAATGCTTCCATCAATTCTCCATGCTCTTTGGCCTTCCCTCTTCATGAGTTATCAGCTGAAACACTTAAGGCCCAAGCCAAAGAAAAATATCAAGAAATTCAAAGGATTAAAAACATAATAGTCATCACAATTAAGTGGAAAACAAATGCAAGTCCTAAACTTACTTAAAATGCAAGAAAGACCCTTATAAAACTACATAATTACCAAAACTAAACAAAGACTCAAACAAAGATAAAAATGCATGAGAATGCATGAAACACTACATGATGAAGGTGTGAAAAACGACTAGAAGGGGGGGTTGAATAGCGTTTTCAATATAAAAACTTTCCCCTTAAGATTTAAAGTAAATCTTTTCGGTTTCTCTAAGATAGATGGTGCAGCGGATAAAGATAGAGAGAAGAGAGAAGCACACAAGTATTTTATCCTGGTTCACTTGATAAATCCCTCAAGCTAATCCAGTCCACCCGTTAAGGTGATTTCTTCCTTCTTAGAATGAAGGCAATCCACTAATCAGATAATTGTTACAACTGCACTTGAAACATACAAGTGACTAACAATACACTGACTTAGCTCACACTAAGATTCACTCTCTTAGTCTTCTCTAGGATCCGATCAACCTTGATCTCCTAAAGGAATCACCACTAAGATTCACTCTCTTAGTCTTCTTAAGGATACTGACCTACCCGGTCCCTTAAGGAAAATCAAACAACTGTTTGAGGTTGGTGTTTACAAAGGTTTGCTTCTAAATAAGCTGAGTGTAAACTAAATAAGAACAGATGAAGAAAGTAGAGGCTTGAATCTTTTCTTGTATTGCAGCTCTTGGTTTTTCTCTCTTAGCTTTCTTCTTTTCTTCAGCCTTTTATAGTCCAAGGTGCAAAGGATATTTCTGTTGAGAGAATATGACCGTTGGAGGGCATTTCTGGAACTTCCAGAACCTGCTGTGGCTGAACCTTGGTAGGTAGGCTTGTCAGAATAGTACACTGCTCTTGTACTTCTTGATAGAGACATTTGCCTTTAACCAATGACTTCTGATCAGAGTTATGCTTCGTGTTGGAACTTGTGAAGCTTGGTGATCAGAGTCAGAGGGATGCTTGGATCCTCTGACCTTCGTAACTTCTGCTTCTGGACCTTCAGAGCTTCTAGACCTTCAGAGCCTTCTGGTCCTTCAGAGCTTCTGGTCTTCAGATCTTCTGATCCTCAGATCTTCTGATCCTCTGATCCTCTGATCGTCTGATCTTCTGATCTTCAGAACTTCTGACGAATATATCTTCTGGTGTCAGAATCAGAACCTGTTTGTCAAAACACTCAAGACAAACATTAGAGTATCATAGTTGTTCATCCACAAATAAATACTTGTTATCATCAAAACATAGAGTTGTACCACATGACCAAATCTTGATCTTACACATGAGACAATGATAAAAGACTCAAAACTCACTAAGAAATGACCCTAAAAACACTACTAAACGAGGGTCATCATGCCTCCATGAAACATCACCCAAAGCACGATCAAGGTGTTTAGCAACAGTGCGCACACCATTCTCTCGTCTCTCCCATGTAAGCTTGCTGCCAACTGCACCCAGGTCTATGAAATCGCCGTCATCAATCTTGCCTTTTCTTTGGAAGGTAAATAAGAATTTTTTTAAAGCTAAAGACGACAAAATTTTGAAAGCACATCTAAATATAAGACGCAATAACATTAGATAGATGAATTGTCCACACACGTCGTGAAGTCTATTCCAGTGATGCTTGGCGAAATAAGCGTCAGTTGCATTATTCCTCTCTCTTGGGACATGGTTAAACGCCACTCCCCACTCCTTGGGATTAATGCACGCACTCTAACAATCGTATCTCTTGCCCAGAATGCAGAAACATTCATAGAATTCCTGAAAACGTCCACTACCTGACTACAATCAGAGACACAATGAATATTTCTAAATCCAAGGTCCCAAGCATGGCTCACTCCAGTTTCCATTGCTAAAATCTCCACAAGGAATGCATTCTCCTGGTCAAAACTCATCGACAAGCCTGATATCCAGTTGCTATGTTGGTCTCGAAGAAGTGCCCCAGTGCCAATTCTCTGAGTTACCACGTTCCAGCTTCCATCCACCGCCAAGAAGATCTGCCCATCACCGCCCAACGACGCACCAGTCAACTCATCTGTAAAGTGCAGCGCTGCTACTTCGTGTTCTGGTCAAGGGTCCTTGTCATCTATGCCAGTTTGCACCATCCATAATGACATTTCGGAGAACAGAGTTTCGTGACTAGGGGCTATCACCCAACACAGCTTCATTTTGCCATCTCCTTACCCACCAAAGGAAAACAAAGGAACCATTACAATTCCATGATTTAGAGAAGTAAGTACTTCAATAACTTTTGGTCTTGAATTTTCCATTAATGTATCATTGTTCATCAATTACAATATATATTTTTTCTTAAATACAGGTTTCCAAATCCCGACAAAATTCAACAATACTTTTGGCCACGAATATGCACTATTGATCCGCATACATTGTAAATATCAAGCATTTTTTATGATATATCATCTTATATAGGTACGAATTCATTATCAGATGACCACATGTGGAAAGGTATGTATTAATATTATTATGAATGATGTTTCTTTATATTTTAAATAATAAATTTTAACTAATCTTAAAATTTCTTGCAGTTTTTTGCACAAAGAGGAACCCAACTGCAATGCTTGTCCAATGAAAAATGACTGTAAACATTATGCAAGTGCTTTAGCAAGGTATTTATTGCATTAAATTGTTGTAGTTTGGAGGATACTTAATGGTTTGTTGTTGGAGTTAAATCATAGTTTTGACTGTGAAAAAAGTTAATTTCTCCTCTAATTTGGCATAACTAAACAATGAAATATAAAATATATTCTACTGTGCACAGTCTAAAACTTGCCTTACCTGAACCAACCTCAGATCAAGGAGTAGTAGTAACGTTAATGGATCGTACAAATTCTTCCCAATACTCCACTTTGCAGGAAAACGTAAGATCAACATTCATAACCGAAGTGAACAGGCCTTTAATCGCAAACGCTAGTAAGGAATGTGAGCCTCTAATTGAGATGCCCGCATCACCCGAAGCTGAAAGGATAGAATTGGTTGAATTCAAAGATGATGTTTGTGAGGATAACATTGAGGACATCGAGGATTTTCTATTAATCAATCTTAGTCAAGATTACTTGTCACAAACACATGATTACTCTTGTGAAGAACCCCACATGATGCGAACATATCAACATCTTTAGTTACTTTGCATGCAGATGGCGCAAACATTTCTTTGCCAAAAATTAAGAATGTTAATTGCTTGAAAACTGAGCGCCTAGCGTAAGTTTCTTACTTCCCTCCATCTTTTCTTACAAACCTCTTTAAATTTATATTTTTCTTAATCTTATTGTCACAAATTAATTATAATAATCATAGTTGTTTTTAACGCATATGCAAACTTTTCCACACTTTGTTGTAATTTTTTATGTGTTTTTTATTTCCAATTTTATTTTTTCATAAAGAGAAATATACATTTTTTCATTAATCGGAATTTTTTTACTTTTTCTAGCGATAAATAGATATTTTAAATAATTTCTCTGAGTTTAGTACTTTATTTTTTTTCTTTTTATTCATTTTGATGCAATTATGTGTTATGGAAAATCACCATCTCTTATCAGAGGAATGTATGTTCACATTTTTCCCAACTACAGTAAAATAAGTGTATGTACACATTTGTATATTATATGTATTTGTTTTTTTTTTCAGCATACTCCATTGAAAATTAATGATCCTTTTCCTTATCTTTTTGTTGTATGGGCAGCAAGTACATTATATCATTGGATTTATGCATTTTATTATTGATAATGTGGAAAGGATTTCTAAAATTAATTACAAATTTAAATATTTTTTCCTTTTGTTGTGTATTCATAAGGAGAATTAGAAAGCTCATATGAGTCATCCCAAGGTAGTTCTGCAGGCGGAACTAAATAGTCAAACAGTACCTGGAACTCTTATGGTGATGAAGATATAAAATATAAAGTTGTTTTTTGAATTCAATTGTATCTTTTACAAATATGAAAAGTTATAGATTATATAATTTATGTAACAGATACCATGTCAATCCGTAATGGACGTTTTCCACTGAACGGAACATACTTACAAGTTAATGAGGTGAATATATTAAAACAATTGCATCAATGGCTCATAAATTTCATCAGGTGTTTTTATTGATTTTTTTTGTCAATTTTTTTTTTCTTTTATAGGTTTTTGCAGATTACACTTCAATGATACATCCAATCAATGCTCCTCGACCATGGTTGTGGAAACTACAGAAAAAGATAGTATATTTTGAAACGAGAACATCAACAATTATGAAACGTAAAATGATATGATGATATATTGAATTCACTATCATTTAAAACAAACAAGAGGTTGATTTCATAGCTCGAACTTGTGACCGCAAAGTCACATAGCGACAAGCTTACCGTTGTTGATTGAGTATTGATGTAAACTTACAAATAATGCACTTGGTTAAAACTATATGTAATGCTCACTTTTATCTTATAGGATATATTTGTGTGAGAACAATTGATGGAAAAACAAGAGCTCCTAGACCCATATCATCTATTTTGCATCGAAGCACAAGCACTAGACTTGGAAAGAGGTAAACGAAGAGTATAATATCTATTGTAAGACAAGATATAATGTGTTAATTATCAACTTGTTGAGTACAATAGAAGATTGATTTCAAGAAATAAATTTTCCTTTTTGGTTTGCCAAATCTCTATTGATAAATTATGTGGGCTGATTGTTAATTGATTTGAAAATTATGTATTGTTAGATTAATACATTAACTTTACAGGTGATAGACGTTTCTTACCCTAGAAAGGTTCAGTTATGGATTCTGTGGTTGGAGTTTTTCTTAGTCAAAAAAAGTCTGATGTTTTGTCAAGGTAAAATAAAATGGATAAATTACATATTTAATATTATTTGGCATTGAATAAAAATTAATAATACTTCCCCTTGTTTTTATAGCTGGGCCTACATTTCACTAGCTTCAAAGTTCCCTATCAAAAATAGGTATGGAGAAAGTAAAGAGGAACTAGTTGCGACCGATAGTCAAGAATCAGTTGGAAGCAACATGATTCTTTCAAATCCTGAGTTTGATAAAGTAGAACCTTGAATTTTCTGAGGTTGCTAACACAGGAACAAAAAATAATTCTCAATTCATTGCTAAAATGCCAGATTTCTACCACGGTTTTGAACAAGGAAAAATCAACTGCTACAAAGTATATATTAAGCTCTGAAACACGAGAAGTTATTGGTAAAGGAGTGAAATTAGGAGACATTAAGGAAAATCCACAGTAAGAGATATCGACATGACCAAAATGGATTATGTTGATTGGGAAGCGGTAAGATGTGCCCGAGTTCATGATGTTGCACAAGCTATTGCAACTCGTGGCCAACACAATATTATTTCAGGAAGAATAAAGGTACAATTTTGTTGTTGTTAATATTAATTTTCAAAATATTACATTGTAGTAATTCTCATTTTTAATACAAATTGCAAGGGTAATATTCTCCTACGAGGATGAACATTTTAATAAGAAAATACTATCATATTAAACCTAATATAAAAAATTATTTAATTAAAGTATATTTTTCATAACTTTATAAATTATTTTATGATTAAATATATATAAAAGTAATGTGAAATTTTGCAGGTTTTGTGATATTCATTGTGGTTTTGTTTTATTGAATGTTCATTTTTTTTTAATCTATTAATTCTAGCAGCTAAAAATATCGGCAAATATGATTTTAGTATAGCAATTTTGTTTTAAGTCATTGTGGAGGTACATGCCTAAATAATAAGAGCAAAATTCACCTTGCACCGGTAAGAGCATTCTATATGAAAACACTTTCATATTAAAAGTTAAAATGAAAATAATAATAAATTAAAAAGGTATAACTACATTATTTGAGATTCATTAACTAATGTTTTCAATAATTATATTTGTTCATATTTATATCTAGTATTCATATTGTTATCGTTTTAATTTGTGCACAAAATTATTATTGTTCACACAATTTTTGTTGAATCAGATTGTTCACACAATTTGAGCCCAACATAACAAATTATTCATGTTTTTAACTTGACATAAAAATACTCATGTAATGCTGCACAAGTTTATTTATAAGCTGGAGAAAAAATAAAATTCTTTTTTTGGTACACCGGAAAAGTAAATTGCACTAACAAGGAATTGATCCCTGGACCTCCCCCTACCTAACTCACATGTCCCTCAACTCTTACCACTTGAGCTATTCTACGGGGACACAAAAAATAAAATTCAACTAAACATTTTTTTTTTTGAAAGTGAAAATTCAACTAAACATAAAGGTTGAATAATTTACTACAAATGTACAATAAATAATATATTTTCATATAAAGTGATTTTCTAAAAATTTAAAATTATAAAAATAAGAATTTGATTTTTTTTAAAATCATAATTAAGAGAAAAATAGTAAAGTGTTTTAATTTCACAAATAAAAATTGTTTTATGGAAAATTTCACAAATAAATATTAAAACTTAAAAAAAATTAATTTAAATACTTTTTACTTTTTAGAATCTCACTCTTGTAGTAGTATGGAAAGTTCATTTTTTTTAAAGTATGTAAAGTTCATTAATCACGATGCAATAGGAGAGGAAATATGTCAAGTTGCCAACAAAGGACTATAGCGTATCCCACATCAGGTTCAAGTTAGGTTATACCAAGTAATTAAATAAATAAAATTTCAAAACAAATTAATAAATATGAACAAGCCCAAGACTCTTTTAAAAGTATACTTAGTTAAAAAGGTCAGGGACAAACATCTTAATATGCCTTAGGCCTTATGAGCCTGATATAAAATTATTTTATTATTCCTATTAGTTTTACATTAGATTTTTATAATAGTATCTTAAAATGATATTTTGATTGACTTAATTATATTATGTGTTTAAACATGCTAAGTTATATAAGAGCTCAAGTGGTAGGAGCTGAGACATATGAGTTGGGTAGGGGAAGTTCAGGGATTGATTCCTAATAGTGCAATTTATCTTTCTGATGTACCAAAAAAAATATAAGAATTTAACCATATAAACCTTTTGAGAAATGGATTGATGATTTATTTATTTTACTTAAACGTTATATTGATTTATATATATTTTAGCTCGTGATTTTATTGAGAAAGTATAAACAAATGATATATATAGTCTCACCCTCAAATGATATATATAGTCTCACCCTCCAGAACAAAAAAATTGTTCAAACAGTTAAAATGTATTGCAATATGCTTTTATTAATTTCATAAAAATCTTGATTTTTTTTTGTATTAATTTGCTCTAACAAAGAGTGCAACTATTAGATTCGAACTTTTGACTTAGGGGTCCAATTAAACATCCACTTTTTACCACTGCAACTAACATTCATTGGGTCTTGGTTATTATTTATTGGGTTAATTAAGTTTTGATCCCTTTATAATATGCTAAATTTGAAAATGGTCCCTTCCCGAAGCAAAGTTTGATTTTTTTTGAAAGATTATATATATATATATATATATCTTTTTCTGAAGTTCCTGATAGATTACTGTCAAATAGGTTATTCTGCCGCTTCATTGTAAGATCGGCATACGAGGGTGTCAGCACTAAGAAAGCAAATCGGACAATAAAGATAAGTACTAAGTTAGAAGGAAACTAAGCATCCGGCCCTAAGCAAAAAAAAGGAGGGGACCGTCAGTGTCATCATATATATATATATATATATATATATATATATATATATATATATATATATATATATATATATATATAGAGACTCTCCAGCGGAGAGAACGCAATATAAAAACTTAGTCCCTACATGGTTTTGGTCCTTGTCGGAGGTGGTAGTCCGGTGAAGCTATGTGGCAAGGTCACTGGACCACCACCCGTAATTTCTGAAACAATAGGGACTGAGTTCAAACTTTGCTCCGAAGAGACCATTTTCAAACTTAACATATTATATAGGGACCAAAACTTTATTTAACCCTTATTTATTAAAACAATGAAGGTAGAGAAAGATTATACAAAAGAAGATGATAAAATTAAACATACTTAAATTGAAAAGATATAATCAAATAAGATTATGACATGAGTGCGAATAAGCCAGCATGCTATCTTACAGCTTCAGGTGCAGAGCTCCTATGCACCATCACACTTAGATGATCCTCCTCCAAGGATAGAGGCTCTTCTAGCTAGACCCTCCACCAGAACAATGAGAGAAAATGATAACACAACGTTTCTTCTTATTATTATTTTTTGGTGAATACACAATGTTTCTTTTACAAAGGCTTGATAGTTTTTTTTATTTAAGCAGGAGCATTTTAGAAAATTGAAGAGTTGTTACTATTATTGTTTTTTTAATATAAATAACACTATTTATCATTATTAATACAAATAAAAGTATCAAGATTGCATGGATTCTTACTCCTAAGTATTGAAGATATCCACGACGGTGGCATTTGCATGGACAAAGCCATTATTGTTACTGAACCCCAACATCATGCTTTACATTTCCTTTGTGAAGACCATGCTCTTAAGCTTTGGCATCCTCCCACCACCACCTACCCTCCCTTTCATGTTGCCCAAGTAAAACAGGCCTTGTGCATGGCTAGCATCCAATGGAAATGTTGGGATAGAGACCTAGAATGAGAAACTAACAGAATACAGTTGCAATCACTTTTATAAGAAGCAAGCGATTGCAATCACTTTGGGAGAAAAAAAAGGTTAGGAGAAAGACCTAGATTGAGCAACCTATAGTGGTCCAGTTGAAATGGTGGAAACACGTAATTGTCCCAGAACCTCAAATCTATACCTTATAAGTGAAGTTTTCTTATATACTTGCAACTTTTGAAGGTTCCCTGTTATTTCATGAAACTTTATTGGGAAAATAATTTTTTTAAGCTATCCTACATGAAATACTGCTAAAAAAATGTTGTTGCAAGATAGCTACTTTTTTTTTTATAAGCCATAAGAATATATTGAATATGAAGTATAAGGGGTACTTCAACCCAATACAAGGGGAATGGAAAGAAAATAAAAAGCTAAAAGACAAAAAAACATGAAAGAAGTCCAAAGAATCCTCCTACTAGTGAAAGAACCCACCACCCACCACCTCCTTGAGGACAGATTAAAAAATCATGCCTCAATAAAACCATACCACGGAAAACCCCCTTGGGAAAACCTGGTAATAAGTGAAGATCCACAAAGAGATCAAAAGAACTAATGACCTAACTAACTCAATTTTAATTATGAGCTCCACAACTAAAAAGCATGACCACCTCAAAGTCGCCTATATGTAAAGTTATGCCACCGGCCTACTTGGCTGCCACTGATGTTTAATGAAAGGCCTCGAGAAGAAAAGTTTAACCATGAACAACATGACCCACAACTGTCACAACACAGACTTTGGTCAGAACTCATTACCTAGAGCTGAATGTAGCCTCTTAACATTGACACCAACCTCCTCGAAAATGCAACACAAAGTGTTTGGCGAGTGAGACAATGACCGTGAAAACACTATCGTCATCAATGCCGGAGAAATCATAGCGATTGGCGGTAGATGAAGGCGAAGAAGAGGTGAATCCCAAAGCGAACCTCGCCTGCAACGCCGGAGAGAAGCTTCTCGAAGAAGCCACATATCGATTCTGCGTTGAGTCATTGGTCGGCATGGAAGCAGATCCAGGAGGGAAGATAATTACAGTAAATGCATAACACAATTAGGAAGAGTAAGACTGATCCAGAAGTAGAACAAACGGTACCAATTTTTATAGCAATCATCGTCAACAGATTTCAGATATTCAAGCTCAAACGGAGGGGTGATTACGGTACAAATCCTATCAGCAGATCAGGCTACTGTCCTTTGGAAATCTCTAGCCGAGATTTTACGGCGCCAGAAGATTTTTTTTTTGTTATTATTATTGTCATATTGCTAAATGCGAAAGAATTTGAATGGAAAATCGGAGGAAATAAAGGAAAATTAGTGAGATTTACATGTTGATGAATAGTGATATTTTAATATACATAACATATAAATCATATTATACCACATATGATTATATGATTACATTTTTTATTTTAAGTAAAATAATAAATTACTAGTGTTCTTTACCCGTGCGTTGCACGGCGATTAAATTTATTGTAAAGATGAATCAGTAGAAATATGTTTTAACTTAATTTAGGCTCTTTTCAGTAAGTAGAATAGAGATGGAACCGAACATATGTTACAAACATGTAGATGAATGACCACAGTAAATATATTAATTTGATTAGGTTGTATAGACCTCACAATGGCAACACTTGAACAGTAATAAGAACTCAGTTTTTAAGGAATGCATTACATTGAAATTGAAATAAGTTAAACATAACAATGACAACAACATGAACCCTTATTAGAAGTTGTAGTCCATGATTAATGATAAAAACTTCATAACCAATCATGTTGTTAATCAAGCATATTTGAGCTATAGAACCTACAAAGGAAAAAATTTATATAAGAGTAATAATCAATAACCAATACAAATATAAATTGTGTATAATTTAAAAATGTTAAACAAACCTTATAGAAACGCCAACAAACCTTATATCTTGTAGTTAATGATCATACTTTAAAAAGATATAAGAAAATAATTATTTTTTTTCATTTGTGTAGCCCATTAAGTTATTGAACGAAGACAAATCATTCATCTAAATGTAAACCTGTATTTTTCCAACTGAACCCACCCCATAAGTGGGTTGAGCTAAGCACACTCACAACCTGAGTCCATTTTGGTCGACCTAATTATTACTCCACCTCAATTATAATATTTTTAATTATTACTTAAATTTCCATGCATTGAATTATTACTTAAATTTCTAAAAGTAACTTAACATCACATAATTGATTATTGGAATTGGGTCACAACCTACCCAAAGAATTAATAAACAAAACAAATTTTCATAATACAAATGAAAAAGGAATTATGTCTTCCATATTTCAGACCATGCAACCTAAATATCTCCACAGATACTTCATGGAGATGATGTTGTCGTGCATTTGTCGAGATTTATTAACAAAATAAGTGCAGTTATTTTGTTCACGTTCAGACGATAGCTAGGAGCGCTACTTGATCATGAGAGGTTCTTCAAAGAGTTGGCCGATACAAAATTCCGGTTGGCTCCATTCCAGCACATATCTATTGGAATTTCCTACATCAGTAAAAAAAAACATTACAACATAGACTAAAAAAATTCTCATAAAAATATATATTTTTCCGTTGAACAATTGTAGTGGTCGAGGTACCTGGGTAATTTTACCCTGCTGCAGAAAGGTCGATCAATTCGGACGACCTTCTCAATCTTTCTAAGGATTGTGAACTCTTGTAATCGTCCAACCTTACTCAAAACACCGATTATATCTAAAATTTCCAAATATCAGAAATTGTTAATACAGTGCGAATAATATAACTACAAAATAATTAACAAAGACTCACTGATAGTGGACGTATCCTCCTGGAAGTTGAGTTCAAAAATATGAGTGTTTGATGGGTAATATTCAGAATTTTCAAAACTAATAGTTGGTGGGAATTGGAAGGACTGATAAAGTTGAAGAATAACATGAGGTGATTTATATAGAAATTTCAGAATTAGGGTTACTTCTCAATGCAAGTTAAAAAAAGGAAGGAAAATTAGGGTAATATTATGAATGGTATTTGAAATTAGCTGGCGCAATTTTTTTTTTCAACCAAAATTTCAATCGTACGCTTATAGTGACTTTTAATAGCATGAGGTGATTTACCACTCAAAATAGGAAATTCAATCAATTCCAGGGTAATTTTTTTTTCATAAGAATGGAATGTATCAAACATGATATTAAAATACGTACTACCACGTGCGTTACAAATCATGATATTAAATAGTGATTCCATTTATTAAAATATTACAAACGCACGGTTCACTTATAATTATTATGAATGATAGGTCAATATATCTCATTTATGAAAATGATTAATTATAGGAAAGGTGTTATTTAACTGAGAAACGCATTGATTTAAAAAAAAAATTGAGAAACACGTTGTCGACGGTCCTCGCACAGGTAATGAGTAATTATAGGAAATTCGAAACTATTTCGAATATTTTTTGAAAAATAGTAATTTTATTTAAACACATGGATCTTGTGGTGCAAAACAAAAATTATTTGTAATTAAATAGTTGAAATAGTCAAAATGTTAATTAGCCATTAATGTGGATATTTTATGTTAGCAATTAATGAATGACTAAAAAAATAATAAAAAAAAATCAGCATTCAATAAGCTTTCAATAATGGGCCTTCATACAAAACTGAAATAAAAATGAGCTTTGTAATGTTTTGGTCCAAATCAATAAGATGGTGACACTTGTCGGGCAAATAGAGAGGTTGGATGAAAGTAATTCTTGGAGTGCCAAATCAGTAAGGTGGGTCTCACAACCTTCCTCTTTTCTAAAGTATATAGATTTTTCAATGTGGTGGAAAACGAATGTATTTGTAACAAAATGCATCTTCTGGGGCGTTTGGTACAAGGTTTGGGAAATACATTCCCGGGAAGTAGGGAATTATATTCTCGTGTTTGTTATAACGTTGGAAATTAGATGTCCGGGCATAAAACATTCCCGGGAATGACATAACTTTCATAACTTGATTCCCATGAAATGGGTTGAGAATCTTGCATTTCCATGGGAAAGTGAATGTAACTTCCAACTACTCACAAATTTCATCATTTTTTTTGTTATCATTTTAAATTTTTGAATTTTTAAATTAAATGAAGTTTAAAAATGTTCCCGGGAATTCTAAATTCTAACCAAACGCACATTAAGTTTTACCCAGGAATGATATTCCCAACAATCAAACTCCGAGGAATATTATTCCCGGGAATGTATTTCCCAACCTTCTACCAAACGCCTCCTTCAGGCTTTAAAACCATATCCATATAGATAACAGAATCTATCGTTAAAAAAGAAAAGATAACTAAATTTGAAAAAATATATATTCTATATAAAACACTTTCATATTAAAGCTAGTAAAAAAATACATCCATATTCAAATAATTTAAGTGCACTATTCATAATTTTAAAATAAATTTAGGAGTAATTATATTTATCTATGTGTTTTGGTTTCACTTTGTACGCTACAATCTAATATATCCAAATATATGTATTTACATCTTCAAGGAAAAAATCATTTATACGCTACATGTGCAGAATTAAAATTGGCAAGGAAGGGGGGGAGGGCGGTTGGGCTATTTTTCCGTAGCAATGGGGGAGCTCTTTGCTTTTGAGGCTGAGGTAAGGGCGATAAGGTTGGCTCTCCAGTGGGCTGGGTCTTGAGAACTGAACACATGCCGAAATTGTTGAATGACTTGCATATGATTGATATTATGATGTTGGAAGTGGACTGCGTTCGTGTGGATCATATATTTTGTGAAGCAAATGAAAAAGCTGATGGTATGGCAAAATCAGGTTGTGGTCGTGTTCAACCTTTGTGGGTATTTGGGGCTTGATGTTTTACAGGTGAAGTTAACCGTGGTCCTGATGAATGCGCTGCCCTTGAGAGGTTGGAATGTTTCCTGTTGGTAAGAAGCGAGACTAGAAGGGGAATGGCTTTGGATGTGGTTTTGTGGCTGGTAGGGGGCTTCAAATGTTGCTGAGTTGTTGCTGTTAAGGTGTTCCTAAGGTAGCTGTTGCTGTTACATTCTACATGAATTGTGCTAGGTTGTATTGATGGGTGCTGAGGGACGATAGTTTGATCATGATTATGCTATGCTGGAGCTGGAGCTGGAGCTGTTTTTTTTTTTCTTTCTCTTGGCACGTTTGATTGGTTGTAGTAGTTGGTAGGAGCAAAATTGGCTATTTTATGAGTGGTGTACTCCTTTCCCTTGTTTGGCTTTTTCCCACTGGGTTTTTTCTTGCAAGGTTTTAATGAGACACTCTTAAGATTTGCTTTAAGCCTTTTTTTGTGTAGGTAACATTTTAGGAATTGGTAGAATCTGTGTTCTGTACTGTGTCATGAGAACTTCTATCTCATGTCGGTTTCATTATTAATTAATAATATTGATATTTCATTTTCCAAAAATATAATAAAAACAAATGATATAGTCTTACCCTCCAGAACAAAAAAGTTGTTAAAAAAAATTTTAAAACAGTTAAAATGTATTGCAAACACGCTTTTATGAATTTCATAAAAATCTTGATTTTTTTTTTTTTGGTGTTATTGCTCTCACAAAGAGCGCAGCTATTAGGACTCGAACTTTCGATTTAGAAGTCCAAACATCCACTTTTTACAACAACAACTAACATCTATTGGATCTTGATTATTATTTATTGGGTTAAATAAAGTTTTGATCCCTGTATAATATGCTAAGTTTGAGGTCTCTTCCCGAAGCAAAGTTTGAACTTAGTCCCTACTATTTAAGAAACTACATGGCTTTGGTCCTTTTCAAAGGTGGTGGTAGTCCGGTGAAGCTATGTGGCAAGGTCACCAGACCACCACCTCTAACACGAACCAAAACTAGGTAGTTTCTAAAACAGTAGGAATTGAGTTCAAACTTTGCTCTGGAGAGAGACCATTTTCAAACTTAACATATTATATAGGGACAAAAACCTTATTTAATTTAACCCTTATTTATTAAAACAATGAAGGTAGAGAAAGATTATACAAAAGAAAATGATAAAATTAAACATACTTAATTGAAAAGATATAATCAAATAAGATTATGACAGAAGTGCGAATGAGCTAGCAGACAATCTTGCAGTTTCAGGTGCATAACACAAGAAGGCCCGCCCAGAACAATGAGAGAAACATATAACACAAGTTTCTTATTTTTTTTTGGTGGATACACAACGTTTCTTTTACAAAGGCTTGGTAGGGTTTTTTTTTTAAGTAGGAGCATTTTGGAAAATTGAGAAGTTGTTATTATTATTGTTATATTTCTGAATGCTAAAGATTTTGAATGGAAAATCGGAGGACATAAAGCAAAATGAGTTTAATTTCTATGCACGGACGGTGTAACACCGTCAACCAATCATATTGTAAGAATGTGAGAAAATCTGTATTTTTATTTAATTTCATTAATTGACGTGACACATCCTTACAATCTGATGGTTGACGGTGTAAAAAAACTTTACACCGTAGTGTATCATCCTTTTTCTCAAGCAAGATTAGTGAGATTTACCTGTGGATGACATTTCAAAAAAAAAAAACATGTGGATGAATAATGATTTTTTTTATATATACATAACATATAAATCATATTATACCACATAGGATTATATGATTACATTTGTTTTTATTTTATTTTAAGTAAAATAATAAAGTAATTTTTAATGTGGTGGAAAACGAATGTATTTTTTTACTTAAAAAAAATTCATCTTCAGGCTTTAAATATCAAAAAATAAATCAATATCCATATAGATAACAGAATCTATCTTTAAAAAAGAAAAGATAACAAAATTTGAAAAAATATTTATTCTTGAGATTTTGTATATTTAATCTGTAAAAAAAATAAAAAATTAACAAACTATCTTTCTGTAGAATGCCGTTAAAAGTGGTTGTTTAAGCACACTGCCGATACCACCGTACCTGAGTCTATTAGGATTTTGCTTCCTTCAATAGTGGATACCTATGTTAAACCTAAAAACCTATGTACGCAAGAAGAGGAAGCAAGCAATGGAGAATGACGTTGGAAAACAGAATTTGTCGGAACCAGAGACCCCTTCCAAATCAACTGGCCTGAGGCAACAACACATGGAGGTGGAGAAAGAGGAGGAGGTAGGAGTTGGTTCTCCAATGAAATCAATTCCTGTCACTATAAATCAAGTTTCGGAAAACGGTTCATGTGATCAAGTTGGCTCTCCAATGAAACAGTTTTGCCATGCTACAACACAGGGAGGAGGTACTAATCCACTTCCCCAAGGTAAGTTTGTCCTAATTTAGGCCCCGTTTGGAAGAACAGCTTAATTAAGCGCTTATGACCATAAGCGCTTACGACATAAGCGCTTATTCATAAGCTATTTTAAAAAATTTATTGAAATAAATTAAAAATAAGCTGTATATAAGCATAAGCTGTTTTTCATAAGCTATCCTGAGTAGCTTATGAAAATAAGCTGAAAATAGCTTATGTCAGGCCATAAGCTGTTTGCATAAGTCCTCCCAAACACTGACATAAGAGCTTATGCTGTCAGATAAGCTCAAATAAGCTCTTCCAAACTGGACCTTTGCCTTAACCTCTGAATGTTCATGAAAACTTGGTCCCCTAGGCCTAGTATCTATTCTTTTATACAATGATAACAAATTTAACTGCTTACAAAATGTGCCTTTTCTGTGAAGATTTTCATTGTTCTAATTCTTCTTTATAAGATATGTGACTCAAAAACCTAATGCTTCAGGTTTTGAGTTACTATGTAGGGTCGATATCTCTTAGTGCTTGCTCCTCGGCCTATGGGCTCTCCCATGTTGCCCCTGTTGCCGTATGTGAAAATTAAGACCATGTTAATCCCTGCTTCCCCTGAAGATTTTTTCCAAAATAAAATTCTTTTGAAGATCTGCAGTTAGTTTCTTGCAGAAATAGAGTGATTGAGCTATAGCCAATAGTACAGTGAATATATAATTCTTTTTAGGAATGTGCTTGCATTTAATAAAATTAAGTGCTTAATTCAATGCTCTAGCTTCTCATGTCTATACAGGTGATGATGCTGAATTCGAACTACCGTCTGCTTCAAAGAAAAGGAAGGTCACTGGAAAAGAAGATAAGCCTAGAAAGAAGACATACTGGCCTAAAATTGACACTCCATCAATCAAAAGAACAAGGAAATCCCAGCCCAAAAGCAGCACCACTCCAAAACCTTCAACCCCGAAGCAGAGAAAAACTTATGTGAGAAAAAATGGGCCTAAATGTCAGCTGTCTTTGTTTGCTGAAGCTGAAGATTCCAACGTTTCCTTTTCATTTTTGAATGGTTCGAAGGAGTCATGTGAATTGGACAATTCATCCATGAAGAATGAAATAGGCATTCAATACAGTTCGCTACAAAGGTATCAACAACAAATAACATCATTGTCATCGTGTTTATGCCTATCTGAGAGCAGACAAAGTGGAGCAAATTTTCCAAGAATGTGTAAGAAGAAAAGAACTCGCAGAGAAAGACCGCATTTGGAAAAGTTCTTCTTGTGTCCTTGGCCTATTGTGAAGGGGAAGAGATCAAAGAGTTTCATAAGAAAAAAAAGAAATTGCATAGATTTCAGTTCAGGAGACAATAATTCAACTACTAGCAGAATAATGAAATCTATAATCAAAAGAATTCTTATTCTAAAGAAAAGGAAAAGTCCAAAGACTAAGAAAGTGAAAGCTCAAGAAAAGACCGGAGGAGAATTAGTTCCTTATAAACCACCACCTGGACCTGGTGATGTTATGCTTGATGAAGAGACAATGAGAGTTTGGGGTATACTCACGCAAGAAAGAGGTCATAAAGAGAATGATGAGATGAAGGAGAAATATTGGGAGGAGATAAGAAAAGTCTACAATGATATGGCTGAAACATTCATAAATCGTATGCACTGCATCCAAGGTACACTTATTTCTATATTGAATTCATATTCTATTAAATCATTCACTGTTACATATGGGAGTCAAATTCACTATCGAAGTTAAAAATATACTGGGTTAATTATGACTTTGTTGAGAGAGCAAAGAGTGATAAGTTTATATGATAAGATTGATTTCAAGTAATCAATTTTACTTTTTGTTTGTCAAATTTTTTTTGATAAATTATGTGTGTTTATTGTTACAGGTGATAGACGTTTCTTACCATGGAAAGGTTCAGTGATGGATTCTGTGGTTGGAGTTTTCCTAACTCAAAATGTGTCTGATGCTTTGTCAAGGTAAAGTAAAATGGATAAATTATGTATTTCATATTATTTGGCATTGAATAGAAATTAATAATACTTACCCTGGTTCTGGTTTTTATAGTTGGGCCTACATGTCACTTGCTTCAAGGTTTCCTATCAAAGATAGGTGTGGAGAGAGTAAGGAGGAACTAGCTGCGACTGATAGTCAAGAATCAGTTGGGAGCAACACGGTTCTTTCGAATCCTGAGATTCATAAGGTAGAGCCTGGAAAAGCTGGGGAGGTGGAAGATAAAGAAGTTAATGAAGTTTCAGAGGATGGTAACAGTGGAACCAAAAATAATTCCGAATGCATTGCTAAAAAGCCAGATTCCCCTACCATGGTTTTGAACAAGGAAAAATCAACTCCTACAAAGGGAAGTATGAGTGAAGCTCTCAAGCAAGAGAAATTAGGAAAGGAGCGATATTGGGAGACTTTAAGGAAAATCCATAGTAAGAGCTATCGACCGGAGGATCAAATGGATTCTATTGATTGGGAAGCAGTAAGATGTGCCCGAGTTCATGATGTTGCACAAGCTATTGCAGCTCGTGGCCAACACAACATTATTGCAGGAAGAATAAAGGTACATTTTTTTGTTGTTGTTAATATTAATTTTCAAAATGTCATATTGGAGTAATTATCATCATTGTATATTTGTAGACATTTCTCGATGATTTAATGGAATCAAATGGGAGTATGGATTTAGAATGGCTAAGAGATATTCCACCAAAGGATGCAAAGTAAGCCCAAACATTTATTTCACATCATAATCTCTTTTTAATGACTATGTCTATGTTAGTCATCAAAATGAATTGTTCTGAATAATATTATTTATCATTTATGTTATAGGGAATATCTTTTGAACATTCATGGAATCGGATTGAAAAGTGTGGAATGTATTCGACTTTTAGCACTTCAACATTATGCTTTTCCTGTAAGACACAAATTCTTTCCATAATGAATGAAACTATTTTTTTTAGACAATTATGTTTGTTTTTGAAAAATTGCCCCTTTTGCAAGGTGGATGTAAATGTTGGAAGAATTGCTATACGTTTGGGATGGGTTCCTATCCAACCATTACCTGAACCATTACAATTCCATAATTTAGAGAAGTAAGTATTTCTAGGTGTTGAATTTTCCATCAATGTATTATTGTTCACCAATTACAATGTTCTATCTTCTTCTTAAATACAGGTTTCCAAATCCTGACAAAATTCAACAATATATTTGGCCACGAATATGCACTCTTGATCCACGTACATTGTAAATATCAAGCATTTTTTAAACTATTTTTAATTTTTTTTTACACTAATACATTTACATTTATAATATATCGCGTTATATAGGTACGAATTGCATTATCAGATGATCACATGTGGAAAGGTATGTATTAATATTATTATGAATGTTGTTTCTTTATATTTTAAACAATAAAGTTTAGCTAATCTTAAAATCTCTTGCAGGTTTTTTGCACCAAAAGGAACCCCAACTGTGATGCTTGTCCAATGAAAAATGGCTGTAAACATTATGCAAGTGCTTTAGCAAGGTATTTATGGTATAAAGTTGTTGTGCTTTGGAGGGTACTTAATGGCTTGAAGTTGGAGTTAACTCATAGTTTTGATTGTGGAAAAAGTTAATTTCTCCTCTAATTTGACATAACTATACACTGAAATACAAAATATATTCTACTGTGCAGTAAAAAACTTGCCTTACCTGAACCAACCTCAGATCAAGGAGTAGTAGTGATGTCAATGGATCCTACAAATACTTCCCAATACTCCACTTTGCAGGAAAACTTAGGATCAACATTCATGACCGAAGTGAACATGCCTTTAATCGCAAAAGCTAGTAAGGAATGTGAGCCTATAATTGAGATGCCGGCATCCCCTGAAGCTGAAAACACAGAGTTGGTTGAATTCAAAGATGATGCTTGTGAGGATAACATTGAGGATATTGAAGATTTTCTATCAATCAGTCTCAGTCAAGATTACTTGTCACAAACACCTGATTACTCTTGTGAAGAACCCCCGCATGATGCGAACATATCAACATCTTTAGTTGCTTTGCATGCAGATGGTGCAAACATTCCTTTGCCAAAAATTAAGAATGTCAGCCGCTTGAAAACTGAACGCCTAGCGTAAGTTTCTTACTTCCCTCCATCTTTTCCTACAAATCTCTTTATATTAATATTTTTCTAAATCCTTATGCTCACAAATTAATTATAATAATCATTATTGTTTTCAACGCATATGCAAATATTATAATGATATACTTTTCCACTATTTATGTGTTTTTCAATTTCTAATTTTTTTTTTCATAAAAGGAAATATAAATTTTTTCATTAATCAGAATTTTTTTTATATTTTCTAGCGATAAATAGATATTTTAAATAATTTATCTGAGTTTAACACTTTATTGTTTTTCTTTTTATTCTTTTTTATGCAGTTATGTGCTTACGGAAAACCATCCTCTCTTAGCAGAGGTATGTATGTTCACATTTTTTCCCAACTGCACTAAAATAAGTGTATGTACACATCTGTATAATATATGTATTTGAACTTTTTTTTCAGCATACTCCACTGGAAATTAATGATCCTTCTCCTTATCTTTTTGTTGTATGGGCAACAGGTATTATATCATTGGATTTATGCATTTTATTATTAATGATGTGGAAAGGGTTTCTAAAAGTAATTACAAATTTAAATATTTTTCCTTCTTTTGTGTATTCATAAGGAGAATTAGAAAGCTCATGTGAGTCATCCCAAGAGAGCTTGCAGGAGGAACTAAATAGTCAAACAGTACCTGGAACTCTTATGGTGATGAAAATATAAAATATAATTTTTTTTTTTAATTCAATTGTATCTTTTACAAATATGAAAGTTATAGATTCTATAATTTATGAAACAGATACCATGTCGATCCGCAATGAGAGGACGTTTTCCACTGAACGGAACATACTTTCAAGTTAATGAGGTGGATATCCTAAAACTATTGCATCAATGGCTCATAAATTTCATTAGGTATTATTATTGATTTTTTTTTTGTCATTTCTTCTTTTCTTTTATAGGTTTTTGCTGATTACACTTCAATGATACACCCAATTAATGCTCCTAGAGCATGGTTATGGAGACTACAGAAAAAGATAGTATATTTTGGAACCGGAACATCAGCAATTATGAGAGGTAAAATGACATGATGATATATTGAATTCACTATCATTTGAAAAAAAATAACAAGAGGTTGATTTCATAACTTAAACTTGTGATCGCAAAGTCACATAGCAACCACCTTACCATTGCGCTGATGCTTTCCTTCTTAAATTCCCAATCATAATGAGAATGACTATTATTTTGTTTTTTATTAAACATCATTGCAGGTATGTCAATAAAGCAAATTCACGATGTTTTTTGGAATGGTAAGAACAATAGATCAATTGATTGAGTACTAATTTCTACTTACAATAATGCACTTGGTTAAAAGTAGGTTAAAACTACGTGTAATGCTTACTTTTATCTTATAGGGTATATTTGTGTGAGAGCAATTGATGGAAAGACAAGAGCTCCTAGACCCATATCATCTATTCTGCATCGAAGCACAAGCACTAGACTTGGAAAGAGGGTAAATGAAGAGTAGAATATTTGTTGTATGTCATGATTTAATACTATGACTCCATTTATTTTAGAGTATGTTACATTTAAATTTTCAATGTTTGTAAATAACTTTTATGTGTAATTAGTTAAATGTTATCGTCATGTATCCTCCTCATTGTTGTTAATAGCGGAACATGTTTGATAACAGTGACCCTTCTTTGATTTTTATGCACAAACCGACAACAATCCATACTCAAACATCAGAGGAAAAATGTGTGTTTAGACTTTGGATACATAGTGGAAAAAACACAGTAACCAAGAATCGTGAACAAAAGTAAATTTCCTTATATATTTTGTTGTTTACTGTGATTTTAACTTTACCGTGATTTTTTACTATGTATCAAACATGCATGCTAATTTATCATGGTTTTAAGTTGTAACTTGTAAGCATGTAGTAACACTTTTTGTTTCGACCTTGAGTCTTTGATGAATCTACTGCTTGAAAACACAGATTTCATAATTGTTAAGATTTGTAAAATGCATACATAATTATTGGAGAGATGGAACAAACTTATCACAACATGGTAGAAACACAATAACTTAAAAAAAATATAAGTTTCTATTGTATATGTTAAAATCAAACAGAGGATACAATCATACCACTTCAATAAGCCTTTCTGCAAAGCCCCAAATGTTGTAATGAAAACAAAAACAGCAAAAGATATCCTAGCTTAATAATTAATATCATCTAATCTTAACCACGAAGACATTACTCTTTCAAATATAAAAGGAAAAGATTTCTGATTTCAAGGCTTATGGTGCTGGGTGTAGATGTAGTCCAGGTGAGCTTCTAAATCCATTCTTCTCTGTAAACATTCTTCATCTCCAAATTTGCAGTGTTCTATCCCCAGCAGCTGCTAGATTCCGAAACAAACATAATTGCATAGTACAGTTTAGTTTACTCTGAAGGATGAGAAACACACAAGCAATAGTGAAACTTGTAATGAGATAAAAAATTGAGCCTACCTTAAAAAAGTTGTCTCCTTCCAACCCCAAAACAGATTTCTCCTCTGAATCTATATCCACCTTTATGTTTTTCCCTGAAGAAACCAATTTCTACTTTATAAAATGCATTCCAAAGGGAGATATTTGTGCAGGTTTGGAAACTCATTTGAAAATCATGGTAAAGTCAAAATGATGGTGGGCAGAAACAATCCACCATGATTTTGACTATACTGTGGTTTTCGAACGAGTTGCGAAACATGCTTACAAAACTGAGAGTTCACTAAGGCTTACCTTGTTCACTGGTTAGTGACCTGGCAGATAGTGTTGAGGAGCAAACTAGGAAGAAAAAGAAAAGGAGTAGAGCTCCAGAGTGAAAACTTAGCTTCATGTTCTTAGCTTCAAATAGAGAGGGATAAAAATGGTGTTGGGAAGTTAAGAATGTAGAAAGGAAAGTTTGGAGTTGGTTCCACTAGGATGTTGAAAGTAGATATAAATAGACACATGCAAGCAAAGTTAGTCACTGTGAAATTTAATCACATGAAGATTCCTAAATGAATTCAATTCCATAACCTGGACCCAGTTACCATCATCCTCTTACTATTATTTATGATGCTGCTTTCCATGCTATTGTGACGAGACCCGACCACAGTACTATTTCTATTTGGTGTGTTGTGAAAGTGCTTTTGTCATTGTCTGCAATAGTGGTCCAAGCCAGGGTCCAAAAGGCTTTCCAATAATCAATGTTTTGGTGGTTGACAGTATCAGCAAGTCAACCTTAAGGACACACTCACAGCTGTTCTCCAATCTCATGTTTTACCTTTGCCAAATCTTCAACACCTGTCATTTTGTAAGTGGATTAGGATAATTTCATGTGACTTGGTGCAAAGGTAAAAAACTGCTTACATGTGCCTGAAATCATGAGTTCAAATCCTTAAAAAATACAGTCAAGTAAAGCTGTGTACATTAATTAGACCATATAGTTAGACCCTTCCCCAAACTCAAATATAGTGGATGCTTTAATACACCTAGCTTCCCTTTTAGAATATTTTCATGTAAAGATTCACTTAATCTTATCATCTCTCATGTGTATGTTGAACCATGTAAATATTTATATAGAGAAAGATAAATAGAGTTTAACCTGATGTTGGATGTGTTTGGACTTGAGATCAACTTAAAATTAAATCACATTTAAGCCATGGAAGCAAAGAGTTACTTTTACATTTGCTCCGTTGAAATTTGTACCTTTTTTGTTTTGTTAAAATTGTCTCCTAACATGTGTAAACTAAATACACGGTGTCATGTGACATGAAAATATCATACCATTTTTTGAGTTGTATCGTTAATTATAAATGCATTTAAACTGCGTGTGTGTCTATATTTGTGTTCAAATTGCCTAAAAGGACATTCACTCTAATAGTAAAAGTGACATTGATTGGCAAAAGAACATATTCAAACAGCCTTGATTAAAATACAAACACTACACTTTCATCCCCAAGCCAAGATTTCCCAAACACTTAAAAACTCATAGAATGTGCTGCAGTTGCTTCCACACTTGCAATCTAAAACATATCAGTGACAAAGCCACCAAGTTATAGTGCCATCATCAGATTTCTTTCTTCTTATCTTCATTGGCAGCAATATTATATCATCATAATCGAATGCTGTCTTTCTTCATCTCTGCTTCATCCACGATTCAGATATGTATGCATCCATTACAGTTATGAGCTAATATTTAATCCACTTTGGTGTTTTATTTTTATAATACACTAATTCAGCATGTGATGTGCAAGTTCATTTGGGATACTTGGCAAGCTTATAATTAAAAACCTTTAATGTATCTGTTATATAATAATGCTGATTTATTTAACTTTTAATCCCGGAAGTGCTTCATCAATAACTATATATGTGCCTCTAGAATATGGTAGATTCCAATTCTCACCAATTAGTGCTGTGTTTTATAGAAAATAGTGAAGCTGATTGTTCCTCCACTTTGAAATTTTTTTGAGTTAGCGTGTACTCTCATTTGTGATTTGCCTTTCCCATGTAATTAATTTATAGCTATAGCTAGATTGAAGCAAAGATTATGCTTCTCTTTTGGAAAATTTGGTTCTTCTTGTCTCTAGCTAGCTCTTAACATAAAAGAATTTTAAAGAAAAGCCATTGTCGGATTGGGATTCGGCACTGCCATATTTTTTATACTGTGTAGAGTAATTCCTTTGGTAAGTGGGTTGAATTATTCTAAACATGATTAGAATGCATGTTGATGACTCTTAATTTCCACTTTCTATGGGTGGCGTATAATGGGTTTGTGAGTAGTCCATTGCAGAAAAAGGGTGGCATGCTTCTTTATTTATGCGTTGAAATGTGCGAATAACGTTTCTGTCAATGCAAAAAGGAGGAAACAAACGCAGACTTATAGCATGTTCAAATTAACTTATTTTTTCCCGAATTAATTTTGATGTCCAAAAACTATTTATAAAAGTTTTTTCTCATAATTAATTTTGGTTTTATGATCAATAGTCATAGGTTTATCAAAAAAAAAGATCAATAGTTGGAAATTTTCAATACCTTAAGTAAACTATGGAAATACAAGAGTGGATGAATTCGGGTCAAACAAGTTTGAGAAGGACAAGGAAAATGTTAAAAGTGAAAAATCAAAGCAGAGATGTTTCATTGGGAAATGGGAATACACCCCCCTCCGATCACATATATAAGTAAAAAAGACATTTTAAGTTCATTAATTTAATAAATGTATCTAGATATTATTAATGACTAGATACATTAATTAAATAAATGAACCTAAAATGTCATTTTTACTTATATATATGACCGGAAGGTGTACGTAGTACTAGCTCATAACAATTTATTTTAGTTGATGTTGATTTGGTAATGGCATAGAGTACTGTAATGGACAAGTCATGTTGACTCACCAGTCTGCAGTTTTTCCTGGATTTCAAATGGCACGGCTCGTCACTCCTCATGTTTGCAAGAAGACTTAGCAACATTTGTCCACTAGCTTGGAAGTAAGTTTTTTCTACTGAGATAATCTTGTTCGAGTCGAATAAGATTACTTAAGTCGATAAAATTCTTCCTATAAAATATTTAACGCTGCTCACTTTCATTCCATCATATTTTAAACACTCCTTTTGAAACCTATTGTAGTTTCACACAGCAAGAGATTCAGATATTAGCCTCCAAAAATTTCACAGCAAGTTTCTAGCAAAGCTAGCAAAACGTGTTCAGCAAAATAAATAGTGTTTGGCGCTACCAAAGTTTTGGTAGCATGATTTGAGTGCCTTATTGGCTTCCAATATTTTGGAGCCTACAGAGTAGCAAATTAAAAAAAATTCCTAGCTATGAAGGGGTTAAATTGTAGCAATATATAACATTATTTTTCATTCCTAGCCATTTAACTTGTAGTTTTCTAGCTAGTTAGAAGGAAAATATCATTAATTTTGGTAGCAACTTGAAAGCCAGCTTGCTGCTATTAAGTAATTTAAATTATAGAATGTTTTTAAGCTAATTGGCATGTAATTTACCACTAATTTAATCTAATTATCCATAATAATATTTTTCATTTTGCATATAATCCATAGCTAATGTTTTGTTTTTCGACAATGAAAGTAATATTATTAATAACAAAGCAACCCAGAGTAAAGAGTCTCAAGGTTGTGACAAAGTACAATATACTGATCTCGCAAGCGACTAATCATGTCAGCTAAATCAGCCCCCAAATGACTTCCCCACAAAACGGCTCTAAACGAAATCTGAAGAATGAGCCTCACTAAACCTTGCTAAGAAAAACCCAATGGAAAAAACTCTAGTAAGAAAAAAGAGTACCACATCCTTAAGATAGTCAATTTGACATCCCTTACAAAATAACAAACACATAGAGCCGCCCCTTCCATGAAAACAATAGAAATTACATGAACCGACATTAATAATAGCAATCCATAGCGAATGTTAATTTTTTTTTTGTAAGTAATTCAAATTTATAAATTTATTTATCCTGACTATATTTGTATAAATTACTAGAAGCAAACAAAAACAACAAGTAGATATATAAAACAACGATCATGAATGCTTTACTGACTAATAACCAAATAGCTCAATATAACAAAACCAAAAGTACTAAATCCAAGTTAGCTCAAAGCAACTCTATAGGAAAAGAAACAAAAATGCATAGCAAGTCTACAGTACAAGGAACCAGAACATAACTAGTCAACTCCTCAACATTATACACCTTTTCTTTCACCACTACTTCCCCTGAAAGCTTTCTTTAGGTTGAGATTGAGTTGTACAAAGACTCCAAATTATCACTATAACAAACATAAGAACTAACAGCCTAATACATCCAAACATGGGTAAAGGAATTGAAAGGGAATAGTGACAAACCATGATAAATAGGCTGGGTTGCATCCAAGTGGAAATAGTGACAAACTCTTGAAACTGCAGCAGTAATTTAGTTAGTGCTCTGGTAAAACACACCAGAGACAAATGTTAGTTAAAACACCATGAAAATTATGAAAATAGTCAGAATAAGAATTGCCCATACCTACCACCTTAAAATTTATAGATACAGAAACTGCATTATTGAGAATGCCTTAAATGTTCAATTTAGTTTGAAGAATGATGGGTTCTTGAAGGTTGAGAAAAGCTGCTGCAATCTATATTTTACTTCACTGCATTAATTCCAAATACTAATCTGAAATGAGTAAACTTGAATTACCAGATTCAAGCAGTAACAAATCCAAATCTAAAATGAGCAGAGAGATCATAGAGAATGACAAACTCAGTGTGAGGTTGAAGGGAATGAGACATGTGATAACGAAGGTTGCTGAAAGCGTAGAAGGGAACAAACGAAAATCGGGAGAGAATTAGTCGAAGGCACCTCAAGGATTATGGAAGTGTAGCAAGAAAAGGAAATAAAATGAAAGATTTAAGGAAAGAAAATTTACTTTCAATTTTTTTTTCCAATAAGATCTACAATCTATTTGATTGGTAGTAGCATATATAATTCAATTCAAGAAGTACAATAAAGCTTAAGGAACAGCTAACCTCTCCATTCTGATCAGATGAAATTCCAGATGAGCCTGATTGCAATGGCAGACCCCTTAATGACCCTAACACAACTAAATCTCCTTCATAAGCAGACACATCAGTGCCTTAATTTATAGATATACACCTCTTTTTTAACAAATCAAGTCCATTGCAAAAACATAAAAACAAAACGCCTACAAAATGTACAAGCAGTTACTTTAAAATAAATTTCACAGGTCAAAATTCTAGACAGCCTTTAAAAAAGTTTCATTTAGATGTTGTGTGCTATGAGCTAGCATTAATGTAATCAACAATCAGCAGACACACAGGCAAGGACAAGCAGAATGTGATAATTGAATTTTTTACAGGTTTTGTGGAAGAATGCCACTAAACAGATTTTCTTGAATGTTCCTATAAAATTGATGAATTAGCAAATACTAACCGTAAGCAAAGGAAGAACAAAATAACACTATGAAACCTTTTCTTTGAACTCTAGTCCCTTGCATAGTTTCCTGTCTCTTCCCTAGCAAATAATTGTCTCTCTGTTGTCCTATCTCCCTTCCCCAATCATCTAAAAATTAAAGACAATGCAAAGCAATAAAAATGAAGAAACCAGAACAAGTGAAAGAAAATAGAAGGAAAGAAAGAAATTTTGAGAGAGTGATAGAACTAGTTTCTCCTAGAATTTAACTTGTATCCCTTCATAAACAGGACGGTTTGCTGAGTGTTGAATTGATTCTGATGGCCACTTGCTTGGACAAAACTATAACAATAGAGGACTGCTTGAAAATGATTAGTTCCTTTGTGAAATCAATTACATATTGAACTCATTATATTATGTGCACACATGATTCTATCATTTGTTATATCTTTGATACGATTTTAATTAAAGAAAAAATAATGTATATCCTTTTCGGAAAAAGTCTTAGAAATCAAAATCTACAAGCAAAGCTATTCACCAATATCATATCATAAACGAGACATTTATTTTGTTTTTTCATGCTAAATGAACATTCAGCCCATCTTCCTAACATTCAGGAACAGAGGAAACGAGAGAATCATCTTGCAAAGTCATACCTTAATTAGTAGTCCTGGCAAACTACGTACATCAATATCTTCTAGGATTAACCCCATATTCAATTGATCCTTGACATATTACTCTTGATCACTATTGTCTGCATTAATTCTGAAAATTCCCTCCATTTGCATGTAAATTGACCATTAAAGTAGTCATTTGTAAAATCAACAAGTCTCCATAGTGTCGCTTCAAGGTTTCAAGAATTATAATATGATATGAATAAATTAGCTGAACAAACTGTCCATACAGGCTAGGAAGAGCGTTCATTCTGAATTCACATAAAAGTTTACCTTCTTCAATATCTACTACTTTGACCATGTACTCTATAACTCTGAAATGAAAGATACCAACAAAGTTAAAAATGAATTCAATAACCAAAGAACCTTTCAGAAGTCAGTTTGAACTTGAAAAGATATATCGTCAAAAGTGAAAAAGGTTGTTGTTTCCCATGCCAGTTTATAAACCACTTCAAATATTTTAGAGCTAGGTATGTACGAACGTTACACTCCATATGACTCAAAAAGTTCTACTGCAGTACTTTCCATATAATCCACCAACATAAACAAACAAAAATCAACATCTTCAAAAAACAAACATAAATAGGCAGCAAAATGTTAAACTCGTAAGTAACTTGTCAGAGATAGCAGAAAGATAGAAGAGAGAAAGAAAAATCTATTTCTGTTTTTCAACCTTGATTTTTTTCATTACTCAATAGGATACTTATACAATATAAACTCTCACACTTTGACAGCTATACAGGTCACGTGACACCTCAACAAACTAACAACTTTGACTAACAAACTAATCACAAGTTTAACAGACTAATTACAATTCAATTATATATCTAACACCCTCCCTTAAACTAAACTTGTTCTATTAACAAGTCAGTTTACAGCACTAGCACTACACATGCCCAGTTCCTTTCTAAACTTCACAAAAGCTTCAACCTTCAAAGGCTTAGTCATTATATCTGAAACTTGTTCTTCTGTGCCACAATGAATCAATTCAATCTTCCCATCTCTAACCAAATCCCTTAAGAAATGGTACCTCACATCAATGTGTTTACTTCGGCCATGAAACACAGGGTTCTTGGACAATTTAATAGCTGAGCTGTTGTCACAGTAAATGGTGGAACACCCGCTTTGAGAGAAGCCTAAAGTGACAAGAATTCTCCTAAGCCAAATGCACTGGCAAGCACATAAAGCTGCAGAGATGAATTCAGCTTCAGTGGTAGAGAGACTTACCACTGCTTGCTTCTTCGAAATCCAAGCAACAGACCCTGTTCCTAGCAGAAAAACATATCCAGATGTGCTCCTTCTATCATCTAAATCCCCAGCATAATCACTGTCTGAAAATGCAATCATCTTGCCATCTCCTTTGCTGCTATACAGTATACCCAAATCTGTTGTTCCCTTCACATACCTCATAATCCTTTTCACTACTTGAAGATGTAACTCAGTAGGATTCTCCATGAAACGACTCACCAGACAAACAGAAAACATAAGATCAGGGCGAGTAGCAGTGAGATACATCAAGCTGCCCACCATTTGCTTATAATGGGTAGCATCCACTTCCATTCCTCCTCCTTGCTTAGTAAGCTTTGTACCAGGAACAACTGGACTATTCACTGGATGAGAATCAGTCATGCCAAATATGTCTAAGACTTCTCAAGCATATTTACCTTGGCTAATGAAAATCCCAGCAGAATTCTGAATCACTTCCACCCCAAGGAAATAACTCATCCGACCCAGATCACTCATGTCAAATTCTTGCTGCATAGAACTCTTAAATGAGACAAACATGGATTCACTATTTCCTGTGAATATCAGATCATCCACATAAAGACTAATGATCAAGGCAGAACCATCTTCACCATTTTTAACAAACAATGTGTGTTCAGAGGGGCACTTGATGAAACCCTCCCTCTGAAAGTAAGATTCAATCTTACTATACCATGCCCGAGGTGCTTGTCTAAGGCCATAAAGTGCTTTGCTAAGCCTATAAACTTTGTGCTCTTCTCCCTTTTTCTGATAGCCAAGTGGTTGCTCAACAAAGACAGTTTCTGTTAACTCCCCATGAAGGAAGGCACTTTTTACATCTAACTGAAACACACTCCAACCTTGAACAGCAGCAATAGCAAGAATAGTTCTAATTGTATCCCATCTAGCCACAGGAGCAAAGACCTCAGTAAAATCCACACCCTCAAGCTGTGCATATCCTTTTGCGACCAGCCTAGCCTTGTACTTTTCCACCTCCCCTTTTTCATTATACTTTGTCTTGTAAACCCACTTAACACCAATAGACTTGGCCCCTGTTGGAAGAGTAACAAGTGTCCAGGTGTGATTCTTCTCAATTGACTCAATTTCTAAGTCCATTGCCTTTCTCCATTTCTCACTTTTAACAGCCTCTTGAAATGTGAATGGATCTGGTGTGGCAGCAAACACAGACAAATTAAAAGCTTCATCTTCTAACTCTTCACCAGTAACATATTCCCTCATCCAATTAGGAGGTGTAACATTTCTTTTCATTCTCCCTCTCACCTCATCTTCCTCTGTCAGATTTCTGGAGTCCTCATTATAATCAGAAGAAGAAATACCTGCAACATTTGAGGAAGTTCCTACTTCTTGTGAAACTTGTGCAGATGTGGGAATAGGATCTGAATTAGCAGTGAAAGTGGAATTTGGAGCAGTTGCAATTATATCTTCTAATACACTTTGATCTTCACCCATATCTACTAACCCAGAATTATCTTCTTTTCCTTTATCCCAATCCCACTTACTAGCTTCACTAAAGACAACATCTCTGCTGATAATGATTTTCTGAGCTATTGGATCATAAAGCCTATAAGCCTTTGATTCCTCACTCACTCCCAAAAGCACACATTTAACACTTCTATCATCAAGCTTTTTCCTCAAATGCTCAGGGATATGCACATGTGCAATGCAGCCAAAAATCCGGAAGAAATGTACTGATGGCTTGATCCCACTCCAAATTTCTTCTGGAGTAAAGTCTTTCACAGCTATGGTAGGACTTCTATTCTGCACATAAACTGCCCAGCTCACTGCTTCTGGCCAAAACTGCTTAGGAACCTCCTTTTCAGATAGCATGCTTCTAACCATGTTCATTATTGTCCTATTCTTCCTCTCAGCTACCCCATTCTGTTGAGGGGTATAGGAAGCAGTAAGTTGTCTCTTAATTCCATGATCAGAGCAAAACTGTTCAAAAACCTTGGATGTGAACTCGCCTCCCCTATCGGTTCTCAAACAACCAATCAACTTTCCACTTTCCTTTTCAGTCACAGCTTTGAATTTCTTAAAAGAATCTAGAGCAGAAGATTTTTCACTCAAGAAGTAAACCCATGTCTTTCTACAAAGATCATCAATGAAGGTAATGAAATACCTTTTGCAGCTATTAGATTCAGGATTGATCGGTCCACATATATCAGCATGGACAAGCTGCAATTTCTGAGAAGCCCTCCAAGTGCTCTTCTGTGGAAAAGAGTCTCTATGTTGTTTTCCTTTGGTGCAGCTCTCACAAACACTCTCCAACTCTTGTATCGCTGGCAAACCCTTTACCATAGATTTTTGAAAGAGAACCTTCAGTCCATTCACTCCCAAATGACCATACCTCTTGTGCCACAAAAAAGTGGTATCTTCACTGGTCATCTTCAAACATTTAGGAAAAACAATTGTGGCAAGTACTCCAAACATTCGATTAGATGACAACTTGGACTGAATAATCAAGCTCTTCTCATCATGATAAACTCGACACCATCCTCTACGAAACACTACATCTAACCCTTTTTCTTGTAGCTGGCCTACACTGAGCAAGTTATTCGTCAACTCAGGCAGAAAATAGACTCCAGAAATCACTTGTGTCAAACCCCCAATTTGAAGTTTGATAATCCCTTTGCCATGAACATTCATTCTTGAATCATCTCCCAGTTTCACAGTAGTATTAAAAGACTCATCTAACTCATGGAACCATTCTTTTACACCACACATGTGGTTGCTACAGCCAGAGTCAAGATACCATACCTTTCTCTCAGGAGAACTCTCTTTCGCTTCTAACTTTGCCATCAAGAGCAATTCTTCTGTGTACCATACATTTCTCTTAGGAGAACTCTCTTTCGCATCTAACTTTGCCATCAAGAGCAATTATTCTGTGTCTTCTTGAACCTCTGCATAGTTGGCTCCTTCTTCCCAGCTTGGGCACTCATACTGAAAGTGTCCAAGCTTATGACACTTATAACACTCGATACTTTCCTTGTTGAAAGAAGATCTTCCACGGCCACGACCCCTATTGCCTCGACCCCTGCTTCTTCCTCCACCTCTCGCAGAGTTGCTGCCAGAAACCTTCAAAGCTTGCTCTTCCTCTCTGTACCCCTTCATTCTCTGTTCATGGACAAGAAGACTGCTTTGGAGTTGATCCACAGTGAGAGTACTTACATTGTTTGATTCTTCAATAGAACAAACAACATAATTGAACTTTTCAGTCATGGATCGCAAGATCTTTTCAACGATTACTGTCTCAGACTGAGTTTCACCTTGAATCTGCATCTTGTTGGCGATAGCTAGGGTTCTGGAGAAGTAATCGTTAACTGATTCTCCATCTTTCATCCCAAGAACTTCAAATTCTCTCCTCAGAGCTTGCAATTGTGCTCTTCTGGCCTTGGTTGATCCAAAATACTTGGACTTCATTGACTCCCATATGTCTTTGGCAGTGTTCTTGCAGAGGATCGTCTCCATGATGCTTCGATCAATGGCCTGGAAGAGGTAATTTTTGGCCTTGAGATCCTTCAACTTGCCTTCCTCATGAGCCTTCCTCTGTTCTGGGGTAGGATTCTGTGCTGGAAGCTCTGGTATTCCCACTTCAATCAAACTCCAATATTCCTTTGATCTGAGCAAGTTCTCCATCAACATAGCCCAATGATCATAGTACCCATCAAACTTTGGGACTGAAGGTTGAAGAAAACCATCTTTATCTCCCATGGTGATCAATTTCTCTCACTTTCCTCACACACACACACACTCTCTTTTCTTGAACGAAACTGCGGTTTCTTGGTTCAGGCCCCTTTGGAGCTCTGATACCAAATGTCAGAGATAGCAGAAAGATAGAAGAGAGAAAGAAAAATATATTTCTGTTTTTCAACCTTGATTTTCTTCATTACTCAATAGGATACTTATACAATATAAACCCTCACACTTTGACAGCTATACAGGTCACGTGACACCTCAACAAACTAACAACTTTGACTAACAAACTAATCACAAGTTTAACAGACTAATTACAATTCAATTATATATCTAACATAACTTAGATCTTAACTTAAAAAAACATTAACTTAGGTCTTAAAGTATCTACTCTCCAAAGTTTTCATTAAAGCAAAATGTGCAGTAAACACCTATCAACTAACTCCAGTCAGCATGTCTCCTAAATGAGTGAATGTGAGGGCTCGAGCTCTTGGGCAGAATGGTAATAGAATATTTCCAATAGCATCAGGTTGGTTTAGATTCATCGGATATTCAATCTCCAAACATGATACTCGAACCGATAAAGATCGGATGCACTAAAAAAAAAAACTGTTCCAATGACTCAACCCACCAAAATGTGTTTGGTTTGGATTGGTTCACAAATTGGACCGTACTTGTTTACACCCCCTATTATAACATGTTTGGAAATACGTTGGAGTAACATTTCCCCATACTTGATACGAAATAAAGCCAAACACACGCATATCAATGTATTAATGTGAAAGTCATGAAAAATCCGTAAAAATAATGTGTTCACATTTAGCATCAACTGCAATGGAGACACACTCTTATTTTTCTTTTTAGATATGGAAAGATCAATGCTTTTTAGTAGGAACAATGCACTACAAGAATAGCCATATTATATTATTTCAGCTGAAAATCATCTTTATATAATTTTATATTTTAATTATGTAATTATCTTATTAAAAGATCAGAGCTGTTCATGTCAAGTGAATAATGATTGTGGTCAAGGCAAAACCCCACTGAAAGTTAGAGCTTTTAAGACCTAGTCTTCATTTACAATTAAGTCAAGGGAGAAACTTCCTCATTTCAAGTTAACATTTTTCCTTTATAGAAGGAAATGTGTAAACCACTAAACCCTAAACGTACATTGATGGAATCCTTGACGTGATTTCTGTATTAACAGCCCATTATTTTATTGTTCATTCTCAGCAGTTATTTTTAACAAATATGATTATTTCACAGCAGTTAATAAAAAGTTGAGATGGCCGAGTTGGTCTAAGGCGCCAGATTAAGGTTCTGGTCCGAAAGGGCGTGGGTTCAAATCCCACTCTCAACAATTTATCATATTTTTTTTGCATTTATTTCTGCCCTCTTATTTTTCCATGATCCTATTGGGCTCTCTTATTTTTCCATGATCCTATTGGGCTGTTCACGACTTCTATACTACAAAAAGCCACATTTAAAATCAAGCATTGAATTGACAAAGAAACTGAAGAATTGGACAAAAAAGAAATCCTCAGGCATTGGACCCAAAGGCAAGAACCATGACCCAAATAAAATTGTTTAGGAGTAGCCTTGGTCTGGAACATGTCATGTTGACAAAAACCCAAATCATCTAAGTGGGTTGATACGGTTGTTTGACATCTATATATATATATATATATATATGAAAATAAGGTTTTCTTTTAGAAACCTAGGGGTGTACAAGACCTGGCCCTACCCGCCAACCCGTCCCGGCCCAAGTCTTTCGGGCCGGGTTCAACCCGGCCTGATCATTAAAAAATGCCGGGTTAGGGTTGATCATTGAGTTATCTGGCTTCGAGTCGGGTCGGGTTGACATTCGGGTCACCCGGCCCGTCCCACATATATATTTTATCAAATTTTAATTTGTTATAATGGTCAAAATATGATAGATGATGCTCAAGTTTATCTTACCATGTGGATGATATGAAAATGTTTAACATCTATCTTACTAATTAAATAAACGTTGGTTAAAAGATGAACACTTCATGCTTTAACAAGAGAAAATCATGTAATGCACATGTGAGACAAGTGAAGAGAGATCAAACAAAATGAGTGACACGTGCATATAAATCAAATCAAATGTAAACCTCTCAAGTGCAATAGATTATGAGAATTGGATCATTTCAAGCTCTTTCTTCTAAAAAATAGTTCTCACTTGTTACCCTTTTAGTATATTATTGTCTTTAAATTTTATAATTAGTATTAAATAGTCTTAGATTTATTGTCCCTCGGGTCAACCCGGTCCCGTCCTACATAGACCCGTCATAAATTGGACCAGCATATTGTCGGGTTTCTTCGGGTCTAGGAACAGGTTAGGGTCTAAGAATTGGCCCGATCAATATTTAGGGCCGGGTTAGGGTTAACTAAAACTCGTCCCAACCCGTCCCTTGTACACCCCTATAGAAACCTATGACACATGACACCTCCAAAGTTATCCATTTTCCCTCCAAGAAAAAAAACCAATCTACTTTTTTGACACAACATTCAATCATAACTCACCTTAATTATTGTGGTCTAATTTAATTACATTTTAATTTTCAGTTTTCTTTTATAACCATAATTTTGAAAACATTGCAAAAATAATGCCTAACACTCATTGAATTAAATAATACGAAAATGAAGATTTGAAAATAATAATTGCATAATTTTTTAAAATGTTAAATAAATAATGAAAAATTATACATTTAAAAATTATATGAAATTAAGAATTTGAACATTTTAATTGAATAATGTCTTAAAAAAACTGATATTAACGAAAAAATAGCATGAAATCCAGATTTGTTTATACAAATATTACCAAAAAACAAAAATATTAAAATAATAATTCATTAATTTAAAAAATAAACATATATTAATGAAAAAAATATTGACATTCATATGTCGTTTCTTTTTATATATTAAAATACAACTATATTAAAAAAAGTCATTTAAATTTCAATTTTTTTTTCTATTTTAAACAACCATTAAAACAATCATTATTAGGTTTCTCTATACTCATTATTAAGTTTCTCCAATCACTACATAAATTTCAAATTTTTTCCTATTTTAAACAACCATTAATGCACGTTCAAAAAAAAACGTTAATGCTAAAATTGATTGAATAGCTTTTAAAAATAATAATTGAATATTGTAATAAAATATTAAATAAATAATGAAAAGATATAAAATATACATTTAAAAATGATATGAAATTAAGGATTTGAACATTATACTTGAATAATGTTTTTTAAAAAAAAAAACCCGATATTAAAGAAATTGACATGATCCTCTTGGATGCTAAGGTTTAAATTTATAAACAAATTCATGCCCTTGCGTTTTTTAAGATATGAGCATGTTGATCTGTTTTCAAAAAAAAAAATCTTTCATTCATTTTTTTTTTAACGAAAATCCAACAATTTCCAGGGTGACAAGATTCAGGCTACAGTGTGGAGTAGCCATGTTGTAAAATTTGAGTCAGCCTTAAAAGAGGGGTTGTGCTATGAAATTGTCATTCTCAGCGTCGCTATCAATAATTACAAATACACACCCTGCACTCATCCATGCAGGTTGTATTTCAAGTTGCAAACTGAAGTGAAACCTATAGAAGCTCAAAAAATTCCCTATTATGGGTTTAGCTTCGCACCATGTGGTTCAATATTTGAAAATCTTAAAGAAGACGAGGAATTGATCGGTATGTGTAAAAAGTATTTGTATTTTTTAAATAAATATAGAGATTTTCACTTTTGATATTTTGATGCAGACGTCATAGGTGTTGTCGTAGCCAAATGACAACTATCAGACTTCAAGAAAGAAGATACTACAGTCAACAATGAGAAGATTTTGCTCAACAATTTTTACAATATGTTGCTGAAGGACACGATGGTCCAGTGGTTCTTATTCTGCAGTTGGCTAAAATGAAAATGTACAAAGGTACTGACATATATTACCAAAAAATTCGTATTTTATTTATTAGTAAATACTTGGGTGTGTAGGATTATATCTTCCGAGGCGAGTCTTCAGCCATTGACAATTATATGTTGTTATATCTAGAGTAAAAAACAAACAAGGGCTACGGATCCTAATAGAAAATCATGATGATCTACCTTCTGACAAAACAATTAATGTTGTGTACGAGAAAGTATTTTCAAATATAACTCTATAAGGTATGGTTTATAGAGTACTATAGATTCATTTTCATTCGGTATTATAAACAATTTATGTGTTAATCTGTTAATTCTAACATGTAAAATATTTTTGGGTGTTTAAGTGGGTTGTATATTATATTTTTTCATGCATCATCTGAGTTTAATAGGTTCAGGGAAGGAAGAACAACCGTAAGTATATAACGTACATGATTCTTTGTATTATAGTCATATAGTTTTTTTTTTATAGGCAAATGTTAGTGGTTAGTTGTTAGTAAGTTAGAAAATTCCTTCAAATTTCCCTTCCAGGATTCGAACCCTGGACCTTCCCCTCCCCAACCCTTATGTCCCCTAACTCTTACCACTTGAGCTAACTCTCGGGGACATTATAGGCATATAGTATTCTATGAAAATAGTATTAATTGTTCTTTTTACTAAATAAATATTACAAAATTCACTTAATTATATTGGATGTGAATTTATGCAGGTCAAGAAAGCATGCACGAAGCAACAAGGGATTTGTGTCAGAAGATTATGGATCGGTGTCTTATGTACAGTTCATGTTTTACACCGCAATTCCGCTCCTTGCTGTTCTTTATGAATGAAGACCATTTGTTAATCTTTTTTAGTATAACACAATAATCTAACCATTTGTTTCATCAGCCTTTCAATTTCCACTTCAAGACTTTAGACATTACGCTCGAGTACATTTATGTATGCATGTTTACAGTATCTATCATTCAGATTGAGTGCTTTTATTGAAGGAAAACAAATTGAAAATAAGGACTTATTGAACTAAAAATAAAGAAATAGAAAGATCACCTGTTTTACTGCTCTTGAACTTGCACCAGAAACTCAATTCTTGATCATCCTTTTCTGCCTCCTATCAACAGTCTTTTCCACCATGTCCTCAAGAGCCATCATTTTCCTTCCATGTTTCTGTATATTAGACACATCATAGGTGGAGGAAGTGCAACTTGGTTAAAAGCATCAAAAAAAATTGAGCGAAGCACAGCCATTCAACAAGCTGCTTAAGGTTGTTCATATTTTATAAGCACAAAATGAATGAAATAAAGAAAACGCATGGAAGTAAGAAGCATGAAGAAATTAAGAAGACAAATTGAAGTGTTGGAGAAAAAGAGATGGACATGGCGTAATCATTCTCTCTTTTTTCCAAGTCTTTTGGGTCTCACCAAATATAAACCAAGCAATACATTTTTTTTTGGGTAAGCAAAATTGTATTGAAACAAAACCAGTTCCAAGCTAGAGAATCCATGGAAAAAAGAAATGGTGCAGGTTTGGGGCTGATGAATTTTACGATTGAGAGAAACATAGGATAAAAAATGTCGATTCTGGAAAATGCTGATGGAAGATAAAAGGATGAGCTTTTTGGGGCCATTTTGTAATGTGATAGAGAAATCATAATGAAAAAACAAAACAGATAAAATAAAATACATCTATATATATATGAAAATAATGTTTCCTTCTAGAAGCCTATGCCACATGTCCCTTCCTAAATAATTCATTTTCCCTCCAAGAAAAAAAAAGACATCCCACTTTTTTTGTTACAACATATTTCATCTCTCACCCTATTTAATTTCATTTATTATTAATAATTTCTTATTCCATATGATACACTTGAATGTATATTTTTAAATGTTATATTTATGAAAGTTTGTAACAATTCAAGTATTATTACGAATCTTTTTCTTTTTTTTTTAATTTTAAATATAAAAATAACTTGAAATTATTTTAAAAATAAATCTAACATTAATTTTTTATTACAAATTCAAAAATATGATACACACCAAAAATTGGAATCCTTTGTATGTGCAACTCCAACAGCAGTGTTGATAATAAATATTGAAACTTTTAATTTAAAATATCATTAGTTTCTAACCTATAACTATAACTATATCTATATATATATATATGAAAATACCGCCAAACTCATTAAGTTTCTACCTAAATTAGAAATGTTTTCCTATTTTTAATAACGATCAATGCTAAACAAAACACATGCCTAACATTCAAAAAATTAAACAATACGACTAATTTAATTACAATTTTCATTTTCAGTTTTCTTTTTTTTTATGTAAAAAGAGATATTAACAAAAAAAAGTATTGAAACCCATATTCTTTTTTATTGATTTTTTTTAAAAGAATTTAAACACGTATTTTGATGCAGTGGTTATTAACAATTGAAAACTAATTCTAATGGTTTTCAACATGACACCCCCAAATTCATCCACATTCCCTCCAAGAAAAAAAATAATTCTATTTTTTTGTCACAACATACAATCAAGACCCACCCTATATATTATTGTCTTATTTAATTAAAGTTTTAATTTTGGTACTCCCACATTTTTTATTTCATATGATCATCTCGGCAAATTTCAAAAATGAAAAGCATATGATCATCTCTCACCCTATTTAATATCCTCTACTATTATAAAATTTCATATTTTTAATGTAAAATTTACTTGAAAATATTTTTAAATATATCAAATATTATAAGAAAAATAAGAAATTCAAAAATATCAACAAATAAATATTATATCATTTATTTTAATTAATTTACAAATATTAAATAATTTATATAAGTAAAGTTTTTCAAATTTGAATTCAAATTAGTTAATTAAGGAATATAAAGAGCAATTTAAACCAAATAATTTTTACTACATTTATGACTCTTATTGTTACAAAGATATATGTGCATATATTGGTCAAGAAATTGTAATGCCCCGTATTCAAGTTCTCTACTTCGCATATTTTAATTATTTAATTAATTTTATAAATACTTTAAACATTTAAATTAACAAGTGCTTCAAATTCAAATCATTTCTTTAACACAATCAATTTTGTGATTCAATTATAAAAATACATTTTTAAATGTTTTCCATTATTCAGGGATATCAACTCCTAATCATTCCATGGAATGAAAAAAACTATTAATAATTTCTTATTTAGTTATTCTAATTAATATAATATAATAAAAAATCAAATCAGAATATATTTTTTGTTAGCAATTAAGACACACTAATTTAAATTGTAATTCTTATATGTTTACTATAAATTATAAACGCGAGACCTTCCCATTCGTTGTAACTCACGTTTCTTCATTATTTTTACTCATTCATGTTTCTCTTTGGTTGCATTAAGGAGTTTGTTCAGATGCAATAACAATTTTTTAAAGGTACATTATTTTTCACTCACGTTCTCTTCCCCTCTCATTCACTCCACCATACTCATGTTCGCCCATTTCCAACAGTTTCATTCATATGCAGAGTTGATTTGCTATAGGTACTTCTTTAAAATGTTTTTGCTTGGATAATATACCTTTAAAATTAGCCATACACATTTTTCCTCTTTAATGTTTCTTCCAGGTAGCAGATGCTTCATGATAATTAACTAGATGTTTTGAAGAAGGTGATTCTTTCCTTCAGAGTTTATTTTAAAAGCTACGTTTTCCAAATAATAATTTATCTATATCTATATAAATATGAAAAGAATGTTTTCTTCTACAAGACCTATGCCACATGTCTCCTCTTAAGTAATTCATTTTCCCTCGAAAACAAAAAAAATTATTTAAACTTTTTTTATCACATGAATTGCTAAGTTTAATAATATTATGGCCACATACACAATACATTAATAATTTTAAAAAATGTTTAGAAAAATAATAATATATCAACAAAAGTAAATTGCCCCATACCAGTAACCACATTTATTTTATTTTTTGTTACACTCAGAGGTAAATTCTTTTTTAATAATAAAACATAAGTAATACTTATAAAAACTATCAAAGTAAGGATATAAATTCCAAATAATATTATTTTCAGCCCCTCCAAATTTTTGAAAAGATGATACAATACATGAACATCTCTGAACCTATTTCATTTCATCCATGATTAAATTTTTTTTATTAGATTTAATTTTTTTGCAAATTAATCAATTCTGATTGTAAAAAAATTCAATTTATATTTTCCCTTAAATTCTTTTTTTAAGATATATCAAATATTAAAAAAAAATTACAACTTTGCAAATATGATTCATAAAAATAATTGGAATCCTTTTTTATTTTAATTAATAATATACTAAATACTAATAATAAATATTCGTAATTATTTCAAATAAAAATAAATATTGAATTTTTTAAATTTTCAGCATCATTATTTTTTATTTTGAATTTGCCAAAAAAATTCCAATTGAATAAATACTTCCTATTTTAGATACTACAATTTTTATTAGGGGTGTAAACGGGTATGGTCTGATCCATGAACCTGATCAAACTGATCCGAACCAAACACATTACGATGGATGAGATTGGATCATTGGTTCGGTTCAGATTTTTTTACTGAATCTGATCACCATCGGTTCGGGTATCATATTTGGGGATTGAAACACTTTCAGCCCATTACATTACATATTTATATTTGTATTAGAAGTGTTATTTTTATTTCGATTATATGGATTATGTCATTATTGAATGTTTTGTTCTTTGAAAATGTTAGATTTTTCTATAGTTTTTTTATAATTTTTCACGTTTTTAGAATAATTTTCGTGCATATTTCCAAATAATATTTTTTTATTTCAAATCCGACCATCCGGACCGAACCAATCCGAACATGTTAGAAGTAAAAATCATAAATTAGAACCAATCCGATCTGATTACACCCTTAATTTATATTTCTTATAATTGAAATTAATGCCTCTAATTAATTCCTAAATTTAATGAGTATAATTCATTATCTTTTTGAAATTCAAATTTTAAAAACGTTGATGCTCAAGAATTGATAATTTATTGGAACAATGAAATATTTTTTAATAAATAATGAAAAAATTTAATTATATTAGACAGGATTAATTAAAGAATTGAATTTTCAAAATGGAATATTCCACATTTTCGAAAATAAATTGATATAATTTAATTAATGAATCCTTAAAACATTAATACTTACAATTTTGTTGATATGTTTGATTTCTGATTAATTTTTCATTGACAAATAATGAATATTTCATTTTAGGAAAAAATTAAGCATTAATAAATCAAAATTATTAATTTAGGAAATAAAATTACATGTTAAATTTATAGCATTAGTAACAATTTCAGCATCAGTGTGTGCATATCTCCTCGACAACAAGGCAATGACTTCCATTTTCCTCCTTTTTGTATTCATCCTATACTTCTTATTCCCATTTTTTGGATTTCTTATGAAAAAAAACTCATCCTGTTTTTTTTTTCTCCGTTCGTCTACTCCATGGTAAGTATTTTCAACCTTCTTCCATATTTTCCATACTCCACTCTTTCCTCCCTTTCATTTTTCTGTTTCTCAATTCGTTATTCGATTTCATGTTTATGAACTTTCACCTTCAAATTTTCTTTCATTTGAAACAACTATAGAAAAAAATAATTTATCAATCATGTGCAAGGTAGTGCAAGGTAATGCTTTTTATCTTAATGCGAAAATAATTAATTTTGCTATACATGCACATTGGTTAGAATTCATTTGCTCTTTTGAGACATTTCTCACATTATTTCTTTAATCTATAACATTCTCTTTCACCTGTTCTTTGTGACATTGTTTAATAAGTATTTTGATTTATTGTTTTCAGAGTTTTATTCCATTTTTTATTTTATAATTCTCCACCACCACTGTATGATCGCAATATTATTAGTTTATTATTATCCTCTTATTCACTCCTTTTTATTTGTTGTGTAAAATGATTTATTTCATGTTTCATGATAGGGTGCTCGCGGTTCGGTTTTAAATGATAAATTCATCCGATCCGATCGTTTCAGTTTTATAATTTAATCATTCAATCTTTTTTTTTTCAAATCCGATCCGATCCGATCCAATTTTTATTAGTTTGGATTAGATTGGATTTCAGTTTTTCAAAGAAACTAAAAATCTTGAAATAAATAACGAAATAGAAAATAAAATCATAAAACAAAACAAGAAGAACCGGAAAAGTTACAGAGAGAAGATATCATCAATATTGTAAAAAATGAATTAAGTACGCTTTGATATGATGATTGCAATTTGTAACATTACTGTATTTCATGGACAATATCTAATTAACTCTATCTAAATTGATTATCAATCAATGTTAATTACAAACGTGTTGTTTTGAGTAAGAGGCAAAGAAGTAGAACATTGATGGTTTTTCTTTCACTGAATGAAAAGAAAACATATGTCTCCTAACTTGGAAAAGGTTAAACACATTACTGTAAAGGTTTGAGTATACATGAAATAAAACATTATAAGTATGGTTAAATGGGTAATAATGCATGTCAAAATTTAAATAAGTAAATACTTTTGGTTTGATTTGGATCGGTTCGATTTTGAACATGGGAACCAAAAACCAAACCGATCCATTAACAAAATATCGGTTTTTGTGGTTTTCAGTTTTTTTGGTTATCGGTTTTGGTTTTTTGGATCGGTTTGAGCGGTTTTAATTCCTCTGGTTCGGTTATAAATACCCCTATTTCATGATCCTATTATTTACTCATTCTTCTCGATTCACCATTATATATCGCTTTTTATGGGTGTTTTGATGGGCAATTGGTTTTGTTGGATGCTCCTTGATTTTACTTCTTTTTGGATGGTCTTTTCACCTTTCTTAAGGGTTGTGTATTCATGTCTTATTCCATCATTTATATATATTTATATTTTCGGAAAACATAACAAAAGTCACCCGTGCAGGGCACGGGTAATTCCGCTAGTTTTGTCTCTTAAACAAGTGATTGCAGTTCAATCTTTAACTCTAGTTAATGAGAAAAAAACTCCTTAGTAAATTTTCTACCGCTTAGTGGGCTAGTCGTGGAATGAGTAATTTCACTAATTTGTCTATCAACCACTAAATGTAATAAAAAAATTGATTATATCACAAATGAGAAAAAATTATAATCCTCACATAATATTCTAATGAGTAATTTGTAGTCTATATGCATTTAAATTATGTCACATACTCCTACTTTTTTTTTTGATACATCGGAAAATCATGTATTGATACCTATGCATACTATTTAATTTTCTTTTAAATTTAAAATTATAAAAATGTCACTTTTTCCCGATTTTACAAAGGGGGAGGACTACTGAAAGTGTTCGTTATGACTTCAAATTTTCTTTCCAAATATGATTCCACAAGTTCAATAATATAGTATTTCTCTAATAGCTCTCATTCATACATTGTTCTTTTTTGGTTACAAGATGATTTTCTTTTACAAGTCTCATTCATACATTGTAGTCTTTACACTCTCATTTTTCTATTTTTCTTTTCACAAAAATACTTCACCCAATAAACCTAATTGCTCATGTACCAAAAAAATTAAAAACCTATTTGCTAATATCAAATAAAACTCTTTCCAAAGGTAGAAATGACCAGCAGATTACATTGTAAGTGGCACGTGATTGAGTCTCACAAGTCTTTCTTTTATGAAAAATAAAAACGCTTGTACATGGAAGATCCACGAACTACAAATCACAAAAGCAGCCACAAATTAAAATATACAGTAATAATTGTGAGAAAAATGGCCAATCAATAATAAGAACCATGGAGTGAAAACAAACAAGCGCATGGGAGGGGCAGTGTCGGTTGTTATTTGTTAACGCTGACGAATATCGACCACATCCACAATCATAAAATACACATTTCTCTACTTTAAAAGGGTATTGGAGCAACTTCTAATTCATCTATGTTATAAAATCATATGATAGCTTAAAGACTTATATGAAAAATTAAGGGTAAATTCGTGATTATTTCAAGTGATACATGTTTAGTTTCTCTTAAGTAAGGTTTTGAGTTCAAGTCTTGTAGATAGAAAAACCTTTACTAGGTTAGTTAGCCCTACCATGATGTGAATGTTTCCGGCACGAATAGAATTACATTTTGAATTGCTTAGCATTTGCGCTAAAATTTTAACATCATCAGAAGTTGAATTGCCCAGACCTTTTGCCTCTTTCTTTTTCTTCTTCACATCAAACATCTTACTCAACACAGCACACAATCACCGCCCCATCCGGATTCTTTTTTTTCTTTTAATAAAATGATCATCCTTTATGTTATTATAAGAATTATATAAGACATAAATACTCCGCTTAAAAATGCATTGTGAAACTCGTGTTCCATGTTAGTACACTTATTCTCATGGGGTTGAGTAGTTGACAAAATCTTTTTAAACCTTGATAAAGAGGGTCAGATTAGTGGACATCGATCTTTTCTGGTGGATACTAAACTGCACCTGTAAAATGATTACAACCATTTAGTTTTATTTTTTATAAACTCAAGTCACCACCACAAATTACAAGTGTCCTCAAATTTCTATTTAAAATGGTGTCTGCCCATCATTTTCGTGATAAATCTACATAGTGTAATAAAAAATATCTCTTTTGAAGCACATAATATGTGAGTACTATAAATGTTTAGTAGTTAATGCCGGCCGGATCCATAAATTTTCAGTCGGGGGCATATACAAAAACAAATTTATAATTTAAAAATTTACACCAAGCAACTTATAAAATTTCTTCTTTATCTCATTATTTTTCTCTGTTTATCTTGTCTTTTCTCACTTTCTACTGTATCATACAAAATAAAGTATTAAAGTTTAGTTGTATGAGGGCACTTCTGACTCTGTGGGGGAAATATAAGGCACTATATCTTAATAATATGCATATAATTTGTATAATACTTAAAAATTTAGTGGGGGCATTTGCCCCCCTAATGATGCAAGTGCATCCGTCCCTGATTAATGCAAGAATGACTTAGAGAATTTTCAACCTAAATCTAATATATAGCTTTCAATAAATTAGAGTTCATGCATAAGAAATGATACACTTTCATTCTCTATCTAAACTTAGGTGCATGCTTGGGTGCTGATAAATTCATGTGAGTGTAGGCTATAGGAGTGAGGTGGATCAGTAATATACGAACACTTAATATGATAAGTGCTGACAAGATCTTTTTTATACTATTCAGGATATATATGAGCCCAGCTGAATTATAGCTTACTAAATATACCCTCACCCTTTTTGATAATTATGTATGTGAAACTATGTTTTACCACTGTTACTATAACTTTTTAATGTATTGAGAATAGGGTGGCTGTGTTCATTCTTCCCTGTGTTCATTGTTCTTGCCCTTTTTAATAATTAGTGAGATTCATTGTTCTTGCCTTGAACTTCCATCAAATTTGTGGCTTGTGTTCGTTCTACCCTGTGTGCAAGTCGTGTGCAAGTTGTGAAGCTTTGTTCTTCCTTGTGTTACTTGTCCAATTCCAAAGATCCTGAACTGGGTTTTCTAATAACATATTAGAATCATCGTCAGCAATTTGAAGCAGCCACTACTAGAAAAAGGATTTTTCACATCAGGGTTTTCACATCAGTTGATTAAATACCTGATGTGAAAGGTAATGCGGTGGCAATTTCGAAATTACAGTGAACTTTTATAAGACTTTTCACATCAGTTGAGAATATGTCCGATGTAAAAAGTAATTAGTAAATATGTTTTGCATCGGTTGCTATAAAACCCGATGTGAAAGGTTAAAGCGGTGGCATTTTTGAAATTTTAATGAATTACTTTTCACATCAGGTATAATACAACCGATGTGAAAAGTCCCTCATGAATTACTTTTCACATCAGGTATAATACAACCGATGTGAAAAGTCCCTCATGAAGTACTTTTCACATCAGATATAATACAACCGATGTGAAAAGTCCTTCATGAAAATTAAACCCAAACACATCACAAACCTAGCATTCTCACACAGAAATCCAAAACCCGATCGTAGCCTCACCGCTCTCGCTGCATTCGCATCGTCGCCTCACCGCCACTACTCACCGCTCTCGCTGTCACCGGTCCTCGCTGCCGCCGCTCTCGCTGTCACCGGTCCTCGCTGCCGCCGCTCTCGCTGTCGCCGGTCCTCGCTGCCGCCGCTCTCGCTGCCTTCGCTCTCGCTGCCTTCGCTCTCTCACTGCCTTCAAGGACCTTGTTGTTAGCTTCATTACTTGCATTCACATTGTTTGCGGAACACAGGTTGCCCAAGAGCTATGACTATCACCAAATGCCCGCTCGCTTCATTCAGGTCTGTAATTCGTTACTTGCACTTATTGTTTACTTGTAGTATGCCTTCTTTATTTCCTGTTGTGAAGCTGTGCTCTCCACACCCAGAACCTAAATGCAAGCAATGAAGCAAATAGTGTATAGGGTACCTGATAGAGGGAATTTTCGTTGTGATTGTTGGAAGGGTTGAGTTCAGATTCAGTTTCTTCCTCATCATCGGAAACCCTAACTCTCTTCTTTTTACCCATTTTCGTAACTCAGTATTTCCTTGCTCGGTGGTTTAATTATATGAAGGAGTATGTATGTGCGATTGTAGTTATTGGTTTGGGTAGTTTGCATGATGTTATAGATTTAAGCTTCTTGCCACATTGTATAAAAAGAAAAGCTGCTCAAAATTATGTGACTGATCGATTGATTATCATGCAGATTTCAATATATGAAATTAATCCTCAGTGATATAAGAGAGATTTTTCTTAATAATTACTTTCTCTGTGAGGGCACAATATTTAATTCCAAGCTTGCATATGTTTGTTTACTTTTTTTTATAGTCCTGAAGCAGTAGAATGTCATGTAGTTAAACTAATTTACTCGGAGAATGGCAATGCAAAACGAAAGCAATTGGAATCAAATGCATTGGATGTAAGGCTGCTTGCTAGTTTTTTATGGCTTTATTTCTAATTATAACTTTGACTTTTGATTCCTTTGGGCTGAATTTTGATAAAGCGGCTATGAGATGTTGAACTGAACTCAAGTCTCTTTGAAAACCTCTAGCTAAAAATGCAATGTAATTTTTTTGTTTGTCAACTTTTCAGTTTGTATACCCTGCTTATACAACAATGTTGACGTTCTAAAGCTCTAGATGATTTCAAGACTAAGCTGGATCAATCACTAAACAATGGTGAAGGGTTCGCTTCATCTGTTCAAAGGTGGACTCAGTCCATTATGCTCGAGTTTGATAAAGGATCTGCTGGTAATTATCAGATAGGATTGTTCTAAATAGCTTATGCATTATCACCTGTTATTTATATGCATGTTTCACAGCTAACTAAAAATTGGGGTGCCAATGTTAGCTTGAGTGTCCATTTGCTTTTTGAGTTTATATTAGGTGTCATTCTCTCCTTGCCTTTATTATTTTAAGATGTACATTTTCCACTTCAAACTTATATGGGAACTGGATATTTAAAGTGAAGAAAATTGATGAGTATAACTAAGGATGCATCTTATTTGTCCATCCTTCTATATAAGTAAATTATCAGAGATAATGACTAGCTTCATCTGTGCGCAGTGCAAAATTATCAGATATAATGACTAGCTTTGAGGTGATATTGTCTCAAAAATGGAGATTAATTGGTTGAGCTGAGTCATATATTATTTGTTCCTGCAATATCTCCATCAACCACTAAATTAGAAGTATCTTTTGCAGACACAACTAGTCAAGGCATTGGCTGAGCCTGTTGAGTCCCTCTTTGAAGCAGGGGGAAAAGACACTTGTCTTTCTATCAGAAAACTTCTTAAACGTGAGACTGAAGCTGTTGTATCAGAATTTTCAACTTCCATTGCTGGTTTTGAGCTTGATGAAGAAACAATTGAAAGAATGCAACAAAGCCTAAGGGACCATGGAAGAAAAGTGGTGGAAAATAAAGCAAGAGAAGAAGCTGGAAAGATTCTTATTCGCATGAAGGATAGGTAACATCATTTTAAAGATGTCTATATTCATCTATTTGGTGAATCTTGGGTTTGCATTCTATAAATTGATTGATTGACTTAACTCAGGGGTTATAAGGATTGAAATAAGTCATGATGCTCTGCTAATTTTTGTATTCATTGATGCCTTTTGTTGGGATCGAATACCAGAAGCACAAGTTTCTGTAGGTTTGATCACATGATGTTTTTAGGTATTGTACTAAGTTCTACTAATGGGTGATTTCCAACCGTTTATTGGTTAGGCAGAGAGAGACATAAGATTTGCATTTATCTGATTAGAGCAGTACAGAAAGACTTGAGAAAACTTAATGGGAAACCCATAAAAAAGGTGTTGCTTTAAATGGTTTTACACTTAGATTTTGGTATTTGCAAGTGGTCCATGTAACTGATCCAATCAAACAAGATAAGGCTTGGTTGTTATTTGTTTCCATTTGTTTGTTTTGGGGGACACCCTTTGTTGTACTTGGCACTTTCCCTTGCTTTTATGATGAAAGAAATTGCTCTATTCCTATTTGATGTTATTCAGCTTTCAGATTGATTTGGTGGCTTACCGGCTTCTGTAATCAATTTCAAGTTCTCCACAATATTCAATCATGACAATGATTCACTACCTAGGGTTTGGACTGGGAAGGAAGATATCAGAGCAATTACAAAGGATGCTCGCTCTGCGGTAATTGATTGCAAACTTCAATGAATTGTTCTAGTTCTTTTAGGCTATTATGTTTTTTTTTTGCTGGGACCTTGGATGTTTATCTCTTTTTATTTTAATAAATTTTCATTCAAAAAAAATATGTATATTCAGGTCAAATTCTTGTAAAAAAAAAATGAAAAAAAATGGTTGAGCATTTACATCGGTTTTTAGTCTAACCGATGTGAAAGGTATACATTTCACATCGGTTTTTTGTCTAACCGATGTGAAAAGTATACATTCCACATCGGTTTTTTGTCTAACCGATGTGAAAAGTATACATTTCACATCGGTTTTTTGCCGATGTGAAATGTATACTTTTCACATCGGTTGGTTGACTGAACCGATGTGAAAGGTATATATTTCACATCGGTTGGCTGGCTAAACCGATGTGAAAGGTGTACATTTCACATCAGTTGGTTGACTTAACTTATACCTTTCACATCGGTTATAAACCCGATGTGAAAAGGTTAGGAGATACCACATCAACATTGTTTACATCGGATAAAAACCGATGTTAAAACTCAAAAATACCTGATGTGAAAACTAGTTTTTCTAGTAGTGAGCAAACTTCAAAAGATCTCCTCATCAGTGAAAAAGAGGAAAAAGAGAATCCTTTGTGAAACCGTGTGGTGTAAACTCAAGAACTATGCCTCCCCTCCCTATACAAGTAACTAGCAGCCCAAATAAGTGGTACTCAAATCCCAAATACAATACAAGAGAACAGTCACAGAATCACAAGAAGACAGCAAAAACAACTTACAGTGAAAGGAAATTGACACAACATAGGACAACCCCAACAACCCACAGGCATCAGAGAAAACAAACCAAGCTCAGATTGAAGAATGAAGCTTCATGGCGTGCACAAAGGAAACAGCAATCCGAACCCTAGCTAGAACCTTTATATGGAGCGGAGCCCAATCCACGATCGATGCAGATTCAGCAATGTATGGTGATCAATTCGAAAATCAGAGAAGAAGAACATAACGAACCCAGACGCTGAACCTTTATATGGAGCCCCAATCCACGATTGATGCAGATTCAGCAACGTATTGTGATCAATTCGAAAACCGAAGAATAGAACGAACCCAGAAGCTGAGGTGAATTTGGAAGAAGAGATAGAACCCTAAAACCAGAGGAAAAATGTAAAGAAGGTGAAAGAAGGTACATGGGGTTAGTTTATAATTACATTAAACTTAAAAGGTTGATTCAGAGTTTCAAGAAGTCTACAATATTATTAATAAATAATCCAAGTGTAATTTTCTTACTGGTACATGTCACTTCTGTATTTGACCCAAGAACTTTTTGCTTGTACCAGAGGAATTTCCCTAAACTTAAATAAAAAACTAATTGCTAAAGAAGCTTATGAAAATAACCTTGGAATGGTGCCTTGTTAGGGTTTTTGGAATATGGGTGATCTTGAAGGTTCTATTTCAGTGCTTCTAGTACCATTTTGGGTAACTAGGATGTCTACTTCAAGGATGCGCTTTATGGGAACTGTTTCGCAATGATAACTAGGCTACTGTGGTTTTGATTGCTAATAATAAGTTATGTCACATTGAGTTCGAGAATGGTAACAGCTTGTTGGCGCGGTTGCACGTTGTCAATTCAGTTCCGATAGAACTTAGTCTACCTTGGAAGGATGAAGAAATCAGGATAGAGAAGTGATCAGATAAAATTTGGTTGGCCATTACAAGGGTCCAAGCATTTGGACGAAGCTGGTAAGGGGCTATATTTGCATGTGTTAGAGAATAAAATTGTAACTGGTCAGTGGTCAACGTTGGAATTCATGAAAGATCCCTTGGAGCATGAGGAATAAATGTTCTCTCGAGTACTTTATTCCTTCAATAATCCTCAGAGTTAGGAGGATAAGAGTAACGACATTGTCAAACACTCGGGTCAACCATTTCCTTGGATGCAAAAAGAGTTACATGGAGCGCACATTTCACATCCTTGATCCATAATAATGTAAATTAGTAAGATCTTAATAGAGCAAAATTCAAGGGAGAAAAGACCAGGGTTCAAAAATCCCTCTAATCAGTGAATTAAAAACTCATCTTTAGTTTTAAAATGCTAATTAATGAAATTACAAGAAATCTTGACTTAATTTTTATTGCTAGTATCCACAATATTCTTCAGTGGAATCAATACAAAAAGTAAAGGAAAACAAAAAAATTTGACATATCATACATGACATGTTAAGTTGGGGGATTCTGTTTTGACCAGCCTAAAAGACTCAATAGCATCTTAGACGGCTCAATTGTCTCGCAACTAAGTGAGAACCACAGAGGTAGACAAGATGACCTAATTAAGGAACATTTCATCCCAGTTGAGACCGATCGGTCATATGATAGCATGCTTACTATAACAATCACGCAAGGCTGCCTTGGGAAAGCCACTATTTCAGAATTCCTTCTCTACAAGGACTCATATTCCTAATTAATGACTTGTAAAGACAACGATGGTAGAGTTTGAGCCTATAAGTACATGTGTTGTCGTCCACTTACATTGCGCGTTGCTCAATACGCTAAATTTTGAGTTCCTCTAGACTATGAAGTTCCATTTTTACTCTTTCATTTACTTGAACGTCAAAGTGTCTTATGCAGGTACACCCCTCATCATATTTATGCAGCTCCGCCGTGCAAGCAGTCCTTCAAAGCCACATATCACCACCCAGTGGCGGAACTTCATCAAGATTTATGGGGGAGCTCAAATAAATTTAAATGTATAAATTTTGAAATATTTTGTTAACAATGAAAAAAATATTTCATAGAGAATCATATAAAGTGTTTTAATTTATATATTGATATATGATATTATATACTAAAATCAAAATCACATAAAGTGTTGCTAAGCATAATGAAATAACTAAATTTTCTTACATAAAGTAGCATAATCAAAGCCCAAGTTAAAAAAATTGGTACTGTGATGTTGACATAAGTTTTATATTTTTTTCTTGTGTATTAAATTGCTCTCACAATTTAAACTCGTGTGTGGTGAAAGTTAAATATATTTTCAAAAGTGGGGCTCCTAAGAATCAAACACTCAACATATAATTTAAACAATAACTTTTTACCACTGCAACTGACACTTGTTAGGTATTATATATGTGATTTTACATAGTATAATATATATCCTATATACTAAAATATTTTTTTGCCAAATCTCTGAGGAGCTCCTTATGTCAACCTTAAGGTCCGCCACTGTCACCACCGAAAATAAGAAGAAGCGAGTAATCTCATTTTTAGGAACAACACAACACTCACAATACATTCAAATCTATCGCAATATACTCAATGATTATATAGTCGGCAGATCCTCATGGGGGACTATAGCTATCTTATCTTTCTCGTACAGGATAGTTTCTCCTTCTAAGTTTTGACTTGTGTTTGCTTTAGCAGTCAATCTTGAATTGCGATAAATTGTGGACATCTTACACCTTGGGTTGGTGAGCAGAAAGCACAGGGTTACTTTGGCTTTATTGTGAAGCCAAGTCAATCCATTAACTCTAGTTCCATAATAATGCAAACCAATTGCTCAGGGGCTACCCTTTAGTTATCTATGTGGGGGTCATAGTCCAATACTCCAATGTCTCGCTTTCATGTTGCAAGTTGTGATGCAAGTGGCACATTGCCCCCACCTTTTTTTAACTGCGGGCCGAGCAATAATTTATAATTACACGAATCTTGTTGAGGAGTGTTTTGAAAGCACTAGTTACAAAATTAAAATGGGCTTTTAGCCCCGCATTATCATAAAAAAAGTTACAAAATTAAAATTAAACAAAATATTTATTAAAGTTATATATTGATTGCTGAATGGTTATATTTATAATAAAATTTTCTTTTCCATTTTTTATATATCACCAACGGGTATCATTACATATCTCATTCACATTTACCTAATTATAGTACCCACTTTTGTTTTTGTCATCACTGACACTTTTCATAAAGATTTAGGATTAGGTTTGGCGGTAAAGATCAAATTACAAACATATTTTAGTAGGTTAACATTTTCATATGTATTTAATTCATTCTTAGATTTCAAAAAATTTAGTGTATAGTTTATATTTCATTTGCGATTTATAAATTCTCAACAGTTACAATACTTCTGCATATACCACATTTTTTCCTATATCTTTTTTTTTATATATTAGATATTACATCAATCACTTATTTCTTATCTCATCATTTCTCTATAATTCTTATTGTGGTGTACACGCCCTACATGGGTGTCTACCAAACATTGCGAGTGTGGGTGTTGGAAGAGGCGCGGTAGAACTAGAGGTGGAGCTTGCGACAGAGTTATGGCGCAAAGCTTGCAGCGCAACACGGAGTCTGTCGCAGATCCTGCAGCAGAGCTTGCGAGGATGCTAGTTACAATAACAAATGCCGATAGGACTAGGATGGAGGAAAGTGTAGCGAAGGTAGTGGCTGAAGTGGTGAGTGACATAGGCAACAAAAAAAAAAGGGAAGAACAAATTCTCACATAGAAGAGACAAAACTGACATGTGAAATTCACTTATTTGAGTGATATAACACCTATTTTGACATAAACTTACCTAACGTGAGAAAACTCTTTTACGAAGAAAAAGAAGTCTCCTCCCTAGTAATAGGACCCCAAAGGGGTGGTGGGGGTGGTGACTGCTCAGAGTTGTTTTCCCTTGCCAGGGTTTCTCTCAAGGGAACATAGTGCCCTTTTTTAACAAGGAAAGAATTTCATCTTGGGCATTTCCCACCAAAATGTAAACTTCTCTCTCGCCTCTTGACTTAGGCTCTGACCCTCAGACTGAGAAGAATAACCCTTGAATCCTTTTTCCAAGATTCCATGATAGATTTGGTCAATTGGAAGTTCTTAATATAGATGTACCCTTAAGAGCCACCATCAAACGAAATTAATATCTCTCCAAAAAAATAAATTTAACCATTTTCATGTGCTGAGTGTCAGTCCAATTCTTTGGCTTTATTATGCCATGACCCATGATGACAACGATGATAAAAGCCCTTCCGTTCTACTTTTGCATCATCTAATTGGATCTTAGGTTTCTTTACATACTCTCTGAGAAGTGCTGATTGGCTTAATGGGAGCAATTGGGAATGAGGATTTGGTATAACTTGAACTTTGTTCCCAAGAGTTTAATGTTTGTTTTCCTGTGAGTTTATTTTATCATTTTAATTTTTTTACTGTTCCAAAGACAGTAACAGCTCAACACAGGCTGTCTATAATTATTCTTCGCCTTTCCAAAATAATCCAAGCATGAGCATTTATTTAGATTTCCATGTCAAGTTTCAGTTTAAAGACAACCTACAAAGCCACATGCCCTAATTAAGGTAAACAAACATCCCGTACTAATTAACCAGTAACTTATATGCAACTTGGAAATAGGTTATAAATTTTTGTAAATTAAAGAGTATGCAAAATTTACTTAAAAGGTAAATAGACAATAATTGGCTTTCAATTTTGTGATATTGCAGGCACAAGATCTAACACCAAAATCATTTGCAAGAGGGAAATACTTCTGAAATGACTTTTTAAAAAAGTATGAAGTTTTGAAAATATGATTGCTTGTACAAGCATGTAGCGTTGAATTATCTTTGAAAATTCTTTTAAAAATCAATTTTAGGAACAAAAATTTATGAGTAGCTTCTTGTTTTGGCCTACCCAAATGATCACACAACCATAGTGTTGTTCATAAGACTCACGAACACGTGAAAACCGTGTTATTCGACCAAAACGATAAAAGACAAAGTGAGCACTCGTTCAAATGTAAACCAGCCAAACATATGGCTAAGCTATTGGTAGTCGGAATCAAGACAACCTAGTAAATGTTAGGTATTGTAGCTCCCAAGTTTGTAATCTCAAACCCAACCTAAATGAAGAGTTAGAACCAATCAGTCAAGTTAGTTGTAACTCCTTAACTATATACCATCTTAATTAATGCACTCCAAAATTAATTAGGTAATTACACCTTTAACAGCCCATTAAACTCGTGATAAACACCAAGCCTGTAATCCAAAAGATTAAAAGTTCTTCAATCATTAGAGAATTCTCTCAAAGTGTTTTCACTTACTTTATCGGAGTGTCATTTATATGTACTTTGACGGTTGTAGATTTTTATTACTTCACTCTACTCTCGGCATCTTTCACTACCGTGCATCGCCATACACTTACCTTAGTTACATGTTTTGTACTTTGTGGAAGAATACTAAAAGGAATTCTGAACAAGAAAAAATTAATCAAACTAGGTTTTTCCCTTAAATTATTAGAATTTCTCCTTTATGTTTCTGATTAAATTATTAAATGAAAATAGGGAATACATGAAAGAGCCAACCCAACATTAAGAAAATGACAATGGCAAAAGAAAAGAAAATGACAAGGTTATAGCAACATACAAGCCGGTCATTAAATTGAAAATGGAAGATGCCAGCGCAGTTGCTCTCTATTTTTGTCCATCGTACACTTTTTTCATGTACAACCATCATCAAGCATCCACCAAACACAAGCGTACTAAAAGGGAATTTGGTGTCACGCACAATTATCACAAAAAGCTGCTAACCCAACTACCCTATGTTATTCACATTTCAAAGTCACTCTCAAATCTCAATAATCAGAATGAGATTGGAAGAGGAAAAAATATAATACGAATGTGCAAATAAATAATAATAATAATAATAATAGTAAAGAGTAACTGAAATGAAAAAGAAAATATGGTGTGAATGAACTAGGTTTTTGATTTTCTTAAGTGTAAAAAAATTTGAGAGTGTTAAATTTTACCATCTCACCATTAATTTTTCAGTATATTATAAAACAAAATTATGTCAATACTAAGATGATAAAATTTGACACTCAAATTTATGTACACTTGCGAGAATCCTCACCGAATGAAATACTCCTCTTTTGTACTTAGTATTTGAGTGCAAGTTTCCATCCATCCATATCACAACAGGGATTATTGATGTAATAGGCACGTGTTCCTATTTATTTTTTATGGGATCAAATTTTACTTTTTTCGTTGAGAAAAAAAGAATAAATTAGGGCTGTCCAGAACTTTTTTGGCTGACCGAACCTGCCCGGCCCGCTGCAAAAAAAAGGCCATTCGAGTGTGTCGGTTCGGTTCACGGGTTCACCGGTGCAAAAAATCGGGTTTTGGTGGTTTATTTCGGTCGGTTTGGGCTCATAACTGACCGAACCAGGTATAAGAAAAAAAAAGGCCCAGCCCAATACCCCACCCAACCCTATTGACCAAAACCCTAACCCTAGCCATATAAATATGTTCTTAGTTCTGAATCTGATTCATCACCACCTCTCTTACTCCAGCCGCCACCGCCTCTCTCACTCCAACCGCCACCACCTCACAAGCCACAACCCTAAGCCGCCATCAACAACCTCTCAAGCTTCAACCCTCAACCGCCACCTTCTCTTCCTCTCCAACCGCCACCATCTAACAAACCTCAACCCTCAACCGCCACCTCCTCCTCCTCTCCAGCCGCCACCACCTCACAACCCTCAACCCTCAACCGCCGCCACCTCTTAAACCTCAACCCTAGCCTCCAACGATCGTGTTCCATTAGCCACAGCTCGCACCTCCTTCTCCTTCTCTGAGATGGAGAAAGCGATCTCCGTCAACCTTCGACGTCGACGGTGAAGAAGGTTGTAGATGCTAGAGGGAGGACATGCAGCACTACCGCGATGAAGATCCTCATTGATTTCTTATTTCTCAATAAATCTTTTCTGAATATGGTATTTTTTTTTGTATTTTTTGAGGTATTCATTCATCTTCTGAGTTAATTTGTCAAGGAAGTCTGAAATTTTATGTATTTTGGATGTTATGTTCTATAATTTTCCTGGAACTCCTCTCCTCCTCTCTCTTTTTTGTGATTTTTTTTTTCTGGATCTTTAACCGTGCGATCCGACCGATGTAAACCGCTACCCGACGAAACCAAACCCGACAAATCCGATGCTGCTCAGCGGACGGCGGCGGGCTGGTGGTTTGGTGTAATTTCACCAGACCAAAACCGGTGTTTGGGCCCGAACCCGCCCGTAACCGACCGGTGGACAGCCCTAAAATAAATTATCAAATTTATTTAATTTTTAAGAGGTTTCATAAAAAAATATTAGAGTCAAATTTAATTGAAAGACTTAAAATAACAAAATTAATGTGATAATATGAAAAATCATAAAATTATATGAAATGACAATTTCCTCCGGAAGGCTTTGCATTCGATCACCTCCTAGGTTGATCGACTTGCGTCCCACCTGACCAAGCATAAAGTCGACCGCCTCCTATTGATTAACCTCTAGCACGATCCGATTGGACCAACCGATAACCCACGAGGGTAAGATTCTCATCACCTCACCCATTCCATCACTGTTTGTAGGACTTAGCTGCAAGGGGTAGGTGTGAGGCTCAATGTCTAGTCCTCACTAATGAGAAACACTTGGTCGTTAGATCACTACAGATACCTAGTGACTCAGAGGGATCCAACGCTCCATTTTGCACCTAGATTTTAGGCACTTCTGACACCCTATGAGTTACTCCTACCCTACAAAAGACTCTCTCACAAGAGGGGGTAGGTTCGCTATCTATTCTTCATAGTTCATATCTAAGAGATTTTACTGAATAGATCAGCCACTAACTTAGGCATCATAATGTCTTCGTAGCCCAGGGACCCCTCTCAAGCTCAAACACAACACTCAAACCCCTAGTTCATCCTCATCACCCCCGCCATAGAAGCTCTTCCTAGCAAAGATTCAACCGCTTCCTTCCTCAATCAGCACCTCCCTAGATGATTTTATAAGCTACTGCGATGACAATTGCTCCATCTACTTATATACCATGGATGGAGTCATGGAGACAAAATATGTAAATTCTTATATATTTAACATTATGTTATGAATGAAAAAACATTAAAAAATGCAAATGATAACTTTTAGTATTTTCCATTTCCTAAAAACCAAACTAAGAGCCTACTTGTCTAATTTAGGCTTGTTTCCAATGCACAAAATGAAAATGAGTGTAAATCTTGCAAACAAGCTAGGTCAATACAGTTTTAATTCTGAAAAAAAAAACCATTTACCTAGAAGGATAAATAACAATTTCTCAAAAGACAAAAAATGAGCTCTATACAAATAAATAAACACAAATAAAAATGCAAGGTCAATGGTGTGAAGGATAATCAAAATAATCATTTTATCTCTTATTCACAAAATTCAGAATTGATTGAACATGACACCTTTTTTTTATTGATAGGATTAAATAAAAAAAGAAAGAAAATAAAAAAAAAAAATGAGGGAAAAAAAGGCATTGCTATTCTCCCCTAGAAGAAGGAGTCCAGGGCGTCATATCCATGGGGTAACTCCCCAACACTCGCAAGAACGACGTGAATTCCTGCACCTCCGCCAAAGCATTCTGCGCCCTAACCTCCGCCATCGACGCCTCGAAATCCACGTAAAACAGATACTCAAAGTGCTTCGCCGTCCCCACATTCGCATCATCCACCAGCCGAATCGGCCGGTTCCGGTGCGGCCGCGACTCAATCTTCGTCAAACTGATATTCCGAAATGCAAACGCCGATAGCACCTTGAACAACACCGAAGTCCCTTTATCATGCGCGAACACAATGCTCGTCTTGAACGGCCGATCAGTCCGTGGAATTATCGGTTCCCGTGCCAGCATCACGAATCGGGTCACGTTGCTCGGGTCATCTTGGATCCCATCCGCCATCACTTGTAATCCGTATAGCTCCGCCGCGCGTGCGCTTGCTATGGCGGCGGTGTCGCGGAGGTTGTTCGCCGCGATGTATTCCGCTGCTCCCGCTGTGTCGTCGACGGCCTCACGCGCCACGTTGAGGCCTAGTTTGGTTAACGTGTGCTCGCACTGGGAGAGTGCTTGAGGGTGGGAAATCACGCGCGTGAGATAGTCCTTGCGGACTCCGGGGAGGGCGAGGAGGCAGTGGTGGACTGGAAGTTGGACTTCTCCGACGATGTGGAGGCGGTGGCGGAGGAGGAGGTCGTAGTTACGGTGGATTGAGCCGCCGAGGGAGTTTTCTACTGGTAGGACAGCGCGGTCGGCGATCCAAAGCTCCACCGCCTGGAACGCTACCTCGAATTGGTCACACGGGATGGCCTCGCAGTTCGGGTAAGCCTTCCCCGCCGCAGCCTCGGAATACGCGCCGGGGACGCCCTGGTACGCGACGCGGAGAGTCGAGCCGTGCATCGGAGCCGGCGCGAGGTCGGAGATTGTCAGCGGCTTCGGCTGGATCGCTTTGATTTCTCCGGCGAGGTTTCCTATAGGAACCAGCTGAAGGTCTGCCTTGGCGGATTTGTGGCCGTTGACGGTGGCGAGCTTGTCGGCGGCGCTGCCATTTTGGTCAGTCGGAGATTGCTCCTGGGAAACAACCTTGCTGGCTAATATGGCGCAGGAGCTTTGCCAGTCGGCTCGGCTTGTTCCGACTCCGTAGCTACCCGGTTCGAGCCGGTAACCACATTTCACGGTGAACCGGACCCGGTTCTGGGAAAGTTGAGGGCGAATGATAGGGTTGAGTGTGGTGGAAGATGAAGGCGGTGATAGAGACTGCATATTGAAATGGAAAATTGGGTAGTGTGTGGTTTTTGTTTGGAGAATTGGGAGTGTTGGTTGGTTGAACTTTGAAGCTTGGTTTTCTGATTTGTGTAAAAGAAACCTGAAGCTGAGAGAAAATGGTTTGGTTAATGGGGTTTATATATTATTGGATGAGAAGCTGCATACTACATACCAAGTCTTGAAGGGATGCTGCTGATTGAGGTCATTTGGTCAAAATCGCACACCTACCCCCTTATCTAGCCATACACTCACCTACATGTATTTTTTTATATATAAAAATATGGGGTATATATATATATATTTTATATTTATAATTTTATATGTATATAATGCTGGTTCTACGTTTCTTCCTTGGTCATCATATCTTTATCCTCAAATAAGTTTTACACCATCATTCAATCACATCCCTCCATTTTGTTAGTTCACAATTAATTTTAAATTTAATAATATCTAAAATAGAAAATGGAAGGTTGTTATTGAATGATGGTACACCGTCGGTGCATAAAAATTAATCTCTTAATTTTATATAGAAATTTTAAAAAAATTTGATAATACTTATGAATCATTAATTGTAGAGCTGGGATTTCCGATGGATACAATCTTGATTTTTTTTTTTTGAAAGATGCAATCTGTTGACTTCAGTTTTGTGTTGATGATAATAATAATTATTATTTATGCTAAGTTGCTAACTATTAATTATGAATAATGTTATCTTCACACCTTAAAATGAGGTGGAAAGAGGTGGAGGAGGAGAGAGATAGGAAGAAGAGAAAAAGTAAGAAAGAGAAAATATAAGATATGATAGATGATAAGATGAGAGAGCTAGAAATAAAAATAAGTGGAAATGAAGTGTATAAAAAAGGAGGTGTGTATATATCATTGTTGATTAATTATAGACTTACTTCTTTTAATATGACTAAAATATTATAAATTTAATTAAAAAAATTAATATCAATTCCAAGTTGGAAAACATTAGAAATAATAAAATTAAACTAAGTAATATTTTTATACATAACAATTATAAATTACAGAAAATAAAAGTTAGTAAATGACACAATATTATAATATTAGAGAGTTAATGAATATTAATGAAGAACGTTAATGAATTGGATAATGATAGAGTGCACGAGGAAGTGGGCACGATGGGAGCACGAGACAGTTTCTGGCTGTTTAAAACCGCCAGAAATGTGTAACGCATGCGGGTTTTTCTGGCTCTGCATATTAGTGGCGGTTTAAAACCGCCAAAACTGTGTAAATTCGCGTTTTTTTCTGGCACCGCAAATCTGTGGCGGTTTTAAACCGCCACTAAATGCTGCTTGTGCACTCTCGTGCACAAAACTGTCGTACTAAATAGCACTGCTCCATAATGAATTAATATGAATAATTTTTTTTAGCCAAGGTATTCACATCGCTGATAACTATGAAATTGATTTATCAACACACATTAAGTGCATTAAGTGGTAGGAGACTGTCTAATGAGTTTTTTCCCATTCAGAATAGTTGAGATGAATCGAATACGTAAGGGTGAAGTGTTGAACTACTGATTATGGCACTTGATTAATATGAGTTAACTTTAAGAGCTGGAAAAAGAGTTTATTGATATTTTGTAAACTAAAACTTGTTAGTTATTAGTAATTTGATAAATATTAATTTGCAAAGATATCTCCACCACCTTAATCACGAAAACGCATAGAGCAAAGACCCAAAAAGTAGATTGTTCAACAAATCTTTATCGAATCGACCAAGGCATCACTATTGTTCCTCATGCACACTAGAGTCGGGAAAGGAAAGCAATGAGACATCTTCAATTTTATGAAAGAAAAATCAAGGAAATTGTCAAATCGCTTGAACATAAAAGGGTTTTCAAGTAGTGCGAGGTCTGAGTAAACCCTTTCTCTGGAGGCTCCATAGAATAAAAACCTAAGATATGAAACTCCTAACCCAAATAGCCTGAAACGCAAGGGTTTATGGGGATGGCGTGGTACTTGAAGGTGTAGAGGTTCAGTTGGTTAGGGTTTTGTGGGGCTAGTCAACGATGGAGCGGTGTTGCAAGGCTATTTAGTGGGCTTAAGGGAAGATCCGGGGGGGGGGGGGGTTGTGGGGCGAGCTCGGTTAATGGTGTTTTATGGATTGGTGGGGGCTCAGTGGCTGAAATGTTTTGTGGGTGTGGAGGGTCGTGATATGGTTAATTATGACACAAATGGCTGGTGAGTGGAGTTTGCGGTAATGGAACAATAGAGTGAGGTTGAAGAAGGGTTCACATGATAGTGTTATGTGTGTTTGCATTCGATTGGAAAAATGGGAGAGAGAAGGGTGTGGAGGGTTGAACCAAAATCAGGTGGAGCCATGGACACAATCATGCATGAAAGTTGGTATTAGGGTTTAGGGAAGAGGAAGATGAAGAAACAAAAATTGTTGAAAAAGAATTGAATTGACTAAAACGGGTGCAAAATGTCCAATGGATGACATTTAATCTAATTGTGCCCACCATATTGCTGGTGACTAGGCCAAAAATAGATCATGCATGTTAGTACTATGACATCAAACGAACTTATTTAAAAAAAAAAGGCTAAAAAACAGTTTTTCCTTGATGTATCAACTTTTTGCAATAGTCGCCCCTACTCTTTTTTTTTGGTCTACGTTTGTACTCTCGATGTTTCACAAATGTGCATCGTTTGCTCCTCCGTAACTTTGACGTTAAAAAATGGACGATGTGGCTGTTAAATGACACGTAGGATGCCTACGTGGCGTGACACGTCATTAAACAAAATTTAAACTTTGGGAAAAGGGGCTAGAGGTTCGAACACAAGACCTTGCACCTGCAAAAGTGCAAACTTTACCAATTGAGCTACATAGTCAATTGTTAAAATAACGAATGAATTTGTATTTATATTATGCATTTTTCATCATCCTTTTCCTACCTATCATCTTCTTCCCCTTGTTCTTCATACCCAAAGTGAAGATTTTGAAGAAAACTTGCGAGTTCTCAAGAATCATCACAACGAAGAAGAATTGGAATTGAAATTGAATCTTTCTTCCCCTGTTTCCGCATCTCAGCCAAGCCTTCACAAAGTAGAAGAATGCAGAGGATTGTACTCGCTGAAATCTCCGCCGACACAGGTTGGGGAAGTTGAGCCGATCAAAGTCGCCTCTGAGCTTCTTGGATCTGGATCTGAGATGGGGTTAGGTGGTTAAAGCCAAGAAGAGGTAAAGTTGTTTGTTGATCAAAGCCTATGTTGGATAACCCGTTTGCAATTACATGGGTCATCGATGTTGAGGAACCATCTGAGAACAAAGGATGGACTGAAGGTGAAGAGGAGTATAAGGAATTTGGGGGAGAAGGAGGATACGAACAGGGTGTTGGGAATTCAAGTGTGAGTAAAGAAGTCCCACATTGGAAGATTAGAAGAGTGAGGAGCACTTTATAAGTGAGAGGACTCATACACCTAATGCCTTAAAGTTTTGGTTTATAGGAATGGCGTGGTACTTGAAGGTGTGGAGGTTCAGTTGGTTAGGGTTTTGTGGGGCTAATCAACGATGGAGCGGTGTTGCAAGGCTATTTGTTGGGCTTAAGGGAAGATCGGGGGGGGGGAGGGGGTTGTGGGGCGAGCTCGGTTAATGGTGTTTTATGGATTGGTGGAGGCTCAGTGGCTGGAATGTTTTGTGGGTGTGGAAGGTCGTGATCTGGTTAAAAGGGTTTTCAAGTAGTGCGAGGTCTGAGTAAACCCTTTCTCTAGAGGCTCCATAGAATAAAAACCTAAGATATGAAACTTCTAAACCAAATAGCTTGAAATGCGAGGGTTATGAATTATATAAGAGTTATGGTTTTGGTTTATAGGAATGGCGTGGTACTTGAAGGTGTGGAGGTTCAGTTGGTTAGGGTTTTGCGGGGCTAGTCAACGATGGAGCGGTGTTGCAAGGCTATTTGTTGGGCTTAAGGGAGGATCTGGGGGGAGGGGTTGTGGGTTGAGCTCGGTTAATGGTGTTTTGTGGATTAGTGGGGGCTTAGTGGCTGAAATGTTTTGTGGGTGTGGAGGGTCGTGATATGGTTAATTATGACACAAATGGCTGGTGAATGGAGTTTGCGGTAATGGAACAATAGAGTGAGGTTGAAGAAGGGTTCACATGATAGTGTTATGTGTGTTTGCATTCGATTGGATAAATGGGAGAGAGAAGGGTGTGGAGGGTTGAACCAAAATCAGGTGGAGCCATGGACACAATCATGCATGAAAGTTGGTATTAGGGTTTAGGGAAGAGGAAGATGAAGAAACAAAAATTGTTGAAAAAGAATTGAATTGACTAAAACGGGTGCAAAATGTCCAATGGATGACATTTAATCTAATTGTGCCCACCATATTGCTGGTGACTAGGCCAAAAATAGATCATGCATGTTAGTACTATGACGTCAAACGAACTTATTAAAAAAAAAGGCTAAAAAACAGTTTTTCCTTGATGTATCAACTTTTTGCAATAGTCGCCCCTACTCTTTTTTTTTGTCTATGTTTGTACCCTCGATGTTTCACAAATGTGCATCGTTTGCTCCTCCGTAACTTTGACGTTAAAAAATGGACGATGTGGCTGTTAAATGACACGTAGGATGCCTACGTGGCGTGACACGTCATTAAACAAAATTTAAACTTTGGGAAAAGGGGCTAGAGGTTCGAACACAAGACCTTGCACCTGCAAAAGTGCAAACTTTACCAATTGAGCTACATAGTCAATTGTTAAAATAACGAATGAATTTGTATTTATATTATGCATTTTTCATCATCCTCTTCCTACCTATCATCTTCTTCCCCTTGTTCTTCATACCCAAAGTGAAGATTTTGAAGAAAACTTGCGAGTTCTCATCCAAGCCTTCACGAATTAGAAGAATGCAGAGGATTGTACTCGCTGAAATCTCCGCCGACGCAGGTGGGGGAAGTTGAGCCGATCAAAGTCTCCTCTGAGCTTCTTGGATCTGGATCTGAGATGGGGTTAGGTGGTTGAAGCCAAGAAGAGGTGAAGTTGTTTGTTGAACAAAGCCTATGTTGGATAACCCGTTTGCAATTACATGGGTCATCGATGTTGAGGAACCATCTGAGAACAAAGGATGGACTGAAGGTGAAGAGGAGTATAAGGAATTTGGGGGAGAAGGAGGATACGAATAGGGTGTTGGGAATTCAAGTGTGAGTAAAGAAGTCCCACATTGGAAGATTAGAAGAGTGAGGAGCACTTTATAAGTGAGAGGACCCATACACCTAATGCCTTAAGGTTTTTGGTGAAAGATGTGGCGTCCAATCCACTTTGGTGTGCTTATGTAAGCCCAATGTGATCCCCCGGTTTATCCTCTTGCGGCCCAATAGTGGTATCAGAGCCGATGGTTAGTACGATCATGGTGACGACTCCTTGTGTTGAAAGTCTTCCTAGCAATGGTGGTTAGGCAACGTGTCCCGTTGATGGAGATCCAACGGCGGTGCAAGTGATTGGAGGTTTCCGCTTGAGATGGACTCACACTTGAGGGGGAGATTGTTGGGAATTCAAGTGTGAGTAAAGAAGTCACACATTGGAAGATTAGAAGAGTGAGGAGCACTTTATAAGTGAGAGAACCCATACACCTAATGCCTTAAGGTTTTGGGTGAAAGATGTGGTGTCCAATCCACTTTGGTGTGCTTATGTAAGCCCAATGCGATGATCTCCCGGTTTATCCTCTTGCGCCCCAACACAGGGTAAAGATGAATTTGATGAAGATGCAGGGGGGATAAGATGAAGAAGGAGAAGGGGAAGAACTTTTGATACAAGGTTCAAGAACTTCCATTAACTCACCTTTGAAGGGATCTGATTGAAGCTCTGTGCTGCTGAAAAATTCAATCATAGCTTCTAAAATTAGACCTGTGTCTTTATAAAATTGAAGAACTGGAAGGTGAAAATTTACGACCAAAAGAAAAAAATAAAAGAAAAATATGTTTCAACATGAAAGGATGGAAGAAATTTTAAAAAGACAAATGGAGAAAAAAAAACACAATCTGAAACGCAAATCGAGGTGAGGAATAAGCATGATATATTGGAATTATGTGGGTAGGAAGAACAAAGGGGAAGATGAAGAAGGATGATGAATAAGTATAATATAAATATAACTTCATTCATAATATTACCAATTGATTATGTAGCTCAATTGGTAAAGTTTGTGTTTTGCAAGTGCAAGGTCTTGTGTTCGAGCCTCTAGCCCATTTTTCCAAAGTTTAAATTTCGTTTAATGATGTGTCACGCCACATAGGCATCCTACGTGCACATTTGTGAAATATCGAGGGTACAAACGTAGACAGAAAAAGAATACGGGCGACTATTGCAAAAAGTTGATACATCAGGGGCAAGTGCTTTTTAGCCTAAAAAAATGATAGACAAAAAATGTTGCAGAATTTATTGAGAGACCAATTTAAATTTCACTCTTTATTACAACATTACACAACAAGAAATGGTCATTTAAAGTCAATGTTAACTCTTTATCTTCATCTAACAACAACTCACTTAATTTTAGTGACGGTTGAACCGACGTCACTTAGCGTCGGCTTACCAACAATTAATGTCATTTCAAATGAATGCTAACATCATATGCCAATGTAGCGTCTGACTACCATCAATTAGCGACTACTAGGAGCCGATGCTACATTCACTTGCCAACTTAGTTAATGTTAAGTTGGTACAACCAATTTCATAGGCTCGAATGTTAGTGTCACCCTAGCTGGCGCTTATTGTCATTGATTTCTTCGCTCATCTTCCTTATAAACCTCTTTCTCTCTCACTCCCTCTCTCTCTCTCTCTCTCGGTCCCCAGCTTCCTCCAACAACCCTCACCCTCCATCTAGCGACACTATGATCCGCCCCCTCTTTCCTCCTTCACCACAGTCACCCTCACAACCTCTCACTCATCCTGATCTACCACCCTCACCCTCCTCTAACGACTTTCACCCTCCCTTCAATGCCACCTAATGCTTCACTCTCCCTCATCAGCCACCTCCCCTCTCCCTCGACTACCATGTCTGTCTCCCTCCTCCATCTGCAACCCTACTCCACTTCCGATACCTACCGGCTCAAAGACTCTGAAGTATCAAGCAAATGACTATGACTCGTCATATAATTGTATTGTAGCGTAGGTTGTGATCTACACATAAAATGATAAAGATTTTTCTGTATATTGATTAGCATCGGCTAGGGAAACAACAAGATTCATAGATATTGTCAACCACAACGATCAACACTAAAGAAATGATAATAGTATGATTGTGACACCCCATTTTCCGATTAGTAGAATATTTATTAATTTAATTATTATTAGGTTATATAGTGATTTGAATAAATAGGTGATTTTACTATATAATAAGGGGATTATGAGATTTTATTATATAATAAGGTAATTAAGTGATTTTATTAGATAATTAGGTGATTATGTGATATATGGAGTGAGTAAATTATTTAAATTGTATATGAGTGATATATGTGATTATCATTTAAATCTTATGTGATATAGTATAAGATTTAGATAAATAAGGGTTTTAGATTTTAAGTGAGTAGTTGGGAGTGAGGCCCATTGTAAGACTATTTAAGGGTTAGAAGTGAATTAGAAAGGGAGAAATCAGAATTTGAGAATTGGAGAAGTTAGTAGAGCAGAAGAAAAGAAGCGTGAAAGAGAGAAGGGGAGAAAAGAGAAGAAAAACCTAGACTTTGATCTTCAAGAGGTAAGGGTTTGGATTCATGTTCTATGGATTAGTATGATAGTGGGTAATGATAGGAAGCGTGATTTAGAAACCCTAGGATGCATAAATTCCCAAATTGAAATAGTTAGGGTTTGATTTCAAGATGAATTTTGGGGGTAGAAGATAGGCGCCCATGATGCGCGGGTTGCGCGCGGGGAATTTACGAGCTCTTGAACCCTATTTCGAGCTGTGTTAATGAACGAATTTGAAAACGTAGTCTTCATAAAAGTTGTATCCCTTTCTGTTATAAAACTTTTGTCGCTGATTTCACGTCATTCCGACGTTTGTAGCTCCAGTTATATGCGTTTTAGTGAGGATATGTTAAGCTGTCTCGTTTCTCACGAACTGCTGTTAGTGTTAAATTTCTCCTGAATTTTGTACTTCGAATTTCGACTAAATTTACAGGGATTTACAAAACGTGTATAGGAAACCATGATAAAAATATTGAATTTTTATGAGTGAATTTGAGGTATTTAAAAATTCGCCTAGGTTGCTGTACAGTTTATAACCGTTTTGAATAAAATTAGTCATTTTAGGTGCAAAAGTTGTTTTCGAAAAAATATGTGGTGCGCTCGCGTGGTGATGTGCAAGGCGCGGTGGCGCGCGGCCATGGCGAGGGTTGCGTGCGAGGAAGGTGGCGCATGTAGGTAGTGGTGTGTGCGGTAGCGCGCGCATGAGGGGGGTGGCGCAGGAAGATGGCGAGTTTTTAGGGGAAAAATTAGGAAAAATCCAATTTTTGTATAATAGTTGCAGGATCTGTCATATATGAATTATATCTAATTTATATCTGCTTAATAGTTCATTATATGGTGTCGTTTCTGAATTGATGTTACGTTTGAGATGCTAAGTTGTATAATTGATAACATGTAATATGTGTTTTGTGCAACTGGTGATGAGGTGATGAATATGCTAAAATAATTAGGACTTGGAGATGGTCTGAATATGCATATGTTAGTTGAGTTTTGCACAATACACTGCATAATTGTCAAGAGGCAATGTTTGCTAGTTCTCGTGGAGGCTAGTGACTTGTCCCAAAACTGGAGTGGTTTTGAAGCCTAGGGCGAGGGCTTTATTGGTGGTTATATATCTGTCTGGAGTGGACGCGGTGATACCGCTAAGGATAATAACTTTGGTATCAAAGGCATTTGCACGGGTCTCACTTGAGTCGTATTTGTTATTGTAAAATTGCTAGTTTAGGCCTTAGAGAGCTGTTGATGCTAACTAATGATAATTGTGATATTTTTGAGATTTAATTTTGTCGTAATTGGTGACAATAATATTTGCTTACTTGATGCTATATATGAATTATGAAGTATTGTCATAACTGTGAGATTGATTGATTATATTAAATTACATAATTTATTATTTGTTAGTGAAGTGTGAAAAATTTTTGTGGAACATAGATAAGCTTTTACATTATTTATTATTATGCTTATCCATATGATATGAGTTCTCACCATTCTGTTGGAATGATGTTCTATGTGACATCGCTCAGGTACCGAGGATAGTGGAACTTCTCGCGATGGTTAGTTGGAGGAGCTAGTCTTTCATTTATGGTTTAGTTGGGGGAGTCATGCTCTGTTATGTAACACGGGGAAACGTTTAGTATTTTACCTGGATGTTAGGAGATATTTTGTGAACTCTCTTTATTTATTCTTGGAATATGTTTCATTTTGGAGTTGAAAAATAAATTCGCTGTGCTATGCATAAGATGTTATGAGACTAAAGTTGGAAATTTGTATATTTTTTTGAGCATGATAGGTGTTTTGATTTATGGTTTTGGAGAATAAGTGTGACACCATCTGTGTTATGAATTTTACTCTGATTTAAGCTATAATATTTACGCGGGGTTTAGAGGGTGTTACAATGATCATCTTGCCAAACATGTAACTTCGCTTTCACGTTGGCCTAAAAGACCAATATTAAGGCAATAGCTGTAAACAAGTTAAAGCGAGCCCTGAGACCCCGATACCGACAAGAAAACTTGGTGTAACTAGTTTTGGTTGTTGATAAAGAAAAAAAAATGTGATAATTGACTCTTTTTTCCGAAGGCTTACTAATGACTCATTTCTCGTATGCATTGATCTCGTTGCAAAATATTACGGCCAATTTTAAGTAAATGTGGGGTAATTTTATTTTTATTTTTTGAGAAATAAAAGGATAATATATTGATTAGGTTGGGCATGGAACATCCAGCAAAGGTACAAAATACAACAGAAAACCAAACACTGTCAACCTTGATCATATGAAGAGCACCATATTCACCGGACAACACTGGAGCACCACCATAGGTTCGTCGATCTATTAACCCCAGACTTCGCTAGAGTATCGGCAAAACTGTTTGCTTCTCTGTAAACGTGATAAATCCCCTGAAAGTGAACTTCCAACATCAATAGATCAATCTGATTTAGATAATTCAGTAGTTTCCAAGGATGATTGGTTTTAGTCAAGACCTATCGCACAGCCAGTGTAGAATCACTTTCTATTAATATGTCTCTAAAACCATGTTGTTGGCAGAACTTCAAAGCTTTCAAGATGACCTTCACCTCAGCTTCATATGCCCAACCATGACCTATATTAATGGAAAAGAAGCCAAGGATGAAATTTCAGGAATTCCTGAGAACACCCCCCACTCCGCATGGTCCTGGGTTCCCTCGAGAGGCCCCGTCGCGACATTTACTAGAGATATCACAATAAGTATTAAAACTTAAATATGAAAACTGGATTCATATAATTTTGATTTAATTTTCTGGTTACTTTAATCACTTGGGTCAGTATAAATGGTACGTACACAGAGTGATCAATAATGAATCAATGTCGTAATACAATAACGACCAAGAGACTAGTAAGCACACGTTGTGGCTTTCACAATCATTTTTTTCCTCTTTGTTTGACTAGCTAGTTCACAACCATCTGAATTTTCTGAAGTTGGATTCATGGGGTTTGGCTTAGTGGGAACTTGACATGATCTTCTAAAAATACAAATTCCACTCTCTTTGCTTATTCTTCTCAACACACAATAAAGATATATTTTAAGCAGAAATATGGTAGATAACATAGAAAAAGTATCCTTAACAATATTAAATGAGTGGTGGTTATTTTCTCCAAACACCACATATATCCCTAATGAGAACACATATTGCAGTGCTGGAAGTAGGTAAGGGAACATTTGAGAAGAAACTACAGCTTCTCTTTGCGCTCCCTAGAGTGCGTCCACACAACTAACAAAAGACATCATATCAATTTATTTGTCAAAAGTTGTCTTTCGAATTCTATGTGTCAACCAACAAAGTTTACAAATGTAGCTTAATTAGGTGAAGTCCTATAATTAATTTATAGAAGTGAAATCTTAAACTATAAGATGTTGTAATAGTAAGCCTAAGAAAATCATTCCCTATACCAAGAGTTTTGGGGTGAGTGGTGGAGTTCAGATTTCTTAAGCATGTGGTCCTAGTATGATCTATGGATCTATACATATGAAAAAATATGATTTAGAGAGGTCTACTTTAGTGTCTGATAATATTTAGATCAGCCACTCACGTTTTAGATGAAAAAATGCTTTGGAAAATTTGAAAGAAAAGAAAAACAAGTTATTATATCCCCCCTCTTAGCGTACACATTATTAATTTTCATTTTGGTAAAAAAAATATGTAATATCCGGCCACTTCAATGTCTAATTTTCTTGTGATAAAGCATTTTTTTATCATTGAAGATTGAAGATTAGGAATTAGATTAAATAATGACTAAAGTCAAGTGAAATGATACGCTCTAATTTCAAATCAAGAGTTATTAACAATACAATAGTGCAACGCACATGCAATATAGCATGCTTCCTTGCTCTATTAATAATTTTCAAAAGCTTTAATTTTATGACTTATTTGATTTCTATTTTAATTTTTTGTATTTAAAAATAATTTTCAAAATATGTTTTTTAAAAGAAAAAAATTGAATGAGATGTTTTACAATGTCAAAAAATCCATAACTTGAAAATTAAAAATAGAAACTGATAACATCTCTAAGATATTTTAAGATTTTAATTATAAAAAATTGAAATAATAACTATTTTTAAAAATGAAGAAAGGTTACGATAAACAAGTTTAATAATTTTTCAGTTTTTAAAGATAGTTTTTAAAAACTGCAAACAAATTTGATCATCTTAAAAACTAAAACAAAAAATCATATCACCACACATTAATAAGATGATCGATGTGCATGCTCCAAGTCTCCAATCTCTAGCATTATGTAATAGCTGAGTTTCTTCTCTAAAGCTAACATCTTTGATTACTAACACATGAAATTCTATTTGGTTAACAATTTATTGTGATAAGGCATCTTAAAGTTTCAAGTTTTTGCATTCTGCCCCTCTCAATAACCAAAAAAAATGTTTTAAATTTTAGCTTAATTTTTCTTTATAGGCAAATGTTAATAGTAAATTAGTTCATATTCATCTTTTCAATGTACCAAAAACAGTTAGTTCATATTTAGGATTTGAATCACGAACCCTGTACTCTTCATTCCACTTAACTCCTATGTCTCCCAACTCGTATTTTTGAAGGAAAGTGTAAAATACTAAAACACCCGAAGGTTCGTTTTGACGGATATGATTTTAAAATTTTAATCTCTCATGAACGTGCAGGCAGAGATTAACTTATATGCAACGTTCAGCCAATAATGCAGACGAGTTTTTTTTTTTTAATTTACATTATTGACATATGACAGACAACTAATACTAACATGGACCACATGCATAATGTGCGTATTTCAATTTTAAACACCTATTTTGAATCCAAACAAAAATGGAAGTTGTATAGTAGAGCTACTCGTTTTCCTTTTTTGACTCCTCTCTTTTCCTTAAGAAAAAAATTGACTTTCTCTTTGTTGATTAACTGAAAAGCTGCATATAGAAAAATAGGTAAAATATGTTCATCCATTATAAAAGTACTTCAACTAAGATATTTATATGAGGAAAGTAATCTAGCCAAAGTAGGAATTTTGAGTGTTTTCGATTTACAGTTAGTCATCTTATATAGTACTTCAACTTAATCTGATCTCTAATTTTAATTCATTTACATTTAATTTCTCTTTTATTTCATTTCGATTCACTTTCTCTTTTTATTTATAATCGTATCGCATTAAACATTAAATATTCCATTTATCTCAGTTTGAGTGAAAATGGTGTGTGAATAGATTATTTTTCTTTGAGTACTTAAGCATATGATAATTTATAATATACAGCTTGGTATAGTACCGGGAGAATCTAAGGTTTTCAAGTCAAGTCACCATGGGTGGCTTTTGTGGCTGCCGCCGTGAGCACACTATTTTTTTTTTTCTTTCTTTTTGTCATGTTGAACACATTACACACACATATTTTTGTACACACTTGTTAGTATGCTATTATAAAAATGTATGATTGATAGGGTCTCGGTATCCTCAAGGATATTAAAATACCCGCACTTAAGTTTTTTTTTTTTTTTTGATGTGAAACGAAATTATATTAAGAATTCAAAGAACCCAATACATCCGCCTGAATGAAAGCAATTAAACCCGGGGGAGCATTCTGCACCTAGTCAACATCGGAATAATCATAAGCCAACTTTGAAACAAAATCAGCTGCCTGATTACCCTTTCTCCTAACAAAACTGAAAGTAAAAGACTCAAATAAAGAAGCTAAAATCGTGCAGTCATTTATAACAAAAGCAAAATAAGAAATTTCCTTGTCCATCCTATGCCAAGCGTTGACGAGCACTTGACAATCAGATTCAAAAACCACGCTCTTAAAACCAAGGGAAAGAGCTTTCTGATGTGCCCAACGAAGGCAAACCGTTTCAGCCATGAGAGGTGTTGCAACCGTGGTGATTGGGCCACAAGCAGCAGCTATGAAGCTTCCATCTCCATCCCTCACCACCAGTCCCAACCCAGCTCCCTGAGAAGCATCAAAAGCAGCATCTATATTAACCTTCAACAAACCAGCACCCGGTGGAACCCATCTTCCATCACGTGGAGAAGCCACCGGAGGAGACTCGCGCTTCTTCCCTGCGACCACCTCAAGCAAAGAGCGACATCGCTGCAGCAACCAGTGAATGTCAAGATGTCCCCCCTGAAAAATCAGCTTGTTCCTCCTCTCCCATAGAGCAGCACAACCCGCGAAAAGGACCTTCAAAGCCTCATCATCGACCACCTCAAAGAGCTGATGTAGAACATGAGAGAACTCCGTAGGTTGGTGAGGATGCAAAGCATCAAACCTGCAGCTCAAAGAAGAAGCAAACCAAAAAGGCACAACGTGGCAGCAAGTGAAGAATGCATGAACCACACTCTCAGGCTCCAAATCACACAGAGGGCAAAGAGTATCAACATCCACGCCACGAGAAGTGAGATTAACTCTCACGGGAGCAGCACCTCGGCACAATCTCCACATCAGCTCCTTCACCCGGGGTTGAGTCTCTAGTTGCCAAAACCGTTTCCAAAAACCTGCAGAAACCTCATAACTTGTGGACGACGAGGCAGCTTGCCTACCCTCCTGGTTTCTGATGAAATAATACCCAGACTTAGCTGAATAAAAACCATCTTTGGTAACTGGCCAAAAAACATCATCCTCAATAGGGAACAAAGGCAATGGAAATGAAGCAATTTGCTCAACAACCATTGGTGGAAAAACAGTAGACAACACCTTCCATGACTGGGATCCGACGTCTATTAAGTCTGAAACATAACACACATCTGTTACCGGTGTGGTTGAAACTCCCACTTGAGTGGGTGAAAAATTTGGTATCCTTTTATCGTGCCAAACACGCACTTTGGTACCGTCACCAATCTTCCACACACAACCTGTTTTAAAAATCCACCTGGCCCGGCAAATGCTAGACCAAACATAGCTTGGCCTATACCCCTTGCGAGCATCCCAAATTGAAGAATTTGGAAAATAAACCGATTTAAACACCTTGCCAAACAAAGAGTCTGGTCTTTTAAGCAACCTCCACCAATTTTTTTCTAGGAGGGAATCATTAAAAGCTTTGAAATCTCTGAAACCTAGGCCCCCATCAAGCTTAGACGCTTTCATCTTGGACCAGCTTAACCAATGTAAACCATTTCTATCTGAATCATTGCTTCAGTAGAACTTTGAAACCAAACTCTCAATCTGAGAGCATAAACTACCTGGAAGGGCAAAAACAGACATAACATAGGAAGGAATTGCTTGAGCAACAACTTTAATTAAAACTTCTCTACCTGCTCGAGACAAAGTTTTTTCCTTCCAACCTTTAAGCTTTTTGTAAACCCGATCCTTCACAAACCTAGAATCTGAGACTTTGACCTCCCTATAATAGTAGGTAGCCCCAGATACTTCTCGTACCTCTCCACTGCCACCACGCCTAAAAGGAGGGTGAGCTCCTGAACCGTAGACGGTGAGACATTCCTACTACAGGTTAGTTGAGATTTATCCAGGTTAATTTTTTGCCCTGAAGTCCTCGCAAAGGTCTCAAGAATCTCAACTACACACTTTGCCTCCTTCGCATTAGCTTTTGCAAAAATAATAATGTCATCAGCAAACAAGATATGAGAAATGGTTGGCGCTTTCTGAGAAATTTTAATTCCTGACAGTAAAGAAGAGCTGACCGCTCTTTCAATCATGGCTGAAAACACCTCCCCGCAAAGAATAAACAAATACGGCGATAGCGGATCACCTTGCCTCAGGCCACGCTATGGTTGGAAAACCCTTTGAGGTTGGCCATTCAGCAACACAGAAAAACTGACCGTTGAAACGCACTGCATAATCAAACTAACCCAAGTCGGGGGGAAGCCCATCTGAACCAAAGTACTCTAAAGAAAATGCCACTCCACCCTATCGTAAGCCTTGGACATATCCAGTTTCAGAGCCACTACCCCTTGCTGACCTGATGCTTTCTTCTTCATATAGTGAAAACACTCATGAGCGATCATAGCATTGTCAGTAATCAAACGATCAGGAACAAAAGCACTTTGAGTTTCTAAAATAACCTCAGGTAAAATAAGCTTCAATCTATTCGCAATGGCTTTAGTGATTACCTGAAACACCACATTGCATAAGCTGATCGGCTTGTATTGAGATGCATGGGTGGGCTTCTTTATCTTGGGGATGAGGACCAGGAGGGTATGATTAATTGAAGCCGGAGAGATCACACCATTTAAAACCTGGAGACATAGGTTGGAAATATCATCTCCTACAATGCTCCAAAACCTCTGATAAAACAAAGCAGGAAGGCCATCTCTCCCCGGTGCTTTTGTGGGATGCATCTGGAAGAGAGCTATTTCAACCTCCTCCCTCGAAAATGGGGATGACAAAACATGAACATGGTGAGGCTTGACCCTACCTGCAACCAAAGAAGTGACCTTCTCAATTCCTACCGGATTGATAGACCTGAAAATATCCTCAAAATAACCTGTCACTACGGAAGCAATGGTGGCCTCATCTTCAAAAGATGTTCCAGTATCATCCTCAATGGAGAGAATGGATTTATGCTTTTTCCTCTCCGAAGCCTTCCGGTGAAAGAATTTTGTATTCCTGTCTCCATGAGTCAACCAGTTAGCCCTTGCACGCTGGCACCATCTAACCTCCTCAAGCTTCAACAAACGATCCAAATCACCAGCTGTCCTCCGAGTGTCCTGAACCACGAGTACTGTCTGCACACTCTGCTGTAAAACTGCCAAAGCTTTCTTTGCTTCATCTATCTGCCTAGGAATATCCCCAAAGGAAGCTCTCCCCCACTCTCCTAAAGAGCTGGATAGGGAGGAAAGCTTGTCAGTTACCGCCACGGATGACTGACCCCAAACCTGGGAGATCAACTCTGTGCATTCCTCTTCCTTATCTAACCAAATCTCTTCAAAACGGAACAACCTGGTCCTCTTTTGTTTCCTCCGTCGACGATGGCCACGAGAGAACGAACAATCCATCACTATCAGACTATGATCCGACTGATAACGCTGCAGATGGTGGGTGTGGGTTCTCGGCCATATAGCACTCCATGCACCATTGATCAAAGCGAAATCCAATCTCTCTTCAATTGTGTGGGGGGTATGTCTATTGTTTGACCAGGTAAAGCGATTCCCCGAAAAACCAACCGACATGAGATCACAATCCTCACAAGTACTTTTGACATCCATCAGATGAGCGAGATCAACTGAGTCTCCACCCTTCTTGTCTGCTACCTCCAACAAATCATTAAAGTCACCAAAACAGATCCACGCCACCCCATCGGGAGGTTTCTAACTTATTATTATGGTCTCTGATAATGTGTTTCAATTCATTGTAGCTAGTCTTGTTCGATTGACAAATTAGTGGAATATAAATTTTATTAAAATACGGATATTAAAACATGCATCTTCGTAAATATTTAATTGAAGAAGATTGCCTTCCAATAAAACAAAACAAAATCTGAATTAATAAAATTTTACAAATATTACAATTTAAGTCAATTCAAAGTTATTTAAAAATCATATTATGATCTTAATTTTTGCCTATTTAATTTTTTTCAAACTCTAATAGTGAAGTATAATAAATATATAAGTGGATATGGTTGGATACCAATATATATAGTACACATATCCTCCCATATACTTACAAATTTTATGGATTAACCTATACCCGAAGCTAGACTCATTCTATTGGCAAATGCATTGTCATTATGAGTAATTTTTCTAAGTATCCATTAGGTCTAATTATTCCTAACATAGAGCTTAAACATAGTTTCAATTTTCTAATTGCATATTTGCACTTTTAATTAGTACTTCTACTGCATTCATTTGACATGTGAATTTGGTCTCCTAATTTGTTTTTAGCAAACTTACTCTCTAATTTTGTTAAATACAATTAAATATCTTAATCATCATCACCTTCATTTTATTTAAACTCTCAAATTCTAATTTTTTTTACAAGCTAAATTTGGACGCTTCTTCCAAGGATTCAGACCAGGTAAGTGATGGTGCAGTGTTTTGGGATGGAGCCGGTTCCCTGCCACGAAGATTCAAGAATCAGCATGTTCTGCTTTCATGGCAGAAAGTTGTTGTAATTCAGTAGATTAACCATTCGGTAATTTGGGTAGTTTTTTTAAAACAAAAAATGATAGGTGGTTTACTGGACACTCATCGACATCTTCAATTTGTGGCTGTTTTTTACCACCACATAGCCACAAATTGCAAAGTTCTTAAAATTTGAGTTGGTTTCTTATCACCACAAAAAGCATGCATGTGTCGTCGGGTGTTTACTAGAAATTATATCCACCAATTGCCACTGCTTTTTTAAACGCAAAAATGATCCTGCAGACCAATTAACCACCCTCACTCACTCAATTGTTTCTTCCAAGTATTTTATACGCCACCCGTTTGAATATCACTTCATATGATATATGGAGGGTAGTAACATTGCCTGCACGACTTATGCATATGCATTCTTAGTTTAATTTCAACCTACTATCAGTTACGAGTAAAAGAAGGGTCGAATGTGTTTGATACGTATCAAATATTTATGTTGAACCACTTCATGCTCAAATGCTAATAGAAACAATTCAAATTTCGTTATGGCGTAAGATCTGCATTCTTAATGTGTCAAGTGTTTATATCGATGTACATACTTTGTAGTTATCAGTCAATTATGACTTTTAGATACGTGTATAATGTTACTAATGCATGAAAAAACCCAACTGAATATGAAATCAATCGAGTGATGAAACCGCAACCATTTTACCTTTTTTTTACTAAGGCATTTGGTACCAAGACATTTCCTCACTTCAGGCATCTATTTGTATCAAAACCCTTCAAGTGTTTACTGATGGCTTTTTTCAGAATGAAAGTCCGTTGTCCTTCTAATAATTGTGATTGAGGCTAATATTTAGAAGCTGTTCCTTTTTTGTTCTGCTGTAAAATTATATGCAAAATAATTGATATGAATTGCCAAGACTAACAAGTGCATACTGTTAATTAATGTTATCAAGTTGTGCACTCAGTAAATCACCTTGAATTTTCTACTTTTGCAATCACCACCTGCATGTTAGCAACAGATCTGTTTAGGCAATCCCAAATCTACTAAGGATCCTTCATCAAAGATATAACCTATAGTTGATCCCTGTTGATGTTGTTTAAGCTTTAACAGAAAATTTATTCAAGATTCCACAGTGCTATAAGTACAACAGCAAAAGCCACAACATTGACAAATTAATAAGATTTCTTCAACAAATCAAAACAATAACTAGATTGAAGGCAAATAGACAACTACTATAAGACAGCTACATGCCAAAGATTGTTGGTGAATCAATAAATATACTAAATAAAAACTTTCCAGTACCAATTGAGGAGGTATAAAAATGTGAGTGTACATATATATATATACATAACCAGGATGATTTGTCAAAGCCCCGTTAAAGCAAACACCCCCTGGAGATTTTGAATGAATTAAAACTAGATACATGGTTAATCTTCTTTTTCTGTCCAAAGATGCATGGTTAACCTAACAAATTACAACACAAATAGACCCCTTCGGAACTTCAATCTACATAAATTAACACCCAAAAATACGACCAATTTCACTATCCATATTATTGAGCCATGATCCAAAAAAAAAATCCATATCATTGAGCCCCCAACAAGACATGAATCTAGATTAAGGGTGGTGCCTTGGGCAAAATGGTGAACCAACTAAACCCTTGTCATTCACAGGCCAACCCACTTCACCCATCGGAAAATCTTACCAACCCTCAAGGGCAACTCATAGTCATTCGCAACAGCAGGCTCCCTTCTAGCAACATCAGGTTCTGACCAAACATATACCCCACGTTCCTGCTTACTACCAGGTACAGTATTATCCAAGATAACAGCGACAAGAAAAGCGATCACCATGTGTAGTGAGAAAATCGTGTTTAGGAAATAATTTAACTGCAAAAAGAACAGATTCGCAAGTGTTATTTAAGAAAAACCTGACATCAACAACAAAAGTCTTGTTCTGCTAAGAGTGGTACACTTTCTGGATCATATTACACCATTGCACTTGGTCAAAAGCCAAATTTTGTGAATGATACCGACTCAAGAATTAATAGGCTAAGAATTACTAAGGTGTATGGATGTAAGGAGGGGCAGAAGAGGGAATAGACCTAATTCCACTAGTGTCACTGCATAGGCTAATGTGACAGTAGCATTAGGAGGTGCAAGGTGTGCGTGAATGAGAGTGCTGAGGTAGGAGAGGGTATAACCGTGTGACTACAGAGACAGTGAGATAGGCGGCAATTCAGTTCGGTTGAAAGATACAGACTTCCTTTACCTCCCAACCCAACTGAATACCATCTCATCCCGTTCTCTCCAAGTCACGATTATACCTTCTACCTCAGCACTCTTTCATTCACACACCTTGCGACTTCTAAAGGTACTGCCACATGAGCCAAGAGAGTAACACTAGTGTGTAATCCGTCTTCTAACCCCTCCATACATACACCTTACTAAGGCCTATTAATACTTGGGTCCGTATCAGTGACATATCAACCAACAGGATAAAATTCTCTCCCTTACAACTGGAACAAGGTATTGGGAAAGCACAGCAATTTTTCACCAACATCCAAGTGTAAAACATATCAAGGGAAAGCAGTAGTTGGTAGCCATGAAATAACATGCAGAAATCTGTCAAAAAAAATGCTGAAGATACAAAGCAGAAATCATGAAAACCAAGTAGATGTAGACAAATGGTCTTAAATATGTATGCAAGCAACTCTAACTATGTCAGTATTGAATATGAGGGTAGTTTCTATTTATTTTCAAACTAATGAAGATAGAGAAGCCATGAAGTGGTTTACGTGGCAAAACCTACCCTGACAAATGAAAGTGGGCTCTCTTCTCTCTATTTTTTTTGGGTAATCTTTTCTGAAGTTTAATGGTGATTGACAAATTTCGATTACAACATTTAATTTTAATGTCATCAAAATCATGCACAAGGTTTAAAATAGTAAAAGGGCATGACACAAGACATACCCCTCCGTATTTGCTGCGGAAAGGCCCATGAGAAGCCACAATGTAAGGCTGAAAATAACTTGGCACTGACAAGTTGGAATTTGGAGAGATGCCGTATTGTTGAAAGTAGGCAGGTATGGATAGAGAAAAAAACAATGATAAACCAATTATGATGATATTGCGGGAGCTTCCGGCCTCACTGTAGCGTAGATTTGACAAGCCCAATGCTGTAAGCATTGCCCACATAAAGCAGAGGAGACCAGCAACCATGACTTCAGGAATTGAAGCAATGAACCCTCCAACCTTACCTGTTACACGGTAAGTGAAATTAAAGGTGTTAAATTAGCGATAAAAAAATTCAACATTAGAGAGAATAAGATTTATAAATGGGTATCACAGAAGAAGTCAGCAATCTACAATCTAGTAATCAAGGAATAAATTTGCATATCCTTATTATCCAATTATTCATCAAGTGCCAAAAAATAGACAATCAGCTCCTTATTTTATTCCATGAAGGTTGATGATAAAATTGTTACCGTATAACCACTTCTATATACCAAACAAATTTATAAACTACTTCCAGACATACAACTTAAACAGAGAAATTCAAGGTAGGATAGGTTCAAGACTTCAAACAGCAAGTAGCCAACAGTTCTATTACTAGAGTTCTCCTTCAGAGATTTATGAAGCACCCTGAAACAAACCAGCAGTAAAAACCTATGATGTACCGAGGCAACAATAACAGATGCATCTGCGTTCAACAAGTATCAAGCATAATGCAATACTGAAGATTTTCCATTATAAAAGATGTTTCTAAACAGAAGAATAATGAAGCAACTAAGGCTTGAAAAGAAAAAAAAAAATAACCCAAACCCCTAGGAATAGGGAGGTGCTTGAATAATTTGCAGGAGGTAATAGGTTCAAACCTCATTGCGATCACAATATACCAAACAAGAGTAAATAAACCAGAAAACAGAGAAGCTCAAGAGTGTATCAAGGTCACAAGATGTTTTGCAAATTGGCGACTGAAACTCATCTGAAGCAGCCATAAACAACACAAAAAGGGTGTGCCCTAGAAAATGTAGCATTCCACCCCAACCAAATTCCCCAGAGGACTGAAAAAATGTGCACTGACAGGACTTTAGCCTCCTTATTTTTAACAGAACCATTAAATTGAGTGATAATAGCTACCCAAAAGTAGTTAGAAACCATAAAGAATGGCAAAAAGATTTGGGGAAAAAACCTATATCAGGCTTTTGAATCTTTTTGGCAAAAAAGAATGACTGCTGACTCAATGGGTCATTGATTTGGCAAAAAGATTATTGACGAGTAGCTGCATAACAATGTAAAAATAAATGGGCCACTGTTTCCAAATCAATACTACACATAGCACATTAGGGGAAAGTCCTATATCAGGCTTTTAAATCCACAACATTTAATTTGTACTAAATCTACTAATAATATCTTATATCACAAAAATTCTTGAACTTCTAAGAGGTCAAACTCTTAAAAGAACTTGAGAACAAACATTTCCCTAGTACAAGAGTTATAAACTGAAAATGGGACTTGCAAGTTGTAATAAAAATTACCAGAGGGATCAAGAGTCCAAAGTCCAAACTCTTGTATTTTATCCCCATTGGTAGAAAACATGAGAAAGAATGAAGTAATGGCAAAAGGGTTTAACATGACTCTTTCTCTTCATTCAATTTATGCAGTGAAAATTCTGAGTATGGCCTTGAAATTTAAAAGTAATAAAATTTTGGGTTGAAACTTGGAATTTTATTTGGAAACAAATACAATAAAGATGCGGGAAAGCCTCTAAAAACCAAACGATCCTCACCCAAATATCCACCCAAAATCTAAAATGAGTACAAATTGCGGTAATCCAGTAACTATTAAAGTTCAGCATCATAAGTCTGATTTCTCAGGGATAATAATTAAAACTAAGATTTCAATTTGATACCACAATGAGATTGATGTAAATGTAATAATTTAGTGTAATGCCTCTCCTTCTTCAGAAAGGCCTAGTTCTAGAGATGGTGCTTACAGGCATCATATGCATTGCTAATTGTTCTAAAAGGGTAAAATCCGGACATAAATGGTTTTCCATCTCCAATGTCTCAATAAATGTACTTCCTTCAAGGCTATCATAAGATAGACTGATGAATGTAGATGAAACAATGCAAATATAATAGATACTTACCCACAAGAGACAACACTATCAGAAAGCATGCACCCAGTTGTACTGCTCTGCGGCTTCCCATTTTAGTCACAGCAATTGTGTGAACATTTTCAGTCAAAGTTGAAGACCCAGTACCAGTACCCCAGAGACCAGCCAAGACACTACAAAGACCTTCTAAACCAATTCCTCGACTAAGAACTCCAGGAGTTGGAGGTCTGGATGCTACCAATAATGAAGATGCATGATATGAGCCAACCTACAAAGTGTAAAAATAAATGAATGTCAACAACATTGTAGATCAATTATAGACCCAGCTTATAGAGAAAATTCATTAATAAGATATTTCAATTTTGATATTGCATGTTGTTAATCTCTCATAGATTAGAGCATGCCATTTTTCACTTATCTAGACAGTATCTTCAAAAATAAATACACAATCAGTGGTAAAATACACAATTATTGAAGTGTTAAAATTTTATTTTAGTAAATACACAATCAGTGTTATTGATGCCCTTATTTCCTAAGCTGAGTTAGAACTCATACTACATCACTCATCGATATCTACTTGCACCCAAAAACAGAAAAGAATTTTAACCTGATCACTTGAGAACGTTAAGACAAGTTTGCAGCCATTACTTTTAGCCTTGGATCTGATAAACCATATGCCTACCCCCAGTCTCTTCCCTCTGATTTTTACCCTTCAATCTCAAAGGTTGAATTTAAAATGAAATGACAATAGTCATTAACTTCTTATTTCAGCATGCAAGCTATCATTCATTAAACATATATAGTTTTCTTAGGTCTAAATTCATAATTTTCATTAAAGTTTGTATCGTACCTAAAAAAGAGAACAGCTTTTGACACATAATATTGCAAGCACATTGTAAAGATGACAAGAGGCCCAGTAGATGGTCACTTTTTCCGACTGAACACAATCAAGTTAAATTATCAACATGTTCAGAAGCCAGATAAATAATACAGTCCAGGAAACAAAGTTAAAAATGGACAAGAAGCTAACCGAATCCACAGATGAGATTAAGGAAACCACACACATCACAAGAGCCATTTTCCAGTGGAAGGCAGGAGTACCCCATTGTAGTGGATAAGGAAATCTAAACCATGGGGATGATTTCAATGCACGAGATGTATCAACTCGACAATGCCTCATCCTTGATATGTGCTTTCTGCAGTGTTCTGAAACCATATTTGAGGCAGGTATGCTGATGTCACACCCTTTGTAGTTGTAGGCTCCAGCTTCAGTGAGCAAGAAGGCTGCTGCCCATGTAATAGCTAGACCCAAAGGAACCTGGCAGTTAAGTTATGAAAACATCACATTTAACAGAAATCATTTGCTACAATGCAGAATTTTATATCAACTACTGAAGAGTAACTAAGAAGTATATTGTAACATTAAACTTACTGCATATATTAGAAATATGCGGTGTCCAAGAACAGATATCTTACGAAGATACTGCAGAATGCAAGGAAGTACAAATTATGTTAACAGTTAGCACAGTGCAATGATCAATATCATATATACAGTGGGAATTTGAAATGAACAAACTTACAAGAGAAAAAAAAATAGCCACTAATATCTGTATTGCTCCGATCTCAAGACATGTACCCACTAGTGGAAAACCGTAACTGTAAAATGAAAGTCCGACTGCAGCAATAGTTGGGGATACAACCACGGGATTGATCAACCTGAAAAGTCGAATGTGAAAGGTAAAGCAAAAAATTACATTAACTTTCATGCACCCGCACTATTTACTGTTTGAGCAGTGCTAAAAATTACAACACATTCTGAGACGAAAATACAACAAAGCAATGCATAACCAATCAAAATCTTGATAAAAAAAAATAGGTGGGTGCGGTTACAAAACTAAAGGGAAGTGAGTTGAAGCCGCGTTGGATTCTTGCGTTTTGGTAAACATAGTTTCGTATTGTTTAGCAATTTCCTTATTGTTTTTTATAGTTTAAAGCACTATGCAATATTATATTTCCCTATCGCTTTTATCCACACTATTCTTCTTCCCAGAATCATCTCTTATATTATTTTACTTGAATCTCTCATCATTAGCAGTTAGCACTCCTTAGTCCTTACACATTGTTTCAGTGCACAAGAATAAAAGCTGTCCGATCAAACAAGGGAGTGTGTACTAATTAACAGGCAGAGAAAATCTCAGAATCATACCTTACTAACAGCGACATAAGTCCAGTATACCCAAGTAAAGTTTGAAAAGCTGATCCAATAATTATAGCTCCCTGCAGCACCTTCATTATATGCTTGAATTTCTGAAAATTGAAATAGAAACTTGGGTCAGCAGTCTTAGGTTAAATTATACCATTAAAAATTTTCTGAACAAAACCACCGCAAGACAGAAAGTTTGGGTTGATCAGAACCATAATGATGTTAGACAACAATTGACATCATAAAGAAATGAGAAGAAATACACACATTTTCGTTTAATCCTTGAAATTCCTGGGAGTTGATGATCGCCAAAGCTGGAGCTAGATAAACAAAAGAAGGTCCCTGAATCAAGGGCAACCTGGTCCCAAATGTAGTATGCAAGAGTGTAGTCACTCCCGACACGAACATCACTGTTGAAACCACCGCAGAAGTATCATCCTATACCCACTAACTCATCAGATAACAGTACCCCACATAATAATTTGCTATCAAACAAGCATAAACACCACCCCCACAAAAATAATTAAATCAGGAATCACTCACATGATTTCCTCCCATGGCAGGAACAATGACAAGCGGAATGAGAATCAACGAACCTAATATCGAAACATAATGCTGAATGCCGTATATACCAATAGGAACTGAAGCAGTAACAACAAACAAAAATCATCAGTGTTCATCAAAATTTCAATTCTCAATAAGCATGTTTCTTCTTAGTCTTACTCTTACTCTTACCTAAACCAGGTGAATCTCTGAGCTCATACTTCATATGCGAATGTCTAGACACGAAGCCATCGTCATCCACACTCAGCGGCAACGCACCACCAACATCCTCATTCCTCGCCGCTCTCCGCGGCGGCGGTGGCAGCTGCTCAACCGTCACCTGGCCATTGGTAGTGGGAACTCCATCGGAGTCCCTGCGCTTCTTCGCCACCTGATCCTTCGAAGGTGGAAGCGGCGGAACTTTACCCACGCCGTTCACCGCCTGCGGCGGCGGAGGAACAGGAACAGGAACCCGACCAGCTTCGAGATCCGTGCTCGCGTCAGGCTTCGGCGGCAGACTTATCTGGCCTGAGTCTCCGGCATTGGTCTCGCCGGAGAGTTTGGGTTTGAAGCCGGTTTTCTTCGCCCAGGAAGAAGAAGGCGGTGGCATTGCCTTTGCTACCGGTGCCGGTGCCGGCGGCCATGGTCCCGGCCGTGGGCGAGATTTGGGATCGGAGCCGGACATTGAGCACGGAGCTAGTGGCGCATGGTGGTGGTTGCAGATCTGGTGAGTGTGGTGGTGAAGGTGTAGGGTTTCGGTCTGCGGTGGCCGTAGAGAGAGAAAGCTCCGGCGAGAGTAGAGAGAGAAAGTGTGTTTGAGTTGAGACTAGAGAGTGAAGGAGCTGAGACCGCGTAATTTATTAAATTGTTATTGTTTATTTAATTGTTTGTTTGTTGAATTTTATTTTTATTTATTTGTTTCAGTGTTTTTTGTCTCGGTGCTGTGTCTTCCCGAAATAATCGGTGGTGATGTCACTCTGAAAAGTATTTGGATGATGGATTCTGCATGCAAAAATTTAATGGCAATAACACAAGGTTTTGTAATGGCCCTTCATGGATCTACATCAAATTTCACAACATTAAAAGGCTAGGTACTAGGTAGTGTGTTAAAACATCTGAGAACGTGTGTTTGGTTTTGCGGTTTAAAATTCTATAATCACTTATGGAAAAAAAAAATTATACTAGTAATGTGTAACTTTATAGTAAATGTGTTTTAAATGATGTGCGTGTCCACACACCCTATAAGAATGAAATTCAAACGATTATAGAAGAACTTACATCGTAATTATTTTCTTTTGTGCATAGAGCGAGATGGAGCAAAGAGAATTAGGTTTGATAGAAACAAGCCCTGGTTTGACAGCGTTAAGTTTATGAGTATAGAGAAAAACAATGTGAGTCTCACTTACTTTTTGCAATCCTCATTTAATTTGTACCAAGAAAGCAATGAGTTTGAGAACATTTGGAAATTTTTCTTTCTCGATTATACCTTTTTTAGTGTTTTTATTTTTATTTTTAATTACTTTTTTAATGCAAAATCGTTAGTTTTTATATGGAACTTGGACGGAGGACTAAAGTGTTGACCGAATGTAATGCAAAAGTGCGATTTTTGAAATTTAAGGACAATGATTAATGCACATTGATATTAAGTGGGAGACCTAAAGTACAGGGTTGACTCGACTCATTCAATTCAACCGACACGTTTAGGTATGCTCGACATGTGCAATTCGAATTTAGGGTGAATGGTTTAGGAATCGCAATTTATGGCTAATTTTATGTACGCTCAAGTCGCCCTTACTCGTTCATGATCAACCTGGCTAGATGAGTGTTGACCCGACCCATTTAGGTTGACCCAACACGTTCAGGGTCAGCTCGATGAGTTCAAGTATTTTTAATAGTTCAACGTTAAAAATGAGAGAGAAAAAAGATAGATAGAGAGGAAGATTTGAAATTCTTTCATTTTTTTTCATTTCAATTTCTTTAAATTTATAGTTTATATATAAGATACCTAGTTTAATTGTCATGAATTTTACGATTTCAAATCAAACATTTTAAATTCTATAAAAATTTATATTACCCCAACAAAATAACCCATCGAAACACACTCTTAAGTCTTAACTCTCTTCTCACTTTCATTGTTCTTTTCAGCTCCTCTCCTGGACCAGACATTAACTTAAGGAGAGATATATATACTGGTAACACGAGCAATCAACCCGTTTGTATCATACCAGATTTGTCTAGTCATGGCACGGTCATCACAAGAGCTAGTCCTAGACCTTAGTAATTTGAGAAGGGGTAGATCATAGGTTAGGTTACGGGCACGACACAGCGAAGTACTTATTAAGATCCATGATGCATAAAGATGGGAATTAAGGAATAGCACCAAGAGATTGCGTAAGCCACGCATATGAAGAAAGATTAATGGTTTCGATCATGATATCCAAATTCGTTAATTGAAAGCTTATCAACCCTGCTCCTTCACATCAAAGATCAAAGACAAGTTATCATTGATGCAATTTAAATTTGACAGAAGGGAACTTCCTGTCACAATTGATGCAACGAAACTTGCAGGATTTTACTAATTAATGCAAGTTCTATCATGTTGTTATAGCGTAATGATTCATAATTACACCAATTCTCTTCTATTTCAGATACTAAATTGAGAATCTCTTCTAACAAAGTTTTCTTCAAATACATGAATATTGGGATCAAAATTAGGACCACATGGTTTGGAGAAATGAGTCGCCTCCACTCGGATCAATACTATATTAGTTTTCTCATATTAATTTTGATTTTGGGATAACAATGAACGATCGATTAAAAAATTTGTTAACTCATATCATCACCTATTAGGATTATTGTTTTCTTAAATGTTAACTTTTTTTATACATCTTCATACCATTTGAAAACAATAAGGTTTCAAACATGAAGAAAAAAATGTAAATAGCTGATCTTCTTAAGTATTAAGTTGAGAGTTTAATTCATGACCAATGTGTATAGATAATATAATGATAAATTGGGAGATGTTTATCTACTTAATGTGATGTTCGAGTCTCGAGGAAATTATCTTATGGTGGTCGGTTGTAGGACAAAAATTGAAAGAAATTAATTGGATAAAATTAAAAATTTCTTAGGTTATACTTTGTAATTTTTTATAAAAAAAAATAAGGTTTGAATTGGGTTACGATAGAATGGAAATTCTGCAAATGTTGGAGAAGCATGTCACGAGTGAGACATTTCCACAATGAAGTAATGGTGGGGGCATGATTTCACAGGTTATCATGAGCTATAATAATTATTAATAGAAAAATAAAAAAATAGAAAAATAAAAACGTTGAAAAGAGAAGTAAAATACAAAATGCTAGCTGGAGAGGATGGTGCAAAGGCCCCTTGAATAAGAAAGCAACGGCTAAATTTGGAAGGTTCGAAAAGCGCGTTTGTTTGGATAGTACTGGTTAATTCCCAAACAAACGCCAACTAGCCGTTTGAGGATGAAAGTGACTGGGTTGTGAGACTGAGCTGGTGTAATAGTGACCCAACCCAAACCCACACTCCACTTCACTCTGGTCAATTCATGCCTCATGTTTATGTTGCTTTGGTAGTTGGATTTGGAAATTGGAACTATCATCATTACTTGTAACACACGTTCTTTTCTACCATTTATAGACATGCTCAACCGTCAATTTAATGTTTTTTAATTCAAAATAAAGAAAAATCATATTTTGTATCAAGAATTAATAATTAAGTGTGATCTTAATGGTCATGTGGAGGACGTTTTAGTTTCAAGGGAGAGTATTCTTCTGCTAGGGGTTATGTGTAGGGATAGGCTTGGAATGAGACATGTTGGTGAGGAGCTAGGCAGTGTTTTCTTAGAGCTGGATTTGGAAACTCAAATTCTTTCCCAAAATTATCATGATTATTTGGTTGACTTGGAAGAGTGTGAATTCGAAAATGCGTTAAAACATCGTAGGAGCTTATCAGGTTTTGCTTTGTGTTTGAGATATAGTGATGGAGACAAATCAATGGTTCATTTCTTTAGGGGTTGTGCCCATGCACATCGAGTGTGGCTTCGTTTGGGATGTGATCCTAACTCACCTCAGTTGTCTGCATTCTTAGCCTTTGATGTTCGGGAGTTGGCTCGTGTTATGTTGCGTGATTCAAATCCTTGGTCGCTAGCTACCCTTTGATGGGTATGGAGGATACAAATTAGTGTTGCATTGAGATATCAACTTGCGCCTAGAGATGGCTATTACCACCATCGTCTCGTTGGTTTAAGACATTCAGACAACTTTAATTGCTAACCTAGGTGAGATGGTGATGAGGTTAGATTGGTGAAGTCAGTGGCGGAGGCATTGGGTTGACTTGTGACTTCTCCCTCCTTAGTCACCCCTGATTTTTTAAAATTTCTCAAAAAAAAAATTGAAACAGAGTTACAGTATTCCATGACACTAGTGGCTTAGTGCAGTACAATTCCTTCCTAAACAGTATCAGAGAGTTCAACTAATTAATTCAATTTTAAATATGAAATGACTAGTTTGCGGGTTTCATCTTTATCTACAAGATAGAGGCCAGAGGGACTTTTGTGTTGATAATTTTTTAGTGCAGAAGAGATATTTTGTGGTTTTTCTCTTCAATTATTTGTCATGAACTTACCGTGTGCTACTTTTTCTACTTTCTAATTTTGAGAGGGCACACAACTGTAGTTTTATTGGTATTTATGATTTTTTGTTCTCACCAAAATACCTATGAGCCAGTTAGTATCTCTTGCACTCAAACTAATCTTATATTTCTTATGCATATACAAAATATCTCTTGCACTCAAACTAATTTTTTATTCTCGCCAAAATACCTATGTTTTTTTGGCACATTCTTATTTGATAAGAATTGAAATTTTCTTACAAATTATATTTCTTTAGATCTTAGTCCCCTTCTGAAATTCTTGCCTCCAACCCTTAGGTGAAGTGGCTAGCTCTAAACCTCCCGGGTGATGCTCAATGAGGATGGAAAATAGCGCAGGGTATGGAGAGCGTATTCATGATCATCTTGGCCAATAGTGTGTGGGAGTTTTTCTTACTGTCAATACTCTATTTGGTTTCTAATGCTTGGAAAGAGGGCAGTTGCATACTAGGGTTGATTACAAGACGTGTTGACGTCCTGATTGGAGTGACAATGTAATGGCAGTTGTTCCATTGATTGTCCCGCCCTCAGCGGCATTTAAACCGGTTGTTGGTAGCTGCATTTAGTTCTTAGGAATTGAACCTCTATTTGATATTCGACTAACTTTGTACCTGACTTACCTTGTAGACCTATGTTCTGGCTTGAATTAATTGCTTAATCTTGCATGGGCACTAACCCTATGTTGCACCGCATGAAGTATAATATTTTTCACAAGGACTCGCCTGACGCGTGGGAGGTGGACCAAGGCAACCTACCGTGGTTTGTTTACGGTCACTACTACATTCGCTGATGGACGTCGTTCTTCAGACTATCACATCGGGGAGTTGGAGTTCTCCTTGCCCCCACCAGATGAGCCTCAGGAGGAAGTACCTGTCGAGCAAATGGTGGAGACATCAGAGGAGGAGGAGCCAGAGGAAGATCCGGAAGAGGAGACCATCCCTGAGATGGTGGAAAGGACGATCAACAAGAAGATGGAGTCGTTCGGGGAGCATCTGTGTAACTTCTTCCTGGAGATTCTAGCTCCTCATCGAAATTAAAAACCCCGTTGGTGTCCGTGTTTATTTATTTTTCTTACTGTTAGTTGTTTTCCCTTAGCACGGGGAGTGTGCTAGAAATAATCTTTGGAGTTTTACTTGTTTTAGTTTAAGCACTATTTTGTTGGTGAAACATTTCTTTTTCACTGAATAATAAGTCTGGATGTATTTTTTTTTGTTACATAAGGAATTAAAAGCGTCTGGAAGTATTTTGGGAAATTATTGAGAAGTTTCTATTTATTTTATAATTTATCATTCGGTTAATAATGTAACCCCTAACTTGTAATTGAGAGTTACATTTGTCGTATGTAACGCCCCAATTTTAGGTTAGGGGTTACATTAGTAACCGAACGAAAATTTATAAAATAAATAGAACCTCTTAAAAATTTTCCAAAATACTTCCAAACTTATTATTCAATTGAATAAAAGTGGAATGTTTCACCAATAAAATAGGGCTTAAAACCAGAACCAGTAAAACTCTAAGGATTATTTTTAGCACACAACCCGTGCTAAGGAAAAACAACTAACAGTAAGAAAGATAAAGAAAAGAAAATCACCATGAACACCAACAATTTTTTTTATTCTGACGAGAAGCCAGAATCTCCAGGAAGAAGTTGTGCAACTGCTCCCCAAACGACTCCATCCTCTCGTTGATCATCCTTTCCACCATCTCAGTGATGGTTTCCTCCTCCGACTCTTCCTCCTCTGATGTCTCCACCATTTACTCGACAGGTGCTCCTTCCTGAGGTTCATCTGGAGGGGGTAAGGAGATCTCCAACTCCCTGATGTGGTAGTCCGAAGAACGACGTCCATCAGCGAATGTAGTAGTGACTGCAAACGAACCGTGGTAGTTTGCCATGCGCGTGTTGTGGTTCACTTCCCACACGTTAGGTGAATCATTGTGGAAGAGATTATACTTCATGCGGTGCAACATCCTCTTTATCTATTGGCGATAGGCGCCCAAATAACAAACATATCAAACAAAAGAGGGTTAGCGCCCATATGAGAATAAACAAGAAGAAACAAGTCTATATCTTGGATGGCACCAATATATAAGATAATCAAAACACAAGTGAAATAAAACTCAGGACAAAAGTCAGTCAAGTAGAGGTGTCAGATCCTAAGAACTATACGCTACTACCAACAACTGGTTCAAACACCTCAAGAGATGGGACAATCAGATGGGACGACTGTCATCACATTGCCACTTCAATCAGGATGTCAACACATCCTGTTTTCAACCCTATTTCCAAATGTTAGAACCAAATAGTGCATCTGCAAGTCTCTTCCAATCACAAAGAGCAGGATTCCAATTATCACCAAACGAAAATGGCAAAGAACAAACATAGACAATTTAGAGGCAGTAGGTAAACACGATCAATAATAATTCATGTAGCAAGGTATACAGATAGATGGTACGAGGGAACCAAGAAGAGAGACAGTATCAAGTTTGGAAAATAATTAGAAATTAAGGTGTTATCAGGCATGGTAATACTTGAGGGAAAAGTGGCACTCATAACTTAAAATTTCACCAAGAAGAGGCCTAGCCTCGGTTTGATTTAACCAGAGAGCAACACAAATATTAAACCTTGCGACCTATCTCCCTATCATTAAGAATAGTTTTAAATGAAACAGATCATGACCAATAAAAATAATATTTCTAATATTTAAGCATGTTTACCATTGGTTCTTCCTAAGTTGGACTTGCTGTACTAGGTAGATGGTTCCATTCAAGAGGCACATAAGACAAACAAAACCAAGAAATTTGTTGCATATATCTCGAGTTACATCTCAAGTAAAATGGTTCACGTAACTGGGCATAAAGCAGTAAGATTACATTTAAAGAAAAAGGTACAATAGCATATCCAGATATATCAAATTGATTTAGGAAAATAAAGGTTCTAGCATGTGTATAGATACTGCAGTAGTAATTCATATAGTAGTTCAGAATTCAATCACACAGATAGACACAAACTCTAGACCGGCACCACCCTTGCATGTACTCTCTGAATCAAATTTTCCAGAAAGAAGGAGAGATAACCGATGAATTTTTCTCAAGAAGAGTGCTATATATAATCTACTGGAAGATAATAAAAGAAACAACCTCTTAACAGCACCCTTTTCTGCAGCACAACTCGGTTGCTTTCTCCCTTCTTTTTGGTTAAGTTTAAATTTTGTTTTGATAGCAATGTATCTAGTCATTTGGCTTAATCTCACTCTATACACTGAAACCAACTTTCAAATTTAAAACAACTCTATTACTCTTATTTGAAATTATGACTTTAAAAAGAAAAAACAAACAAATAAATAAATAAAAGCAATTATGTTCCATTTAACAACCAACAGACTACATGGAGCATTATAAAACCGATCCTATCTATAAATAGCCTATGACTCCACATTCAAGCAACCAATTTTCTCTTCTAGATAAAAGTTCAAGTATTATTTATTTAATAATAGTAATAATCCTCACAAAGACTCTAAAGCCTTTGAATTAAATACGGTTCTCACATTATCTATTAATCTATTTTTATAAGCTCCAAACTTATACCAATTTTTATATCATTATTAGTGAGAATGTATAAAAAGTTGTATATATATATTATTTGCTTATAGATAATGCTTATACTTGAAACAACATATTCTAAATCAAAATAAATTAATTTACTGATGAATTAATAAATTTAAATTATGGAAAATCTGGTAGCCTTGCCATGCTTCATGAGAATTCAACAGTTGAGTTGATAAAAATTATCATTTATAAAATAATATTGAAGAAAAAGTGGATTCTGTTGACAAAAATATGAAGTCTTGTTTTGTCTATTTGGGCCAACAACAATATCGAAATGTATTCAATTTGGGCGAACTCAAAATAACTCAACCTTCGACCAAAAAAAAACTCAACCCAGCTTTACTCTATTAAATTATTTAACAGCTCATTGACAAAAAAAAAAACCATCTAACAGCTCCACACGGTACATACTGTATGTACTATGTAGTACATCTGCTTTAAAAAAAACTGTAGTTTATCTATCACATTATCTATTGTCCATGTTATTTCACAAATATAATGTGAGTTGACATTGTTTTAACAATCAATCATTAAAGGCCATGTTTACTCACAACTTCTTAACTCATCGAGTCATCGGCTAACCTCCTATTGTTGTGCGCTGCTGACCGCGAGCAGTGACAGATCTAAGTAGAGCACCATGAGGACATGTGCACTCATTTAATTTTGAAAAAAATTATTAGAAAAAAAATTGAGTAGTAAAAGTATGTGATTTTTTATTGCTCTTTTGGTAAAAAATGTTCTCACTTGTGTTTCACATTGCTAAATGTCCTCACTTGTATTCCACATTACTAAATGCCCTCACTTGAGTAGTAAAAGTATGTGATTTTTTATGACTTCCTTGGTAAAAAATGTCCTCATTTGTGTCCCTTTTTTAGTAAAAAATACACTTACTTCTAATAGATTTATTAAAAAAAATTATTCAAATTTTTATGTTTATATGACCCTCACAGCATCAAATTTCTGGATCCGTCACTGACCGTGAGGCCATGTATTACTTAACTCTTGCGACCATAAATAACTCATTCGCTAGCCTCCGGTCTTACAACTATTGGTTGTGAGGATACACGGTTAACACCGGAAAAAAATTATGAATATTTTATTTTGAAATGCACTTCTTATATCTTCTGGGTAGTTGTTTTTTGGATTTTTGTTCGAACTTCTTTGGGCTTAGCCCATCTATAAGTTGGGTTTAGCCTAGTTCTAGCATTTTCATTCGTTTAATATATTCGGGTTAATATTTTAATGGGCAACCCGCAACTCAACCCGTTAAAACTTATAAAAACAAAAGGGTTTCATTTTAGGGTTTTACTTCTTCTTCTTCTTCAGCCTTTAGCAATGGAGACACAACAGCAACCATGTATGTTACACCTTTCAAGCCATGAAATTTTGATTGCAATGAGTTCAATTAGTTTCATTCCGGTGTAGTAGTAGTATAAAGAAAAAGGAGAAACCATGAAATGGAAAATTAAAGTTATGATTGATTACACCATTGATTTTTTTTATTTTTTTTTTCTGATGTTATTAGCTTTGAAGTAATAGCTATTGGTTTCAATGGCCCAAGTCCATATTTGAGCTTCTAATCCCCCAAAACCCTAATTTCACCCAATCTCACTCAATATCTCTCAAGTCGTGCCCATAACTGCTGTCCAACCAACCTCTGACCACCGCTCCGCCCATTCCCGCCCAACAACGGCCACTCCGGTATCCGGCCGCTTCTCAGGTTCGTTTTGTCTGCAATTTCTCAGTTTCACAGTTCATGCGTCCTCTCACTTCTGTTTCTCAGTTTCCGTCTCTCTCATCTCCCAAACGCCTGATTCGTTTTCCTGCTCTGTTTCTGTGTCCTCTGTTACTGTTTGGTTACAAGTTACAACCCTCATGTTCTTCTCCTATGTTTAAAGACACTAGGATTATGTCCCGTTGCCGTGCGATGCACGGACGAGCGATTCTGTGTGTTATGATTTTTAATTCAATGATTTATAAAATTAACAAATTTATTTATACACCATTAACTTTATCGAAACATTGGTGATGTTAAACTAATTATTAACTTTAGTGTATATAGTATATAAAATATATGGATTTAAAAATAAATTTCATATTTCTGTTTTTAACAGATTTTAGAGAACAGAAAAAAAGTTGTTTTTGTTTTTTGTTTTATTATTTTATTTCCAAAACTATAAAAACACGGAGAACAACTTTTTCATTAATGGCAAAGTTGCAATTTTTCACAAAATGTTTAATCGTGAGAAGCCTCTGACGCTGACAAACACACTGAACAGAGCAAGGTGAGACCAGTTGGGCAATGAAGATCATATCCACCCTCATTGTTGCTACAATGGTTTATGGTGCTTTTCATGTTCTTGACGGTGTGGCGTGGCCGAGATGATGATTTTAGTGTGATGAGCAGGGAGACAACGGAGGATCGGGTGGTGCAGGCACATGCCGAGCTCGAACCGTAGCAGGGCTTCAGAAAGTAAAAAAATGAATCCAAAATAGGGTCTTCATAGGGTAGAAAAAAGTTTTGCTACTTCATAGCAATTCTCTCTGAAAAATCTAAAATTTCTAATCCTATTCATATGCATATGATTTGATTCTCCAAATATCTATTCACTGATTCCCCTCTGCCCAATTTCTCAGATCCAGGTTCCTCTCTACTGCTTTTTCAAAACAAAACAAAAATACAATCTTCACCTCTGTCTCCTCGTACCCTCTTCAATTTTCAGCTTCCTATTAACGTTTTGAATTTGATCCTTTTGATGACCTCTTGCTTTGATAATCCAGAACATGTCTCTTCCTTTTTGTCAATTCAAGCATGCTTCTGGATCGACCCATGGAAAAATCTATTGTCTGCGCCACACACACACTTAGAGGAGCGGAATGGGTGGCTTTGGGGAACAGTGGGTTGGGTTCGACCTACAAGGCTATCAACCATGGCGAGTGGATTGTCTAGGTTATCTTTTTACAGAGAAGTATCCAGAGGAGAATATTGTGGGGAAGAAACGCTTCTTTTTTTCCTTTTTATCCAATAAATTCATAAAAGAAATTTAGCATAATCAAACAAGTTTTTTGTTTTTTATTTTTAAAATATGATTTCAGAACAAATTTATCAAGCAAGATTTTATATTTTATAATTTCAAAATCTGTTTCTAAAATAGGATTACCGAACAGATTTTTTCTTTGCTTTTTCCTCAAAAGTAGTTTTTAAAATTTGATTTATAAAACAGTTTTTAAAAACAAAAAAATCAAAACAGAATCAAACAGGAAAATAAAAACAACCTATCAAAACTTAAAAAAAACCGGTCAAAACTTAAAAAAAAACCGGCTCCAGCCGGTCAAAACCGGTCTGGAACCGGTCAACAACAGTTGGATGACCTGCCCAGCAGGTCACCCACTATATAAAGTTCATTCCACTCTTTCTCACCCCAAAAACCCTAGCCGCCCACCTCTCATCTCTCATTCTCTCTGAAACGTCTTCGTCCTCCTCTCTTCTCCTCTCTTCTTCTCACTTCTTCTTCTTCTTCTTCTTCTTCCTCCCTTTCTCCTTCTCATCTTCCCGTTCTCCCCCTCATCCTCTCTTCCCCTTCCTTTTCTTCCCCTTCTTTTTTCCTCATCTTTCTTCTTCTTCTTCTTCTGCGTATAAAAAAAAACTTCTTCTTCTTCCTCCCTTTCTCCTTCTCATCTTCCCGTTCTCCCCCTCATCCTCTCTTCCCCTTCTTTTTTCCTCTTCTTATACTGTTCTTCAAACCCGATTCTTCTTCTTCCTCATTTTCGCCCCCAACCGATCCAAAACCCTAACTTTCGCCCCCTGCCGATCGAAAACCCTCATTTTTCTCCAAAACCGAGTCAAGAAGCACCTGGATCGGAGATTTTTAAAACGATTTGATGCATGCAAGGCTCGTTGCTATCCAAGCAACGATTTTTTCACCAAAATCCGAGGGAAGAAGCACCTGGATCGGACATTTAAGGCTCTGAGGTATGTAAAAATCAAATTTTTACTTGATTTTGTTTGTTTAAAATTTGCACTAACTGAATCCCTCTCCTTTCCCTTCCAGATCATCTCCCTGTCAACCAAACTGGACTTGCAAGCCACTGAAGATGAAATTTTTTTTTTCCATGTAAATTTCAATATTCTGTGTAAAAGAACGATTTTTTACTGTAAAGTTTGATTTTTTATGTAAAGTTTGGATTTTTATTAATATTGCTATAAGATGTATGCTAAATGCTAACCTCTTTAATGCTTCCTTCCTTTCTCCTGCTTGTTGATGCAAGTTTTCCTCTACTTCTCCTTCTACTTTCTCATCACCTTCTATTCTGCTTTATACTCTGGTTGATGCAAGCTTCCTCTACTTACTTTCTCATCTGACCTTCCAATTAATTCGAACAGTGAGAAAGTGAATGATGGGAGTAGAGTAGAGTCATGGAAGGTGGTACAGCTGATTGAACAGGTGAACACGGGGAAGGAGGAAAGTGATGCATGAATAGTGCAATGAATAGTGCTCTTAGCTGGAATCAGGACTTTGAAAATAGCCTTTAGATTAGCAGTTGAAATTAATGGTCAGGATTTCATTTCCCTTATGAATAGTGCTTTTCAAATTGCCCGTTAAGTAGATGTAGATAAGTCTCTATTTTCTTTGGATGATTCGTTATTTAGATTGAATTCTACTCTTTAGACTTTATTTTTCATGTCAATTAAAACTTCAAGTCTTGAATTTGTTATCATGTTTTGGTAATTGGTATGTAATTTGTTCAATGAGAGTATCAGACTTAATATCTACTGAACCTTTGTTATGATTTGCTATTATATGACTATGATATTGATCCTATATTTGATGATATAACTTGTTATTAGTTAGCAGAATTTTTATTTGTTGTATTGTATAATTGCATTATGCAGGTTTTTTAATGTGTGTATGTATAATTGTATATATATATTTATAATTTTTTTTTGTTAAGGCCGCCATGGCATCCGCCATAATTATATGACGGTATTTTGGCATTCTGTCATGGATCATCATCCACAATTGATGGACCATCACGATGCATATATCTACTAACTTAAAATGCAATGTGCAATTTTACTGTTCATAGTGCACCATTTTTTTGTTGCAGTTGTTAGATAATTGGGCCTATTACTGATTTGGGCTTTGGTTGAATGTTAGGTTTTGTTTCCATAGGTTAGCAGAAATCAATCTTTCCCTTTCTTCCTTACGCACGCTCCACCCTCTCCTGCCTCTACCGTGTAGACTCTGCAATCTCCCTCGACTGCTTTTCCGTTTGCCTATGATGCCATCTGCAGCTACCCTCCTCTACGCTTTGCTCTTTCCTCTCCTCTACGCTCTGCTCGACCCTCTCCTGCTTCTACCGTGTAGGGTCTGCTCGTCCTCTACTACTTTTTCGTTTTCGACGGCGTTCTGCAGCTACCCTTCCATCAGCTATGCGCTTTCCTCTACTCTGCTCGTCCCTATGGACATCACTTTACAGGTATTTTTCCTATACCCTAATGCATCCCCTATTTTCTTTACAGCTGTTCTGATTTGATGTGTTAAATTTCTCTTTTTGATTTTGAATTTGAATTGGAACTCAAATGCTGGGAGTGTTTCTATAAATTGAACCCTCTTCTCCTGAAATTCCCACATTGTATTCCAGTCTTCTGTCCTGATGTGTTAAATTTCTCTTTTTGATTTTGAATTTGTGGAGACAGATGCACTTCGAACACGATGGTGGTGCTGGTGCTGAAGGTGGCGCCGCTTCATCAAGGTTGCATTCAGAGGATTCGGAAGGTGTTTCCTACTATCTGTTTCTATTTATGGTATAGTTATTTTCTTTGGTGGCCTTCCTTGATCATATGAACAGATGATAGTTTTTTTAGTCACTTTTAAAGCTTTTGCCCGCAAATTAATTCATCTGTCATTTTACTTAACAGTGTATGTATGTTGTTTATTTTCATTATTCCTTATCTGTATCAGTTATTTTCATTATTCCTTTCAATTTTCAGTTTGTATGTTGTTTATCTCTTCGATGTTATTGTTATGTAGAAATGAGATTGCTCTTGGTTCTTACTAACATTGGAAGTATGATATACCAATTTTTTGGCATGAGTTATTGAATCATGGTTTTCATATTGTTAACTTCTTTTCATCCATGTAGGGATGATTTTGAAGGACTGGTCTAAGGACTGGTCAAAGTTAGGGTTCATGGCTTCTATCTTATCAAACGTCTAAAGTTATCATGCATGAAACATTAGATGCCATGTCTATATTGTTAATATTGGTGACTCTCTTTCATTTGTTTAGAAGAATATAGCTTCTCTAAATATTATTAATTGTGAATTTGCAGTTGCATGACAGAGCTCAAGTATTTATCTGTTGCCCTTCCAAAGAAAGTGGTTCAAGGCCAACTTATGTTGGAACTGTTGAAAGAAAAAGATATTCAAATTACAAACTTAGCCTTCCTGGACTTAAATGCCATTCTAAAAGCAACTTATTTATTCTGGCATGTATCTGCTTTTTTATGTATTCTCATTTACTTTTTGTAAGAGGAAAAACATGTTTAGGTTGAAAACATGATCGTGTAAATTACGGGTCTTTCATCTTTGATAGGAAGGTAAATATCATATGAATATGAAGATGCCTCTGCATACATTGATTGTAGTTTGTTGATCTTTGTCAAAATTTCTACAGGGCATTCTGTCTTCTGTTTATCTAGACGGGGAAATAGTACAAGGGTGGAAAAGGATCCCTGTTCCCTTGCTTACAACCCCATCATCCAATCTTCATATTCTGCATTGAAGAAAATATCAGCATCCAGAAAAAGGTTGATATATAAATCTGGTATGTACTACAATACATTTGGGAAGAAAAGCATGATATCATGTTATGCTCAATCATCACTTCGTTATGGTAACAATTTGTGACCAAGGTGTTTCTTTTTTCCTTTGCAGAGAATACTTCAAGAGAACCTTACTTTAAATTTAAAAGAAAATATATTTTTAGATATACTATTTTTATGGATGTTTCTTAGGATCTGGGTGTTGTAATTAGTGAATAAAAGTTACTTTATTTACAATTTTTAAACCATGTGGTATGTATAGTTTTTATCTCATCATATATCAGTTGGTCTATTAATATAAAACTGCATGAGTATTTATATTACCTCCATCGTTCATCTATCATCTATGACCTACGCCCTATTTCAAAATCCAGCTGTGGATTCTGCTTTCCAGAATATGTGCCTAAACTCTAGATCAGAAAGCCAGCTCTTCATTCTTCTTTACAGGTTGGTTGATTTGAGACACTCCCAATACTGCTGAATTTCCTATTCTCTATTCTATGTTCTATATATTACCTATATACATAGCCTTTTAGTGCTTATAAATTGAACACATTGTTGCTTGGTTCATCCATTGTTTGCAGGTAGGATTGTTCTGGCTTTGGGGGTTTTGATTTTTTTCCAGCTCCATCACTTTCACTCATTCTGGTAAGGAACCTTTTGATTTCACCTTCTTTGTTATGAATTCTGTCTTCACCGCCATTTATACCTATTTTCCTAATTAATATGCTCTCAATTAGTATTTTTTTTTGCTTGCTAATTCGTTAAACGAGGCAGATACTGACTTGAATCTGAGTGGTGTAGTTAATGGTTTAGAACAATGACAGTTAATGACCAAGGGCAAAATGAGGTTTGTAATTTTATATGTTGAAGGTAGCTTGATCATACAACACTGGTCTTTCTCATATAGCTACTTTTGTGAGATATGTAAAGCATGCTTTAAACACAATCAGAATGTCTTTTTAATCTGCTTATGACACTTGAATTATACATGAGTGGCTTTTGTTGAATTATACATGTTGGGCGGGATAGATAATGTTAAGGTTTTGTTCTTATATCAAAATTAAATATGACTCACTTGCTCTTTTAACCTGCTTTTTTCCCATATAGGGTTCTTATTTTTAATTATTGTAATAGTGTATATCATGCTATTATGTCTCCTTTTCTTGGCAGGAGAAATAACTTGAAGGAGTAGGTTGGGGGACAAATTTGAATCATTTCTTTTCATCAGGTCATTGCTATTATTGCAAGGTAATATTTGATTTGTACTTCTATATGGGGCTGGCCAAAATTATGCTTATAGTTTTAACTTTTCGATTTGATTTGTTTCAGATTGAGAATGAGTATGGGAAACGAAACAGAGTAAGCTACTTGGATCTGCTGGCCAAACTTCTGTGAGTTGTGCTGCAAAATTGGTTGTTAACATAGGGACTGCGGTTCCATGGATAATGTGCTAGAAAAGTGATGCACCGGATCTAGTGGTGAGCATTCTCCCTCTTCCTATTGAAAGACATCTAACATCACATGATATTCTCTTCCTATATTGTTTTGAGCGGTTAGATTGGGCCTGAAATATAAGAGACTCTATGACAAATACAATGTGTAAGAAATTAGGATAGTGAAAATAAAGTCTAACAACTTCCAAGGTGAGGATGGATTTCCTGTAGCCTCATGAGATTTCCTTGGCCACTACATCCTCATGGTGAACTATGTTTCTTGTAAGGCCCAAGTTTTTAAACTCATGCCAAGAGAATAAAATCCTATTCACGATTAGGGTTGATGTATTGTGAAGGAAACCTGAACAAGAGTTTACCAAATGAAATAAATTTATGAGGGAGAAAGTTCAGGAAAAGTCAAAGGATTGTATCGAAGTCGATAAAAGTTATAGCACGATCGTTACACGCTTAAACCTAGGTCAGAAACCCTAGTATATAGCTAGTTTTGACTTATAGGCACGATGGAAGTTAATTCTAAAAATCTTCAGAGAAATGTTAGAACTTCTCTTTTTCCATATATCACAATCGTTTCGAGGCGAAACTCTAGGATCTACGAACGTCCGATTCCAATCATCGGAAGTTTGCCGAAACCGAATCCCTGGTATTTCAAAACCCTAGAATCAACCGACAATGAAGACTTTTGCTATTCTGAACATCAAATGAAGATTCCACACGCGTACACCCATTTCTCTCGATGATTTCAATCTTTCTTCAGAAGGAAGTTTTCTATTCCGACATTCGATGCAAAAAGCAACTTATCGGGTAAAATAGTTTTACACCGACTTTGCATTAGTTACCAAAAATACAAGGAGACCTCATTTTAGTTTTGGAATTCTTTCGCCAAAACCTATCTTAGAATTCATAGTGAATGAAGCCGGAAAAATCAGATTCGCGAAACTTTCATTTTACCGCGTTTTGCCAACCTCTATATATAGCCAAGAAAAGAGAAAATATCACAAAAACTCACCCAAAACCCACCCAAAGGCCGCGAGTTTGAGAGGAGAGGAGGAGAAGAAGATTTTGTTCAATCCTTGCTTGATCGTCGATCAATTAGTTGCTGCTTCAAGGTTTCGAGGTATAGTCGCTAATCCTTACCTCTGATCGCTTTTTCCATAGCTTTTCTGTAGACTTTTCTGAGCTGATAGTTTTGAGGTTTTTGCAAAACTATCATGAATATTTCATTTCTGATTCTAAATGTAACGCCCCGATTTCTCGGACGTCACGAAAAACCAAAAATCATGATTTTCACAAAGAATTTTCGCCGTCCATTTATTAATCTTCATTAAATGACAAAGATCCAATTATTACGAAAGTTCTCAGCGTTAAATATAAATCAAATAAACAAACGTGCGAGTAAGGAAAACGAACGATTGATATAAATCCAATAACTGAAATAATGTACGGTGGCCACACCCATGTGTGTAAACAAAACCACCCTAGTAATCTGACAAAATTGTTTACATTTGAAAATCAACTACAAGTACTTCAAAGTAAAATAAAAGCTCCAAAAATAAAACAGCGCTCTCAACCCAATCAAGGCCACTCGTTGCAGTCTGCATCTTCTCTGGCCCACATGTTGGAAGGCTCCGGCGTCTCCTCTCCCGGCTTCGGAAGCTCAACTTTCATGTCCAGGTTCCACTGCCTCAATGCCTCCAAGCTCCACCCAAACCCTAATGGTACGGGATCCATGAGTCCCTGATTCAGCTCTTGCTCGGGTGGTGCAATGGGGCTCACCGGCTCCTCCTTCGGCACCAAAAGTCCCTCTGTCAGATTCCGGTACTCGGAAGTCACTGAAGGCTCGCTCCCCTCGCCTGACTCGTAGCCTGGCCCCTCACTAGGGTCCGACTCCGAACCGTTGAGAAAATCCATCCCTAAGGGGAGTCCAAAACGGAAGGGTGCGTGAGGAAACCGAATCTTCCCTCTGATAGGCTGAGTCTCAACAATCTGCCCAGCTTGGTCTCTTTTGAAGATGGTCGCGCCGCCGACGTACACGTTCTTCTCCTGGCGGTAGTCGACACCCCAGGCCGTGTCCTCATCAAAACTAAGGAGATAAATCTCCCAGTCCTGATCCACTAGCTCCTTCCTGATCACCATCTGTTGGCGTTAAGCGCCCAAACAACAAATAGCAAATAGAGAGGGTCAACTTCTGACTCTCAAATATCTCTAGTCTCTAGCATGTTATAGACAATATAATATCATCATTAATCAACAGAACATAACTAAAAGGTTAATCACATAGCCTAAGTTTCAGTTAGTCTATGCGTCCTCACTTTTCACACAACCACCTTTCACCTTGGATCCAACACCATTCGTCCAGCAGACGAACAACACCATGAGCAAAGCTCACAACATCATGGCGTTCCTTGGAACGACCACAGCACACCATGGGTCAGACACCCACAAGTCATAACATCACGGTACAAACCGCATTCACCCTCGCGTGCAAGTTATCCGTTTTGTCTCTAACGGAACCACTGTTCTCATGGTTCATAGTCCTAACCAGACCTATGTTCCACTAATCATAATTTACTTGCATGCGAGGGTGAATGCGGTTTGTACCGTGATGTTATGACTTGTGGGTGTCTGACCCATGGTGTGCTGTGGTCGTTCCAAGGAACGCCATGATGTTGTGAGCTTTGCTCATGGTGTTGTTCGTCTGCTGGACTAATGGTGTTGGATCCAAGGTGAAAGGTGGTTGTGTGAAAAGTGAGGACGCATAGACTAACTGAAACTTAGGCTATGTGATTAACCTTTTAGTTATGTTCTGTTGATTAATGATGATATTATATTGTCTATAACATGCTAGAGACTAGAGATATTTGAGAGTCAGAAGTTGACCCTCTCTATTTGCTATTTGTTGTTTGGGCGCTTAACGCCAACAGATGGTGATCCGGAAGGAGCTAGTGGATCAGGACTGGGAGATTTATCTCCATAGTTTTGATGAGGACACGGCCTGGGGTGTCGATTACCGCCAGGAGAAGAACGTGTACGTCGGCGGCGCGACCATCTTCAAAAGAGACCAAGCTGGGCAGATTGTTGAGACTCAGCCTATCAGAGGGAAGATTCGGTTTCCTCACGCACCCTTCCGTTTTGGACTCCCCTTAGGGATGGATTTTCTCAGCGGTTCGGAGTCGGACCCTAGTGAGGGGCCAGGCTACGAGTCAGGCGAGGGGAGCGAGCCTTCAGTGACTTCCGAGTACCGGAATCCGAAGGAGGAGCCGGTGAGCCCCATTGCACCACCCGAGCAAGAGCTGAATCAGGGACTCATGGATCCCGTACCATTAGGGTTTGGGTGGAGCTTGGAGGCATTGAGGCAGTGGAACCTGGACATGAAAGTTGAGCTTCCGAAGCCGGGAGAGGAGACGCCGGAGCCTTCCAACATGTGGGCCAGAGAAGATGCAGACTGCAACGAGTGGCCTTGATTGGGTTGAGAGCGCTGTTTTATTTTTGGAGCTTTTATTTTACTTTGAAGTACTTGTAGTTGATTTTTAAATGTAAACAATTTTGTCAGATTACTAGGGTGATTTTGTTTACACACATGGGTGTGGCCACCGTACATTATTTCAGTTATTGGATTTATATCAATCGTTCGTTTTCCTTACTCGCACGTTTGTTTATTTGATTTATATTTAACGCTGAAAACTTTCGTAATAATTGGATCTTTGTCATTTAATGAAGATTAATAAATGGACGGCGAAAATTCTTTGTGAAAATCATGATTTTTGGTTTTTCGTGACGTCCGAGAAATCGGGGCGTTACATTGTGGTATCAGAGCTCCGGTTGAGAAACCAGAGCACTAAGGGTTTTGGGCTTACGAGTTTCGGAAACTCGTGGTGTTTTGTTTGATAAATGTGTTTTCAAAACTTCGCGGTGAGATTGGGTAGACTTGTTTGCTAAGATGTTTGAAGTGTGATCTTATTTGGAGTGGAGTATCAATGCCATGATGCTTTGGTTGAAAGTTTTTACTGTTAGATGATCTCTCTGACTGAGGAACTGACGTTTGGTTGTGGTTTTATCAACAAGCAGGTTTGACATCATGCCTCCTAGACAGGACCCAACTAACGCTCAGCTCGCTCAGGCCATGGCTCAATTGGCCCAAGTGGTGGCTCAGCAGGCCAATGCTAGTGTTACGGTGGCCGCTGCCCAAGCTCAGAGAGAGGTTGAAGAACATGCCAGAAGGGCGCAGAGGTTGGAACGGGAGCTGAACCAGGATCAGGTCAGGATGAGAACTGATTTCAATCGGCAGAACCCGCCAAAGTTTGAAGGGGAAGTTGAACCCGAGAAAGCGGATGATCCAAGAGCTGGAAAAGATTTTTGAAGCTTTGCACACAACTGATGGAGAGAAGGTGAATCTCGCTACCTTCATGCTGAAAGGGGATGCAGAGTACTGGTGGAGGAGCACCAGGCTGTTGATGACGACTAACCAGGTGGCTATTACCTGGGATTCATTCAAAACAGCTTTTCTGAACAAGTACTTTCTAGAGACTGCAAGAGATGATATGGAGAACCGTTTCCTCAGACTGAAACAAGGAAGCATGACTGTTGGGGAATATGCAGCCAAGCTGGAGAGTCTGTCGAAGTACTTTCGCTTCTTCCGAGAACAAGTTGATGAAGGGTATCTCTGCAACCGTTTCATGATTGGTTTGAGGGATGAAATTGAGGAGTCCGTCAGACCTTTGGGAGTCAGAGTCTTTCAACAACTGGTTGAGAAGTCTCGCGAGGTTGAGGTCATGAAGAATCGTCGAGGGAACCGACAGGAAAGTGGAGGGCCAATCAGGTCTGGTCAGAAACAAGCTGGGAAGACTGAAAAGGGTAGGGCTGGTCAGAAGAAGCCTTATCAGAATGCAACTGGTAGGACATCATCTACCAAAGTCGGAGCAAAAACTCCGAGAGAAGATGTTACTTGTTTCAAGTGTAATGAGAAAGGGCACTATGCCAATGAATGTGGGAAAGAGATTACTTGCTGGAAGTGCCAGAAGACGAGGCACATCTCGACAAACTGTCCTGATGCGCCAAAAGCTGAACCTGTGTTGAATACGGCAAGGGGGAGACGTCCAGTTGCTAAGGGACGTGTCTTTGCTGTTACTGGCAAGCAAGCTGAGGGTGTTGAAGATCTTATTCAGGGTACGTGTACTATTGCTGGTATCTCCTTGATGGTTTTGTTTGATTCGGGTGCTACGCACTCGTTTATATCTGATGAGTGTGCGAAGAAAATAGGGTTGCTAACCTCAGAGTTACTTTTCGATATGGTGGTGACAACCCCTGCTGCCGATCGCTTAGTTACTCGCACGGCATGCTTGAAATGTCCGTTGGTTTACGAGGATCGGAAGTTCCTTGCAAACCTTATATGTTTAGGGCTTAAAGAGCTCGATGTGATTCTGGGGATGGACTGGTTGGCGCAATATCATGTTCTTTTGGATTGTGCTAACAAGGCCGTGGTATTTCCGGATTCAGGCGTTACGGATTATTTGAATTCGTACCATTTGAAGAAGGGTTCACCGGCGTTCGTGAACTCTATCGTGGCGGAAGCAAGAAACTATAGTGATGTACGGAACATCTCGATAGTGCAAGACTATGTGGATGTTTTTCCAGAGGATGTGCCCGGATTGCCACCAGTAAGGGAGACGGAGTTCTCCATTGACATCATGCCCGGCACGGGACCGATATCGATGGCGCCGTATCGGATGGCACCAACGGAATTGATGGAATTGGCAAAACAGTTGGATGATCTCTCTTCAAAGGGATTTATTCGACCGAGTGTATCTCCTTGGGGAGCGCCAGTGTTGTTGGTAAAGAAGAAGGACGGGAGGTCCAGGTTGTGTGTAGATTACCGACAACTAAACAAGGTGACAGTGAAGAATCGTTATCCGATGCCTCGGATAGACGACTTGATGGACCAACTTCGGGGAGCAGTTGTTTTCTCGAAGATTGATCTGAAATCAGGGTATCACCAGATTCGGGTGAAGGAGGCTGACATTCAGAAGACGGCATTCAGAACTCGATATGGACATTATGAATATCTCGTGATGCCATTTGGAGTTACTAATGCACCCGCAGTTTTTATGGACTACATGAACCGTGTGTTCAGGCCATTCGTGGTGGTGTTCATAGACGATATTCTAATTTACTCGAAGAGTAAGGAGGAACATGAGGAGCATTTACGTCAAGTGCTAGAGGTGTTGCGGAAGAAGGAACTCTATGCTAATGGAGGAAAGTGTGAGTTCTGGATGGAGGAAGTGAAGTTCCTTGGTCATGTCATATCTAGCAAAGGTGTGGCAGTGGACCCCAGCAAAATTGAATCAGTTTTGGCATGGGAACAACCGAAGACAGCAAGTGATATCATAAGTTTTGTTGGGCTTGCTGGCTACTATCGGCGTTTCGTGAAGGATTACGCCAAGTTGACTGCACCGTTGACTCATTTGACAAAGAAGGATCAACCGTTTGCGTGGACGGAGAAGTGTGAGGCTAGCTTCCAAGAAATGAAGAAGCGGTTGACCACCGCACTTGTACTAGCTTTGCCAAAGGAGGGAGAACCATACGACGTGTACTGTGATGCGTCGCATAATGGTTTGGGTTGTGTGATGATGCAAGAGAAGAGGGTGATTGCTTATGCTTCGCGACAGTTGAAAGTCCATGAGAAGAATTACCCTACGCATGATTTGGAGTTGGCTGCTATAGTGTATGCTCTCAAGATCTGGAGACATTACTTGTATGGCAGTACGTTCACGATCTATAGTGATCACAAGAGTTCGAAGTACTTGTTTGATCAGAAGGATCTGAACATGAGGCAGAGACGGTGGATGGAGTTTCTGCAAGACTATGAGTTCTCATTACAGTATCATCCGGGGAAGACCAATGTTGTAGCTGATGCTCTGAGTCGAAAGGCTATACATGTATCCTCGTTGATGGTCAAGGAGTTAGAATTGTTGGAGGCTTTCCGTGATCTGAGTTTGAATGTTGAACTCGCACCGGGGAAGCTGAGCTTTGGAATGGTGACGGTGTCTAGTGGACTCTTGGATGAGATAAAGTCGAAACAAGAGACCGATGAAGGGTTGATTGAATGGCGCAAGCTTGTGGCACAAGGAAAAGCGTCTGAGTTCGCTATTGGGAACGACAATATTCTGCGTTGTAAGGGACGAGTTTGTGTACCCAATGATGCAGTAATGAGGAAGCTGATCTTGGATGAAGGTCACAAAAGCAGATTGAGTATTCATCCGGGGATGAATAAGATGTATCAGGACTTGAAACTTCATTTCTGGTGGCCTGGGATGAAGAAACAAGTAGCTGAGTATGTGTCGACATGTTTGACGTGTCAGAAGGCGAAGGTGGAACATCAGAAACCAGCAGGAAAGCTGCAGTCATTGGATGTCCCGGAGTGAAAATGGGATAGCATTTCCATGGACTTCGTGACGGCGTTGCCGCTTACACGAAGGAAGTTCGATGCAATTTGGGTTGTAGTTGATCGATTGACGAAGACTGCTCACTTCGTGCCAATCAATCTGAACTACAAGGTGAGGTTGGCGGAGATATACATTGCTGAGATTGTACGCTTGCACGGTGTGCCATCTAGCATTGTGTCGGACAGAGACCCGAGGTTTACCTCGCGTTTCTGGGAAGCTTTGCAGCGGGCTTTGGGAACCAGGTTGAAATTGAGTTCCGCTTATCATCCACAGACGGATGGGCAAACCGAGAGGACCATCCAATCCTTGGAGGATTTGCTAAGATCTTGTGTGCTGGATCACAAAGGCAGCTGGGATGAGATGTTGCCATTGATCGAGTTCACTTACAACAACAGCTTTCATACAAGCATAGGGATGGCCCCTAATGAAGCGTTGTATGGTCGGAGGTGCCGTACACCCTTGTGCTGGCATCAAGATGGGGAGAACTTGATTATTGGACCTGAATTAGTTCAGAAAACCACAGAAGAGGTGAAGCGAATCCAAGAGAAGATGAGGGTTTCGCAGAGTCGTCAGAAAAGTTATGCTGACAATCGCAGGAAGGAGTTAGAGTTTCAAGCTGGAGATCATGTCTTCTTGCGGGTTACCCCGATGACAGGTGTCGGAAGGGCGATCAAGTCAAAGAAGCTTACTCCAAAGTTTATCGGACCGTACCAGATTACGGAGCGTGTTGGACCCGTGGCGTATAGGATTGCCTTACCGCCGTTCCTATCCAACATACATGATGTGCTGCATGTGTTGCAACTTCGGAGGTATATGGCTGATAATTCTCATGTGATTGAACCTGATGATATTCAGCTGAAGGATGATCTAACGATGGAAATGCCGCCCATCAAGATCGTCGACAAAAGCACCAAACGCTTGAGGAACAAGGAAGTATCCTTAGTGAAGGTTGTATGGAATCAAGCTACGGGCGATGCGACTTGGGAATTAGAGGATAAAATGCGGAAATCACATCCCGAGTTGTTTGTAGACCCTTAAGTTTCGAGGTCGAAACTTTTTTAAGGGGGGGAGTATTGTAAGACCCGGGGATTTATTTATGTTTTGTATTATTGAAGAATAATATAAAGTACGATGTTTTATTTTCAGTAAGGAGAAAATGCTGATTAATTGTTACTATAACGCTTGTATAGTAATTTATTACGTAATTAATTATTACGTAAAGCGCGAGTAGTCGATATGCATGCATGCACATGCATAATTTTGGGTAGTGCATAAAATATGCAAAAAGGGAATTTTCGAGACTCATATCTATTATATTGGAGGAGTTTTATTTATTTATTAAATAAATATAAAGTGTTATGGGAATTTATTTAAATCAGATTTTTATTTTGAATTAATTTATTTTGAGAAGATAGGATTTGAAAATTGGAGATATACTTTTTTTATGTTGGCCGAAAATTTGGTTTAAAAGGGCAAATATATTGGAGATATTTTATAATGAAATAAATGCTTTGGGTCATCTTTATTTAAAAAAAAAAAAAAATAAATTCAGATTTTATTTAAACTAATATGGAAGGTTTTTAATTTTTGAAAATTGGTTAAGGAGAGAGAGAGAGTGGCCGAAAACTCTAGTTGCTAGGGTTTAGGGCTTTATTTTGAAATTTAAACCAATTTTCTTTGATTTGAGGGTTTAATTGAAGAGAAAATCAGAAAAATATCCTAACTACCTAGATGAGGGGGGCGGCCAAGGCATCTTGGAGGGGATCTTGGGATATTTTGATTTTTCTTGGTGATTAAGTAATTAATTTGAATTAAAGTTTATTAAAATTATATTTTAACCCTGGGCTTGGGCTGAAAATAAGGGTTTTATTGTATTTTCACCTCCACACCCTCCACTATAAATAGGAGTCTCTAGTGAAGGGAAAATCACAACTCAGAGCTCTCCAAATTTTTGTGAGTCTCTATCTCTCCCTCTCCAGAGTTCTTCTTGACCTCTATAGGAAATAATTCCTATAGTAACTAAGCTCTGCTTCCTTCGGGAAGTAGTGAACTCAAGTATTTTTTCTTCTTGTTTACAAGAAGAAGATGAAATATTGTTTGGTTTTAGGGGATGGGGTTCGAATATTTGAAGAGGGGAAATGATGCTCCTTTTTCCTTCAAATTCTAACCCTAGTTTGTTGGTCCGTGCAGGTTCGCGCACGGAAAGGTTAGATCGAACGTACTCGATCTCGCGTGGAAAGCGTAGCCAAGGTGAGGGCACTTCCGTCTAGAGAAGTATTACTGCTTTCCTGCATGTGAAGTTGTATGCGAGTGTGGTTGATAACATGCTTAGTATTAGTATTCAATATTATGCTAAGTGATGATATGATGTATGATTTATTACTAAGTTAATATGATAAATTCTTAGTATGCTATAGAACTAGTTAGTTGATGTATGCTAGTTCAAGTATGCCTTATTTGCTAAGTGAAATTATGCATGATGTTATTTAATTTCAATAACATGAGATAAAATGCCTGTCTATTTACTTGAAGTAGTAACATGAGACTAGGATTTTATGATGTTTACTCGCATGCAAGTAAATTATGATTAGTGGAACATAGGTCTTGTTAGGACTATGAACCATGAGAACAGTGGTTCCGTTAGAGACAAAACGGATAACTTGCACGCGAGGGTGAATGCGGTTTGTACCGTGATGTTATGACTTGTGGGTGTCTGACCCATGGTGTGCTGTGGTCGTTCCAAGGAACGCCATGATGTTGTGAGCTTTGCTCATGGTGTTGTTCGTCTGCTGGACGAATGGTGTTGGATCCAAGGTGAAAGGTGGTTGTGTGAAAAGTGAGGACGCATAGACTAACTGAAACTTAGGCTATGTGATTAACCTTTTAGTTATGTTCTGTTGATTAATTATGATATTATATTGTCTATAACATGCTAGAGACTAGAGATATTTGAGAGTCAGAAGTTGACCCTCTCTATTTGCTATTTGTTGTTTGGGCGCTTAACGCCAACAGATGGTGATCCGGAAGGAGCTAGTGGATCAGGACTGGGACATTTATCTCCATAGTTTTGATGAGGACACGGCCTGGGGTGTCGACTACCGCCAGGAGAAGAACGTGTACGTCGGCGGCGCGACCATCTTCAAAAGAGACCAAGCTGGGCAGATTGTTGAGACTCAGCCTATCAGAGGGAAGATTCGGTTTCCTCACGCACCCTTCCGTTTTGGACTCCCCTTAGGGATGGATTTTCTCAACGGTTCGGAGTCGGACCCTAGTAAGGGGCCAGGCTACGAGTCAGGCGAGGGGAGCGAGCCTTCAGTGACTTCCGAGTACCGGAATCCGACAGAGGGACTTTTGGTGCCGAAGGAGGAGCCGGTGAGCCCCATTGCACCACCCGAGCAAGAGCTGAATCAGGGACTCATGGATCCCGTACCATTAGGGTTTGGGTGGAGCTTGGAGGCATTGAGGCATGGAACCTGGACATGAAAGTTGAGCTTCCGAAGCCGGGAGAGGAGACGCCGGAGCCTTCCAACATGTGGGCCAGAGAAGATGCAGACTGCAACGAGTGGCCTTGATTGGGTTGAGAGCGCTGTTTTATTTTTGGAGCTTTTATTTTACTTTGAAGTACTTGTAGTTGATTTTCAAATGTAAACAATTTTGTCAGTTACTAGGGTGGTTTTGTTTACACACATGGGTGTGGCCACCGTACATTATTTCAGTTATTGGATTTATATCAATCGTTCGTTTTCCTTACTCGCACGTTTGTTTATTTGATTTATATTTAACGCTGAGAACTTTCGTAATAATTGGATCTTTGTCATTTAATGAAGATTAATAAATGGACGGCGAAAATTCTTTGTGAAAATCATGATTTTTGGTTTTTCGTGACGTCCGAGAAATCGGGGCGTTACACTAAACCTCTTCCTTATGTGCCCAAGATCACTTCTGCCGGATTAGATTTTCCGTTATGCCGCCGGATTTCCGCCGGAATCAATTTTAATCTTAAATACCCATTTTTGGAGTAAAGCTTCAACCTTTAGGCTGAAAACTATCGCCTTAGCTTAGTGTTAGTATGATTAGTTGTCATAAACGTCGTTGGTGACGTCCCTGTCAAATTTGCTTTTTGGGATTTCAGTTTTGAAATTCTAAGTTAAAAATCATGACCAAAATACCCCTGCGACAGTTTTTGATCCGATAATTTTTCCGAGTTCAGAATACCCTTAGTTACGGCTAATGATAGCATAGGAACCAAGTTTGATCGAAGAAAAATCGAATCCCACAATTGTGAAAAGTGGCCGAGCCCTATAGGGGAGGAGGAAGAAAATTCCTTTTTCGAAAACTTGTCCTTTCGCGCTAGATTATCGTACCTTTGAGTATGTATTACTTCGGGTAACCTTAGTGAGCATTGATAGCTTAGTTTCCGATAGATTCTGATAGTATTTCTGTGGTTTTGCTCTAAAGGTGATTTTGAGGAATTCCCAGAGGAGCAATGCTTTGATTGTGAGGAAGAGCTAGAGAACCATCCTGGAGAATCTTCAGGTGAGGGCTTCTCACTGAATCTCTAGTTAATTCTTAGGGTCGATGCTTTCGATATTGTTTACTGTTTATGCACTTGTTTGTGTTTGATTGGAAAAACGTTTTCTGAGGCTTCGGCTGACAATGTAGATGATTCATCTACTGAATGTTTTTGAGAGTGAATTACATGCTAAGTGCTAATTGGGTAATTTAGGATGTGTGGTGCATGCCTTATATGCTAAGTGCTATGTGGTTATTGCTTAATATGTTGATATATGACATGTTGATTGATTGTGCTGAGTTAATTATGCTTTGGCAATGAAATCTGAGTTTCTGAATAGTGAGAATAGCGGGCAGGTCATGCCGATTTTATTTTGAGAGTTTTGAGAAAGTTTGATAGGACGAATGAGATTCGAGCCTTGTTATGATGTTTATGGATCGAGACATTCTCTGGAGTCATTTGGGGATTTGGAGATCCCGAGAACTGATAGGATTTGCGATAAGACTAAAAGGATACTATTTTGTAAAGAAAACTCATAAGACATTAAACAACCTCTAAATCTTCAAATAAGGATAATAAACTCGAAAGGAAGCTTTGGATGCAAATCTTAGTTTTGGAAAACGATAAGTGTCGTCGGATCCAAGTGTTGAGGAGACTGGTAAGTTCTGAGTATGTTGATACTCCTTCGCTCGTTGAGCAGTTTGTTTAGCCATCCAAGGGATGAGCCGAGAAGCTTTACTGAGGCGTGAGACCTTGTGAATGCGTGATACTCCACTGAGGCGTGAGACCTTGTGGAAAGCATGGATCTTCACTGAGGCGTGAGACCTCGTGAACAGCATGAAGCTTCACTGAGGCGTGAATCCTTGTGAATGCGGGATACTCTTGTGCTGTTGGAGCAGCTGTGTTGTTGGGCTATCCTGGGATAAGTCAGGGAAACCGTTAGTTTCCGAGAGTGTGATACTCTGTGCTCGTTGAGCAGTTGTGACCATCGGATTGAGATGAGTCGGATGATTTGGAGATCATCGTGGGTTATGTGTTGTTGGGAAGAAGTGTCTTTTGTCGCAGAATCGACTTTACCTTAGGGTAAGCTTTTAGAGACTTTAATTTAGCTAGAACACGTGGCGACGTGTCGAGTGAGATTCGGAGACGTTGTTTGACTAATCATCATGCATTCATGCAACATTAATGAGGTATTAACACAGGACATACTCTGGACCTCGGAATGCCGTGTAAGAGCGTCTGTAGACGACTCTTGTAGCATACCGAAATGGCAGACCTACGGGTTACGGCTGATCTGGCTACCTTTGTGTGGTGTAAGAGGCACGCGGGCAGAAATGGTCCCACCGTTGCTGGTGCTAGGATTGATCCGTTTGATGCCCATCCGTTCCGGATTGCATGTTGGTTGACTGTGTTAACCTGCATATCATTTCATATAACATGCATACTGACTTAGTTGCTGAGTGTGATTGCTACTTGTTAATTCTATTTGGAACATGTTAAGTGTTATTATTGTCGTTTATGTTATTGTGGAATATGCAACCCTAGGATGTTATCCCTAGCTATAAGCCTAAGTGGCTATTCTCTTATCTATATCTATTGGTGCTATTATTTACGTAATTCTTTGGAGTTGACCCTCGCGTCTTCTGTGTGTGCTTTGGCGGACAAACGCTCATTGTCAGATGTCTTTGGCGGGCTGGTTCACGACGGTTCACCCTTCGGGGAAAACTAGGGTTGAGATGCTGGAACAAGAGCGAGTCGCGTTCGCGAGAGGAGGACGGATGGTGTACATAGACTAGGTCGTTCTGGATTTCGAATTCGGACGACGATCATACTAGCATGTAGGTTTTAGTGCTGGTGTGAGCTCCTTGAGATGGGATTAGTGTAGGAGTAGAGTCTTAGCTCTGAACATCATTTGTTTCTTTGGGGACAGGGTAGTTTCCCACCTATAGCTTTTTGTGTGGTTTCTTTACGGGAATCACGGAGAGTTGGTTGGACTTAGGAGGTCTTGTTTCAGGCCGATTGGGCTAACTTATTCTCGTTTTTGAGGTTTGTGTTGCGGACACTTCCCCTCTACTTTGGTCTGTACTTTTGCCTACGGGCGCTACTTTTCTTATTACCCGTCACTGGAGGTTTGCTCGTGACGTGGCTAGCTACTTACAGCGGGGGTTGTTATATATATTGTATATTAGTTCTGTTTATCGTTATTGTTGGGTTTTATCTATTTCAGTCTTGTCTTAGTTATTATCGGAAAAAAAATATTTACGTTTTTCTGCATTAAGTTTATTTTTGGTTACTAAAGTGACGCCACCGAAATCGGGGTGTTACATTGTGGTATCAGAGCACGGTCGAGTCTTTCAGGAGTTGTTGGGGAATAGGTCTTCTGTGCTAGGTTGTGTGACTCTGCAAAGAGTGAAAATTGATTGTCTGCAAGCGATTTTTCGCTTAAAAAATTGATTGAAGTTATTGCTTAATCATATTGTATAGTTATGGAAATGCTATCTTATGATGAGTACTAACTGTTTGTCTAACTTAACAGAACATGGTGAACACTAACCAGTTAGCGGAGATGATGGCCACTATGGCCCAAGCTGTGACGGCACAAGCGAACGATAATGCTATGAGGCGTGCTGCTGAGGAGGCACGTGATCAGCATCAGCGTCAGAGGGAAGTAACTCTGGACCAGAACAAAGGCCTGAATGATTTCAGGAGGCAAAACCCATCTAAGTTCTCTGGTGGTACTGATCCAGACAAAGCGGATCTCTGGATTCAGGAGATAGAGAATATATTTGGCGTACTGCAAACTGCTGAGGGTGCCAAGTTGGGTATGGCAACTTATTTACTGCTCGGTGATGCTGAGTACTGGTGGAAGGGCACCAGGGGAATTATGGAAGCTAACCATGAAGAGATCAACTGGAACTCTTTCCGGACCGCATTCTTGGAAAAGTATTTTCCAACAAGTGCTCGGGATGAGCGGGAGTCACAATTTCTGACACTCCGTCAGGGAGGTATGTCAGTACCGGAATTTGCTTCGAAGCTGGAATCTTTGGCGAAGCATTTTCAATTCTTTCATGATCACGTGAACGAGCGCTACATGTGCAAGCGCTTTGTTAATGGACTGAGGCCTGATATTGAGGACTCAGTGAGGCCACTGGGAATCATGCGATTCCAATCTTTGGTTGAGAAAGCCACGGAGGTGGAACTGATGAAGAACCACCGGGCTGGAACTGGAGGGCCGATGAGGTCGGGCTCTCAAAATTTTCAGAGTAGAGAGAAATTTCAGAGCAGGGGGCCATATCAGCGTCCTGCTGGAAGAGGATTTACTTCAGGATCTTACAAACCCATGGCGGGTACTGCTGGAGGTCCCGGAGATCAGACTTTGAAGAAGGAGACGACCTGTTTCAGATGTGGGGAGCCGGGGCATTATGCTAATGCTTGTCCCGACAAGAGGCCCAAATGCTTTAATTGTAACAGAATGGGGCACACTGCCGATCAGTGCAGAGCACCCAAGACGGAGCCAACCGTGAACACTGCTCGTGGAAAGCGTCCTGCGGCTAAAGCAAGAGTTTACACCATGGACGGTGAGAGAGCTGAGGGGTTTGTCAGAGGAGAGCGCAAGAACGATGGTAACCTTCTAACCATTCTTTCCCATTCTAGTATAATATGTTTCATTACTCTCGTAGCGTGTGCAAACACGCCTAACTTGCCTATATTGTTGAACTTTGACCTTATAGTTATTACGCCTATTAATACCTTATTTGACCGTAGCTCGTATTTTAGCTATAGAAGTACACGAGGTTTAAGATAACACGTTAAGCCTAGAAAGTAGTCTTGTACCGATTCGTTTAACCAGAAGCTAGAAGCTAAAGAATGAATCTTAGAGAGATTTCGTATGGATAGCATACGTATGATGTCGAGAGTGTGTAGTTCCGTAGCGACATCATTGAGGATTTAATATCGAGATATTTGTGACTATTGGATGATAGGAACTCATTGACTGTTCCAGTAGGTTTTTCTAGATTTCCACCTTCGATGTATTAGGCCTGATCAACTTAATATTGAGGGGGTGATATTCGGAATCATAGCTGGCTATGGACTTTGATAGAAGGATTGGTAAGATTAACTTGATTTAATCGAAGATTAGTTGAGTTTGGGAGGAGAAAGTTCTCATTAAGTAATTGTTTTCCTTGCGAAGGAGTTGTAGTTTTAGGAGATGAATATTCTTTTAGGAAATATTGAAGAGTTACAGAGCATCAGAGATCCAAACTTGGAAAGGTTTAGGTTTTAAGTATATTAATTCTTGTCATAAGTGTGTAGGACTTGAAGTTTGTCATAATTTGATTGGAAGATTAAGAAGTTTATCGACGAGATGGTAATCAAGTTACAAGAAGGAAAGTGTTAGTATTAAGATGAATACTTGAAGTTATCATATTTGGACAAGCTACTCAGAGTCTAATAGTGAATGGAACTTTGTTATGGATTTCGGTGATGCATGCTAGAGTTAGCAGGTGAATTTTGCTCAGTTGAATAAGAATCCTATGATTAAGATTGACTTAGGGAGTTGAAAATCATGTATGAATAAGGGATGTAGTGGTGATAGCCGTTACGATAGTAGTTAAACCTTAGAAGGTTGGAGGATCGGATGATAAAATGACTAGTTGAGACCTTTGAGGTACAGTTATGAATTGATCTTCTAGAGGATAAATCTCGATTTATGCGAAGTGTTAGGGATTTCAGTAAGCCTAAATTGGTTTGAGTGAGGAAGGTTTTGAGGATGAAGACGACAATAATGAATTGTTGGATATTAAGAGGATAATTAGCTTATGAGTGATCGATGAATTTAAGATTAAGGGGATGAGTCTTGTCATGCACGAGGTATTAAGACTCAAGTCAAGTTTTAATTTGAATGATGACTAAGGAGAAGATTGATTTCATGGTGCGAGCGGTGATAGTTACGAAGTTGGAAGTGACGTTAATGGACTAGTAGATTCCAAGGCAATAGTTTGACTAGGAGTTATCAAGCGATCGAGTTGAGTTTTGGACCATAAGTGAACATCACGGGGACAAGTTGAGCATTCACTCCAGAACATAGAGAAGTACCGAGCTTCTAATCAGTATTTTGGACGAACAAAAGCAAAGGAGCAAGTGGTTAAGGTTGTGCGATTGCACGAATGCCAACAAATCTTATTTCCAACGGAGACCCGACGCAAGTGGTCGAACCGGACAACATAGAGTTGGAAGATGATATGTCTTTTGAGACGCCGTCGGTCCGCATTGGGGCTGGAATAGTGAAACGATCGAGGAGAAAGCAGAGTGCTTCGGTGAAAGTTATTTGGAACAAAGACATGGACGGTGCTATATGGGATTTAGAGGAAAAGATCAAGGAATAATATCCGGAACTTTTTACTGACCCTTAAGTTTCGAGGTCGAAACTTTCTTTTTGGAGGGTAGTAATGTAAGGCCCAAGTTTTTAAACTCATGCCAAGAGAATAAAATCCTATTCACGATTAGGGTTGATGTATTGTGAAGGAAACCTGAACAAGAGTTTACCAAATGAAATAAATAGGAGAAGTTATATATATTCATTAACGAAGTGAAAAAATTGCAGTCCTAATCATAGTTTATCTGTGTGGATGTAGAGGATGGGGACATAAACCGCATAGGAGCAATTTTCTCAAAAGAAGACATGGTGATTATGTTCACTAACACTGAAAGTATTATCATGAAAGTTTTCCAACCAATCACTACGCATGAGATATACTAAAAAGTTAGGCATGAGCTTTGACAAGCTCATCACTTTAAGTTTCATTTCTATTCATAGTTTTCTGGTTCTGTTTGTTTCATTCTGCCGCATGCTTTACTTTCTACGGTCACTTTGTGGTGGAGCAAACACCCCTCTGACACTTCAACTTATCTGCATCATTTAGACCTTGATTTCAAAAGCGTAATGCAATACTTTCTTTAGCCATCTTTGAGCTTTTTAGCTCTTAAAAACTAAACACATTTCATCATCATGTTTCAACAACCCATTACTTAGTTGTATATTATTGATTGATATCAACATGTATCATGTTGCTAAGATCCCTCCAAGTATATGTTTACTAATGTTCTATATTTATAAGATGATCAGTCATATTTTTGGGTTAAATTTTAAACCCATGATTTATTACTTTTACAAGATCTTGCCCAATTTTCTTATGCCACTATTTAAGTTGTTGGCACCTCAGGATCCTTGCAAGATATAGATGAAGTTGAACTCCTTGGATTTCTCCTGAGGCAAAATAGGGTGTTGTGTATGTGGTGGTCTCTACAAACCGTTTGAATAAGGCCATCAAGATGATAAAGAGGAGTGACAGTCAAGTTGGAAATTAAGCATTACATTAGGCAGAATGCTCTGGTGTCACTCATTTTCTTTTTAATGGTTTTTGGTGAACATGTAGTGTTCAGATTTTCCAATTGTCTTAAATGTTTATAAATGGTTCAAACCCATGAAGGCTGTAAAGTTTTGTTAGGATATGGCAAACAGGAAGTTTGTTTGTTCACCAAGGTCATTTAAATATATCAGATTGGATTTGCGTTCATGATATCTTGATTATCAACTTAAGATTTTTGACAGTTTACCCACAAACTTCAGAAGTTTATTTCTTTCTTCTCTTACAATTGAGAAAATTACTACAGAAACATAAAATAGGCTATATCTTATGTCAATTTAATATTTTTTAGAATATTGTTGTTTTGTATCCTGTAAATTTGATCATTAAAGCTACTTTGAATTTGTTTATGACATTGTTCTGTAATCAGTTTAGGATATACTAAAAAGATCTACATTAAAATTTGAGACTTTTATTTGCCAAGTTGGATACTGTTCTAATCTTGGAGTAGTGATACATATACACTCAACTTATCTTTCAATCGACTTCCACCCTCTCTCTCTCTCTCTCTCTCTCTCTCTCCCTCCCTCCCTCCCTCCCTCCCCAGTTTCTAACCATCACCTACCGAATCACTTATTTTCTCTTTTTTCTTCTTTTCATGGGGTGTAGAGGTAGTTGGGGGGTGTTCACATAACTTAATTCATAATCTTCAACCTCTACTTGATTTTGAGCACTTCTATAGTGTAGTAAATTTGCTACATTTTTCTAAGCAGTTGACGTTTCAATTTCTATGAGTTTAAAGGAGTTTGGTAGAGTGAAAAGGTTATTGCCAACTTTTACCATGATGTTGTGGAGGTGGAATATGCAAACTTTATTCAACCAGCTCCTGCCAATGAAGAATTTTTGTGGATTGCTGACCTCTCTCCTGCATTATCCATGGGGAATCAACTTCTGGTAATAGCTATCTATTTTGTTCAAACTTTTTCTTTTTCTAAAATTGACAATAGATCCTTTAAACTATTTAGTTTTGATTTTGTATCTCATACCGGTATCAGTTGTTATTGATCATCTTGACCATCGCCCACACTCAGTTAGTGTTAGACTAGCTAATGGTATTACGCATGAATGACAACTCATTTGGGACAGCAAGAAGGTGCGTCAATGAATGATGGGGGTTGGCTGGTATCAACTTTGCAGGTCCAAGAAATTCAAGTTCCATGAACAACTACAATTTTTCAAGCTTCCACAAAACAGCACTTTCAAAGTTGTTATTATTCGAAACTAATAGGTGTTCCTGATGGTGTGTGAAAATGAACAATCTGTTTCTTCAACTGCAGTAGTTCCTTTAATAATTTAGCTTTGTCATCTTTTTACTGTTTTGCTAACTTGCCTTTGATGTCTGTTGTTTTTTATCCAATTGCAAGAACTTTATTCTGTCTCTTGAAATTGTGATTTTATTTATTAAGCTCTTCTACATTGTTCATCTTATCGATTTATAAGTAAGGTAGGTCGTACTTATATTGTTGAAAGCACGTAAGGAAATATATTAAGTCGTTTTTGTTACTTGATAAGCCTTTATAAATTGATATTCAACGGATGCTCCAGCATTTTTAATGGCACATATGTATCTTTTGTAATAGTCTATCTACATGCATTTATGGTCTGTCTAAGAACAAACCATTTAAACGAATAAAATGAGCGGTTTCGATATGTGTATACACTTGAAGGATAAAAATGCGAACAAAGAAATATAAACAGGTTCCGTGCATCGCACGGGTAAAATCCTAGTTCTGTCTAAGATTTTAAGTCATGGGTGCACGTTAGATAGAAAGTTATGGAGTTAAAATGAGTAGTGCATTATCATTGGACAGTTGTGGCCGCGATAAAATTTACACACACACCATTTAGAGAAACTATATTAGTTATTAAGATTTACTAAAAAATCAATGGTTAGTTATGTCTCTAACTTTGTAACGTATTCTCCCACTTTGGAGCAATGTTGTTAATGGCGGGGAGCCAAAAATCTGCCATATTTGATGAACTTATGGTGGAATATTGTCTATAGAGGAGAGTCAAAAACCCGCCATGAGACTTGCCATGGGAGATATTTGATAACCCTGCTTTAGAGGAGTTAAATTCCCATAGTTGTACTCCCTTTAGAGGAACATCAGACATGGACGCTCCTAAATTTAGTTAGATGCGTGCCTTTTTGACTCTTTTTCACCTCTCTTTCATCTCAGAAACTTTGGTAACATTTGGTTATATGGTTTATTTTTTTTGGGTTAAAGTGTGGGCATGTAGTCATGAATTGTGGTGGTGGATGTATGTATTTATAGTGGGAGGGTGCTGAGGAAGAGGGTATAGGAGACAATATATGCATTTTCTTGGATCAAAGAGAGTAAAAGAATATATTTGCCTCATAGCCTTAGACATATGATTCCAGCTTTTAAGTTGAAACCCTACATCATTGCAGTGTATGTGATTGAGCAGAGGTTCAAAAAAAATTTGAGTATTGGAGTGTGTACCAAATTAAGAGTTTTATTATTTAGCATATGGTCAGGTGAAGACTTTTTTCTTGAATTTCTACTTAAGGATTGACTCAAGCTTGTTTTGACAAGTTGGTTTCTATCAATCTCATGATTTTTTTGTTGATTTCCTAAAATTTCTTTTGAAGTTCTTTCAATCATAGTTTTCTTTATTGTTTTTAGTCTATTTCTATTTTAAGGGATAGGTTTATTGGACGCTATTTGCCTGCTAATTGATTTCTGCTGCATGTGACTTTGGTTTATCCCTAACTCAATTACGTTCTTTGATGTTATACTGAGTCCTCAGATTACTTAATTGATGAGATTTATGCTTACAGTAATTTGATAATATATGTATATGCTAACAATATGTATCTTCTAATTTTTCCTCTATTGTCTTGCAATAATACTTTTTACCTTACTATCATTTTCTTTTTTGGATCATTTTCTTCTAGTGAAGTGCTGCTATAATTTGGAGGCACAATGAGGTTGGAGAAATGCTGGTTTTGTTCTTCAACTGTATTCCCGGCTCTGGACATGGAATCCAGTTTGTCCGTAATGATGCGAAGGTAAAATGAGTTTCGCTACATAACTTTGTTACTCTTTGATCATCTACACTTCATCTTGATGAAATTCAACTCTTATCTAAAAATAAATATGAAATAATAAATTCAATTCTACCTTTCCCTGCCCCTGGAAGTTCTGCCTCTCATCAATGCTGTTCCACTTATGCGAATGCTACTTGAGAATTATTAATTATGCAATTAATTGGTTTGTTGAATCAGATGAGATAAAATGATTTATGAATGCGAGGCCCATATGACATCTTAGGGGCTCAAAATCCTGCTGACAACCCTTTTTTGTGCAGATTTTTCGGTTCTATAGATCCAAATGCCACAAGAACTTTAAAATGAAGAGGAATCCTCGTAAAGTAAAATGGACCAAGGCATATAGGCGAGTGCATGGAAAGGAGATGACAAGGTTAATGGGCATCTTGGTTGTAGATATCTGTTTGTCTTGATTTGGTCAAACTTCATAACTAATATATTTTTCTTCAGGATTCAAACCTTTGAGTTTGAGAGAAAGCGAAATAGGCCTGAGAGATATGACAGGAATGTTAAGGAGGATGTCCTCAAGGCCATTCCTAAGATTGCTAAGATCAAAGCCAGCAGGGAGGAGACACACCATAAGAAAATGTCGTTCTTTAACTCCACTAGTTTTAAATACATGTTGTTCGAAAGCTTTACAAAGCGTTTTCCTTTGGCTTTCTCTGCTAAACTTGAACAGGAAGCAAGGAAAAAATGAAAAACAGCGGAGGGAGGCAGAAAAGGAGTTGAAGCAGGGCATCAACATGGTCAATTGGTCAAAGCTCCTTCTGTTTTTCAACAGGATCCTTCATACACTTTACCAATCAAGGTCAAGGTTTCCCAACAGAAATCAGTGGAGAATCAGCCTATGGAAGAATGATTCTATCAATGCTGCACTTATATGTATGTTTTTCCAGTTTAATACTTGTGGCTAGATTAGTTGCCTCTGAGGTCCAAATTACCAGCTGCTTTGGGATCATTAATGTGAATGATATGATTTTCAGACAAGATTTTTGGGCAAACGTTTGGTGTGTTGTCTACTTGTTGTGTTTGTGTTTGTGCTTGTACGAAATTCTTGTTCAAATCAGCTTATTTATTACTTCTCAATGTCTTCGACAGAACACATTAATACGTTGCAGTAATGCGAGTTAGTATGTTGGAGAAATTGCACTTCATTACGGTTCTGCCAGATTAGATTTTGACAGCATCTATCTATCTATAATCTATCTATATATCTATCTATAATCTATCTATAATATATATAAAAGCAGAGTTTCTGCAACCTTGAAGGCAAATTAGTAATTTAATATATTTATGAACATGAACTACAATTTTACCATGGATATTTTAGTCAATCTTGAAATAATTAAATTGGAACTCAATCTCAGCCATCCACTGCTTTAATCTTTACGGTTGTCTTCTTTTAGTCTTAACCAAACCTTTACTAATAGCAACCTCTCGCATTCGCTCTGGAATTAGGATTTACGTTTTCTTTCTACCACCTCTTCTGATGCTTACGTTTTGGTTCTGCAATCAAAGCTTCGGTTTCCATTCCACCCCTTCTTCTAACCTCATTCGTTATGTTTCAGTAATAAGGGAACTGATCCGCAACATTAGAGAGATAGCTTGCGGTAGAGGACTCAATTCTCTCAGATGCTTCTCCGTCACTTTCATCACCAAAATCGCAGTCCACTCTGCCCCGTTGAGATGTCTCCTTCGCCGTAGCCAGGTTAGATCTCTGTTGACATCTCTCCCTTTGTTGGATTGTCCCACTTTCAGAGTTTCAGGCTGTGATAAAATTTCGCCCTTCATGTTGCCTGCGCTTGCCATGTTCCGTTCGCAATTCATGGTCGCTTGAGTTGCTATCCCTGTTCCATCAATCTGCAGTGTGAATTTCCAACCGCTCTATTTTATTCTCTCACCGTATGCGATTTCTCTTGATTCAGATACAGACATACAGTTGTTTACCATGACTTCTCGACCATTCATGTGCTGCTGCTAGGTTTGTGTTTCATTTCTTCCTGGCTTTAGTTCTCAAGTTCCTTAATTTCCTTCAAGCCTTTCTTGGGGTTTCAATTCTGCTCTGTCTGTATGGTTGCTGAATCAATGGGACCATCGTACCTGCCATCAATGTCAATTCTCTCAACCTCCTTGCTCCTTGGTTGGTACCTTTTATTTATTTCAGTCACTGTTGAATTTTCTCTAATATTGTTTGGTAATTTTATTCAGACAGATGGTAGAAAACTTGATCCTATTGCCACACCCTTCTTCACTGATTCAATGATGAACATGATGATGTCGTAGTTGCATTCTACCTTCCGGTGAGTAACTCTTCCAATGTTCTCTCTATTACCTTCTTTGGTGCTTGCCTTCTGCGTTATCTATTGTCCTCTCCTTTCTGTTTTTTTTTTGTTTTGTTTCCTGTTTCTACACAACTGATTTTATGCAAATTTGTTGATGAAGGTAGCCTACAATATTATCTATTTCTTTCTTTGGTTTTGATTGATATTATAACTTTTAAAGCTGAATGATGAAAGTGACGCAGTCACTGTTGAAGCTTTTATCGATAAAGCATCGTTCTTGGCTAGCAATTGCGAGCATGAAATACTGAATTTAAAGTATAAGGTCTGCTCAGTGTTGTCAAATCGCGATCGCGGAAAATCGCGGTGAGGCCAAAATCCGCTATTGCGTTTAGCGGATAGCGTCACGGGCAAATAGCGGTTAAAATAAGTAAAATATTATAAAAAAAAAAACAGCTTATCAGACATCTATTGCAATACTAGAGCAGAAACATTTGAAATGAACAAATAAAAACTGCATAAAAAACAACAGCTTATCACATAACAATAAAAACTGCATAAAATCATCATTTTTAACAACCAAATTTTAACTATTAAAGGGTGCCACGAGCTCAAATCAAATGTCAAAAGACTTAAAACAACATAAACCAAACACAAGTCTTAAAACAGTGAAACAGAAAAAGGAAATGCAACAAAAACGAATTAATGGGGAGTTAATTGGGCTTGTAGAAGAAGGATGAGAGAAGGAGAATTAGGATTTTGGAAACCTTTTCAATTCTGTCGTGATTCTTCATGATGAAGCGTAAATATAGAAAAAAATAATTAATGGGGAGTTAATTGGGCAGTAAAGCAGTGAAACAGAAAAAGAAAATGCAACAAAAACGAATTAATGGGGAGTTAATTGGGCAGTTGGTGGCCCACTAGTCAAGAATTACTGAATTACCATATTTAAAAACCCTAAAAAATAAAAAAAAACGTGCAGTATTCCTGAAAATCCGCTATTTCAGTTTAGCTTCCAGCGCCGCTACGGCCGTCGCGGCCGCAATTGCGTTTCTCGCGTTGGCCGCTATGTCGCGGCGTAGCGATTGCGGTGGCCCTAAAATCCGCTACGCTATAGCGGGTCGCGGCCGCTATAGCCGCTATTTGATAACACTGGGTCTGCTATTCCATGTACTTTTTATTATTTATATGATTTCCTTCTCTTGATTTTCCTTTGTTTCCATTTGTAGCACGTATATATTGGATCAATTTCTTTTGTTTTTCACTTATTCAATGCTTCATTGTTATGTTTGTGCTTCCCTGGGAATTTTCAGAAATCTCCAACCAAAATTTAAGTAAGTAAAACTTATCTTCCTTTGTTTTTATTTGCAGTACATATTTTGTCTTTCTTCCCTCACTGTGTTTGTTGTTCTTCGCTGTGTTCCTTTGCAGCTTTACAATTCTGCAAGTGTTTCTTCTCTTTTTGTGCCCCTTTCCACTTTCACCCTTAATTTCATGTGGATATCCACTATTTCGATTTTGCCTGTTACAAACCATTTGGTTGCTTCTTTCTTATTACTTTTTTATTCTTTTTTACGCAGCAATTAATGCTAGGTAGAACTTATGTTGTTAGCCTTCCTTTGATTCTTCCTTCATGTCCTTCCTTTGTGGATCCAAAGCACTATCTTCTCTTCTTTTATGTTTTTCTTGGCTGAACTTTTTATTGGGAGCACGTCATGTTAACATCTTACTTTTGTGGAGCTATATTATGACATGCCATATTTAGAAATTTTAAGTTTCATCAGTATTCTACCTCTTTTATGAGTGAATTGTTTGTCTTTTATTAATTTATTCTAACACCAATGATGTACCTTTTGCTGGAAATAATAAACAGATGATTTCTCAAAAGTTCTTCAATTATGTTTGTATACTGATCTTGAGTTCCTATTTTCAGTGATTACGACTTCCATTGTTTATTTCTATGTTTCGTTTATCTTTTGGAATTTTTGTAGCATCGTGGAAGAAGATTGGATGCATGGAGGTCCTATGTTAATAATTTATGTATGTATTATTTCAAAATATGTTATTGCTAATAGTTTTTTTGTTTTTCTAATTTTCTAAAGATGGTAACATAGATTATCTTTGATTGTGTGTTTGCAAGTACATGCTTAGATTTTGGTTCCTATTTAGCCATATTACATTTTATCTCCTTCTGACTTATTTTTACTACTATATTCAATTGAAATTGTTTGATTTCCCTTTTGACCATGGTCACAAGCATCAGATTCAGCTCCTCGCTATCCATTGTGCCAACAAGTGTCCTAATACATGTAAGTATTAATTACCTCCACTTTCTTTGCTTAGCTTCAAGAGCTGCCTTTATGATGTTTTCCCAAGCAACAATAACATAGAGCAGATTTTCCTATACAGGTTCATATACCACTGGAAATGGATTTTGTACACTATTTTTGTAGAGCTTTGAGATTTTGTATAGATCAGAGAATAAAGGATCCAAACTGAAGCTGCAAATAGTGATTAGAAAGGAAAACAAGAATCTACCCAAGTTCGTTTAATTGATTTGAGGCTAAATTGTGGATTTAACTCATTGAGAATGAGGACTCAGATTTGTGATTATTTGAATAGTTTTTCCTGATAGGCTTGAATGGTAGGACTGGATCTTATCATCATATCTGGGCGCGTGCTATGACTTCTTTCATCAGATTTGCATTGCATTGATGTTCATGTGGGAAAGCTATTGAAGGGCTTTATTGGGAGAGGTAAATCTGCACTTTTGTGCATATGCTTCCATATTTTTCTTATTTGAGAAAATTGCCTAATTGAAGTGTTGCTTTATACAATGATTTTTTGTGGTCTAATTCTGGTGTGGAAAGATAGGAAAAAATATCAGTTTGTTAGGGAATCTTTTGTTTTCTTATGTTATGAACATAATTGAGAATAAGAGGTGAAGCTTATGAACCATATTTTCCAGACAAATGCAAATTTGGGCCAGGAAAAACTTCGACAATGGCAGGATATAAGTAGTTCACGTAGTTAATTTGCTAATTTTAGGAAATCAAGTTGGAAGAAGGTGGACTACAAAACCAGTTGGTTATTGTCCTGTTATTTTCTGCCTAATAGGATTTTCCAACTATACTTATTTGCTTGGCTTATTCTTACAATTTTCATATTAGAAGCTAATAGTTCAGTAAATGTGATTAGTGGTAGACTTTCTAAAAATTGGTGCATGCAAGCTGTGATGGGGGCATGACTGCAACCTGAGTTGAGGTTTGTGGTGGGAAACCACCATCAAAAAGTCCCATGGACTCAATGGGAATCACAGGTTGTTGAATAGCTTTCAGAGGAATATCACCTTGAAGACCAACATCACCTTCAGAACCACTATGATTTTTTTAATGGTGGAATTAGGGGTTTTAATTTTTAAACCTGAAATGTTTTGATGATTATGATTTTTGGTTAGAAGAACGGAAATGTCAGAGGTTAGAATTAGTAAGATCTGAAACGTTAGCTTCAAATTCTGTTACATTTGAATAACATAAGTTATGAAATTAAATTGTCTTTAACAATATAAGTTAATGTACTTGGAAATTTTAAAAGACGCAAGCTACCCGGCCTATGCGAAGCCTTTATCTTGAGAATCTACCAACTTCAGCCTTTGAGAAAGCTGTAATGGATGACTTCAATAATCTCTTGCTATATGTTGGTGTACATCATATCCAACAAGCTCAATCGTGTATCAGCTGCACTGTGAGTTTGTAGCGCAAAATGTGAAAATTTAGTTTTACCCCTATGATGCAATGGGTTTGAGTTGTTTGTTTCCTTACAGCTGAGGATGCATCAATTGCTCTTTCTTTTGATGGCAGTGTACTGTGTGACTCTGTTGTGAAAATTAGACGCCCTAAAAGTGGACAATGATAATACAAATTTAATCAAGCTATAAGTTTAAAGTTGTCATGCATTTGACTGAAGAATGCATATGGAAATTAAAACAAGACAGTTACAAAATTTATTTGTCTTTATAACTGTATAGTGGTTATAGAATTCAAGCACACCATCAAATAAAACAATCGTATTGGGTAACTAATAAATGTTTTAGCCTTGATTGCCATGGTAAAACATAGAAAGAAAAGTGGTGAGTAAAATAATATTTATTAATTGTGGCTAGGAAATTTGTTATGCTATAGAGCATTATGCAATTCAAGAGTAAGTTCTAAAGACCTTAAGAGCAGTTGAAGGTGAAATAATAGCAGCATCAAGTGTACAGATTATTTAAGGTCTCAGTCAGTCAAGGGCATTTATTCTAGGTAAGCTCCTCTCTACTATTATTGATCAAATTCCCTTTGCAGGTAAGACATTGAGTTGAAGAAGTGAAAGAGGGGAGAGGGATGTGCCTTGGTGAAAAGCAAGAGCTTGGAGCTGCTAAGAAGAAAATAGTAGAGAATCGTGAGATGATCTACAATAGGACTAAGCAGTGCATGAAGGAGTGCAATGAGAAGGAAAGGGAAATGATTCAATTGAAAGGTTGATTTTATGTTGATCCTAATGATAAGTTGTCTCTTATTTATTATTGGAGGATTTTGCAGCTATTGCGTTTGAGACAGATTTTTAATGTTTTTTTATTGAAGTTAACAAACCAACAATGAAAATGCTGCATAATGCATAGTTGAGCCCAAATATGAAGAGTTTAGGTATGGAAAGTTGAACCAACAGAGAAGATATGGAAAGTTGAACAAGCAAATAATTGCTCTGGCTGATAACTCTGTTATTGAGGGGGCTCTGGGTAAGTATGGCATTATGAGACCTTATCCATGAGATCATGATTGGTGGACTTCATTTTAAGGAGGCAAACAACCTTCCTTCGACCATTTTAGCTTAAGGCTCCTTTGGGGCACTTGAAGAAGAAAAGGAACCACTATGTTGAAGGGGGTGATGTCGAAATCAGAGAGAATGAATTAAACTGTAGTAATTAATTAGGGCTAATAAATCTTTAAAAGGCTTTAGAATAAGATTAAACAACTTTGTATTTGAAATTTTGGAAATAGCACTTTTTTGGCTTTCAAAAATCATTTTGCTAAGACTGAATTTGTTTTTCATATTTTAAGTGTACGTGATGAGTTTCATATGTTATTATATGTCTATGAACATTAATAATATAAACATGAAAACTACTGGCTAAAATTTATTTATAAATGGTCAAAATTCAATGATTAATGACAAATAATCATAAAATTAGAACAAAAAACTATGTTGAATATGTTGTATAAGGAATAAAAAAATAGAAATAAAAATTTCAATAACTAAAATAAAGATTAAAGGTTTGTGCATTGTCACTGTAAATTTTGTCTATATAGATCTCCGATTGGTTTCTGCCATAAAAGCAAAAGTTATGAAAATGTTATTAAAATTAGTTTTCAAACTTCATATTATTTTTCCCAAATTATTTTATTTTATTTCAAGAAACTATATTTAAATTATTTTTTTCTTTTAATTCATAAATTATTTTTTAGTAAACATAACAAAAATAACACAATAACTATAAGACATCATCATTAATTTGATTCTTGGATCTAAAATAAATTTAGTTCTCTTAATCAATAAAATATCATTAAAAAAATCTCACAAAGCCTAAAATGAATATCCCCGTGCATCGCACGGGTCAAAAGTACTAGTATATGATAAAAAAAATTAATTTGTATGTTCTAAGAATGAGTTTAGAAAAATATTATTTATGCAGATAAGTTATTGCATTATTTTTTAAGCACAAACATACTACAATTTTGAAAACTATCACAATTGAAAGGAAGTGGATGGGAGTTTGTTTCCTAACTCCTGTGAATGAGGAAAACTCATTCGTCAGCTCCTAACTACTTAATGCACCATGTGTGATCCCTACCACTTAATGCACTATGTGTGATGAGAGATTAGTCTCATGAGTCATGACTATCAGTTGTGGGGATACCCTGTGAGGATATTTAGTTAAGAATTTTTTTGGTTAATAGAGTAAGAAATCAACAATAAAATTGCCAATGCTTCATCAATTAGTCTTTTATCATAACCTTTTGTTTTAATACTTCTATTATTTTGTTGATCTTCACTCACGCTTTTGTTTATTAGTAAAGGATTACTGGGTCCTCTTTTAAGCATAAACATATACAATTCTAGGGTTCAATATATTATTTGATCCACCTAATTGGACGAATCTGGTTGTTGGTGTTGCCGACATTGGGAATTTTTTTCATCATGAGTGAATGTAATTTAAGGGTTGAATAATACAACGGAATTTTTAAGTGTCATTTTCATCAATTAAATTTAATACAAGTTTCCATAAACATGAAAAAGTCATCTTCACATATCTTGCAAGAAACAACAGAATCTCAACACAGTTTTTTTTAATTCTTCTTCAGAATACGACATTTATGAATTTAGATAGTGCATTTCAACTTAAACTCATCTTGGAGGCAGATTAAGCTTGGCAGGCTAAAACTTCACATGCTTAAGAAGAATCAGATGTCATTTTACACATGATTGCAAATGATACTTGGAAAAATATTTATTAATCAACCCTAAGGCTGACCTACAATTATATATAGATCTTGACTAGGATTAAGAAAAAAAAAATGGGAACAGAAAATGTGATCGAGAATTTAGGTCCCTTGACTTTGTCTAAGATTTTCCTATCATCATTTTTCTTAACTCTTATCAATTCTAATGTGTAAATTTTGCACCAAAGGAAAAGGAAAGGCAACAAAAAAACTTATTATTTATTATTTTATTCCATAGTTGGTTGTAGGATGATGACACCCAGAGTGAGAATAGCTTAATTCATAAACGAGTATTGATTCATTCACACTCTTATTACGCTTTCATCTCATTTCCACACATTTCCTCTCTTATCTTTTTGATCTATTTTTATGATATCATTTATCACATCTCTCATTTCTTATTTATCTCACAAAATAGAGGTGGAATGTGTTTGTAAACAAAACATTATTGATGATAAATTGATAACTTACCGTGATCACCACGTAGCATAAGAATGCTATCAATTGTTTTTAAAAAAATTACCAAATGCAAATAAAGAAAAGTAATGGATCCATTGATTTAACTAAGGAAAGAAAAGTAAAATGTTCAACTCATCTTTATTTCGGAATCAGATTCTCTCATGTGAAAACTCTTTCATGTGTTATCATGTAAAGTTTTTATGTCTATATCTCTTTTTATATCTATTAAATATGCGAGACGATTTGAATAATTATTAAGATAGGGATAGATTCAATTTTGCACTTGATATTGTCATATAATACGAGATGATTCACATCCCTTTTTCTATTATATTAGTTTATTTTATACTTTTGTCCGCACGCATTATAAAGCAAAGCAGCTTGAATATACTTCTAGTCAATCCATGTCTCTTGTGTCATTAATGTGAATATATTTTTAGTTAACTTGAATATAAATCAAAACACACACTCAACTTGGTTTACTTTTGTACCTTCTCAACTAAGTTATACCTCTGACAAATTAAGACTACTTTGATGACAGTTTACCATATATTGTTACGAGAAATGCTCATAACACTCATTTCGACACTCACTTTTCAATATTCGCTCTTATATATTGGATGGAATTCATGTAGGTCTACTAAATTATATGGCCTCTACTCCAAATTTAGTGGAGTCTACATAAATTTCAGCTAATAAAAGAAAGAATATTGAAAAAAGAGTGTTACTATTGCATTGAGAAATATATCAATCTAGGATCCAAACTCTTGATGACACTCTAACTACAAACCATGCTTGGAGACAAAAGCCACATCCTGACATCCCTATATATGGTGCAGTAATCACGCACATAACTCCAAGTGGGGGATGTGTAGCTCACATGATTGCGCTAAGAGTAATTGTAGGTGAAAAATCAGGTTCAAAATATTAGGAGAAATAATTTATACTAATTTACTAACAACTAATATTTACCTATAAAAAAACCACGCATAACTCCAACAATCAGGATGAACGATGTATCATCGCCGTAAATGAGGTAGATTATGCTACTCTAATCAATTAAACAATGAGGTCCCAATCAAGATCGTTTCCATTAAAGTACTTCGGTTACTAGTTTCAAGACTATAATAAAGTTGAATACTGAAGGGACGGAGACACATAACCTTCATCAATCTGCTCTAGTGCTCTCTAGAGCTAGCCTAGGGTCAGATTAAGCTTGATTGTTCTAAGGATTCCTCTGTGTAAACAAATGCTTCTGACATACGTAAATCTTAAGCCAGTCATGTTTATTGTTTGTACTTTGTAGAAAGCGCTTTGCATAATTGCCACCTGTAGTAGAAAAGTTCGTTTTCTTCTGCTGTAAACATTTACTCATTTGATATTGCTTTCAAAGGTAAATGATACTCTTTAGGTTAGAGTAAGACCTAATATGAATTTTAATGTGGTATGATGAAATATATTTTACATTCGTTTATTTGATTATCCATATGAATCATTTATAAATGTTCAATATTTTTGCAAATTTTACACACCAAATATCTAACATTTGACGTGAAAATGTGTTACGAAGTAACATATTGACAAAAGATATAGCTAAATAAATCTATATAAATGTCCATCATCCATTGTTTCAAAATTAATTTTTAGTGTAGAGTTAAACTTAATTCGAATGGTTAAAAAAAGTTTTTGAAGCTTACCTACAGACCTAGCTACCAGCCGGCTGCAGCTGAAACATCCCCTAAGAGGACTTGGCCTTGGGCATTAAATACGAAGTTCATAACTTTATAAATTAAATTGACCCCATAAGGTCCACGTGATGTGACTAACATTAACAATTAATGACAAAGATGGTTTATTTAGTAGTACTTCAACCACCATGATGTTAAAACAAAACTAAAATTGCATCTCATTCAGTGCATTGCAGTACAGTCAACGAAACAGCTTTTTGCTGATCAATTTTTTTTTTATGTCAGTTTGTTCTAGATATTCGGACAAGCATAAAATTAAATCATTATTTTTAAAATATAATTTGTCAAATATAGTATTGGTTCTTCCGAAAATAGAATCATGCGCACATGTGGAAGTAGTAGCTAGGCCGAATGCTCTTGATGTAGTGGAGATATTCACGGCAGAGCATGTTAAATAACAATAAGGAAAATATCTGCAAAACACATTTCAATACTCAAAGAGAGAATGTTAAAGTTTAAGAGGGATTAAGAGGTTGCATAATTAATGCTTGAGTAAATGAACAATCAAACATGGATTAAAGGCACAATGACTGTATTTTCAGGGATTTGAAGTCTGAGGAAGCCTTGATGAAATGTGTCAGAACAACATGCAACTCAAGCTCAGTCAATTATAGCCTATAACACTTCATTAAGAGAGAACATGGTAATATAATAATACACACTTGAGGTAGATTGTTGAGAATTTTTCAAGTGTGATTAATGGATAAAAATAAAAAAGTCTCACATTAAATATAATATTAAGTGAAAAGAATCATACACACGCCTTAAAATTTTGTGATGAATAGATGTAGATGAGGTTTAAATTATTCTTAAATTATTAATGCTAATTGCTGAATGTGAATAGTAAACTCTCCAAACGCATCATCATCATGATCCAGCAGACTATAAAGAGTCTTGTAAAATAATGATTGTACTTACATTGTGCGCAATTATAGCAACTGGCTCATGAGCCCGGGTCACATGGAAAGGGCACTGCTTCTTTTAAGAGACCCAACCGCCAACTAGGTAACTTCGACCCCTTCCCTTGCTAGTTACTAGTATCTTATTAAAAAAGTTAGAGTTTTATTGATAATATAGTAATTTTTACAATATTTGTATTATTTTCAATCATCTTATCTCATTCTCTTCCTATTTTTCTATTACATAAAGAATTGTATATAACATATGCAGAAATAGAATTTCCAAAAATACTTATATTATTTCTACTCTCTCTCTCTCTCTGTGTAGGGTCACTTTTAAATTTTGATCATGTAATAGAAAGTCGATGTCAGTAAAACAAAGGGGGTAATCTGTTTCTAAAACAATGGTCCACCTAATATGCACCACTTTTTAGTGGTGTAACTTTACACCACTATATTAATTGTCCATTTTACCCCTGTTTAAAAAATTAATCCCATCAAAATCCACCCGGTAATACCAATATTTTTTTCTTTTTATAAAATAATTTTTTTTAACAGGGGTAAAATGGACAATTGATATAGTGGTGCAAGGTTGCACCACTAAAAAGTGGTGCATATTAAGTGCCACCCTAAAACAAAAGGGGTACTCTGTCTTTCGATTTGCAAAAATCCACTCAAGAGAAAGAGTTGACTATGAGAGTTCGTTATCTTTCTCATCTCATCAGTTGCAACTTGTTAGCATGCATATGCAATTATGCAGCTTAATATTGAGCATTTTCACAGTACATTCAATCGACATTAATCAACATTAAAAACAATTACTAATATGTATGTCAATTGAATGCGTGCATGAAAATGTATGATCCACATATAATCACTCTTTTAATATTGTTTATTTAGGCCAGCCTAGCTAATTTGTGTATCAATTCCACAATTCCCAATAGTCCCGCTAATAGTTTTAGCTTTCCTCATGTTTCATTAAGAAAATCAAGGGGGAATCTATATATGTGGTTTTAATTGAAAGTTGAAACTATGTTGCTGGCTGGTTAAGTTATTTTATTAAAAAATCATATATGTGGTTTTAATTGAAAGTTGAAACTATATATGTTGCTGGCTGGTTAAGTTATTTTATTAAAAAATCTATGTAAAAAATAGTTCAAAAGGAATCAGCAAATGCCCTTCATGGAATTTTGGGAGAAGAGAATTAATCGGTATATATTGGTTATGGCAAAGACACATGAATTTCCTATCACTTTTGAATTGTCACTCTTCAGTACGTATGAATGATTGTATCATGTGCAGATCAGGTAACGTACATCCATAGAATCCTTAAGTTTACCTTAAGCAATCTTGAATTTTTGCTTCATAATGACTAATGAGGACTATATACTTGAGCATGCTTCATAATCCATAGCAAAAGGTACTTATGCCCTCACACTTAAGCAGAGAAAGATGTCCCTTTGCGCTGTTTACTGTTGTACGTGTATGAAACTTTTCCCATCTCTTAAGGGCAATAAAGCTTGATGTGGGCATAGCAAATGCACTTGATTTTGCTTTTTAAAAGTGGTCACTATATTTAAAAATGAGCTAGTACCCACACACATATTTCTTTGTATCACTACAAGATAAATAACATTTTGCAGTAGATAATTTTCGACGGTTCCATTGAAACCACTACGAAGTGTCAATAGCTCGGACAGATTACTCACAAATAGAGGTAATATTTTTTTTATGAGTTGAAGGCGGTTTTATGTTATTATAAAAGATAGTAAAACCATCGCCAAATGATAAATAAGATTGGAAAAAATCACAATGAGTCATTTGGTTTATTTCCCCTTTCGCTGAAGCCCTAGCATTTCATGAAGTCAATTGAGTCTAGGTGTTCGTTTTCACCCTCAAATCCCAAAAATCATTCGCTTCCCAAGTCTCATTCTCACTCACTCAGCCACAGAATTGGTCGCACTAAATGATATTTGTCGCTCAACGGTTATTCCAGCTGTTGGTCAAAATAGCCGCAAATTGTTTGCGCAATGCTTGAAACCATACTGATTTTTGAACCGCTGCTAATAACATTTTACGACGGTTGAAGCACTTAAATCCGACGTAAAGTGATATCTCTCTTAGAGCATCTCCAATGAGGATTACTTAATCCAATTGGAGCACTTAAACGATGTTGCTTATTTTGGAGCATCATGACATGACAGTTCTTATTGCTTAAATTTTAGTAACGTTGCTAATTTAAGTAACAATCGCTTATTCTCTTTCTTTTACTTTTTGACCAAAAAAATTATATTTTCTTTTTTCATTCATGACATTAAAATAATATAAATATATGAGATATAGTGAGACTCAATCAAAAATAAAATAAGAAACCGCTTGAAGCGAAATCTATATAAGTTGCTTATTGCTTAAATCCTATGTGACAATTTGAGTCTACCGAAATAATGTTTAAACAACCCAATTAATAAGTCATATATAGTTGGAGATGCTCTTATAGTAAATCCACAGAGGACTTGAAAATTGTTTCGGCCTTTTCAATTGTATTTCAGTTTGAGCCATTATACAAAATCTGAAAATCATGCCAAGTTTTTCTTTCCCTTCTTTTACGGAGGTTTTCTTTTTCCCATACCTCATGCTAAAAAAACTCATGCAATATTTTTTTTTTCTCTATTAATTTCAAAACCTTTTCATGCAACTTTTATTTATGTGACTATACGGGGCTCACTGGTTCAGCTTTCAGAAATTCATGATGGAAAGTTGGTGGGAGATTGAGAGGGAAAGAAGATGGAAATTGGCTCTGTTGACCAATACATTGGCTTATGCTGATTCAAAATCTGTTCTTTTGCCTAATTCCACAGTACTGCAACCACATGATATTTTGCATTGAAGGATGTAACATGTAGACCATGACAAATTAAAAATAGTGCTCACATTCCATTTTATGGTATTAAATATTTCATTTTGGAATTTAATGTCTCCGAGAGTAAATAGATAGGAAAACTTAAAGGTTGCTCCTTATACCTTGTATGGCTCACGTTGTGGCTTTTATTTCAATAATCATATACATATATATATATGGCAATTTCTGTGGTGCCCGCAACTTTTTTATGGGTAGCGTACAGGAATTGCGTGGACCAATGACATTATTTCATTTGTTTCGATTTTTTTAAATCCGGAATAATAGCAATATCCTTTCGTAAATCATGAATTTACCCCCTAACTTCATTTATTTATAAGTTGGTCCCTTAGCTAAGGTAAAAGAAAACAAAAGCTAAGTTAAAAAGATCTTGGAGGTAATTTACATTCTGGGTTCGTGAAAGATTAGATTAGGGTTCATGAGATAGGTTTTGTTCCTGAAGTCACCTAGATTGATTTCCTGATTTCATTTCATCTATTTGAACTGTCGTCTTCGGTAGCCTTTGGTTTGTGTGATTTCGAGGGTTTCACAGGTGATTCTTCTTCGACTGTGCTTTCACTGATGAATTTGGTTGTGCTCGTCTGTGTCGCTGTAAGATTTTGATACGAGAGTTTCGACTTGTACACTACTCTATTGAGCAGGGATCGAAGTTGCGGCTACCTGAACTGGTATGATTTTTAATTATTTTTACCCTAAGTATGGTTTTATTAGGTAGCAATGTCTTGAATCGTCGGTTTTGATTTTATTTCAGAGTTGGGAAAATGAATGATTCTTCAGGAGATAATTGGCTTAATCCGTTTGATGACGAGCTTTATATCATCGATGAGGATGATAGTCTGAATTCTAGCCCTGCCAACGGTTTGAAGCAGGGTGTGAATGAAGGGGATAATGATGGGGAAAATTTTGTGGATGTCGATGAGATGTTTGAAACTGGAAATGACAGTCAAAAAAACTCTGATGTAGAAGTTAAAGTCATGAAAAGGATTACTGAATTGTCTGCAGACGACATTAGAGGGATGGATTTCTCTTCTGAGGAGGAAGCATGTGAATTCTATTCTAAATATGCTCGTATCCGTGGATTCTCTCCAAGAAAAGATAATGTATACAAGGATGATGATGGCAAGATTATCTCACGACAGGTGGTGTGCAATAGGGCTGGACAAAGGCATCAGAAGCATATGCATAATAGTGGCAGAAGAAAACAACCTAAGCCTATTACTAGAGTGGGTTGCCTTGCTAGAATTCAATTTCGTTGTTTTTCTAGCAGTAAAAGGTGGAAAGTGGTTTTTTTTTGCGATGAACACAATCACCCATTAACACCATATAACCATGTTCATTTGATTCCAAAATTCCGGCAATTGAGTGAAGGGGACAAAGCTCAAGCAGAAGGTATGAACCTATTTGGTGTGAGGACCCGCAATATTATGGAGGTGATGATGGGCCAAAAAGGTGGGGCTGAGTCCGTAGGCTTTACCGGCAAGGACTTAGCCAACCACCTAGACAAGCAAAAAAGGAAAAGAGTCAAAGATGGTGATGCAGTTGCGGCGCTGTCCTATTTACAAGGAAAACTTGACAGTGACCCACTATTTTTCTTCAAGTACAACAAATCGGAACAAGGTAATCTCCTTAACTTGCTATGGTGTGATGGAACCAGTAGAATGGATTATAACGTGTTTGGAGATGTGGTTGCCTTTGATAGCACATACAAGAAGAACAAGTATAACAAACCTCTTGTGATTTTTTGTGGATACAACCACCACAAGCAAACAACTATCTTTGCTGCTGCACTTGTTCATGATGAGAAAACTGAGACTTTCATATGGGTTTTGGAAACCTTGACTGAAGCAATGTTTAACAGGCATCCTAAGGTGGCGGTTACAGATGGAGATCTAGCAATGAAGGAAGCTATTAGAGTTGTGTGGCCGAATACCACGCATCGTCAATGTGCATGGCACATTCACCAGAATGCTTTGAAAAATATTAGAAATCTTGATTTTGCAGATGAATTCAAGTTATTTGTGTACGCTAACTTAAACCCTGACAAGTTTGGAGAGAAGTGGGATAAACTGGTTGAGAAATATGGTATAGCCAACAATCCACGGATTGATACGATGTATGAGACAAGAGCTTCTTGGGCAAGCACCTTCATGCAAGACAAATTTTTTGCCGGTATTAGGACGACATCCTTATGTGAAGGTATTAACTCATTCATAAAGAATTATCTGCATTGTAAGTGTTCTTTGTTGGATTTTCTTTTCAATTTTGAGCGGGCTATGAAGAAATACAGGCACAATGAGTTGGAATCTGATTTTAAGTCTTCTTATGGTGAGCCTGTTATGACAACTGCACTTAGTGGTATTGAGTATGGAGCTGCCAAAATATTAACAAGGAAAATGTTTTGGGAAGTCAAGGGTCAAATTGAAGATGCCCTGGGGCTAAATGTGGAGCGTTCTGAGGTGGCCAATATTGTGATGATGAAAATGAGAAAAATTAGCAATCGCAGAAAAGAATATATTGTTGTTTATGATAAGAACCAGAAAAAGTTTGTATGTGAATGTGGTTATTTTGAGTTTTATGGCATCCCTTGTTCTCATATAATAGCTGGGATGAGAAGTGAGTATATTGATGAATTTCCAAGCAATCTAGTTTCTAAGAGGTGGTTGAAAACAGCCAAGTCTGCTCATGTGTATTCAATTTCAGAGCCTAGTATTCATTCACAGAATATGAAATTGTTGCGAAAAGGAGCTATGTCTGCCGCATGCAACTATCTCGCAGAAATAGCATGCGAAAAGGATGATGATTTTTCAAGTGTAATGGAAGACATTTATAAGCTGTTGAGGGATGTTCAGAAGAGTCGCAAACCGGGTTGTACAACAAAGAGTGCAGCCTTTAATGTGGGTGATCCAACTGTTGTACAGGGTAGAGGTGCCCCCAAGAAGACCAGAACTGTCACCAAGAGAAGGCATTGCTCAAATTGCAGGGGTATTGGACACACGATTCGTACGTGCCCGGTTTTGCTTTATCCTGATCAAGTCAATAACAGTGAAACAGGTGAATCTGCAAGTGAAGGAATTGAGGACAGCACAGACGACGAGGTGATTCTGATATTCACCATATTTATTGCCTGGTCTGATCATAATCATGTTGCTTGTGCATTTGGATATATAATTGTTAAAATTGAAATGATTTACAGACAAACGTTGGCAGCGTAGATCGGCAAAATAATGGGGCTTCGGTGGCAAGTAAACTTAAATCGCAGCAACGGAAGCAGGGAAATGACTCCTCATCCACCCAAGTATCTGTAAATGAAATGCTTGTCATTCATCTTAAATTTTCTTGCATTGTGCTCAAGTTTTCTTTTTAGAGTGATGTGTGCTTACAAATTTTGCAGAACAAGCGTTCAAATCAGAACACGGTGTCGACAAAACAAAATAAGCGTAAATCTAAGCAGCGAGAAGTCCCAGTCATGATTCATTCAAGCCAAGTATCTGTGAATGAAGTGGTGAGTATTTTTCATTATCTTCTTATTTTTAAGTTTACTTAAATGCATCAATGTGTGAGTCTCTGATTCCTGGTCATAACCTGTGCAGACTCAGAGTTCACCGAATAATGCAGGTCGCGGTGATGTGGATAACAACAGAGTTACTTTGTTGCCCCAGCATCCACAGGAAATACCTTTGACCCAAGAATCTATGAATCAGGTAATTAGAATGGTTGTATAATTTATTTATTTTCCCTTCAGTGGTGTTTACTCAAGTTTCTCATTAAATTGTTTTCTCGTGGACATAATCTGGGTAGGTACAGGTTTATAACATGGAGCCTATTGTACAACAAGTCCACTATCCTGTTGTTCGTGCTTCAGCTGGACTTCCATTTTTGCAACCTACTTATGCCGTGAATATGACTAATGGAGTTCAGGTGTTTCCACAGTTTATACAGCACCAAAACGTCCAGGTTCCTTACCAAGGAGTTCAGATGCAAACGCTTTTTCAAGCTGGACCTTCTGGCTTACTCCCGACATTCTCATCGACGTTGGCGGCAGTCGATAGGAGACACAATAGAAATTCAAGTTTAGGAAATAATTGAAAGCATTTCATTTTAAGTCATTTTGATTTTGATATTGGAACAAATTATGTATTTGTGTGAAGGAAAAAAATTATTAAATTATATTTTAAAAACATCTTCTGAAAAAACAATATAAGTGCAGACTTTACAATATGTGAACCACTTTTTTCATGCATTTTTTTTTTGGGTCAGAGTGTTGTTCATCTCACAAAAGGGTCAAGCCCAAAAACCAGGAGCCTGTTACAAGTGAGGCTCAAAATAAAATGATCAAACAATAAAATTACAACAACCAAAAAAAAAATAGCTGATCACTGATTGCATTAAAGCTGCCTTTGTTCACAATAAGAATTGGCTGAACCCAATTTTTTTTTTGATTTGGCCTTTTGTTGTGAAGACCAGCAATGAAGTTTTTATTTTAGATCCTTTTATAGTCCCCAAAGGTTTTCATTTTGGTCCAGTTAGCACATTTCATCAGTAGAAATCAACTTCAAACATGACAAATTATACTAGTAAAACGTAAAATTATCGCTAATAATTAAGGACAGTAACCAAGATTATCAGCAAAAGCTACCGAAATTGTTCCAAAACGTCACCGAACATGTCGGTGAACATAAAAGTACGGTTACCAAACAGCATAGCTTAGGTTCAAATTATAAATTTCAGCAAAAAAAAAAAAACAAAGCCAGTCCAGTTTCCATCTCCACTCCACCCTAATCAGCAAAGGCAATCATGATGTCCACAATTCTCTGATTCATGTAATGAAACTTGAAAGCACATACATCCCCTTCTGCAAGCTGATACTTTCTAACGAATTCCCTCCAGCCACTACCAAACTTGCTCTTCGCCTGGCCATGAATGAGTTTGCATTCCACCAGTTTATCATTTGGACCCTCATATGGACCTTTCAGAAACACTGGATCAGATCCAAACTTCTTTAAGTGCTTCCCAATTTTCACGGGTAGGTCCTAAGAAATTGCATAAAACATGGGTTATATGCTTGCTTACATGGTACAAGAATTAAAAATGCTGATGGAAATAAATATAGAAAGAACAACAAGTTACCAGTTGGCTTCCTTTGGCATGATGGTCTTTGAGGGTAACAGTGAAGGATGGATTTTCAGATTCATGGTTAAATAGCACAAAGGTGGAGTTGGGAATACGCTTGAAAGGGGGTGTTACTGTAGGTGGTGGAACAGACAGGTATTCACGAAGCTTATTAACATCATCTTCCTCTGTCTTCACGGGCCAGCCATGATATTTGATTTGCTTATGCTTAGCATTGAAAATAAAAATCTTAAATCTTGACCTGCCCACACATTTGAAGAGGAACCAGCACACACCAGTGAAACAAAAGACATTGCGTAGCCGTGATAATCCTGTTGTCAAGTACCCTTTTCCATGCAATCTTTCATACCTAACTTTGTGTGTTACACCTAGAGGGTCAGTCAGATACCAAGTGCAGTCCACCCGGTAATTGCCCATCTTGACCAATGTCTCAGGGACTTCTAAGTGAGTCTACAAAGAGGAAATCCAAGTAAGAAATCATCAGACTAAAATATACATGTATGTGTATGAACAGATAGTATCTAGTTAGAATGCAGACTATTACCATAGCTTGTTCATGACATGCAACGAAATCGTGCTCGGGGATCCTTTTTTGACTGGGTGCCATGGTAGAACACAGTACTTGCTTCTATAAACATGTTTGCACAAAAAAACATGAAGTAAATCATATGATTTTCACCACAATGAAGAGGAAAAGTAAGAAAAGAGCACATAATAAATCGTTTACAAGTAGCACATGCATGAAAATCAGGGTAAAGGACAAACACACACAAAGTATTCTATTGGATAGAGATTATTCAATATGATTTTCGTCACAATGAAGAGGGAAAGTAAGATAAGAGTAATATATTAGATGTATAACATGCATGAAAAATCAGGGGAAAGGGAGAATGGCAAAATATTCAATCTGACAGTAAGTGAAAAAAGGCAAAGTATTAAATTTGACAGGAAATGAGTTACAATTGGAACTATGTATTTTAAGTAAAAATTTGTCATAAACAAATGTTTGGTAAAAAATGGAAAAGAGACTATCAGTATTGAAAAAGGTGGAAACTTTGAACATGAATATGGCATATACCATAAAGACATAATCAGATGGTCAAAGGTCGCTGTCAGTCTGAACAAAGATGAAAAATTTGTGACGGACAATGGCATATAACTTTAATTAGTTCTTTTGTACTGCAGGCAAAGGTCACTATCATACCGAAGAAGGGTGGAAAATTCGTAATGACAAGTTTCATAAAGAAATCAATACCCATTAGAAATAGAACATGCATGAACATCAGGGGGGGGGGGAAAGGGAAACGGAAAGCGATTCAATTTGACAAAAACTTGTGAACTCAATGTTTTCCATGCACAACTAAATCGGCGACCCAAATTTCATGAATATCAAAAAGAAATCAGGAATATCAAGTATCAAAATGGAGTGAAAATTCTGTAAAATTGAAAGAATGTTACCAGAGATGAGTGTCTGCAAGCGTCTCAAATGTCCGTGCAAAAAAACCCTAAAATCGCCGTCCACTGCTTGGAAGAATGTCTACCCTCTCGATTTCTCCTATGAGTGGGTTCTGATGGTTTTTTGTTCTTGATAATCGAATAATCGAATAAGCATTGAATGATCGTAACCGATCATATGGGAAATATAAAAAGTTGGTGAAAAAGTTTCTTTTTTACTGAATATATAAATTTTGAGTCTTATAAAAAACAAAAAACAATCACTGTCTAAGTGGTTAATACTACTCCTATTTAGCAATAGGTCCAAGGATCAAATCTAAACTTGGACAGTTTTTTATTTTTACTAATATGTTAACATTTTTATATTTAGTTATATAAAAAATAATATATTTTATTTTTTGCGAAAAATCATTTTTTTTTGTCATAGATTAATTAACCTTAATCATGGCTGGAACCCTAGAGCATCCAACATAACCTAAGAAGCATTGATTCGTCGTTGCGTGGGACTAATGGGGTTAGGCCAATGAACCGTAACGCTAACCCTAATAAGTGTTACGCATGACTCGCACTATATCGTTGTGTGAGCCATGCACGAGGGTGAGCGAGCGATTTGGATAGCTTGGTGTGAGCCACTATATCGCGGGAAGCCTACATCATCTAACATAACCTAATAAGCATTGATTCGTCGTTCGGTGGGACTAATGGTGTTAGGCCAATGAACCGTAACGCTAACCCTAAATATGTGATACGCATGACTCGCACTATATCGTTGTGTGATCCATGCACGAGGGTGAGCTAGCGATTTGGATAGCTTGGTGTGAGCCACTATATCGCGGGAACCCTAAATCAACTAACATAAACTAAGAAGCATTGATTCGTCGTTCGGTGGGACTAATGGTGTTAGGCCAATGAACCGTAACGCTAACCCTAAAATGTGTTACGCATGACTCGCACTATATCGTTGTGTGATCCATGCACGAGGGTGAGCGAGCGATTTGGATAGCTTGGTGTGAGTCACTATATCGCGGGAACCCTACATCATCTAACATAACCTAAGAAGCATTGATTCGTCGTTCGGTGGGACTAATGGTGTTAGGCCAATGAACCGTAACGCTAACCCTAATATGTGATACGCATGACTCGTACTGTACTCGTACTATATAGTCTAAATGTCTAATACACTCTAGCACATGAACCCTAATGCATCAAGTGGCGGAACTTGGACAACAGAGTTACAGAGTATATACTTAAAGAGTAATGATAAATAAATTGGGTTATATTCAAAATTGTTATACTTAAATGACAATTATAAATAAATAGATGTATATAAAATCTCAAAATTAGTATTTAAAGATAATATTTAGAATTGTTATACTTAAATACTAATGATAAATAAATAGATGTAAATAAAATCCCAATAAAAATATTTAAAGTTTTTCTTTAAAATTGTTATACTTGAAGTTTAATGATAAATAATTAGATGTAAACAAAATCCCAAAGTAAATATTTAACGAGATGGAGCAAAATAATACGAAAATGTTAAAAAATAAAAAAGGTTGGGTGGATCGAACCCTACCAAACAAGGTCGAATAAATAGTGTGCAAACCACTGGGACAAGGGAGACGTTATGAATTTATATGGCTTTTATTTTATAAATAGTATGTATCAAAGAAAGAAATTTAACCTAATCATTAAATGATCGTAACAGACCAGTGGGAAAGACGAAAACTTGTTTTCTTGGTTTTTTATAAGTTCTGTTTTAGTAATTGGGACATATAAGTGTTGAGTTGACCGGATAACTGAAAACAATCATTGTCAAAGTGGTTAATGCTACACTTATTTAACCTTAGGTCCAAGGTTCAAACCTAAACTTGGACATTTTTTTTATTTTTACTAATATGTTAACATTTTTAAACTTAGTTATATAAAAAAATAATATATTTTATTTTTGGCAATTAATATCTTTTCTTTGTCATAGATTAATTAACCTTAATCATGGTGTTACGCTCATGAATAAATTGGTGTGGCTGGAACCCTAGAGCATCTAACATAACCTAAGAAGCATTGATTCGTCGTTGCGTGGGACTAATGGTGTTAGGCCAATGAACCGTAACGCTAACCCTAATAAGTGTTACGCATGACTCGCACTATATCGTTGTGTGAGCCATGCACGAGGGTGAGCGAGCGATTTGGATAGCTTGGTGTGAGCCACTATATCGCGGGAAGCCTACATCATCTAACATAACCTAAGAAGCATTGATTCGTCGTTGCGTGGGACTAATGGGGTTAGGCCAATGAACCGTAAAGCTAACCCTATGCACTATATAAAATCACAATTTTCATAAAGTTCAATCTCATCCACTTCGCAGCCCCAAACAACAATGTCTGCATCTTTGTTTCTCTCTAGAAACTAGTGTTAAAATACTAAAATTAACAATATCAAATTTATTTTTTCATTAATAGATAAATTGATTTATTTTCACATAAGATATCTATTCTCATTAAAATGTTTACTCAAAAAACGCCATATTTTATTTAAACCTGAACAAAGTAAAATTGATTTATTTACACATGTTCTCATGAAAATGGGTACTCTATAACGTCATACATTGTTTGATGATACTAAACTACACAAAGCACGTTCACGCTAGCAATACATATGAAGCTGGGGCCTGATTTTTACTCCTACCTAGGGTTCCAACAATATTTCTAAGATTAAAGAATGGAGATAGAAGAAAATAATACCTTATGGAGCAATGTTGGGTGTGAATAGACTTCTTGGGGAAGATATGGTGTGAATAGAGATGGTGTGAATAGATTTCTTTGGGAAGATATATGACTATGGCAGAAATGTTTGTGTAGGTTGAAATGGTTGCAACTTTTGGAAGGTGGAAGGTTGAAATGAATGAAATTATTAATTTGTTTTCGGCCTGCTTAGAGTGAACTGGAATGGAGAAGGTCAAAGGTTTATTTAGTTAACATTTCCAAATATTTATGGAGATTAAATTAACGAATTTTAAAAATAACTCAAATTGGCTCATTGATTATGAGGTTTCTTAAAACTTATTTTTTAATTTTCCAATGATCCAAAACCAATATGCTTTTGAAGCACTACTGGTAGAAATAATTAAGAGACTATGATGACAAAAATTAAATTATAAGGATGAAGGGGAAAATCAATTGAACACACGTTTCAAAGAAATTTCTTGCAAATTTTACTTGATAAAATCACATGCACTATCGGAGAAGAAAATTTATACAACACATTGATTCAGAAAACCCCATACCCAAAACGCTCCTAAATATGCTCTTGAAGCCCTACACCCTGGGAATATAAGCAATTCGATTCACTGCATTGGTAAAACGGAATCGGAGAAGATCAGAAGCGCATATATCGTTAACATCGCAAAAACTACTCCATCCATCCCCCATCTTAGCAATGCTGGAGTTGGTAAGAAGGTGCATGGAAAATTCCCTCGGATATTGCTGAGGACCGATAAAAATCCACTTGTCAACCCCAACTCCTTTCAGGAATGAAGCACCAGATTTGGGCACGGGCTGCATAAAATAAAAAATATTGAATATGGATTAGAAGACATAAATATCACAAATTCATATATAGCAAAAGATAATCATAAAGAAACTTACAACTTCATTAAAAGAGAAAAACTCTGAAGTGATTTGTGTGTCAAATTCACATTCAAATTACACTTCATGAACAACATTTTGTTCAGCAACATCAACTTGCATGGGACCTTCTTGAATAGAACTCTGCTCATCGTCAGACAAAATAGGAGGCTCAGAAGGAGTAGGAGGGTTATACGAAGGACTCCCATTCGGATCAACTTCACCTGAAAAGCTAAGATCATGATCCATTATAACCGAATAAAATATGATATGGGAAATCCAAACTAAAGAACGGAAGACTTTATAGAGGGGAAGAATTAAAAGACATGATGGTTGGAGTTCCATGCAAAACGAGATGTTTACACGTGTTCCACTTTTAAACCACCTTTCAAATTAAAATCAAGGAGAAGGAGAAAAAAGCATTCATGGAAGATTCAATGAGATATGAAGCATTCGTTGAATAGACATTGATATCTGGTCATGTAAGTTGATGTAACAGGTGCAGTTGAAGACGGAAAGGTGGTAAAAAGAAGCAATGATGAAAAAAAATCGCATTGGTCCCCGTGCTGGTTCGTTGGTTCTTTCATTATACTAGTTTAAAAAATCCGCGTGCTGGTCCCGTGTTCGAGTCCATGTCTCAATTTTTTTTTTCCTTTCATTTGCTTTCTTGTTTTATGATTTATGTGTTAAATTATTAGACTTATACCTATTAAATCGAACAGATCACAAAAGTCGATAACTGTCAAAGTGGTTAATGCCACACCAATTTAGCTATGGGTCCAAGGTTCAAATCCAAACTTTGGCAGTTTTTTTCTTATAATTTTTTTTGATAAGCTAACTTTCGTAGTTTTTTAAGTAGGTGACTTAAGGTTGATCTTATAAAAAAAAGGTTAAATTAGGATTCGAACGCTCTTACTATATTGTTGTGTGATCCATGCACGAGGGTGAGCGAGCGATTTGGATAGCTTGGTGTGAGCCACTATATCGCGGGAAGCCTACATCATCTAACATAACCTAAGAAGCATTGATTCGTCGATTGGTGGGACTAATGGTGTTAGGCCAATGAACCGTAAAGCTAACCCTAATAAGTGTTACGCATGACTCGCACTATATCGTTGTGTGAGCCATGCACGAGGGTGAGCGAGCGATTTGGATAGCTTGGTGTGAGTCACTATATCGCGGGAACCCTACATCATCTAACATAACCTAAGAAGCATTGATTCGTCGTTCGGTGGGACTAATGGTGTTAGGCCAATGAACCGTAACGCTAACCCTAATATGTGATACGCATGACTCGTACTGTACTCGTACTATATAGTCTAAATGTCTAATACACTCTAGCACATGAACCCTAATGCATCAAGTGGCGGAACTTGGACAACAGAGTTACAGAGTATATACTTAAAGAGTAATGATAAATAAATTGGGTTATATTCAAAATTGTTATACTTAAATGACAATTATAAATAAATAGATGTATATAAAATCTCAAAATTAGTATTTAAAGATAATATTTAGAATTGTTATACTTAAATACTAATGATAAATAAATAGATGTAAATAAAATCCCAATAAAAATATTTAAAGTTTTTGTTTAAAATTGTTATACTTGAAGTTTAATGATAAATAATTAGATGTAAACAAAAGAGTTTAATGGATATGCACTGACAGTGTAAAATAGTTTTACACAGTCATCCAATCAAAGCATGCCACATATGAGAGATAATTACATTTGACTTTAATTTTAATTAAAAGAATAAAATATTTTATGATTTGGCGGAATTCAATTGGATGTCTGTGTAAAACTATTTTACACTGTCAGTGCATATCCATTAAACTCTAAACAAAATCCCAAAGTAAATATTTAAAGAGATGGAGCAAAATAATACGAAAATGTTAAAAAATAAAAAAGGTTGGGTGGGATCGAACCCTACCAAACAAGGTTGAATAGATAGTGTGCAAACCACTGGGACTATATCGTTGTGTGAGCCATGCACGAGGGTGAGCGAGCAATTTGGATAGCTTGGTGTGAGCCACTATATCGCGGGAAGCCTACATCATCTAACATAACCTACGAAGCATTGATTCGTTGTTCGGTGGGACTAATGGTGTTAGGCCAATGAACCGTAACGCTAACCCTAATATGTGATACGCATGACTCGTACTATATCGTTGTGTGAGCCATGCACGAGGGTGAGCTAGCGATTTGGATAGCTTGGTGTTTTGAATAACTTGGAACCATGAAAATAGTTTAAAGGCGTCATTCTAAAAAGAATTGAATTTGCAAAAAAAAAAATATATATATAAAAAATAGGTCCTATGTAGGAGTTGAACCCTTAACATGTTATAAATTTTATAAAAATTTGGCCACTGAACCAAGACAATTGTTTGAGTAGAAATTGAATTGAAAATATATATATCTGAGTAAATGGTCTTACTAGCTATTAAACACAAATTCTCTACCATCTCCATTACGCGCCAGAAGATAGTTTCTTCCTTCCCTAGTTTATCAGCGTTTTCCTACTACAAATCATGACCCAACTAATCCCACTTTTAATAAATGTTAGGGTCAGACATAATGATTCCGGCATTGGGAAAGAAGAATTTTGCACAGTATTCAAAGGCTGCAGATTGAATCTACACACACGCCTAAAACTCTACTGGCCATTGTGAGGAATTGAAAACGTCATATAAATACCTCAGAGATCATTTTTATGGGTTTTTCACTCTTTCCTCATCCAACCATCAGGATTTCAAAGGCAGAGATTACGAAATTGAGGTTAGCCCCTTATGGCATTTGATGGGGTTTCTGCATTTTTTTCTCACGAATTTCTCATCCAACCATCAAGCACTCTTGTTCCTGTTTTGACTCTTGTTTTGGCTTATTTATTTTTTAATTAGGTTTTCAGGTTCAATTTTCCCACAAATTTTCCTGCATATGCTTGATTTGATTTTTAGTTTATCTGATTTCATCACTAAGTAACCATATTGTGCCTTTGTTTTAGCTTTGCTCATCCTCTATTTTCGGCTTTGATACTTATTTGCCTATTTACATTGTTTTTTTTTTTTTGAAATGGCCTATTTACAATGTTGCTCTCAACTGCCTTATACACTTATTTCATGCAGTTACTTGAATCAAGTTGCAGTTTATTTTTATGGAATGATGTGGCGCACACAAACACACACACACCGTAACTTGGTTGCAAACCGTTTGGTAACTTCCCCCGTTTTGGCCTATATATAGTGATGTAGTGGTGTATATTTCCTCACGTATTCTATTAACCGAGTGTAAAGGTGCAATTTTCAACTTTTAATAACTGAGTGTTCAAGATAAATATGCATTGTTTAAATTCTGTATCATCTTCGAATTCAACATGCAATCTGTTTCTTTCTAAGATGCGTGTTTCTTGTTGTAGCATAGATATTGCCTTTTTTGTTTAGTGCATGATTGTTGATGCTATTCCCTTAAATTATTTCAAACATACTTTTTGTTGGTGACATACTTTAAGTTTATTGTTAAACTGAACAAACAAACCCCTTTTGTTCAAACCCGATTTTGCTTTCTGATGTATACATTGTCTACATTATGATTTGTTTGTAGAAATTATTACTGCCATATTTCATAAGATGCCTCCAAGAGCTATCTGTCCACACATGTGCTATGATCCAGAGGACTTGTCTCTTTGGAAACTTCCTGCTGCTGATTTGATCACACTTTCATTACTGGATGTAATCAACACTGCTGCCTATGGCCATATTTACCCAGAAATTGTACAGGAATTTTGGGGGACCGCAAAATTGACTGAACATGATGGACTGTTAGGGGAGTTTTTTGACTATGCCCTTAACTACAACATGAAGACAATATCAGAAGTGCTACGGGTTCCCAGTGAAGGAGTACACTACAAAAGAGGGTGGAGGGTTGATTCTGATGATGATGATATCAGAAGCACTGTTTTTGAAAATGGTAAACTCTCTGCCTCCGAAGCCAAGAAGGCAACCAATCTGACACAGGCTGCAAAATTGATTCATGTGTTGATCACACATGTGTACTGCCCGAGGCTCAACTTCCATGACTACGTATATGACAAGGACATTTTCATAATGTACCATATGCTGAAGGGTGTCCGAATAGATCCTGTGCACTTAGTTTATGATCACCTTATAAGTGTGCATGCCAACACTGCACATGCAATTCCATACGGCTATCTCATCACACGATCTCTGAATGCAATGATGTCTCACCCCTTTCCAGGTTGGAGCCACTTCAATCCCCTGAGAACTGAGGTTATGAACAAGGATATCTTTCTGTGGAACGGTATCACAGTTCCTGATGATGACAATGAAGATGATGAAGATGCTGGTATGGATTCAGAGGATGGGGACGAGTAGGGTTGATGCTGATCTGTTCTGTTGTTGTTTTTAGTATAATTTAAAATTCTGGTCTGTAACTTAACAAGTGTTTGGACAAATTTATGTTTCATTTTCCTCTGGTGAGGCAATAGTCAACCAGATGGAAGCTAGCATTGTATGCCCTCAACAATGGTTTTATGTTAGGTTTCAATTTATGATTCTGTTTTGTGTGCTAAATTGCTTAATCATTTTGACTATGGTTTTATGATTTTACTTTCATTATAAGTGGTGGTTGTGGTTGTTATAAATTGATTTTTGCAGATAGTGGTTGTGTACTTGGAACTTGGAAGCAAAGTTACAGTTGGCTAAATTGATTTGATGATTTTTCCCAGTTTGATTATATGCACTTATTTTTTTTTTAAATATAAACTACATACTTAGTTTATTAAATTAAAACGGGTCAAAAAGAAACATACTTAAGTACTGGTTCGTTGGTTGTTCTGTTTAGTTAACCCTATATCCATCCTTGCCTGGGTTCGATTCCATGTTTCTGTTTTTTTTTTCGTTTTTATGACAAAAAAAAAAGAAAAAAAGCTTTGGACATCAGGACATGAGTTGAACCCAAGACTGTATAGATTTGGGTTACAATAGTTTCCATTGAACTATAATATCCTATTCTATAATATACGTTTTACTATATTTATAAATGAACCATAAAATGAGCATTTATAATATACGTTTAATGCAAAAAAGGATGATGAAATAATACTATATATAACAAAATGTGTATGGAATTAAACAATATGCTACACTGGTTCAGTGGTTGGGAACAACGCACATGTTATTAAGGGCTGAGGTTCGAATCTAGCCTCAATCCTTTTTACATTCTTTTCATTTTTAACAGCTAGCCTTAGTTAACTTGCACAAATATTAAAACTTATAGGGTTCCAAACTTATAAAAGGAAGTTATTTAAAGGTAAAATATATATCCATAAACCAAAAATTGAAAAGAAAAAGTAAATTTTCAAGATTATTAACCTAAATTATAATAAATTTTCAACAACCATATTATCTGAACTATTTTTTTTATAGTTTATATATTGCAATCTTCTTTTAGCTCCCTCAAATTTTTTCTTCAAGTTCCGCCACTGATGGTGAGACATTTTTAATTCATTACAAGGTAGAAACATAAAATATGATTAATATTATTAAAAAAAGGTTCAGTTAGGATTTGAACCTTCTACCTTAAACTACAAACAAAATCACTTGGCCACTTAGACAACGCATGATCATTGTCTTCTTCCTCAACAGAATTCAATATAATAAATATTAATTGTTACACGGTGTTGTAACACACAATTCATCAAGCTCCTCCACTTCGCGGCTCACAAACAATGACTGCATCTTCGTTTCCTTCCTTCAATAGAAATCCTACCTAAATAGACCCTAATAAATGTGTCACCATCCAAAAAGGAAAAAGTTGCACTTTGTTCAAAGGCTGCGAATTAAATCCCACACCCACGTCTGTTCTGCAAGCCCTAGGGTTCGATGCCTAAATGACTCTCTTTCTTCTTCCTTCTTTCCAGACGCATGCAATGTAGTGGTGTCGATTATTCTCTTCAACACATTCCTAATGGGCATCACATATCCAAAGAGATATAAAATGCTGATTTTAGGGTTTCGTTTGAAACTTTTTTTCCCCAAATTTCCCTCCTACCATCAAACCTCGAACACCAATCTGAATGAGTCATGGCTCGCAAGGGAAAGAACCCTCGACGAAATCATCTCAGAAAGCGTCCATGGGGAATTGACGACAGTCAATCCGTGTCCGGTCCTTTGTTCAGTCCTAGGGTTGAAAGAGCCCTTCGAGCCAATGCTGGCAAAAAGGAGAAGCCTCCGTCTTTGATAATACTATCCTCAAGGTATTTGTTATGTAATCGATAATGCGGTGCAAAAAAGGTTTATGATCTGATTAGTTTAGTTGTTCACATTTTTTGCAATACAAGTTCTGCTCAATGTTTTTTCAATTTAACATTTGAAATCCAAAATTTTTCAATGTTTTAATGTTTACAAGAAACCCACCTCACCAAAATTGACTTTTATTTCCAGTAACCAAGAAACCGAGCTCCATACCAAACAAGTAGATGTATTATGCGATGAGTCTCCTACCATGAAAGACTGTCAAGAGAAGGATGCCAATGTGAATCAAGAAGATAAGGTCGAACAAGTTGCCTTTTTTGATTCTGTTTCTTTTGCTTATTGTTGTCATGATACCATGTTTTGTTCAGTACAAAACAATAATTTTGTTTTTCTTCATGTCTTAATTCACAGTTCTCTGCTTTAGATGAAAAATTGGAAAAGTTTATTCTAGCAGTAGGCATGCTTAGCCAGGCCCTTCATAGCCCTCAACAATATACTCAGTTGGCTTCATCATCTCCGTTGCCCCTTTGTGTTACTTCACCAAACAATTGCACAGTGTCTGAACAAATGATTGCTACTGAAATGATCCTGAAAAAGTTTATGCAACCTGATGAAGAAGCTCCGAATGACAATGAAGAACGTGTAAGGGCCAAGGCAAAGGGATTGGTGAAGATGCTTTTTAACCGACCTGCAATGGATGAAGACAATAACTTTGTACCTGGACATCGACCTATAGTATGCACCCCTCCTGCATCACCATTCTCGGTTCCAGATGTAAGTATTAATTCATCTGAATATTGTCATGAATTGATACATTTAAATTTTGCCTGATGAAGAATCTTAAGGTCCCTGCAATGAGATGTTTCCTTTTGCATTTCTACGATATATTGTGTGCTTAGCTTACATATCTTTTATAGCTTTAATTCAACAACACAACATTAGTTTCCCTAAACCCTAAAATGACAGTCATAATATGTCCTCTATAACCTTTCCAAATATTTATGGAGATTAAATTAACGAATTTTAAAAATAACTCAAATTGGCTGATTGATTATGAGGTTTCTTAAAACTTAATTTTTAATTTTCCAGTGATCAAAAACCAATATGCTCTTGAAGCACTACTGGTAGAAATAATTAAGATACTATGATGAAAAAAATGAAATTAAAAGGATGAAGGGGAAAATCAATGATGATTAATGAATCTAGTTTGAAGTTTTAGGCTAGTTTGCATAAGTTAAGTTCTTTCAGGTTATGTCTTAGTTGCATGACTTTGTTGTCATTTTTATTGTGAAATATAATATTACTGCTTCATGTTACTGCTATATTTTGTTAGAGTCATTTTTTTTCTAACCTGAACATTGTCATTAATTGATACACTTAAATCAGTTCATTAATTTACATTGTCATTCAACATTTTTTTAATAGTGGCTGCCTTCCATGTTTGGGAATACAAATGTGATGCATTTGAATCATCTTGAGGTTGCTGCTGCAAATTACATCTTCAACCCAAAACATAAAACAGGGGCTCCACTGTAAGTTTAATACTATGTGGTTTGTGGTTGTATTTAGACCAACAACATTTGCATGCCCTTAATTATAGACTTTATATTTTTTCAAGGGAAGAAGAGATTGTGAAACTTGAATGCAGGGATGCTTATGCCCTTCGAAAGGATATGTTATGTCTTCAACCAAGAGGGAAGCTTCAGGATGAGGTGAGTTATAATCTAAAGATTATAAATGGTGATAAATTAGTTTAATCTGATTATATAGTTTGTCCAGATATTGACCTTACATGCCAACATACTTACACTGAAAGAGCGAGCAATGACCTTCTACCCATCTATATGGTTCATGCCTACTGCATTTGCCGTGAGTTTTTTTTCATATATATGAAGAACCGATATTAGGTTTTGTTTATAGTGATTCATAACTAAAATTTGACATACTATTTGCACTGTTATCATGTCAGCAATTTGTCCAGTCCTGGACCGTAGAATCAGCTGACATGATCGAGTTTTACCAGAAGGATTTTATGGGAAAAATCAACTATGTTACCAAGGTACAATGATGTTGTATGAAATTAATTAACAAAAATATCCATTACATGTAGTCTCAATGTTTGTTTTACTCTTGTAGATATACATCCCTATGAATGACATTGGCTGCCACTGGTATTTACTTGTTGTTGACTTTGTCAACAAGAACTTGGTGCTGCTTGACTCCTGCCCAGATCCACACAGGCTTGATTTTAGAGTGTTGGACATAAAGTACATGGTTAGTAAATAACTATCAACTACATTGTATTAGATACCAACATATTGTTAATATATTTACCTCTTTATATCACTCAATCATTGTCTCAGGCTCTTTTTATCGAAAGAATGTTAATGGATCAATCATTCTATGCAATGGGAATGGCAAGGCCTAAGGTATCGGAATTTAAGATTGTTATTCCAGAAGGGCTGAGCATGCAGAAGGATAAAACGTAAGTTAGATTTCAAGTGCTCCATCTCTGATTCAAAATGTTTACTTAGCTATAAAACTAACTTCTTGTTGTGCCTGTAGGAATGATTGTGGAATCTTTGTGGCTAAATGGATGTCACACCATGGATTCATTCACTACAAGATTGAGGTAAATAAGAATTTCATACTTAAATATTTTATAAATTACTTGCTTCAAATTTTTAATTATTTATCGGTATTTACGCAGGTTGATGAAGGTTCCAGGTTGAGGCTAGCTCTAGACTTGACAATGAATCAATTTAACAACAAGTATGATGTCCTTACCAAAAAAGCTTTGACCTGCATGGACATATGCAAGGATGCAGTTGTGTCAACAACTTGAGATTTTTCATTACTTTCTGGGCACCTACTTTCTGACATTTAACTGCTTGATCGTGTGTTGAATCTTGTCCTGTTTCTGTTCTTGATCATTTTCGACTTTTTATCCCGGTTATTTTGTTTGGACAACTAAATATTGTGACTTCTGGTGGTTAAATGACTATAATTTTGCTATGTAGTCTTTTTATATCTACTATTTCCTGTGAATGGTTGAACTAAATATTGCTATGCGTTATTGTCGAACCTTTCATTCATTTTAGAAAAAAAAAATTGAGTATTAAAATGTTTTCAAAGGAATTTAGGTGTCAGGTTATATTACTATTTCAGTCACAAAAAAAAACATGTACTGTATCAAATAATTTTCCCGAAGCATTCATCATATAGTTCGCAAAATTAATTTTTTCCTCAAAATGTTCCCTTATTTTTTCCAAACAATTTATATTTCAAGTATGAAAATACAATGTTAGCGTATAATTTTTCTATAACGTATTTCCTTATAAATTTTCCATATATTTTCCACATTAACAATTGATATATCAATTATATTGTTGCATCCATTTTAATTTTAGCGTTTTATTTTACTATCAAGTATTTCCTCATAATTTTTCCATATATTTTTCACATTACTAATTGATAGGAAAATTTGTCAGATTAAATTTTATGAGGAAACGCCAAAATAAAATTTTAGCGTTTGAAATTAAAATTTTAGCGTTTACTACTTTTCCTATTGAATATTTCCCCAAAATATTCCGTTTATTTTTCAAATTAACAATTGATTTATTATTAATTATGCAGTTCAAATTTTAGCATAAATTAATTGACTTTTAGCATAAAATTTTTGCATAATTAAATTTTTAAAACAAAACAAACATACATTACTTTTTTTTTCTAACTAAATTAATTAATAAAAAATTAAAGCGATTATTTTATTATTTTTCCAAACATGCTTATTTTTTATTTTATGAAAATCAAAAAATATTATTCTCCTCACTAACAAAATACACACACTCACAAATTGGTCCTCTGGTATTGGGAAATCAAAAACCAAACCTAGCCCCTTTCTTCCCAAAACGCATCAGCCACCCTAATCATCACTGCATTGGAAACCATCAAGGTATTCAATTTTCTCTTAAGCAATCTGCCAAATGGCTGCTGACACGAGAATTGAAACCATACTCAAGCATCTCAACCGGTGCAATATCAACACACGATGCCTTACCCCTTGAATATATGAAGAGATTTCCACAACCACTGCAAAGGTTTTTCGACACCTGCGAAATTTCAAGGTACCAACCATTTTTTTCCATTTTTTTCTCAAATTAGAAGTTAGGGTTTTAATTTTCTTCATCTATCATCATGTCGATTGCTTTCTTTGTGGTTTCGGTTAGAATCTTGTAAGCGTTTTGTCAATTACTCAATTTAGAAATTAGGGCTTTATTTCTCGTTCTCTATCATGAAGTATAATGATTTCTGTGTGATTTGGATTACAAACGATTATGGGTATTGTCAATTGTTCTTCTACTCTATTTATAATAGATTAGGGCAATAATCTTCAAAACTGCTTCATCTTCGAGTTCAACCTGTTTAATGTTTTATGAGTTTGATGGTTTCGTTTATTTAACATTGTTATTATTAACATGTTTGAGTAGTTTGTAATGAGTAAACCTGTTTTATGTGTGTTATATTCACAAAAACCAGTATATGTATGTTTTTCAATGTTTACCCCTTTTCAGAGTTTTTTTCCCAAATAAATCATAATTGCTTCCTATTAATGCTTCTAATATATGAATATAGATGGCGGTTTTTAGTGAATTATCTACATTTTCTGATCCCTTGTAAATTCTCACATTTCTGATTCCAGGCTCAAATGGCAAATAGACCCATCTGCAAGCCATATTTTATTGACACTCATGACTTATTGGAGTGGAACATACCAGGCGCCAAACGTATTCATTCTAGTTCGCTTATGCACATAAATTATGCTGTTGCTGAGGAAACCATCTTTCCAGAGCTTGTGAGAGAATTCTGGGGCGGTGCCCGGTTCGATGAAACAGGGACTTTGAAAGGGCAGGTTCTGGACTATGATTTGTCATTTGACATTGACAGAATCTCCGATCTTCTACAAATCCCAACTGGAGGGGAAATATATGATAAGGACTGGAAACGTGAGAAGGACATGGATGATATTCGCCAAACTGTGTATGGCGCTCAGGAAATCTCCAATGCAAATGCCACCCGCGTCATATATCTGACCCCTGCTGCCAGCCTTGTTTTCCTTATGGCTGTCAACGTCTTCTGTCCAAGGGTATCTCAACATAACTATATCACAGATCTGGATGTGTTCATCATTTATCACATCTTGAAGAAAATTAAGTTAGACCCTGTTAATCTCGTCCACCAACATTTAAGGCGTGTCCAAGCAAATAACTCCATGGGCATTCCTTATGGATTTCTGATAACTCTATACCTGCGGTATATGGAACCGATGCGCTTTGCTGGGTGGAACCAATTTGCTCGACAAGAAGCACGGCAGATGTCATCTGCCTTTCTTGAATGCAGAGGTGTTGGCACTGAGGAGCGCCCAGAGTCTGAAAGGGATGCAGATGATGATGATGATGATGATGATGATTTTGCATTGGATGCTGCTGCTGCACATGCTGAAGATGATCATGATGGTGCTGGAGATGCTGAAGATGAACATGTTGATCCAGATGATAACAGTGGGGACAATGAAAGCACATCCAGCGTTGTTAATTTATCTGACCCTACTTCAACCTCTGGTAGTCCTTCTTCATGTCTCAGTACAAGGAAGAGGAAGAGAATTTTTCCTGGATCACCTTCTCAACCAAATTAAGTTTATTTCTGTTGTTATCATTATGACTATGACAATTTTATGGCTACTTATGCCATGGTTTGTAATTTTTGGGCATTGCTGACAATCTTTTTGGGCCTTTATGACAAATTTCGATTTGATTTGCATTTTGTTAAGATTGGAAAATGTTTTAATGGCTGATTTTACATCTTTAAGTTCTTTACTTGTGAAATGCTTATCCTTATTGATATGTATGGGGTCATACAGATACAACTCACCACATGCTATTGTCCTATAAAAACAGAGCAAAGGTTAGGATTTTTTTGAAGTTTTTGGGTAGACTCGCTCACTCATAGACATAGGAAATGGGCCTGGCCCAAGTTCTTTTTTTTCGGTTTAGTTTTCATTCCACTTCATTTCACTGCATCCAGGTTTTCTGTTTAAGATTCAAGATTAACTGTGGAGATAAGATAAATCTTTTTCCATGAAGCTTGTGAAAAATTGTACCATGTTTTCATTCATTGCTGAAGATGAATAACCTTTCCATGAAGTTTCATTTACATCTAGGGCTAACAATGATAAACATATTACTTTAGCAATGTACTTATAACCACAAAAATGTACTTAACTTATAACCACCAAAATGTACTTAAGCACCAAAATGCTAAAATTTAGCATAATCCACACTTAGTCTAATACAAGAATTCGAAGACAATAAACACAACAATTACAACTTCAAAATAACAAGCAATAACGTAATTAGGACCACCACAAGAATTCCAAAAACTACGCTCAACAACATTTGGTCCCTGGACTTCATTCCATCCACCAGTTTTTTAATTTTGACATTTTCATTCTCATGGCCACTATTCTCTTCTTCTTCAGCTACTGGATTAACAAAACATGTACTCGTTTGATTCCTTGGTTGTCTACTAGTTCGTTGTTGGATGCGTCGAGGAAGATCAACCCAGACAAAATAGTCACACTTCTGTAAAAATGAAGAAAGAAAAGAAAAAATATGTTATTCAAACAACTTGAATCAAGAATTCGTGTTAGCAACCAGAAACGATGATTACCATTGCAGGACAATTATAGAAACGACGTCCATAGTTAAAATCTGTCCAGGATGTCCTAAACGAAGCTAACAGACCACATTTGCATAACCTTTCATAATCAACATGACTACAAGGTCTTGGGGAGCTATGTGATTGGGATGTCATGATCTTCATGTAACACCTACTAAAAATAGGATACCACACATAAGTTATAGCATGCCAATAATATGCCTTTTCAGATTAAAATTTTAGAATTTCAAAATCCAAAACCCCCAATTCGATAAATTACAAACCCTAATTTCCCAATTTCGCAAATCTGGGTACAATCAGCCCCAATTTGTACGCATTGGACAAATCGTGACTTATGCTTTACCAATAACGATCCAATTCAACCCTACCATTTCTAATTTGTCATCTAAAAAAATTAGGGTTCCAATAAATCCCAAATGTTCCCCAACCGACAAATTAGGGTTTCAGATAACAGTAATATGGAAGCTAAAAATGACAATCAACACCAACATAATATGGAAGCTACTACTAAACAAATTAATCGTTAATTTAGGGGAGCTAGATCAAAAATTCCCAAACGGAGACGAACGAGACATCTCACATAGACTAACTGACAACACTCAAACTGTCTAACAAAGAAAACAAAAGTAATCTTACCTTAACTCAGCGAACGAATCAGGAGGAAATAAGATGAAGAAGAGAACAGAGGTGGAGGATCGAGTCAGCTCGCTAATGGTTCACAGCCATGTTCATCTTCTCCGTGCTCGCGAGTTGATTCCAGAAGCAAATGGTGAAAATGATTTTAACTGAGGCAACCTCAATTTTACTAGGGTCATGTATTAAATAGTAAAATAAAATTGGGGCTATTTCACAATTAATGAAAGTATAAGGATATATTAAAACACTATGTAAGTTCAGATCATGTGCTTAAATACTAGTGGTCAGTCAAATTCCTGTACCTACCCATGTTGAAAATTGCGGGCACCACAGCAAACACCTATATATATATATCCCCGAGGATTAACTCAAATAGTAAGAATTAGGAAAGAGTTAGATGAAAGATGAAGGATATAAGGTTTACCCTGAGGAATATATATTGGAATTTGGGAGTGGGAGTTGGTTGCTCTAAATGCGAAAGTTATTTTGTGGGCCATTTATTAATCATGGGTTCGCCCTTTTTCATTCTTTTGTGGTTATTCATAAAATATGTAAAGTTTGTTATTTTTTTCACAAGAAAATCAAAAGAAAAGCAAATCTACATTATATAGCATGGCATTACATTATAGATTAAATATTATTACTAAAATTCCTTAGAAAAGTCTGCGAAAACATATAGCTAGTAAGGATCACTCATTATTTTTTTTTAACTATAAATATCCTCTACAACGATAATCTTATTCGCAACTAACGACTCAGGCATGATCGATTAAATGTATTATCAAAAGTGTATTTTCTAGAGATTCAAACAACTATATATTTTTAAGCACTGTGAATTACATTCATTAGGTCATTTGTATTATTCTTGAAACAATGAAAATAATATAAGTGGCCCCTAAATATACATTTATTTGTCAAATTATCAGGTCGCAAGCCATTTTTATTAGTACAAGCCATTTAATTATCATATGTAAATGTATTCTTTTTGTGTGTTTGTGTTCCACTCTCTTTACGTTTATCCGTTTAAATGGCTTTTAAATGCATTTGTACGAATTCAATCGTTGTTTTTTTGGCACATTATATTAATCATATTGTTCAAGTTGTAATTTGATGAAAAAATGAATGTTTATATAGAAACTTTAGTAGAAATATTCATTATTCTTGAATTTGATATTGCTATATTTTAAATGATTAGGCTAACCAATCACCACTTTAGTGTGTGTGATATGGTATGGTTGCTCACCCCTCCTTTAATCGCGAGGTTAGTGATCCTTATCTATTAAAATAAATCACATTTTATAGTTATTGTTTACCATTTACTGCGAGCAATTGTTACGATCGTCTTTGAAAGATCCCCATAATCGCACTAAAATTTGGTGGGGTTTGGTTCCCTTTGATGGGTTCCTTTGAAAGTTTTGCTTGGCTCGGGTGTCCTTCAAGAGTTAATATGACTTAACAACTCGTGCAGAAAATTAGGGGTTTTTTGTGAGACTTAAATTTAGAAGTATGATGAGTTGATGATTTTGAATTAGAATCTGACACTAGAGGGGTTTATTTTTATTTTTATTGTGAGACACTAGAGGGTTGTTTACTTGTTTATGACGAAACTGAAATATTAGTATTTTGGTACTAAAAGTGGTTAACGTTGCTAAGTACCTAATAAGTTGAATCAGCAAACCGTTGACATTAGCTATAATCCTTACCTAAATTTCACAAAATTAAAACATGCATTAACTATATCCTATCAATTAGTATATCTTTTCTTACCTAACCAAACTAATTGATAAGGAAAAATGAGAGTAATTACATGTTAAAAATATAAAGAATATACTAAAAGAGTAAATGATAATTCTCAGTATATATATATATAACGACATTATTATATTTTAAATCTGTGCATTGCTATATATATTTTTTTATAAGCAAATGTTAGTTGTTAGAAATGTTAGTAAATTAATTCTCCTCCGGATATAAATCCGGACCCTTCACCCTTCATCCCATACTACTTGAGCTATCATTCGGAACTATGCATCGCTATATTAAATGATACTTAAAAACTAAAAACAATTCTGGGGGTAATATCAGAATATATAATTTATTGAGATGCCAATTGTTTCTCTGATTATAATATTGAATGCTTCATCAACATGATTCATGTCTCTCTTAACTGCATTCCTTATTAATCACCAAACCCATGGTGAGGATCATGGTTATGAAAGAAAAAAAAAAACAAAGTATGACCAAGTCAAAAACAGTATAACCCCAAGCGAATGAATGATCAAGTGGATCATGATAATGTTAAGATTGTATGTTTGAACTTTCACTTATCCTATTAAATATAAACTTTTTTCATAAACAGTGTTAAAAAGGAAGAGGGTAGGTGGAGGCTAAACTTCTTTCCTAACTTTTTCCTTGTTTTCCATTTTTTTAAGGGTTAAATAAAGTTTTGGCCCTTCTATAATATATTAAGTAAGAAAATAATTCCTCCCCGGAGCAAAGTTTGAACTCAATCCCTACTGTCTGAGAAACTACTTAGTTTTAATCCCTATAAGTGCAAGGGGTAGAAATCTGGTGACCTTTTAATCCCTATAATTGTCACATAGCTTCACCAATCTTGTCGGAGTTATGTTAGTGAGTTAGTGACAAAGGTCACCAGACCGCCACTTCCATAAGGGCCAAAACTAGTAACTTCTCAAATAGTAGGGATTGAGTTCAAACTTTTCAGAAAGGAACAATTTTTAAACCTAAAATATTATACATGAACCAAAATCTTATTTAACCTTTTTTTATTCTAGTACTAACTGGCATAAACAGATTTTAAAAAGCCACACTACTGAAGTTTCTGCCTCAATCTTCCATTCTTTGATTTCTTTCCCTTCTAATATGATGCTTGCAAATTGCAGTTATTAATATTATTAATTATGATGTGTGAGAGAGAAAGGAGAGGATCATGTTAAATGGTAATGGTCCTGTCAGGAAACAAGGTTGTCTTCTCTTTCTCATTGAATTTCCTTTCTTCCTCTGTTTTCCCCTTTCACAAACCCAACAACACTTGAAAATTGAAATGCAGCCATAATCTCCATTGAACAAAACTCACCCATCACCCATCTTCTCCAAAACTTCAGATCTTCACAAAGAAATGAATGTTTCAGGCATGATTTCTTGTTTTAACGAAAACGCAGTGAATGTGTCACATTCTTCATGTTCTAGCTATTCAACTTCAAAAAACTCTTGCATATCTCCAATCCTTTCACCTTCAACTCAAATTTCAGTCTCCTCTGTCTACAGAACAATCCTCTCTAACCAGAAGCAGCTTCTGATCACAGTCACATGGTGCAAGAGCCACTCCAATCAAGGACTCACCATAAGCTTTGGTGAAAACAGAGATCCATTAGCAGCTGTTTTCAGACTCAACACAAATTCACGGTTTTTCAGGAAGAAGAAAGGAAGCAAGTTGATGGAATCTTCTGATGAAGAGTCAAGAGTTGAAGTCTTCTGGGATCTTTCAAATGCAAAATATGACACAGGACCTGAACCTGTTGATGGGTTTTTTATAGCAATTCTTGTAGATTCAGAACTTGGTCTTGTTCTGGGTGAGATTTCTGAAGAAACTGTGACTAAGAAGCTGAAAAATCGAACCATTTTGGGTAAATCTTCACTGTTATCACGGCGAGAGCATTGTTCAGGGAACACTACCCTTTACAATACCAAGGCTCAGTTCTGTGACTCTGGAACATGGCATGAAATTTCAATCAGATGCAGTGGTGAAAGTGAGGGTCTAAAATCCCCTGTTCTCTCTGTTTCTATTGATAAGAAGATGGTGATTCGTGTGAAGAGGTTGCAGTGGAATTTCAGGGGAAATCAAACGATTTTTGTTGATGGGTTGCTGGTGGATTTGCTTTGGGATGTTCATAACTGGTTTTTCAATGCTGATTCTGATGGGTATGCAGTTTTCATGTTCAGGACTAGGAGTGGGTTGGATAGCAGATTGTGGTTAGAGGAGAAATCTGCATTGAAAGATAAAGATGGAGATAAATTCTCCTTGTTGATCTATGCATGTAAGAGCACATAAGATAAGATAACTTGTTCATCTTAGTCTTTTTAACCCTCTTGTTATACTCTTGTTTTTCTTTTCTCATTGTTTTTTTTAATTCTTTATTAACCATAGGAAATGCACAGTAAATAATTTTGGGTTGCAGAAATTTGAGTAATAGCAGAATAGTTGGATGTAGTCTGAGTGTCCTTTTGTTTGTCTGAGTGAGACTGATACTTATTTGAGTTTTCAGTGTTCCTGGAATAAGGTCAAATTCTGGGTTTCTACCAAACATTGCAGTTTGATTAATAGTTGAGTACAATGGAAATTGACTTCAATTTCAATGTAAAGGAAAAGTTTCATTCATTTTTTGTCTTGAAAGTAACATCCATTTCCACTGGTATGATATCCAAACATAGCCATAGTGTGCGTTTGGTTCTGTGTTTAAGAGCTTTTAATCATTTTTTGTTGACAAAAATCACTTTTATGTGATTATATAAATGTTTATCAATCAACTTAAGAAAATTGGTTTTAGTCTAACTTCACTCCTAGGAAAAGCTAGATAGAGTAACTTCTGCGTTGGACATAATCAATTATGAGATTTTATGACTTCATTTTACAACATTATCTTATAAAAATCACTTTTTCTCATAAACCTTATTTCACTCTTAAGTTACTTTTTTGTATATTGGAAAGATAAATTGCATCATCCTGGAATTGATCCCTGACCTCCCTCACCCAACCCACATATTCCATAACTCTTACCACTTAAGCTATCATTCGGGCACACTCTTAAGTTACTTTTACTATAATTAGTTTTGCCAAAATTAATTATAAAAAATTCTGAAAACAATAGTGATTCAAACACTATGTAGTGATTTAATGGAAGAAGAAGAATACAAATGGCTTTAAGTGGTAAATATTTATTTATTTCTCTGTAAGCAATAGAGTGGCCAGAATGATTTGGGATTAAGACATGAATATAAGAGAAGATCTGCTAAAAGGTAAATTGAGATTCTGGTTGGTGTAATTGAATTGCTTTTAGCCTTTTGTAGGAGAATAAAGTTGAGAATCTTGTCAATGAACAATATTTTGACCAAATTATTCTCCTATGCACTTTACACTTTTGTTTGTTGCTGTTAATTGTAACGTTACTCAAAAGATATATGTGAAATAACTGTTAAACATCTACCAGACAAGCACAGATAGCTCACATTCACAATAGTATTGATGGCATGTTTTATCCCTAGCCAATAGCGCCATCTGATTGGTCGAGTGTTATTCTTATCAGATATTTTTATTTGTTTTTTTTTTCAGTTTTCAAAACTTTTAACCATTAAAAATGAAAATGATAAATAATTATAATTATAGAAAAAGTAACACATGTGTGACATGATGTCTACATTAATTTTTATATATTTATATTATAATTTTAGGAATTTATTACATTTTCTTATTTCTTCCCATCTGCTGATGGGTACAAGTACCTGATGAGGCCCCATTTGCCTCTCAAAGTAATTAAATGCCTTAAAGCCTACACAATTCAAAGGGCACTTAGCATGAACAGTTCTAGAAGGATAATAGTTGATGTTGGGTGGGCCATTTTACCATCAAAATCATTCTAAGAGTTAGGTGAGATGAATGGTGAATAGTTTAAAGTTCGAATTTTAATTAGAGATTAAGTTACCAACTAACATTTGCCTATTAAAAAAATCATTCTAACCAAGCTTCACCATTTTAATGGCATGATGGGAGCTTTCATTACCACGTTTGTTATATTCCTCTGTTCATATGTCGACCAATTGAACCGTGAAAGGATTGAGTGATCGGTCCATTTCAAGGAAAAAGATGGTAGGTTTCAGAACCAGTCACAAAGTTTGTGGAGTACTTATGCTAATTATTCTTTCAGATAAATGTAGAGAATTGTAGTTCACATGGGTCAAAAGTAAACCTTCCCACTTATGGGCTTGGCAAAAAAAATACAGAAGATAGCAAGTCTTACTACAAAAGAGACTTCGACACTTAAATGAATGTTGTTGAACTTGGGCCACCTTAGCCCGGACCGTGACTTGGGCTAGGAGTAGCTAAGTGGGTTGAATAGTTTAGAGCAGAGAGTCTGGCCCATAACACATAAAAAAAGGCAACTTCTATGACATTCAGAAAATGGTACTTAAAGACTGTAATGAACATTTTAAATAGGGTCAAAGGATTGTGTTGGTGCCTTGGTGGGGCTGTAATGAGCTTTGCACTTAATGCATGTTCTTGCTCTGTGCCCTGGTAGAGTAGCACTTCTGACTAGTGACTAGGCTTTTCTAGACAATGTAAGTGATGTTATTCTCTCACAAGTTAATGAAGGTCTATTTGTTGTCACTTGTAGCTCAGAACCGTTCACTTCTTTTTTTGTATGGTCAAGGAATTTTTCACTTGATCAATGTAAGATACCAAAAAGGGGAAGAAACACTTTTGAGTTTGATACACATCATTAGAAGGCAAAAGGCAAAAGGACTAGTTCATCTTTATCATTCACTACTCACAAGTCATAGTAGGAATTCAAACTGCATGAGAAGCGGTGGCAAAACAATCCATAACCAAAACTACAAATAGGGGGCACAAGCACATACATGATACATGCATACACCAAACAGATACAACTCTTAAAGTTGGAATCTTTATTGCTTAAAACATCTTCAGAATCATGCAGCTGCTGGCGGCTTGACAAGAGTGGATGGGAAATCCAGCACCACAATCTTCTCAATAGCTGATGAAAATGTTGCAGAGAACTCAACATGATTTGGGTGGCCCTGAAATGCAGCAAAGTCTTCTTTCTTGCTGAATGTCATCAAGAAAGCATGAGTGAAACCTTGCCTCAGGATATCTAGGCTTTCAATGTCCTGTCCCCTGTTCAAGACAAATGTAAGCATATGATATGAAAAATGGTATGATGGTAAGTAAATATGAAATATCCATAAATGAATGGGAATTCCCATGCTTCAAAGAAAGACCCAAGGATCATAAAATCTTTAACTGCTTGTGCTTATATTTAGTTATATTTAGTTTTTAAATTCTTCTACGATTCAATGCATGTTTGGATTAATGTTTGTCACAATTGATTTTGGTAGACTTGATTATACTAAAAGTGAGTTGAAAGTGAAGTAATTTTATGTTTAAAAAAAGTGAAATTTGTTGGGTAATATTGTGAAATTGAGCTATAAAATCTCACAATTTATTTTATAAGATCAATTTTACTTGGTTACAAGTTCAAAAATTCTACTTGGTTAAAATTAATTCTAACTGGTTGACATGATGTTTGGGTATACCAGTAAAGCATAATCAATTATAAAAAATCATTCTACTTGTAACAGTAAATAATTGCTTCTGCGTTTAACATAATCAATTATGAGATTTTATATATGAATTATATAACATTACCATCCAAAGCTCACTTTTTCATATAGGTATCCAAACATAAATTACTTTATTCTAACACACATTTACAATACTGGACTATGTAAGAACCAATTATACCATAACTAATTTCGCAAACCCAAACCTTGATCCAAACATACACTATGTGGAACGTAGAAACTATTATCTCTATCTTCTATCGAAATAGATTTTGAGTCGGAAACTAATTCTCCAAAACTCCTCCCAAACATCAATATTTTAATCTTGTATTGACTTTACTCTGCCATAATAGATTGATTATGAGGTTTCCCAACACGATATGAATTCTAAAGCCAAAATCAATTATAAACTGAAATTTTTATGAACAGCTTCCGCACTGATTATGAGAAAAGAGGTAAATGCAGAAAACGTACCATTCAAAGGACTTAACAGCATCAATTTCTGAGACCAGCTTCTCCATCGCTTTTGTCAGCTCTTCCACAACCACATCTTCCTTGAACTTAACAATTACAAAGTGCTTGAACTCCCCCATAGCCAAGTAGCTGTGAACCAAAGCTTGTAACTAGCAGCCTAATATATACTCACAATTTGCATGTCATACCTCAAGGTCTCATTTCAATCTGTCAAATTGTCAGAACCCCACGATTATTCATTTCACTGCCCTGTTGGCAGCAATCAATTACCAAAAAGTTGTAGGAGACAGCATCTTCAGCTCAACCTTAGGAAAAGGTACAAGTTTCTTTCATAAGTAGACCCACCAATGTTTCAACTTCTTCTTTCCAATTCAACAGTGAAAAATTGTCTGAGTGCCATTGTCCTGGCACATGAATGGGGTCCCCTTGGTGTCATTTCTTTACACAAGTTTTGAGTGAACCTTGGCCTGATTTTGAGAAAACATCATCATCATGATGCTAGGAAGAGGAAGGACCTTTTTTCTTTTGTGCTGTGTGGTGCAGAAAAAGGAGTGGTGGTCGCTGCACTTTTCTCCATGTCCTAACCACGTGCACCACCGCCAGGGTAAATTATTGGACTTGGATGGACATGTTGTGCAGCTATCGACATCGTTAAGGAATCTTTGCTTGAACTACGTACTAGGCTTCCAGGCTCTATCTTAGGGGAGGGAAGAACAACAATGACCTCCAAGTGACTTTCATCTTCTCGTACATACATAGCTCGTCTTGGCTTTCACAAATTCTAACATGATTTTCTGTTTTTCTACATTTGCATCAATAACTTTAACAAACTGAGTTAATTTTTCATGAGATTTGAATATTAAGTTTATATCAAGTCACGTTTTTTCCACTAACTAGACACGTTTAATCTGACTATAGTGAAATGATATCTCATCTATAAATTATTTTGGATGCTTTAACAAGACTAGTAGGTAATCTCTCTAATCACACCAATAATCGAACAAATTGCTTCAATAGTTTGATTTTATTGCATGGGGTCACTTTTATTATCTTGACTTGACGTCTTAAGATTTGCATCATTCCTTGATATTCCACATTTCTCCATATTTACCATTTTTTAGGGTACCATTCTTTTTATAGAATATGACCATCTATCATATTAATTTATATTCCAACCGGATCATGTTCTTATATTTCTTAGTTTGTTGCTCAATAAATATATATATATATATATATATATATGTGTGTGTGTTTGTGTGCGCTTTGCTCATAATTTTTTTTAAAGAATTTTTTTATTTATTAATTATAACATGTTCCGATAAAGGTTTCCAAAGGTATCGGAAGCATAAAAGACTATAAAATGTATGAAGTGTTATTTCAATGTATAGAAGATGATCAACATAGAAGGGGTGGTCTTCCTTTTATAGCAGGTCGACCTCCGAACCCTAATTGACGTATTTATTACAATTGACCAATCATGCCCGTTAATGAGGCGTAATCACTACCGTGTCGGATGACTTATGGATCAATCCCGTCCATCAAGGAAGCCCTTCATCACTTGGTCAGCTGACTTGGTGCCAGACTGTGTTGGTCAACAAGAGTCGTGACCTTTGACCAAGCACGTTATCAACGGTCGGTTTGCTTCCTCGTTGACGGTTGGATGTCCTCGTAGTGGAGTGAGCTTTTACATTAGTCTTCTAGCATGTAAGCCCATACTTCACCTGTCTAGTCCAATCTTCAGATGGCAGCCTAACCTTCTGATAGGGACTTGACCATCCAGTCCAAAGTCCATGACGGTACATAACACATGGACTTGGAGCTTGGTCTTAGGGTGTTTGATTCTCTACCGAGCTCTTGTTCTATGAAATTCTTTTCTGATAGTGCATCAACTATCTATTTTAGAGGCTTGTAGTTTGGGCTATTGAGCCCACCCCAATCATCGAATACATCTGTTTAAATTGTGAACTTAAAATTCAAAACGCGTTTAGTATTTTTAACTACTGAAAATTTGAATATGGTGTTATAAATTGTGCAATGACTTTCGAATTGTTTTTTTTTCGGGAATACCTTTTGGGGGAAAAAGATGAAGGGAAAAGGGAAAGTTGAGAATTTGATAGAGGAAGATGGTGGTGATTAAATGTTATAAATAAGTAAGAGGTATTTTTAGATTTTTGCAAAAAAGGGTGTGGTGTCTTTGGGGTTGTGAATGATGTAGGTAACAATTTTCTAAAATGAATTGCTCATCATCAAGCATTTGGTTGGCTTTCAAGAGTTCTTGGTCTTCCCAAAGATAAGTACTTGGTTTCTACCTCTTGGCTTTTCAAAATTGGTACTCTTTTTCCTTGCTAGGTTTTTTCAAGGGGGTTTTTTCCTAGCAAGGTTTTAATGAGGCCTGTTTTGTTAAGTCTATTTTCTTGGAAGTATTAGGTGGGGTAGTTTCGTCACTTTAGGGTCTTTGTTTTGTACATGTTAGTTCTTAGTCTGTCTCTTTTCTCTTATGTATTGGGTTGAAGTATCCCTTGTACTTCTATTCAATATAATTCATATTGCCTATCAAAAAAAAAAGTACTTGGTTTCTAGTCTAGCTCTGACCAAAAATGTTTGGTCGATCACCAAAGTGTATACTTAGAGAGAGAAAAAGAGAATAAAGAGAAATAAAGAATGTGATATATGTGATGTGATAAGGAGTAAAAAATAGAGAGAAAAAAAAAACTGAACATTAAGGTGCTTAGTGAGTGTTTATAGTGTTGGTGGTTTATGTACCGTAATTGAGCTCTAACTACTATATTTCTCTAGTGGGTTGCTAAATATATGGTGCTTTTGGGTAAACATGATTGCTTATCACATTAGTGCTTATTCATAAGTTAATTTGAGAAACTTATTGATATAAGCTCAAAAATAAGTTAAATGAAAATTAATCTAAACAACTTATGAAAATAAGTCCAAACCAACACAGGTAGGTGGTCATAACTCATAAGTACATAAGCTATGTCAAACATTTATGATATAAATAACATCAATAAGTTCTTTCAACAGCATCGTGCTTTTAGAGTTTTATGGTTATTGGGCCTTGCAGAATATATGTTATGGGATTATGTTTCATGTGACTGGGCTCGGCCCTTATGAGGAACGCATAACAAACAGAGCGAGATGAATCACTTTCTCTTGCCAAGTATTCAAACTTTAATTTCATTATGCATATAGAACTAATAGAACATCCTATGTTTTGTATCCACTTGAAAATTGATCTCAAATTTCTTGTACAGACTCCCAAAAGGATTTAAGTACAGTTTCTTTTCTTCTTCATCATCAAAAAACGGATTGTAGATGAAGATTGAAGACAAAGAGGGAAGAAAACATCAAGAAATATCTCAATAAATTCAAAGGAACTCAAAGAAATAAATCAATGTAAGTCATTGCTTCATTCTTATGATTACAATATGAAAGAATCGCGAAATCCAAGATTTTTTAGTTTTGTATGAAGTGGAACATATATAGTTCAAGACAAAAAGTGAACATAACTCTTTTTATAAATTGAGATGAAAATTCGTTCACGTTACACTCAACTGATATTCAAACGCACTTTAAGTGTTTGCATTAAAGTCAACTCTACATAGATCTTGCTTTCATGTTTTTCACCTTGAAAAGCCAAACCAATACATGAAAATGGAATTTAGAAGATAACCAAACAAATAAATCTACTTATATAAAAACTGAAAGAGAGCTTTTGTTGCAGTAATAATGTCTTATGCACACTTTTGTTGGACATTCTTCCCTAATTTAGTTAGTAAAATACATTGAAATCACAAATTATTCCACATTCAATGATACTGATTCTAGTTAACAACACACAGAACCCACAGGGCAACTTCCATTAGCATCTCAATGCAGGGTATCAATGTTTTTGCTTAGCTCATCCAGCTTCTTCATCCTCAACCTCTCACTTTCAGTCACCAGCTAATCCAAAGTTCAAATAATGAGGAGGGAAAAAGGCATGTTAATAATAAACCAAAATATGAAATTTTAATTTATAAACTTTCAAAACAATAAATAATTACTTACCTCCACTAACTTGGTTACAAGTTGAGCTTTTTCTCTGTTTTTGTCATTGAATGCCTCTAGTGCTTCATGGTATTCTCTCTCCTGTGACCACAAAAAAGTTTTGCAAACGAAGCTTCAGAGAACCATTTTCATCAATCTTGTTTTTTACTTCTTGGCATAATGATGAAAAAGAAAAGCATGCATGAGGAACAAGAATTTGACATCTTCCATTGAACATATTATGTGTTTGTTTGAATGCTAGTTGAATTGAGTGCTAATGTTCATTTGCATTTGTGCAAACGGATAACCAATCATATAATATGTTTTGATTAACTAGTTTTTCCTCACATGAGTAACTTCTCTGACAATTAGAAACTGATTCTCTATAAAATTGATTTTGATTTAATTGTTGTCTCAATCATTTTTCTACATGGAAATTTAAGCACAATTATCATGAATAGAGCTGTCAATATGGGTTCCAACCCGCGGGCCAACTCGACGGGTTGGCTAAATGAGCCGGGTTGGGTTGGTTAAATTCCAGCTCAAAAAGAACTTGTGTTAGTGCAACCCGGCTCGTTTAACCCGCGGGTTAGACAGGCCAACCTGCGGGTCAAGCGAGCCAACTCGTCGGGTCAGAGTTAGTTTTCATTAAAAAAATTATTTTATTTCTCTTTAATTCCTGGTTAGTTTTATGGATTAATTTTAGATAGAAAAATGGAAATTTTAATTTCTTTTAATTTGAGTCAATTTTTTATGTTTTATTTATTGTTATTATATTATTTATCTCATTTTAAATATGACAGTAAAATAAGTGTGTTCTTAAATCCTGTAAACTAAATTCTTTTTCTATATTTCAAATGTGAGATAAAAATAATTGCGTTGATAAAATTTTTTTTATGAGTTGATACCAATTTTTATAAGTATTTTTTTAAAATTATTTTTTATAACATTTTAAACAATTTCTAATCCAATTTCGCAATTTTTTATATTTATTTCACTCAACCCGCGAGTCAGCCCGCCAACCTGCGAGCTCGTAGCGAGCCGAGTTAAGTTCATATTTTCCTGACTCGTTAAGATCCCGGGTTGACACAACCCAACCCGTTTTCAACCCAACCCATACGGGCTGACCCATATGGGCCGGGCTGGCCTGTATTGACAACTCTAATCATGAATGACCACCTTAACAACTGAAATAATCATATCCACTTGCCTCAAGCTGATGAGGAAATATGGGACCAACTAAGCAAATGTGGTCAATTGACTAGATTCTACGCAATACTTAAGTGATTGTATCAAAAGCTGTGCAAGTTAAAAAAAAACACATTGGGATCCCTTTGTCTCCTAGAACAAATCCTATGTCTTGTTTGTAGTAAACATTTTACAAAGAAATGACAAAAGCAAACAAAAGCTAGTAAACAGTTAGAAAACCCTCACCTTTTTCTGGCATGTTTGGCCCAGTGGCTTCAACTCCTTGTTAACCATGTCTATCTTCTTTCGAACTATTCCAACTTCCTTCCTCATTGGATCTGTGAAACCCTCAAGCTCCTATGCAGTTTCTCAAGCAAAGCAAATATTATTAATTACTTATAATGGATGAAAAAATCTTGCATATAAAAATGTGAGTAATTAGCTAAGTACACTGCATACTGCAGAGTGCAGACCACAATTACATTGTCTTTTGTAGTTCTGCTTATCCTTAGTTCTTGCTAAGCATGAAGGCTAGTGAGAAAAACAAAGAAACACAACAGTTTAACAAGATATAACCTTCATGGTCATAAACCTAAGATCCTGTTTGGAAGAGTAATTCATTTGAGCTTATCTTACTTCGTAGAAGTTTATCTTATAGCTTATGATCTATTTATAAGTGACTTTGAGCTTATTTTCATTAATTACTCAGATTAACTTATGAATAAACGTTTATATCTACTTTTAACCTATTTTGAACTTATCTCAATAAGCTTCTTACATCATTTATGATTAAAACTGTTTACCGAAACGCAACGCAAATATAAAACATAGAATGAAAACCAGATAAACTTTGTTGCTGAAAAATCAGTATATATTGTTGGACTTACTTCTCGAATCTCAGCCAAGCGCTTTGTTTCAGTTTCAACTCGACCAAGATGAGCATGAACCTTGTCCCTGACCTCCATTTTTCTCCTCTCAATTTCTTCTTCCTTTGCTCGGAACATTGCTAGAGCTGATCTTGACATCTCCTCTTCCTTATCATCTATTCTTGGGCTCTGGTCGCTGCTAATCATTCCTGAGTTCTTCACTTGCTGCACATTTGGGTGTTGTTGCTGCTGAAGATCATATGAGTATGACCGTTTTGGTGTTGCCATTGCTGCTCCACAAATCCCACAAGACACTTTTCCTCTCCCTTACCAGTTCTCTCTTTTCTTTGGAATGATAACACTCTTTCCCCTTAGGTGCTTATAAAACAAGACTCGCTTTTAAGCCAAGTATCTTATTTTAATGCTCTCAATCAAATGTCTTATTTTATTTAACAAAATATAGAATTAATAAGCAAAAATTACAGAAAACCCTTTTAAAAAATTGAAGATTATATACTTAGAATGAGGGGAAGTCCCAGTGTAACGGTACAATGTAATTGTTATCATGTGGTTTTGCGGTCACATGTTCGACCGTGAAATCAGCCTCTTGTACATAAGGTAATGTTGTTGACATTAGATCCACAAAGGCTCTCCCTAGACCCCGCGCATAGTGAGAGTTTTGTAACACTAGATTTGCCTTTTATATACATAGGAATTAGTTTATCTTAACGCAACAAACATTGCCATTTGGTTTCACGTTTAAGTCTCCTATAATTATTTTTTCCCGTATAAGTTATTCCTATGACGCGTTTGTTTATGGCTTTCTGAGATAAAAAGTTCCATAACAATTGTGGGAAGAAATAGCTTTACAGTTACTGACTTACCGTGACTGGGCTGGGATCCTCTCCGGTGAAATCCTCTCAAGTTTTCTCCACTTGACATTTGTTGGGGTTTAGGACAGCCACAAAATGTTTCCGGCTGCCACAAAGTCTGTCAATTTTTTTCAGCAGCATTTTGTGGCAGCTGAAAAAATTTTGTGGCGGTTCAAAACCGCCACAAATGTCCACTGGAGAAAAATTGAGAGAATTTCACCGGAGAGGATCCGGACCCTACCTTAACTTACCGTGCTTTGAATTGTGTATCACCAATTCAAACATGTTATAAGTAAGTAGCTTCTTTGAGAATCATTTCTTCCCTTAACATGTAAATCAACCGAATTTTCAAACACGCACTATCAATTAAGGTTCTATATTACCTGCCTCTTTTTCTCAAAAGCAAACTTAAGTGTGAGCGTGACACATTTGATATTTTAAAGCATTTGTTTGGATAGTGTTGTAACTAGTGAGTACTATGTTTCTTTCATACACTTTTCCTATTGTTTATTTTCTGAACTTCGTTAAGAATAATGATGGGCCTGCTTTGGTTAGATCGCTATTTTCTTAGGTTGGTATATTGGCAAGTTCAGCTAACTATGGCTTCTCACCAGACCATCAATTGTTTATGAGCAACTTAATGAGCAGCCAAAACTCTTACAAATGACTTGTTCATAGTAATATATTAGCATTCCACTATAATCCACATAATTAGATCCTCCTCCTACAATTTATGAGACATTTCCGTAATTATATTTATAACATATTTGAATGAGTTTTTCTTTCCTAAGAAATTCAGAATCAATTCTGAAACTCAAAAGTTACACACAAATCTGCACCCTAAAATTTATTCTGATTTTAGAATCAATCTTAGAAAATTTACAAAATACACTTAGTTGGAATACTAATACATGTAAACTTGTTTTCAAGCTCCTAAGGAGTATTGGTAATAATTATATATTGTTCTTTATCTTGAAGATGGAAAGGTGCTTGGAGCAGACGTTTTGGTTAAGGGGCGGACAGAAGGGGCTCACCTACATATAGCATGAATGTGGGAGAGCCTTAGGGAACAAGACAGAGTAGGAGAACTGGCAGCAGCTAGGCTAGTTGCCTTTATGACAAATTATTCCCCCATATGGCTGACCATGCCAAAAAAGAAATTCTACAGCATAAAGAAAGTCAGGTACCTTCAGAGTTCAGAGCTTAGCGTTGTAAGAAAGAATTTCCAACTTATGTTCCAAAGTAATTGGTCTCTTGCATCACTTGGCCAAGCCCTATTGAGTTCCGCAAATAAATTAGCATCAAGATCTTCTATGTCCATATGTTATTCATATTTTCAACAAGCATAAATCAATTCAATTATGCAAACTAACTCATCAAGTAAGTCATTGAGCAGTGAACACTAGCCTAAGCCCCATAAAGCAAAGGCATAAGCCTCAAGGTTTAACAATGGTCAAAGCCTCACAAAACATTTGGCACAAGCCTCAGAAACAGTCAACATAAGCAAGTATACAACATGGTAAAGCATGTCAAATTCACAATCAAACTAAACATCTTCATCTCAAGCACAAGCAGTTCAATTAAAGCAGCCATGACTCAAAGACACTTCTATACTGAGTTACCATTACCTTTGAATTCTCCTTCAAAGCTCTATATCATAGTTCGATCCAAAAACAGTTCCTGAACTCAGCAAGTTCCTTGGGGCGTCCTCTTCCGTCGTGAAACCTCACAGCATACTTCAAAACCTCGTTCTTCAACTCAACTCGTTCCATACCTTAAGCAAAATATTATTTCTTAGTCACTAAGAAACAATACAATCTAATAACACTAATCAACACCGGAAAAAGCTTTTGAAGCTTCAGAGTTCAACATCTAGACACGAAAGCGCAGCAGGACTTTTGCTCTCCAAAAGGCGCATAACTCGGGCTACAAAACTCGGAATGACTTGAAACCGACAGGAAAATTTCGACAACTGAAAGAGCTACACTATAGCTCAGGCCATACGAACCTATAAATTATTTCATGCCTGTCTGAAAGCCCAAAAAGTCTCGGCCACAGCCAAAAATAGGGCTTCCCAAACTTTTTCTTCGATCTAATTTAATTCTTATCCATTCTTAGACGATATATAGGTTAAGGAAACACTCGGGACAATTATGGATGCTAAAACTAGAACAAGGGCTTTTTGGTCCACTTTAACAGCTCAAAAACTCAAAGTTGAAATTTTCAAAAAGTAAACCGATAGAGTTGTAAACAAGGCATTTACTAACAACAAATCCTACAGACTCTAATTAAGCAAGATTGAGACTTTAAGTGTCAAAAAACAACGGTTGAGTAGAAATGGGTTTATGACTCAAATTTCAGATCTACGACACCACAGCGAGAATCTAAGCGCATGGATCATGAATATGATGTGTATAGAAGATATTTGAAAGAAAAAATCAAATTAAACAGACCTTTTTACAAAAAGCTCAAAACTTTGAGCATAGAAAGACATGGAAAAATACATGAGAAAGAAGAAAAGGATGCAAGGGTTATGATCCTTACCTCCGTGCCTATCCAACGCAATTGAAATGAAGACGATCGGGCAAGAATTGGAAAAGCTTCTCTCTCTCTCTCTCTCTCTCTCTCTCTCTCTCTCTCTCTCTCTCTCTCTCTCTCTCTCTAATCTCATTTTATTCTCCTTTTATAGGAGAGAGAAAAATGCGAAAAAAAAAGGTTTCGCGGGGTCCGGGCATTTTGGTACTTTCATCTGCTGGTTTTGAGTAAGTATTCAACGACTGAATGCCAAAACTTAATTCGAGGCTCTTTTAATTGAAGAAAACGATTCAAACTCAGTATGGATCAAAATACACCGCAAAACTAGTTTTTGCGTTTGACGTCAGATGAAGAAAATTCCTTGTGAAAAAAGATCACAAACGTCGAAAGAAATGAGGTAACGAGGATGGAAACTTCGTTAGAAGCTCCAATAGAAAAACTCTTTATTCAGGGTCTTATTTAAAGTCCCTAAAGAGATAAAATCTAGCTTTATCGGGCTTCTGGGAAGCGGAACCTATCGTGCGTACAGTCTATAGTTTCAAAATGGAACACAGGTCAAGGTAAAAATACCCTAAGGTTCTTATTCTCTTGTCGATTTGAAATATAACCTAAACAATGCTCTAGAAGCGGAAATAGCCTTTTTCAGACACTTCGAATCATAGTCGGGTGCGAAAACGCCTCGTGCTATCATTCTAACTGACTATAGTGTCATAATCAAACGTATTCTGAAATTAATTATCATTTAAATAGTTTCCATGACTCGCAGTTAAAACCGAGTTAGGAGAATAACATAAAAATAATAGAATATAAACTCTTAATTTATTAATGCAACGAAAATAAATAAATATGCTAGTTATTTATTTCGGGGTCTTACATAGACGATAAGTGATATTTCTTGAAACACAAGTCACATGAAATTTTTTAACTATTACACTTATACCCTTGAAATTATTATCATTCAAAACATGATAAACGATATGAATCTATGTTTGAACTTAACATGGCTTTGTACGTTATGACACATATCTGGAGGCATGGTAGGAAATTTGTATGTTTAATGGACTCAAGTAAGAAGGAGCCTATCTGGAAGTAAAAAAAAAAACAAGTGCCAAATTTCTTGAGGTCATGGGCGGACCTTTCAGCAGGGAAAACTATCGAAGATGAATTTTGTGGTACAAAGGAGACTATGGAGACCAAAGAAGAGCATATGACAGGTTCAGCCAAATTCTCAGGAATGCAAAACTAATGTTATGTATAATATATAGATGCAATGGGAGAAGTTATGGATTCAAATATGTGCGTGTGCTACTATGTACAATGTTCGATTGATTGAAGGTGTGAGGGAATAGTTGCAGTTGCAAGGTTTTAGCTTCTTTAAAGTTAAGCTTATGGGGGCACGAGATATTCTTATGGAGTTTGAATCACCGAAGGAAATGAAGTTTATTCTGTTTGAAGCGGCAAGTGCGTTGGAGAAAGTGCTTGAATGGATCAAACCATGCGCAATGTCCATGGTGGGGAATTTTTTCTGGTATGGATCGGATGCGCGTTTGGAAGGTTCTCATGGGTGCTTACTGCTTAGAACACTTTTTTTTCTCGGTAATAGCTTCAAAATTGGGGAGCTTCGTATGTTTGGATGGGATAACTTCACGGAAGGAACATTTTGATTTTGCTCGAGTGCTAGTTAATGCACCAAATCCTTTGATTGAGCAGCAAGTGATGGATGTTAATGTGGATGGTAAGGTATATCGAGTCATGGTGGAGAATGAGCATTCTATTATCAGGATGGGTCAAGTTTGAAACAAGAGCATGTGGAGAAGCATGCGATTCATGTAGATTCGGAAGAGGAGGATGTCGATGTTTTTGACGATGAAATGAAGAGCTCTCAGATCAGGAGAAGGGGATTGGTGCATTCTCCTCTGGCGACGTGGTCGGAAACGCGAAGAAATAGGGAAACAGGGAGATGGATGGGTTGACTGAAACAACTCAAGATTTGTTAGATATTGGTTACACAATGGATGAGATATATGAGATGGGTGATTTTCAAAAGTTTGAAATGGTTATGCCTGTTTCAAATGCCATTACAGTACTAGCATCAGATGTGTCGAATACATTACAAACAATAGATGCTCATGTTTGAATAACTTTATGTCAAATGTCTTGGTTTGATACTGACTTTTATGGTACTAGTTATATTTGGTTTATGGGAGCCGTTTGCAAACATGGAAGAGCTTTGTTTCCATGAGCTATTTTTTTCAATAAATCAGTTGTTTTGCTGTAAAGAAAAGTATTATATGTTGTTTACATTTAAGAAAATCATTTAAATACGTGAAAGAAACATAAATAAATTATATATATATTATATATTGAGATGAAGGGTTTTTATATGAGAGTCAGAGGGATCAATATTATCCATTAGATCAAAATTAACAGCTGAGATTTAAATGTTGTTAAAAAAAGAATTAACTGACTTGAATTAGAACATATTTATTTTTTTATCTCGTGATCAACTAATTGACTTAAATTTATAAATTATTCTAATTTAAATATTTAATAATTATTTTAGTATTGATAAACGGAAAAAGTATATATTAAACAATGTTCTATCAAGTGACATAATATAGAGTCAACTCATACGATCAACGCTAAGTTAATAAATTGTGTATGTTGAAGCGTTAAGTGTGTACGTAGTGTGGGTAGATAGTCGGCAAAGCACAGCGTCGACCATCCTAATGACGTTAAACAGTTAGCTTCAGCCTTTAACTTGACTCACGAAATTGACAATAAGGTGACGCTAAATTGACTTAATACTCAGCTTCTGTCTTATTGGTGTCGGCTTACAGAAGATGTCAATCAGTCCTTTTCTTGTAGTGCTTTTACTTCATTATGTAATTATATCATCTATTTCCTAAAGGAAGATTTCTAATAAATTAAACAAAAACAAAACGTTATGAAGCAATAATTAAAATATAAATCGAATTGGGTGTTGTTTGTCTTTGGGGGGTTTTGGGAGGTTTTTGTGAGGTTTTTTGGGCTTCTTTTCCTGTAATGGTGAGTTTTTTTATTGGCTTTGGGTTTACCCTCTTTTGGTTGGGTTAGTTGTGTTCTTATTAATTTTTGATCCCTTTTGAGGAGGGTTTGTACATCACTTGACTATTTCCTCATCAATATTATTTTGCTTTCGAAAAAAAAAAATATAAATCGAATTTAGTTTCACTGCTATCAGTTATAGGAATGTCTTAGTTAACACTACAAATTATTAGTTGAATTAACCAAGAAAATAACATTATTATTTTTTATTGATATCATACCATCGCAAACAATAATAATCAAACACAAACCATTTCTAATCACTTGGATTCCATGGATAACAAGATTCGTTCGAATTTGAGATTAGACATGGTCCTGATTGTCGTACAACCCAATAGAGAGTCTTCTGACCATCATCTCTTTTTGCTATGTATGCATCAAAATGTTTTATGATATTTAACCATTGAAAGGAACAATAGAACTCTGTTGTACCCCAAAAGTTGGGTCTGAAACTCCATTGGTAGAATTGACCTTCATGGAGAAACTTCTCCCCTAGATCATCATCCTTAGATTTGCAATGAAGTTTTAAGTCTAAACCCCCATCCAAATGATTTGTGACTGTCACATGTGTTCGGTGCCAAAAAGCACCATAGACTACTGGCAGAAATAAGCAAAGTAAAATGACACTTTTATGAAATAGAGACATTGCACCTTGGATGATGCATTAGTTTATGTGAGTCATTGTTATATATATGCAACTATCTCAGAGTTCGGTTTCTCAAAAGTGAGTGACTTACTTTAGATAGTAAAACAAGCCATTACAACTATTGATTAAGTTACTTTATTGAGTTTTTACGTAATCACTATTAAAATTAATTAAAATATTAATTATCAATTATAAAAATTCCAAATATAAAAAAATAAAAATTATCAAACATAGTAAGTATCAAAAATAAAATGATTAAAAACACAATAAATACGCACTATATTAAGAACTATTTTAAAAAAATTTAATGATATTATATCTCATTCACTTTTAACTAATATTTTAGGTATGTTTTTGACATAAAATAAACATACAATAAATATATCTATATATATTAATTAGTAATATTATATTGAGGTTAATAAAAAATTAATTGACTTAAATTTGGAATTATTTAATGATGTTTTAAATTTTGAAATATTTAATGATGTTTTAACATCAATATCAATCAAGTAATTGATCAAATAATCATCATCATCAATCATCAATATCAATAAATATATATATATATATATTGATTCATAGCATTAAATACACAAAGCAATAATAACTTTTGTATTAAATACATTAAATAAAAATATTTAAAACTAAAAGAAAAACCACATCCACTTTATTATTCTTTATATTAATTATTAATTGCTAAACTTTTAAATTTCTCATATTTAAAATCGAATATTAAAAATTTTAAACTTCTCAATTCCCATATTTAAAATTAAATAGTTTAATTATATTAATTTTAATTACTAATTACAACTTGAGGTTAATTTTTAAATAATAATAATATTTAAATTGACTACCATTACATCAATAAAAATAATATATAGTTAATAATATTTTTTTATATATATTAATAATATTATAAATTTCTAATTTCTTATAGATTAAAATGAAAATTATTTTAAGTTTAATTATTGATCATAAGTTGAGGAGTTTTCAGAAAATATCAAATACAATTTTTTACTTATAAAAATATATTAAGTATTAAAGTTAAATATCATGTTAATAAGTCAAGCGTTATATATTTTTACATATGACATATTTGATTTTAACATTAGTGACAAGATTAATTATGTAGTTATTTATTGTTATTTTAATTATTATTTATACCTCAATTTTAAAACTTCTTATGCATATAACTAATATAAGATATGCATAATTGGAATCCTCTTGCTTGACTAATTGTAATCAAGGCCTATGAGATTTGATACAGGGAAAAGCAGAACAAGCTGAAGATCAATGAAATATTGTGATGCAGTATGCTTTTCTTCCTTGTCATATTTGATTTCTTTTCTTTCAGCAATGATATACTTTTCTGGGTATTCTTCCTCATGAGCTTGTGCATGAGTCCGAGTGCATGGAGAGGAGTTCACATGAGAATATGAGATATGTCTAACTCTCTGTCATTGCATGTTAGTTACATGAGATATGCCTAACTCTGCTCTTGGTTAATTTTATGCAATGTGCTCTCTATCTTTTCTTTTTCAATTTCAAAAAAAAAATAACTAATATAAAATATAAGAAGTAGTTAAGATATCAATTTTATTCATTTTTAAAACATATAAATTGTAAAAAGTATTATCTTTAATATTAAAAAACATGAAATTAGTCCAAACTCATTAAAGATAAAAACCTAGTGAAGGAAAAAGAGTACCCTCAATGTTAAGAGCCCTATTAATCAAAACTCCCCCCAAAATACATAACATATTCCCCCAGGGGTTGACTTACATTGGCTTGAGGGGGTTCAACTGAACCCCCTGAATAAAAAAATTTGCATTTACACCCCTATATAATATTTTTTTTGAACCCCCTGAAAATTTTAAACTATACTAGTAGATCAAGCTTTGCACCTATTTGCACCAAAGACTCACACTCACTTACTCCTCTCACTTTCTTTCACACACGCGCACTCAGCCACTCACCCTCTTTCTCTCGCTACCCTTAGTCTCACTCAACTGAGAAGTGAGAACTGCAATCAGGATCATCGTCTACACAATAGTTCAATCTCAAATTATGCTTCTTCCTTCGTTCAATTTTTCCGTTTCGAGTTAGTTACTTAGTTCTTGAAGACAATCGACTTATTCATTTTTATCTGATCTTTACTAAATTGGAAACGTTCAATGAGAATAGTATATGTTTCTGGTGTTTTCAGTTTAGATTTCTCATCTCTGCTGGTCAATTTAAACTAAGATATTTTACAAAATGCTATTTGGGATATGTGAAGTAATATGTGCTCAAATCACCATCATCACATGTAATCTCCACTGGATTTGTCAAACTTGGTAATTTCATTTGCAGGCAACCAATAGCATAAACAGAACGAAGGAGCATGAATTCAGTATAACACAATAGAATTTCAATTGCAGTCCCTAGAAGTCTAATAAATAATTATTGAATGTCAAAAGTGATACTAAAATGATAGATATTAATGAATCATACATACATATGCATGTGCATATATAGATAAATATCTGCATATAGAAATTCAAGTGACGGATACTTTTTCCTATATTTTTACTTATTTGCCTGCTATTTTTGTTAGCAAGTAAAATGATAAGAGAAAGTCGCTTTTATATTTTTCTGAAAGTTTTATGTAAGATTTAACTTTATTCAGTTTTGCCTCGATTGAGGGGAGAAAATGATCGCTAGTGTTAGTGTAAGTTTTCAACGATTTCAGAATATGAAATCACGTAGAGGAAAACTATGACTTGTATAATTTATGATATATGAACATATTGAAGTTGTTTTAAATTATATTTTTACCAATATGTTCATTTGAAAAATTTGAACCCCCTGACCCCGGGATCCTGGATCCGCCACTGATTCCCCCAACATACATAATTCAAAAAACCATGTTTCTAACAACACTAAAAACTAGTCTATCATATACCAGACATATTATTTGCAACCCAAAAACAGAAACAACAAGGGAGCCTCCACACATAGTCCATGAGCCAAAAGCCACCCAGTTCTGTCATGCCCCAAGATATCAAGATCACGGCCAAGTAGTCTACATGATCTTCCAAATTAATTCTCCAAATAGCTAACAACAAACACAAGGACCATGCCCACTATATAGCTCCACACACACACACACACACACACACACACACATATATATATATATATATATTTATCCCTGCTATCAAAACACACCGAATCCACCAAAGAGAACCAAAACAAAAATAATCATCACAAATCAATCAGAATGTTACATAATAAAAATAACTTCCCTGATCCCCTGCAACCGTAACAAACATTCTCCAGCAACATTCCCTTACCAAACAGCAACCTGATATACCTCCGATGCCCGATGAAAATTGACATAAAACACAAAAACTACCCACACACAGCCATGGTTAAGAATCAGCACCATACCAGCAAACACCAAATGAAATTACCACACAGAAACCACAACGCCAATTCTATTTACCCCAAAATGAATTCAAGGATAGTACTCCCACAACCGATTGTCCTGATCACAACCCGACTTTGCCAAAAAAATCTGCCATAGTATTTGCCTCACGAAAAATATGATTAATCCCCACACAACCCACTGCAATGCACAAGTGATCAATGATAGAATATAATATTAGGATAGAATATTAAAATATTTATTCTTTATTTATTATGATATAATTATGCATGTAATCTCGCTTAGATTTATTCCCTAGTTAACTATTAGCCTAGGACTTTTGTATATAAATACTCAGTTGTTTATCAATGAAAAGCACGGAATACAATTCCTTCATGGTATGAGAAGCTAGTTCTGATCCTATGACCTAACCTTTATTTTTATTTTATTTTTATTGTTATTTTATTTTTTTCTTTGGTCGCCGCCGTCCTCTACTTTAGGAGCGTCGTCGCCGCCGCTGCTCTCACGTGCGATCCTCGCCGTGATTGAGCCCCCCGCCACCGCACTCTACTCTTAGAGCGCAGCCGCCACCGCCGCCCTCTACTCTTAGAGAACCGCGACCTCTCGCTCTCATTTTTAATTCTCGTCGTGATTAAGCCTCTGCCGCCCTCTACTCGTAGAGCGTCGCCGCCTTATTTTTAAATTTTTGATTTTTCAGTTTGCTTTAAAAAAACAATCCTCCTTCCAGTCACGCACCACCGAACATCTCTTGAGTGTCGTCACCGTCGTTCATCTCTACAGTCGCCACGCTCCCCAACACGCTGTCGCACCACCCAACACGTGCTCTGCCGCCGTGTTGCTTGCTTGCCCAGACCCGCCACCGGTGGTTTTCTCTCACAAGCTTCTCCACGCCGTACTTCAGATCTATCGTGCCTGCGCCTTCTCCACTACCGTCTGCGACGCACCACTGTGCACCGCTCCTCCGGCCGCCGCTTCCAACGTCGCCGCCTTGCCCGCGTCGCCACATGCCGGCTGCATCACCGATCCTCCTCTCTCGGATCCAAGTCGCCCAACACACGTGCAAAAGATTCAAATCGCGCCCAGACTCGCCGCTGCTCACCGTTGTACAACCACGCTACTATTGGCCCGTGCGCGCCCACCACCGGCGCCGCGTGTCTGCCTCCTCTCTCCTGCCGCCTTTCCGTCGCTTCCTCTCTCCTGCAGCACCTGGATCCAACAGCTCAGACCCGCCACACAACAAAACCCGCGTGCCTGGCCCGCCTAGATCCGGGTTCTAAGCCTAACAACTTTTTTTTTCTTTCTTTTCTGGTGAACCGGACCGGTTCGCCCAACCAGTTGACCCGCTCCGGCCAGCAATCTAAAAAAAAATTTAACCACTGTTTTCCCTCGCCCAGTCCAAAAAAAACACATCCTACGGCAGATTGCACTCTGATCCCGGCTCTCCGACGTCAACGGTGGTTCTTACGCCAACCGTGGTTCCTCATATTCAGGTCACCAAGTTTTCCTCCGGCCGCTCCCGAGTTTGAAGGGTATTTTCTTCACTTGAAAGGCCTATCATGAGCTCCTTTTTAATGCTTTTTGTTCCAGTCTCAACATCGGTGAACCTCCAGCTTAGAATATTATATTAGAATAGAATATTAGAATATTTATTATTTATTTATTATGATGTAATTATGCATGTAATCTCACTTAGATGTATTCCCTAGTTAACTATTAGCCTATGACCTTTGTATATAAATACTCGGTTGTTTCTCAATGAAAAGCACGAAATACAAATTCCTTCAATTAATGACATGTAAATCAGGCAGAAGTTTCCAATGACAATGATCTGTTAACGATGCTCACCCCACCGCCAACGCCGAATCGCTCTCAATCAACACCTGTGTCACCCCAAACTCCAAACAGAACTCCAAAGCCATCCTAATCGCCTTAACCTCTGCCTGAAAATCTCACAACCCCCCAAAGCTACCGAAAAGAGTCCATAATATCCCCCTTATAATCCCGCAACACCCCCTAATACAACTCACCCCCGGAGCACATATTAGAAATTGGGAGGCCTAACTTAACTCAAAAGCTAGCTCAAGAGCTGAGGTTTGCACTACCATTTATAAGCACTTGATTGGCCACATCTCTAGCCAATGTGGAAATCTAACACCCCTTAACTGACCCATCAACATTGAATTTCACCACTCCTTCCATAGGACAGACCCAACTCACTAGCCTCGCCTTTTTCCCCTTCTTACGCAAACGAACCAGCTCAAATTTGTTCAAAAAATCATAAGCTGCAAAATCAACATCACCCCTAGCTGCCTTAATCTAGAAATAAATCCTTGACAGATGCATGTCCCAAACATTTTGAACAAATAACTCAATCCCTCGAAAAATTACAGAGTTACGTTCAAGCCATAATGACCAACTCAGCGAAAACGGGATGAGACTTCGTACTTCATAGCTCTCGATCAGTGGTGACTCTAAACGCATCCCATTCTCTTACCAACTCCGCAAAGCTCCCCGACATACACCAACTGACATGTTCCCGCTGCATAATCTTGTCCCAGAAATTAAACGCAACATCACAGTGGCATAACAAGTGTGCAACCGACTCCGTATCCAACCCACATAACACACAAACAACATTTGCCTCCACCATAACCCCTTGTCGTTGATAATTCTGAATCACAACAATCTTCTCTCCATATGCCTGACATAGGAACAACACAACCTTAGGCGGCGCCACCCTCCTTTTCCACCGTGGTACCAACCGGCCAGGCACACCATATAAATTTTGCTCTACCTCAAAACAAAAGCCTTTTATAGTAAACATGCCATTAGTATCACCAAGCCACAACAATTTATCCCCTCTTTTTTCGGCACCACCTTCGCCAATCTTGCTTCCAAAACGCTATGCACTTCCTTCTCCCACTCAAAAAATCGTCTTTTGTATTGCAAATTCCAAGACAATTTTTTGTCCTGGAAAACTCCAACTTCTGCCATTGTGCCCTCATTAGACGTAACCAACCCATATAGCCTAGGAATCAAGGCATACAAAGGCTTCACAGAAACCCAAGGATCTTTCAAAAATGCACCCTTTTGCCATCTCCCGCACAACAACAACACTAAGTCCTGAAATACTTTCCTTTCACTGAATCTTCCAGCACAACCCTTAAAATATCAGCAACATATATTGAGCAATGGGTGAGACGTCCACAAAGCCTGTGCAGCACCAGATAACTGGAATCAATATCATACTTCTCACAAAAAACATTCCTCCGCAATGCACCCGGCTCCACCCCAAAGCGCCACGCCCATTTAAACAGCATCGCCTTATTCCGCAAACCCAAAAATTTGACCCTCAACCCTCCTATTTGCACACTCTTGCACACCTGCATTCAAGTCACCCATGATATTCATCGACCTCCCCCCACCATACCCTATAAAAAGCCCTCATCATCTTCTCCATCTCCTTTCTCACCCACACCAGCGCCTTAAAAATAGCCATATGGTAAATCAGAATAGAACTAATAACTTCCCTTAGCATCACCACCCTACCACTCATAGAAAGAAATTTTGACCCCTAAGAAGCAAGCTTAACTCTCATATTTTCCAACACTGGCATCCAATAAGAATTATGCCTAGGATTATCCCCAAGCATAGAGCCCAAATAAGGTAAAGGTAACACTCCCACCTGCACCCCCGTTCGCAAAGCCAGACGATCAATCACATCCCTCTCCACATTACACCTTATAAGGACTGATTTTTCAAAATTAACCTTCAACCCCGAACCCCACAAAGAAGCCAACAAAACATCATACATCTCTTCCAGTTGTGCGGGATCCTCTTCACAAAAAACCAATGTATCATCCGCAAACTGCAAATGATTAGGGCAGACCTCAGGTCCAGACCGAAACCCACACGATTCTTCAACCCTAGCCAATCGATTCCACATAACCGACAAACCATGAACACATAGATTAAAAAGCAAAGGTGACAATGGGTATCCTTGCCTCAAACCCTTTTCTATCGCAAAGAACTCTGTAGGAGAACCATTAACAAGTACTATCAAAGTAGCCGTAGAAACATAGTTGGAAAACCACAACCTCCATCTTGACCCAAACCCAAGTTCTTGAAAGTCTGGTTCATGCTCAGGACATATGTCGAACACAATGTCCAGGACAACGCGTACAACATATGGCACACAGAAAGTTCAGTTCAGTAATAAAAACAACAAAACTATAAAGATTAACACAGAGAATTGGTAACCCAGTTCGGTGCAACATCACCTACATCTGGGGGTTTTCACCCGAGAAAGCAAATCCACTATTAGTAATATTGGTACACCCGATCTTAGATGTACTGTAAGACCCAAAATTTTAGAATTAAATAGATAAATGATTTCCAGCTCACGCATAGGATTCTGTGTAAGCGTGAGAGGAACTTGACTCGTGTTTAATGTTTGGATTAATATTAAGAAGAGGAAAGTTCAGGAAATGACTAAGAATAGTAACATAGTCGTTATAGGCTACGGCACGAGTTTCATTCATTTCTGCCTTAGGGCAAAACCGTTAGTAAACGACTAATTTGCACTTAAAGACACGATGGGAAACTAATTCCAAAAATCTTCAGAGAAATGTTAGAACTTCTCTTAATCCTTCCATAATAAGCGTTTCGATACGAAACCCTGGAATTTACGAACACTCATTTCCGATACCGGGAGGTTTGCCGAAACTGAATCCCTGGTTTTTCTAGAGCTATTAAATTAACCTACGATGAAGACTTTTTCTATTCGGAGCTTCAAACGAAGATTCCACACGCGTACGCCCACTCTAATCGACGTTCCAAATCTTTCTTCAGAAGGAAGTTTCTGCATCCGAGGTCAAAATCAAAAAATGCATAAAGTGCATTTTAAGCCGGTAAACATTAAAAAACAAGCCTCGAAAACCAAAAATCATACTGATATTTCTTTGAAGAATTAGAAGATTCAGCGGGAAGAATATCGTGTCTAAAATACGTTGGAATCAGTAGGAAAAATCGGAATCGCGAAATAATCATTTTCTCACGTTTTCAATTTCCTATAAATAGGACTTCAAAAAATGAAAAAAATCAAAAAAAAATCACACAACACACACACACACGGCCGTGAACTTCTTGGAGGAAAGGAAGAGATTTGATTTTTTCCGGTTCTTGCCTGATCGTCGCTCTGTTCGTTGCTACGCGTAGGCCTCAAGGTACTGATGTTATTTCTTTCTTCTGATCTTAAATTTTGTCGCTTTTCTCTATGTCTTTCTGTGCTCAAAGTTTTGAGCTTTTTGTAAAACTGTCCAAATAACTTGATTTTAGTGTCTAAACTTATTCCCTGCGTGCCCCTGAGCATGTTTAGCGGATTACATTTTGTCGAATGTCGCCGAAATGCCGCCGGAATTCATTTCTGTAGGAAATACCCATTTTTGGCTAAAGTTCCGTCCTTTGGGCTTAAAACTCTCGACTGAGCTTAGCGTTAGTAGGATTAGTCGTCATAATCGTCGTTGGTGTCGACCCCATCTAATTTGTTTTTCGAAATTTCAGTTTTGAATTTCTGAGCTAAAAATATTGACCAAAATACCCCTGCGACAGTTTTCGACCCGATAATTTTTCTGAGAGTTTCCCTGGCCTAGATATCGCCTAGGAATACCTAGGAATCGATTTAGACCGAAGAAAAAGTTCGGAAACCCTATTTTACATAGTGGCCGAAACCTATTGCTTAGGGTACCGTGTCCAAAAATAATTTTTGAGTCTCTATGACCTGAGCCATTGCGTAGCTCTTTTGATTGTCGAAATTTTGGCGCTGGTTTCATGTCATTCCGAGTTCTGTAGCTCGAGTGATGCTCGTTTTAGCGAACGAAGTTCCGTTGTCAATTCGTGCCTTAAGAGGAACTCTGAAGCTTTAAAAGCTTTCTTTCCGGTTTCGATTAGCGTTATTAGATAGTGTTACTTCTAGTAGGGCTTGTGTTGATGATTGTGTTTCCTTGTTCTAGGTTCACAACTTCCATGCCCAACTTCTACTCACGAAGGTAAGGGTAACTCGGTTTTAGAGTGTCTTTGAGTCTTGCCTGCTTTTATCGCACTGCCTGCGTTTGAGATGAAGATGTTTATATTGATTGGCATTGGATTATGATTATTATGCTTGCAATGTTGTATGCTTGCTTATATTGACTGTTTCTGAGGCTTGTGCCAAATGTTTTCTGAAGGCTTCGGCCGAGTAAACTTATTGAGACGTGTGTCTCCGTTTTCTGAGAGGCTTCGGCCGTTTACTGGTTTCTGTCATTGAACTGAGTTGGTATGCAATTGAATTGAGTTATGTTCGTTGATAATAGGAATAACATGTGGTTACTCCGAATTAATCATTGGTTTGGGGATTGTTGTTGACTGACTTGGCATATAGGCTTTGGTTCTTAAGTGGCGATGAGGTGGGTGTGGTCCCACGTGATTGTCCCGTCTTTCGAGGCGTTATAAAGTGGCAATGAGGTGGGTGTGGTCCCGCGGGATTGTCCCATCTTTCGAGATGTTCTAAAGTGGCGATGAGGTGGGTGTGGTCCCACGCGATTGTCCCGTCCGGAGTGGCGTAAAGTGGCAATGAGGTGGGTGTGGTCCCGCGTGATTGTCCCGTCTTGAGAGACGTTGCTGATCGATCCATTTTGGTAGAAGCATATAGTTGCATTATAGGGAACTAACACCTGACCCTATGTTGTTGGATTTTAGTTATTGGTTTATTGATATCTGAATTGATATTATACTGTTGAAGTTTTTGATATTTGAATTGATGTTATATGTTAGGTTGTCGATATCCGAATTGATGTTATATGATTAGGTTGTTGATATATGAGTTTAGTTATGTTGCTGGTTTATTTACCATGATAGGTAGTTAAATTTGAATAGCATGATTTTCTCTTTCATACATGATAATTGTATGGAGTTAACCCTTTTCTATTTGCTATTTGTTGTTTGGGCGCTTAACGCTATTAGGCGATGGTGAGCCTTCCGCTGAAGCTTAGCTGTTCGAGTCGGAGACCGTGATCGTGGGCGGTCGAGTAGAGGTGGATGAAGCAGTTGCTTCTCCCTTTTTGGTGGACTATGTTTGAGTTTCTTTTTCCTTATGAAAACTCTGTTGTTTAAACCTTATTTCGCCACTGTTAAAGTGTGCGTACTTATTTTGGAAACTTGTTCATGATGATGTAAGACACTATTATTATTATGTCGGGAACGGGTTGTTGAATAAAGTCTATGTTATATATTCAATTATGTTCAGTTGTTTCGAAAAGGGAAAAAATATATTGTGTTTTCTTAGGATTACGAAATAGTCCTTAGATTTTGTTAGGTAACTAATGTGACTCCTCAGTTGAGAAACCGGGGTGTTACATGTACAACCCCCTTGTTCAATGTTTTCCTACCTAATACTACCCAGTGATTTATACTTAGTCCCTCTACCTTAAGTATAAGACCCCTCTCACTTTCTCATTATCACTCTCACAATGATTGAGCTTACAAAAACAATACAGGTTTGAAAAGAGATTACAACTCAACTAAACAAACCAACTCTAAGCCTTATAATGATCAATGATGGCAGTAGAGTGGTGTAAAAATAACAACAAGGACTCACAAAAACACAACCCTAAAAACACCATAATTCGGTGCCCAACGCACACCCATCAACTAGGGTTAACACTCCTTAAATAGTCGTTCTTCTGCAAGCCTTGATCTTCAATGGGCTTGAAAAATTGTAGAGTCCAAACACACAAATATGGAAACATATTCTCTCCACAAAAACAAAAGCAACAACAAATCTCTCTGCAGAAGATTTGTTCACATAATAAAACAATCACCTCATACTGAATCTGGAACAAATCTTTTAAACTAGTAACAAATCTTATCACATAAGATTTGAACACAAAAAGATATAATCTTCTACACTTTAAACCAAATTAAATCTTCTTCAGCGTATTTGATTACACTTGATTTATTTTGCAGATATACACGCGGAAGCTTCTTCAACAACCCTAACTTGTTGATCACGCCAATCAATCCAAAGCTTCTAGAATAAATACGCAACACACAGCAGCCATGCAGGGGCAAATGTTGCACCAGATGCTCCAACATTTGGTCGCACATCTTGACAGATAAAACATCTTAGCTAAAGTGTAGACAACTAAAAAAACTGGAACAACAATTCTGATATCGGAAAAAATAACACAAGAAAAAAAGGGTTTGAATTGTGTTCCCTAAAAACCTTAGCTTTTTAAAAGATTATAAGTTTAGAAAGAGTTTTCACAATCGTTTGATGCATCGGATGAATAGAAAGATAGTAAAGATAAATGACAATAAGTACATTGCAATATATCCTGGTTCACCCACAAACGTTGGGGCTACGTCCAGTCCTTGAAAGCACCAAAATTTCCACTAACAAGTATCAAGGACTTCTCCTATAACAAGTATTCTACAGGACTTCTCCCAACAAGTATTCTCCAGGATTTCTCCCAACAAGTATTCTGAGGACTTCTCCGAACAAGTATTCTAAGGACTTCTCCTAACAAGTATTCCGAGTACTTCTCCTAACAAGTATTCTACAAGACTTCTCCCAACAACAAGTATTATGCAGGACTTCTCCTAAGATCTTTTTCAAGATCGTTTCGTTCTACGGATTTCTCTTCTTACAAGAGTGATTTCAGACTTTTACAGTGTTGAAGAACTACAAAGTGTTTGAGAAGGATTTGACTCTTAAGTATACTTTGAGTTCTAGGTCTAGAGAGATTGGATAGAGGATTTGACTCTTTAGTGTTTCTCTCAAACAATAAGGATTTGACGCTTGAGCTTGTTGAAGAAAATAATCCAGATGAAAAGTTTTTGATTATTTTCTTGAGTCTGAACATCTTCAATTTGTCCTTTTATACTTCAAGTGCTGCTTGGATAGGTTGAGAGCCGTTGGAGCGTGTAGAGCATCTTGATAACTAGTCGTTGGATCAAACGATCTTCTTGTCAGGTGCATTTAATCTCTTGTACTTCTTCGATGGAGACTTGTTGCTACAATGTGTATATGTGTCAGCGATTGGTAGCGTCTTGAGTCTTTTTCCATTCCTTGTATGAGAGAAAGATGACTCTATTTAGCTGTCAAACAACCTAGAAATTACTGTGATTTAGTTTATAAACTGGCTAAATTAACTGTGACATGGTACTTTGCTAGCGGATTAGCTAGCATGTTAACTGCAAATCTAGTTATATATTAGTTGTGAAATTGGATGCGAGTTAGCTGCCGAGTTAATTTATGAGTTAGCTACAAATTTGATGTGGATCTAGCTTTGGAATAGATGAATTTACTATCAAATTACTGCGCGTTTGGCTATCAATCAGCTATCAATTGGATGTCATTTTGCTGCTAACTAGTTGGGGTCCTAGAAAATTGGTTGTGAAATTGTTTCACCTGCAACCGCCGCAACGATTTCATATTTTCAGATGCAGTTTTCACCTCGCATCATAACAAGTTGGCTGCGACAACATTATCGGTGCCTGTGATAGCATTTTTCGGTTCCAGTAGACTAGCTCATTGCTCTCTGCGTTCAATCCTTGCATGTCGATTTCGTTCGCGAACCGTCACACAACAACAATCTTTGCATATATATATATATTATCTTATGGGTTGTGATTTATTCACATATTCTCACATAATATCATCTTTCTCATGAGAAACACCCCACATATATATTTAACAATAATTTCAAATTCAAAAAAGAAAACAATAATTTCAAATAAGTTATGTATGCACTTTTATTATGATTAAAATGCAGAACTTATATGTTGATATTTTTAATTTTTTTGTGATGTTTTGTTGTTGTAAAATCTTTTTTGTTGATTGCTTAATTAGATATTTGTGTGACGGTAATGAATTTTTTTTTATAATTGTGACGACAATGATTTTTAAGATAAAGTATGAAGCTCATTTTTTAAAAAAAAAAATTAAAGTATGAAGCTAATAATTAATGCTATCTAGTATTATAAATTTTTAAACTTTTGTAACACTAGTATTCAAACCTGTGCGTTGCACGGATGAATAATATGGAAAAAGAAAATAAAGTTAAGAGCAATAAATAAATTTTTTTATATGGTTTTTTGTTTTAACTGAATCGAGTTACATTCAGGTATGTTATGGTTATGTTTCATATTTAATTTGATTTTAGAGAGGACACTGTCATAGAATCATGTGCAGATTATATTCATAAAAATTACAGTTCTTCCACCAGTTGATCACCATGAGTTAAAAATAAATTAATAAAATATAAGATAAATTTTATCCAAATTGACATACCGTAGAAAACTGAAATGACCTATATCTAAATAGTGTTTTAATTAGAGATACAATGAACCAAATTACATAACAAATAGATTTGGAAAGATCTTAAAAATGTGAAAACAACTTGAATTGGGAAATTTATTACAAATTAAATAATAGCAAAGTAAAAATGCCTTTGATGAAGTGACATTTTGTCCTTTAATTTCTTTTTCATAAGTAAAGTTTCTATCTGCAAAGAATGAGACACCATAAAAATTGCATCACTTACTGGTTAGGACTAAAACTATTTATTCAAGAGCAAAAAATATACATTACTAAAGTAATAACATATTTCTGCGTTAGACGATAAATAAGTGCATATTTAAATAGCTTAAGATTTCATGTATGTAGTGATAGACCAATTATTCCCAGCACGTAATTGCTTAAGCATCATATGAACCTATATTATCATAACATTTGATGATTAATATGCTTCCAAAATAAGATGAATACAATGCACTTCAAACAATTTACCACAATCAATAGTAGAAATCATCTAACAGTTTTTAAGTAAAATTATTATTACCAACACAGTTATCAGCCAAGGCTGAAAGACTCCAAGGTTATTTTGCAACACAATATCTCTTGCAACCTTCAATCACAATATTCAACAAAAAAAATGGAATCACGCAATTGAATTGAAAGCTCATCATTCAAGTACCAAATAGAAATAGCAACATATTATAAGATATATGGAAAATACAAAGTGATTTCAATTAACTAAAAATATTAGACAAAGAACAAATCTCAAATATTTTCAAAGACCTCTCTGTAGGATAACATTTGTTTTTTAAGTGGTAACTTTTTCTTCATCATCCAGTCTTAGGATTCTTAATCCTTTTCTACTTTTGACTCTTGATACTGCTACGTAGAACTGACCAGGAGTGAATACCGGTCTAGGAAGGTATAATCCAACATGGCTCAAAGATTGCCCTTGACTCTTGTTTATGGTCATAGCCAAACAAACAGTCATGGAAACTGTCGTCTTTCAAATTTGAATGGAAGACCAGAGTCTTGGGGAATCAAACTCATCCTACTAATGTAAACTTTTTTTCCGGAATTTGTTCCAGTCACAACAGTCGCACCGATCACATTTGTGCACAAATCACCTATTTAAAGTCTAGTTCCATTATATAATCCAGATGATTGATCTAAGTTTCTTAGAAGCATGACAGACACCCCTTTCTTCAACACCAATTTGTGATTTGGAATTCCAGATCATTTTACTTCAGGTAGAAACTCTGGTGTTAACCATGCAGCTTCAACATTGTTGTCCTCATCAGACTTGCAAGCAGAATCACGACTCAAAATCTTTTTTTCTTCCCTTTCAATGCAAGATAAAATATATTGATTGACTTTTTCAACTGATTCTAATGTAGGGACTAATATAGCTCTTTCTTGATAAAAGGTTGGATCTGTAAGATGAGAAACCATATCTGGATAAACAAACTATATAAGTTGGAGCAACGGTTCAGATGGATCAGTAATTAACTTGTGTTTGGTTTGAGACACAAGGAGGAGAAATGAAGGAAAACACACAAAATAAAATCCTTCCATTATCTACTTCTATAATTGAACGTGTTGGAAAGAAACAACTTCATAGAACCCACTTGAAAAAATGTTCCTCTCTCCACTGGAGATAAAATAGAGGGATATGCTGCATTTTGAGCTAAAAGGACTATGACACCCAGTTGTCAAATTTACATTCAGACGTAAATCAACTAAAATTAATACCGATGATATGTGGGTTTAATCGATGTACACATAAACAAATTATGACACATAAGACTTAACGATTACATTCCTTTTTATTATTAATTAAATAAATATAAATTTTTGACGTGGCAGAAATTAATTGAACGTCAGTGTGAAAAAAACTTTACATTAACAGTACATCAACCATTTGTCTTGATATAATGTTGCTTCATTTGCTTTCATGTTGATTTCATTTGGCTTATTTTACTTGTAATAATAATAATAACTAATTTTTGAATAACCAAAAAATAACTATTTGTTGAAAGATATATACAATATCTATTAAAATGAAAAATTTAAATATCATATGACCATTTTAATTTTAGTGTAATATATGGTAATTACAAATTAAAATAATGCAGATATTTTGTTAACCAAACAACCTAAAAAAATTATTACAGTTTTCTTTTTTCTTTATTTCCTTTCTCTATCTTTCACTCTTCATTTATTTCCCCTCACTTTATCTTCCATCCAAACATACCCTAACAAACTGATTTAAAAATCTGCATACAACCTGCAAAATTTGAAAACTAATAGAAGGTTAGTTCTAAACGGATTTAAACATAATCTGACTAACATCCTAACAAATTTCATAAGTATATCTTAATAAGACTCATTCAAATTTAAATAAAAAAGGCTTATTAGCACTTTTGGTCCCCCACGTTTCCAAAATGTGTAAAAAGAGTCCCCCACGTTTAAAAATAGCATAATGGTACCTCGACGTTAATCTCCGTTAGCAGTTTTAGTCCCCCGTCAATTTTCCATCCAAAAACTAAAATTAACAATTTAAATTTGAAATTGATCAATTAACTATTAAGAAAAAAATCTCACACTCACTAATCTCATCTTTTATACTCACATCTTCTTCCATACTCTTGCATTTGTTTGACTTACTATTTCCAAACGTCAAATGGTAATTTAGAGGTATATTAGCAAATTAAATTGAAATCATAATACAAAGTTAAAATAATTATAAAATATATAAGAGAGAAATGAATGCTTGAACAAAATCATACTCATGGATCCATGTGAAATGTTTTCATTATGAATTCATCAGATCCTTTGCCATGATTCTCACTACCCCTAACAAATGAAAAGCTTAAAACTGCCCGTAAATTCATAGAAAAGACATAAGACAACAGATATACAAATTGGTAGAACAAAAAAAACTGATTGCAGTTGATAAAAGTCGACAATATGTATTGTCAAAATAAGAATTTGTATTACAAAGGAAGAATCATGAATGGTTTCTTCACTGCTTTCAAAATGAAATCAACCTTCAATACAACAAAAACGGAAAGAATTCAATAGAAAGAAAGAAAGATTACCTAATATCTTCATTAGGAATTTATGATAAAGGAAAATCAACCTTCAAATAAGCTCTTGTCTTCGTCCAGTACCCCTACAAAAAAGTGCAGATAAACGTTGAAATCACATAATAATAGAAAAATGAAATAAAAGTGATGTCTATCCATCAAGATTTTTTTATCAACAAACACAACAGTACATGAACATTACAAAACAATAATGAAACAGAGAAGAGGATTGTAGCTAAAAAAATTAAACAAAGAGAAACAGATTGCAAAGGATAATGAATAAAATATGCTGATCTCATGAACGAAAAGTTCAACGTGACGTAAATTCTGCTTTTATAACACCTTTAAAGAATCATTGGAGCTTGCTGAAGCAGATTTATGTTCAAAGTTGAAGAAAAAGGACTACCAAGGATATGAGGAAATGATATGTCTTTGAGTTATAAAAATTTATAATTGATAAAGGCATAAAGCAAAGCATTGTTGACATACATGGAAGAAAAAAAAGGAGAAGAGAGTATGATCTCACATGGTTGATAGGAAGAAGGGAGAAATTACTTTGAGTTAGGAGTACATGGCATCTCAAATGTGATGGTGATCAATTTTTAATAACAAATTTAACCCCCTTTTTTTGTTGAAAGGAATAACAAATTTAACCCTTGAAATTTGACTGTTGGCGCATTTGATTTTTTAAAAAAAATAATGATGTTTTAAATTCAAAATTGACAGATCAAAAGAATTTCTCTCCCACATTCCATATATCAAAATCAGATTTTGTTTATAAAAATCTTTTAAATTGTGACCAGATTTATATAGAACCTAAATAAAATCCACTAAAATTATGATGAGCGGATATTTCAATTTTTTTTCACGTTGGTATATATTCTAGATGCATTGAATATATATTGTTTTCCAAAACTTTTGACCATCTACACAAGTTCAAAAAAGCTGCCACGTTTTTAAAAAAGTTGTTAGGTATTCTTTTTTTTAATTACTTTCTATGTATTTTTTAAAAAAATCCATTCTTTGAGTTCAATATTTAAATTAGTCAGTTTTAAAAAAATATTTAAATTAGTCTTCGAAAGTTTATGAAAATTTTGAATTTTAAATTTGGCTCCCTTTTCTTGGGTTAAAGATGAACTCATGTATGACCAGGTACATTATTATAGGAAATTTTAAAATTTACCTCTCAAAATATGTGCTATTATGAATTTGTATTTTTTTTTGAACTTGAATTTGTATATTATATTATTATATTATAACGTGACTAACAAATTCCTAAAATAGAGGTGCGTGAGAAATAATTTGTGGTTATTTTTAGCTTTAGTTTTTTACTTTAGTTTTTTTTTTTTTTAACTGTTTTCTACTTTAGTTATTTATGTGAAATGGTATATTATTATAGGTTAAGTCATAGTTTAAATCATATTGAAAATTTCTCAAATTTTAGATGCTTGACACATGTACCTAAAATTGTGGAAGCTCTAGTTTTTTGACACCTAAGCTTTTGATGACTTTCAAACTATATAATATTATATTAGATACACCAAAGCAATTGAATTGGTGACTCATTGTTATAAACATTGACCGACAAAACCCCAATTTTATGAAGAAAAACTGGGGGGAAGGGTTAGCTCACTGGGTGAGCTAAGGGAATGAAGGGATTTGTATGGTGAAAGGTCAGGTTTCAAATCATGACAAATGAACTAATTTACTAACAATTAACCACTAACATTGGTCTATAAAAAAAAGGGAAAAATATGTAAATGGTCCCTAAACTTTGGTCACCGGACGTTTTTGGTCCCTCCCCGGAGGAACTTTCGGAAATAGTCCCTCCGGTGACTCTAACCACCGTGCCTGAGAAACTTCCCGGCCACCGTGCAGACTTGGACATGCCACGTCAATTATTGAGCTGACGTGGCATTTTATTTTTTTTAATTTTTAATTTTTTTCTGTAATTAAAAAACATTTTAAAAAAAATAAATCCCTAATTAACTAAATCCCTAATAACCCTAAAACCTATTCCATTTCCAATACAATAAGATCTGAAACTAAGATCCCCAATTCATGAGTTTAGGGTTCTTGAGTTTCCCCCAAATTCAACCTTCCTCCTCAAATTCGAGTTCATCCCCAAATTTGACCTTCCTCTTCATCATCTCTCATCTCTCTCTGTTAGTAATCGAGTTCGACGAGGTCTGCCTTGCATCATCTTCATCTTCACATCATATTCATCGGGCTTCATGGCAAGGACGACGTCTTGCAGTTCTTCGTCTCTGTCACTTGGTCGATCCACTGCTACTGTCGTCCTGCGTCGAGGCTTCTGTGACTGTGGAGAAAGGATCTTGTACCTGACCTCCCACAGTGATGCCAATCCTGGAAGGAAGTTCTGGAGGTGCAAAAATTGGAAGGTATGCATCCTCATCCTTATTATGGTTCCTCTTCCTTATTATGCATCATTATTCTGCATTGTCATCGTTTTTTTGAATCTCCATTTTAATTTGCAGTCACCAACAGAGTGTGGCTTCTTCTTGTGGGACGATGAAACTGTGTTTGACGCAGCACATAGAAGAACTGTAATTGAACTCACCAAAACACTACATGAGCTGGGTGAGATGAAGAAGAAAGTGGATGATAGCAAGAAGGACTTGGACGAGATGAAGATTAAAGCAGAAGAATTGAAGATGAAGAATGATAAGGTTCATAGGAAGCTTGAGAAAGAAATTTGGAAGAAGAATATGGCCATTGTGTGTCTTGTTTTGTCTTAGTTTTGGTTTGTGGTTATGTCAGGAAAAGTAAATGTTTCTGTGTAAGGTAGATGAAAGGGGTATTGTTGTGTATGTAGATGAAAGGGATATGGATGAAATATTGATGGAGATTAAGTGTGGTTGTTGGATTGTACCTAAATGTATGACTGGTTTTCCCTTTAATTAATGTAGGTGGGTTATGAATTCATTTGTTTATCATTCTTTCCCTGCCTTTCTTGCTTCCAATGAAATACAGAAAGTGACATATAACAGATAACATAACATAATGAGAATCTCAACTATTCATGCACTGACAAAATGGGATAACTTGTTGGGACTATTGTCAACAACAACACATGACTAATCCAATGAGAATCTCAGATTTTTTCTTACATTCAACCCTGCACCTAACACCATCATTCTTCTCATACCTAATTTGCCTTCCATTACGAATAGCATGATCCCTCACAGCTACTTTAAACTGATTCAAAGATTTGAACTCCATCCCTATTTTGAACTTAAAATCCTCCCTCATGTCTTCTTTGTGATATTGTGGGAATTTTTTCCTCTTAATAGGTAGTTCCTCATCATCACTTCCAGAAACACTGTCCAGCTCATCAGTCTCCTACTCATACTCCATGTCATGGTCACTGTGTAAAAAACTTCCACCTTCTTCATCACCAAGAACCACAGAAGGCTCACCACCAGCAATTTCATATACCCCTTCATGCATCTTCTGCACCTGCTCATTCAACAAAGCCTCAGCCACCCCAATGTTGTTACTTTGAAACCCATCATTATCATCTGCTTTCCTTTCTTCTTCAGAGTCACTAAAGTGAATATCATCAACAGAATCCTTCTCTGAATCATCAACAGAATCCTGATCTGATTCATCTCCATCATGATCAACATCAGCAATGTTTTGAGTAGCTTCTTCACGAGCTACCATCTTCTCAAGAACTCTATCAAAGGCTTCATCAAATTCTCTTCTCATGTTTTCTTCATGTGCATCACCTTGTAAGGTAGTTAAGGTAAGGGTATTAAGTAAGGCACATATTACCTAACATATAAGTAAGCTAGTTAATTAAGGGAAATAACTTCTTAAATTTACCTTGTTGCTGGACCCCTTTCCCTTTGTCATGTACTCCACCTTCATCAAAAAGGTTTTCATTGTGTGGAATGTCCTCATGTACATCACCTTGCATCCTCACTGGAACTGTATCACCACCTAGCAGTTCAAAATACATTAAGCTAACATATATATAGGATTTGAAAATAAATTAAGGTCACATTAAGGATATTTACCTTGCTGCTGGAACACTTCGACATGTGGTCCATTTTCATCAATAACTTGACTCTTAAGAACCACTTGAGTATCACCAAGCACTTGATTTTGAGTCTCACCATCCAGTTGACCTTCACCATCAAAAGCAAAATTGGCAGCAAAGTGTGGATTTTCATGCCCACCTCCTCCAACAACTTCTTCATCATCACTAGACAAGATTAATAGTTCAGGCTGGCTATTGTTCCTTTTTGTTCTAGACTGCTGCCATTGGACCCTAACTGATCTTCTAGGAGGCTGTGTGGAAGTAGCATGTCTTTTGCCAGCAGTATTTGACTTCTTTGGAGGAGCAGTAGGTTGAGCAACCTTCTTTGGTGGAGCAGTAGGCTTTGTTGTGTTATTGGTTGACAAAGTAACATGTTTGGGTCTTGTTGTGCCATCCATGAAACGGAGAAGACCAAGTGGAGAAATAGGCAACTCATCTGCTTCATGTTCCACAAAAAAATGCACCAACCCTCGATTATCAACAGCATATGTGCCAAGCACCATGGCATCATTGTCAGTCAAAACAGGGCGAAACTTCTGAGCAATGGCATCCTCTTGGGTCCTCCACCATAGTTTGAACTTGCCTGCCCTATACCCCATATCTTTAACAAGATCAACACATTCAGGGTAGCTCCACCGGTCCAGATCAACATCAGTAAAGGTTGTGACTTTTCCGTCCCTGTAATGAGGATGTGGTTCCAAAGCAAAGATCCCATAATGGTGCACAACCAGTGTGAACGGCATATCCCTAAACTCGTATTCTCCTCGTCGACGAGAGCGATAGCAGATGCAAGGCAGACCTCGTCGAACTCGATTACTAACAGAGAGAGATGAGAGATGATGAAGAGGAGGGTCAAATTTGGGGATGAACTCGAATTTGAGGAGGAAGGTTGAATTTGGGGGAAACTCAAGAACCCTAACTCATGAATTGGGGATCTTAGTTTCAGATCTTATTGTATTGGAAATGGAATAGGTTTTAGGGTTATTAGGGATTTAGGGTTATTAGGGATTTAGTTAATTAGGGATTTTTTTTTTACAGAAAAAATTAAATATTAAATAAAATAAAATGCCACGTCAGCTCAATAATTGACGTGGCATGTCCAAGTCTACACGGTGGCCGGGAAGTTTCTCAGGCACGGTGGTTAGAGTCACCGGAGGGACTATTTCCGGAAGTTCCTCCGGGGAGGGACCAAAAACGTCCGGTGACCAAAGTTTAGGGACCATTTACATATTTTTCCCTAAAAAAAATGAAGAAAAACCCAGCTTCAACGGCGTAAACTTCACCTAACCCATTCGGCTTCTTCCTCTGCTCCAACTGAAGCATCTCACAACAAAAAGAGAATGACTCTGAATCTCTCTTCGAGGGCACTCTCTAAGGCATCAACACACCCAGTTCTCAGAACCTTCAATCCCATTACCCCTTTGAAGGACCATGATCCTCGCATTGCTCACCACATGTTCGACCAAAGTCCTCTTAGAGATATCAAAGAGTATAATCAAATGCTCTTCTATTACTCTCGCAATGACCAACCCCGAGAAGCCCTCAAGTTATTTGTGTCGCTTTGCCGCTCTGGTATACCCCCTGATGAGTCCACCATGTCCTGCTTTTTGAAAGTTTCTGCTGGTTTGTTTGATGATGGGTTTGTGGGTAGGCAAGTGCATTGTCAGTGTGTCAAGTATGGACTAGTTCAGCAGCATGTTGGTGTAGGAACCTCTCTTGTGGATATGTATATGAAAACTGGGGCGGTTAGAGATGGAAGGAAAGTTTTTGATGAAATGGGGGAGAGAAATGTGGTGACTTGGACTTCCTTGCTTGGGGGGTATTCGTGGAACGGGATTAATGATCATGTGTGGGAGTTGTTCTGTGGGATGCAAGCTCACGGTTACTTGCCTAACCCGTATACTGTTTCGACTGTTATTACTGCTTTGGCCAATGAGGGTGTGGTTGCTGCAGGAATGCAGATTCATACCTTTGTTGTAAAGCATGGTTTCGAGGCAGTGACAACCGTGTGCAATTCTTTGATTAATATGTATTCGCGGTGTGGGATGCTAGGAGATGCTAGAGCTTTTTTTGATAGTATGGAGAGCAAGGATTCGGTTTCTTGGAATAGCATGATTGCAGGACATGTAGCGAACGGACAGGATTGGAAAGCTGTTGAAACATTTAATGACATGCTAGTTGCAGCGGTCAACCCTACGTACGCGACATTGGGTACTGTTATTAAGTCATGCACCCGTCTTAAAGAATTGAGGTTAGTGAGACTGCTTCACGGTAGGGCTTTGAAGAGTGGGTTTTTCACACACCCTAATGTCCATACTGCACTCATGGTGGCATTGATCAAGTGCAAGGAAATGGACGGTGCCTTTCGTCTATTCTCCTTGATGCCCGAGGGTCAAAGCGTGGTGTCATGGACTGCCATGATCAGTGGATACGTGCAGAATGGTGACATTGATCAGGCTATGAACTTGTTTTCCCAAATGAGGAGGGGATATGTGAAACCAAACCATTTCACATACTCTACGATTCTAACTGTTCAAAATGCTGTTTTCATTTCTGAAATACATGCGGAAGTTATCAAAACTAATTATGAGAAATCATCTTCAGTAGGAACTGCACTTTTAGATGCTTATGTTAAGTTAAGAAATATGAATGATGCTATTAAGGTTTTTGAGCTAATTGAAGTGAAGGACATAATAGCCTGGTCAGCAATGCTGGTGGGATATGCACAAACTGGAGAAACCGAAGAAGCTGCGAAATTTTTCTGCCGATTGACGAAGGAGGGGATCGAACCAAATGAATTTACCCTCTCCAGCATCATTAATGCATGTGCTGCTCCTACAGCAGCAGTGGAACAAGGTAGACAATTCCATGCCTGTGCAATTAAAATGAGATTAAATAATGCTTTATGTGTGAGTAGTGCTCTTGTCACCATGTATGCAAAGAGAGGCAATATTGATAGTGCATATGATGTTTTCAAAAGGCAAGATGAGAGGGACTTGGTTTCTTGGAACTCAATGATCTCTGGGTATGCACAAAATGGCCAGGCTAAGAAAGCATTAGATGTATTTGAGGAGATGCAAAATCTGAACTTGGACATTGATGCTGTAACATTCATCGGTGTTATTACTGCCTGCACTCATGCTGGCCTAGTGGACCAAGGCCAATATTACTTCAATGTCATGATCAATGATCATCAGATTATGCCAACAATGGAGCTCTACTCTTGCATGATTGATCTATATAGTCGTGCAGGGATGCTGGAAAAAGCCATGGATATCCTAAATGGGATGTCATTTCCCCCAGGTGCAACTGTGTGGCGCACTCTCTTGGCAGCTTCTCGAGTGCACCGCAATATAGAGCTTGGAAAACTTGCTGCTGAAAAACTTATTTCACTTCAGCCACAAGACTCGGCTGCATATGTCCTCTTATCCAATATGTATGCTGCGTCAGGAAATTGGCAAGAGAAAACCAATGTGAGAAAACTAATGGATAAGAGAAAGGTGAAAAAGGAACCTGGGTATAGCTGGATAGAGGTTAAAAATAAGACATACAAATTCTTAGCCGGTGATTTTTCACATCCTTTCTCAGACCATATTTACTCAAAACTTTCAGAGTTAAATAACCGGTTGAAGGATGCAGGTTATCAACCTGATACGAACTATGTTTTTCATGATATTGAAGATGAACAAAAAGAAACTATTCTGTCTCATCATAGTGAAAGGCTGGCCATTGCCTTTGGGTTAATATCTACACATCCTGGAATTCCAATCCACATTGGGAAGAATCTTCGAGTCTGTGGAGATTGTCATAACTTCATAAAGTTAGTATCACAGGTTGAACAGAGATATATTGTTGTTAGAGATACAAACCGGTTTCACCACTTTAAAGGTGGTGTGTGCTCATGTGGAGACTACTGGTGATGTTTGGGCTATCATATGTTTGCTGAATTTAAAATTTACTCAGAGGATCAAACAGATCATATACATTTAGATACAGATTACATACAATGTAGATGAATTGTGTGGTGTCATTTTGGTAAGCTACTCTTATTCTTAATACAACACCATGTGACTAGTTGTACATAACCTTATTTCTTACTATTTTATGTACATTTTTACTCTTTATTCCTCTTAATAAGTATTATTGTTAAAAATTAAGTTAATCATAATTTTTGTAACAGTGAATGCCAAAACTTTTCAAACCTATAAATTTCACATTTGAAGTTAGTGAATTTAAATTTTGATAAACCATATATATGAAATTAATAAATACAGTTAGCGGTGTTTTTCGATTCACAATTTGTTTAACGATTTAAAAGGTCCTATATTCGTTATTTACGCATATCTTTATTGTCAGAAGTAATATGAAACCATTCATGTGTCCTTACCCAATAGCTTAAGCTTTTGGAATAATTGGTTGTTTGACATGGTATCAAAGCCTCTATGACTAAGTGGTCTAGAGTCCGAATCTTATTGCCCCCATTATTCTAATAAAAAGTTGAATTTCAATACATGGTAGGTGAGTCTGTGCATTATCCACACTTCAAACCCAAGTGGGCTCTTGCGTGAGGGGGCGTGTTAGAAATAATATAAAACCTTTCATGTGTCATTTACCCAACAGCTTAAGGTTTTGGGATTGATTCTTGACATTTATATATAGAAGTTCAAGTAATTTATTATTCCCCTAAATTTATGTAAGCATTTTGTAAGGAAATTTCACTAATGAAATGCATGTTTTGATGATTTAATTATCATTTTCATTTGTTTATTGATGGAAGCTATGCCTTTTGTTGAAAACTAATTAGAAATTAGAATATTTACTTTACTAAGAACTAACTATGAATGGGGACCTTACGAATGTTGTGAAGTGAGCAATGTAAGATTTTTTGGCTGGTTATATGTGTAAATTACTTTTTTCTTTCTCTTGGTCAAGCTATATTATCAGTATATTCTAAAGGGAAAGAAGGAATATCTTATGTTGTGTAGGAAGCTGGAAACGGAGGAAAGTGGTTGGCTGGAAGGCCTTTTTGCTTCGCAATGGAATGGCAAGATTGAAAAGGGAGTAGATTTTACTTGACTGGAATGAACTTGCTGAAAATATGGCAAGTTTCTTCTCGCTTCAACATTTTTTCTTTAGTATTTCCATTCCTTTTTTATACCAGTGGTTTTAGTGAGGGGAAAAGGCTTGTTTGTTGTTGTATAGTTGACAATATAGTTCCTGATGCAGGGCAGCCCACGTTGGAAGTTGGAACATGTAGAGTTTGATATGATCACAACTACCTTGCATACACAGTTGATAATTTTGGGGGTGAAAGGCTCTCTTTATATTCACATAATGTCAGAGGTTTTAACTCATCTGCTTGGTTTTCTCCATTTTTTCCAGTTCTATTCAGTGAGTCACGAAGCTGTAGCTTTTAGTTTTTCAAGTCTGAGTTGGTCCACAGTTTACTCGACGTCCAGTTTGTCGGCCTTTCCGCCATTACAACCACTTCCATGAGAAGGATATGTACTTTCATTTTATCCATTTTGAATTTTTACACTTTCTCATCTCTTTGATGTCGATACGTTGTGTGTTTTAGTCTAATTGCAGAGATATAGAAGATTTGCACTGACATCCGGTGTGGTGCTCAGGAGGCACACGATATCTATGATTCTATCATGAGGATCTCACATGTGGTAGTGGTTGGCGCTGCAAATGAAAGTCCTTGGAGCATGAAGTAGATACCAGAAGAGGGTTGCTGACATTATTTCCAAAATGAATGGTGAGTGTGTTTGTTACATTACTCTGCCTTGATCATGTAAAGTTACCCTTTGATCATGTAAGCCACACATGAGTGTGAAATTGTTGATTGGTCTTGAAGCTTTAGAAGAGAATCTTTTCTTACCAGTTACAAGCCGGATACCCTCTACCCTGTTTGCTTCGCAGTAAAAGGTTAGAGATGATAGTGATCAGAGAAGGAGAGTGCAGAGATCCTTTTTTTTGTCACCGCTTTAGAATTGCGTGGGACGTGTTTTGGCTGGAAGTTAGGAGAACATAGTTAATTATAACCAAATGATTAAAGCATCGATCTTGCACTTATGTGATAGTGTAGAACTGTTTCCGACTGATCACAACATTGAGAGCAAGTATGAGCAACAGCCATTTCTCTTATGCTTTTAAACTGATTAGTGCTCAAATCATCATGACGATTAGATATCTTTAAATAAGTAGGATATCATTTATTTATGGTTACTAGGTAATCTAATCATGTAATTAGGGAAGTAATCATGTAAATAGGGAAATAAAATATCTCTAGGATATTTTGGATTTATTGTGCCTATTATCAATAATGGTCCCCGTTGTGTAGTTTAGACACGGTTTAAATCTAATATTGTCTCTCGGTTTCTCCTAATTTTACATGGTAAATTATCCAAGTAAAGAAAAAGTATTGTAGACAGCTTTTAGTTTCCAAATCCAAATCTAGGAATGGATGATGAGATTGTTCCTGCTGGAAACCATCTCTTAGATAAGTTTTGAGTCATAACAGTTGTTGGTTGCACAATCTTTTATGCAATTTAGTTTCATGTTGGTTCTAGATTGCTAGTCAGCTAGAGTATTCACAGTTGGACAAATCATGAACCAAGTATGTATTTATTACTTTACCAAATATATTTAACTGTTTTAAACTTGTTTAAAATACCACTTTTCTCTTTAAACTGTTTTTTAAAGGTCAAAACCAGTTCAGGAAAGAAAACCAAGTTAAAACCAGTTTGGAGCTTAGAAATAGGTCAAAAATCAGTTTTAAACTGTTTTAAAATCAGTTACTACTTTAACTGCTTTGTTTCATTATTGATAATGTCACTTGTTTTGTCAATGGTTACTGAAAATGAGTCAATCTACTGGTGAACACAATATGACATTAATTTGTTAGCCCTTTCATGAAAGATGACACCGGGAAATTGAACCATTTTGGTGATTTTATGCATTGTTCCAAGTTTAGTTAGCATGATGAATCTGAGGATATCTTTGATTAAGAATTGTTTAGAACACCCGTAACTGTGGTTAGTATATCTGTGTCGCAGGAATTGTGACCATCAACTCACAGCTGAGGGCTCATATAGTTGATTGAAACTTCTGGAAATGCAAGTGACGATGATAACTATTAGAACTTAAGTTACATTCAGATCACCACAAAACCTTGACACTTAAGGCAATGGGTGTGTGTCCTTTAACTTACATACCATTGTACACTTGTCCTTTTTCATCTGTTTCAAATATTTTGGTTTTGGACCTTCCTTATACTTGTGTTCTTTATGACATTCTCAATCTGATATTATTTTGTGGATACAGCAGGAAAATGAGGTTGAAGAGGGTGGTGAGGGTGCCAATATGGGTGATAATGTGATATATTCCATCAGATGGTTATTCTTGGAGGAAGTATGGAAAAAAAACCTATTAAAGGATCCCCTCATCCAAGGAAAAAACCTATTGGTGTGAATTATCCCAAAGGCAAAAGAAATGTGCACTTATCGGGAAGTTTTCCTAATTGGATCTATAAAGATATTGTTTTGTTAATCATTCTTTGCAAAGGGTGCTGATTATTTACTCATCTATCCGCTATTTGCTGCTATTTTTCCGCTTTAAGGGCTTGACATAGTGGATTTTTGGCTTTCCACATTAACAACATTGTTGTATGTTATCTGTAAGAGTTCTCAATATAGGTACGCTTAAATGGTGTTGCCACCTTCATTGGTATTACTGGACTCTCAGTGGCTGTCATTGTTTTGATTGTGTTACTGGCTAGGTTGCCATCTGTTTCTTTGTATGATTAAATAATCTTTTCTAATGTTAAATTGCAAATCTTCAACTGTGATCCTCTACCCAAAAGCAGAACACCTTCAATTCAATGCGCTTTGCTTATTGAAGGTGTTGCACAGAACACTAATGGAAGTGTTTTTGTACATGCTAGATCTATTTTTATTTACTCTGTCCCCCTAACTACAATCACCTACCGAGTGTTTCTGGATCACCAATATAAAAAAGCAATTTTAGATTGCGGAATTCAGGTCTGTTTTGAAACTTTATCTCATGTTATACGGGTGGATCATGTATACCAAACTTTTCTTATTTGCCCTTTTTTCTACGCCAAAGACATGAGAAAATCATGTTCAAAATGTCACTGATGACACGCAAGTTATTGCTAGAAATGGTGATCAAACGTTAAAGCAATTGACTAAAGCTATATCACGTCAAAAAATATTTACTAAAGCTATATATCTTTGATTAAACATTGGATGAAACTGTAACAAAACGAAAGAAAAAACATTAGTTGCAACATTCCATAGAATTCACTTTCAAAAAAAAAACATTCCATAGAATTAAATCTAAACCACACTAATAATCAGTAGACAATGGAGTTCATGCACTACAAAGGGTATTAAATCATAATTAAGATTGTAATGTGGATTCTCATATCTTTGATCAAACAAAAGAATGCCAATCTCCATGCAATTCCACTGGTCTTTCTATCGTGCCAAAGGACCAATCAAAATGTTCAGCAATGAAAGGAAAAAATGTGGACCAATTAAAGTATAAGGGCATATCCATTCATCACACAACAAGCATGAAATCACCTATCAGTTACATCATACAAACAAAGAGCCATATACATTCACGTCTAAACCTCCATTGGTGATCAAAGTCTGTAACTAAGCAAATTTAATAAGGCACCAAACATAACATTAAAGAAAATCTTTGGTACATATTGAAGTTCTGTGAAGTCTGCTGCTAAACACCCAGTTCCTCAAACAGAAACTCCCAAGTCATTCTTTCTTGCCAATTCCATGTGACATGTTATAGATCCCTCGTCCCTGAACAAAAGGCATAAACAATGTTAATTCAAAAAGACAGAGGTAATTCAGTTCATATGACGAGACGATTCCTGATTACAAGCAGACTTACAATCATAAACAACGAAGTCGCTGCCAAAGCAAGTGGTATTGCTACAGATGTAATCTTATCATATCGCCCTTTCAAGTATGTGTGCTTGGGGATACTCTGGAAATGCTTTTGCTTCTCAACAAGCTTCTCTCGTGGTCTAAAGGGTGGTTCTGACATCCTGAATAATGTAGTTAACAATTTTCTCATAAATGCACTTCCCCCATTGTGAAGAAGGAAACTATATAAGAGATACGCATGAAAAATAAACAAAATTGTACCCTTTTAAAAGAGAAATGCTCAGTAACTCACAAACATAAGGAAATGAAAAATATTCTTGATGAAGCCAAATCAGGCACGATACAAGTGAAGAAACAACAGAGATGAACAGGTACAATACAAAAAACATACAAATGCATCTCCATACTACTGAACTTTCTCATAAATGCATTTCCCCTATTACAAAGAAGAGGAAGACAGAAGACTGTAAAACAGTTACTGCAAGAAAAAAAAAACAAAATTGTACCCTTTTAAATGAGAAATGTTCTATAACTCACAAACATAGAATTGGAAAACATGCTTGATGAAGCCCAAATCAGGCACGAAAAAAGTGAAGAAACAACATAGATGATAAGGCACAAAACAAAAAACATACAAATGAAGCTCCACACTACTGAACTTTCAATTACCCGACCATAATTTTTAACACTCAGTTCCACTAATTTTGTAATACTAAACCAAAAGGTCCTAAAGCTAAAATTTCACATACAAATCTAGCATAAGCATTAAAACATAATGAGATAAAATTTGCATCCTCTAAAGTGAAGATACACTTCAAAATGTTCAAAATGTAAAGTGAGAGTTAAAATCATGTAATTGTTAAAGTACACTCCTTGCTTTTCCAATCAACTGTCATAACTCTGCAATTTACCTATCTTTTAGAAATATGATATAAAACCATTCACATGTCTTAGGATAGTTGGTTCGTGACATGCTATAAGAGCCTTCATAACCCATTATTGTAATTAAAAGTTTTGTTTAAGCACAAGGTAGGTGAATCTATACATTCTCCATGCAAGAGCTGATTGGGCACATCTGGTGACCAAGCTTTCAACATAGCTATCCAATCAGCTCTTGCATGAAGGTATTGTGTCAAAAATATCACATTAAACCGTTATGCTTCTTACTAAGCAGGTTTCCACATTATAACAATCTATTTGGTTAATTTATTTATATAAATCCTTATCTGAAGCTAATTGATTATTCAGATGTCCTTATCGGGTTTCGCTACATTCAAACCCATTATCTATTACATCCAATTTCCGCTCATTTCTCTTCCAATTTCTCTCTTATTTTTCAATCACGTCACAAATCATATGAGCTATGATTTATTCACATCAAAACATTTTCCACTTCACTTTCTATCTGTCTTCTCTTTCAATCACACCATAAGTCACATCTCTTACTTTCTCTCTCTTTTGAGAAACCTTGTTCACCTAGGGTTCTAGTGTTAGATTTATTTATAATTAATTATCTCTTTTGTTATGTAGATTAACATTATCAATTAATTAGAATATATTTTGTTTAGTCATTAATATCAATTATGTGAATTATTAATTTAATTCAATTACATGTATTATGATGGATGGTAGATTAGGCTTTTGTTATTAACTGTCCTATGATGGGTTAGGTCAGTTAACTCTGCCTAATGAGGGGACCCTGGTCTCAACTGGTAATATATAAACTGCTGCCCCATTAGACAGTTTATCCCGAGAACGTATTAGCAGGTGCTGAGAGCAGTTCCACTCCTCTGGGTCCTTTTCACTTTCATTATCTAGTCAAACAACAAACTCATGGATTCTTCAATGCTTCCAGGTGCACAATTCATTTACACTATTGAATCACAACATGCTATAATCTGTATCTATGTTTATATGATCTATTTGGAGTCAATTAAATTTCAGCATCTAGTTCTAGGGAGGGAATACAATACCAAACACACCACTGATAGAACAACCAACCCTAAAAATTTAAACAAAAAAAATCTTAATTTCTGGTTAACGGTACTGTGCGATCATATAAGAAAGAAAAATCGCAGTCGCGCTAGCACTGTGTAGAGAGGGGGAAGCTTACTTGAAGTGAAGACCAAGGAAGGAGTGTTAAAGAGAAAATGGAGGAGCACGCGCGCTACACGCCTAGGGTCGTCGATTGATGAAGATGATGATTGTGGATTCTTCGAGTGATATACTAATATTCCCCTTTTTGTGCCTCAATAATTTTATTTTTATTTTAAACTCACTATTTTTTTTTTGAAAGTATTTTAAACTCACTATCAGTCATCACTTGTATAAAACTACAAATAATGCTTCAATGTGTGAAATCTTTTTTTTAACTTGATTTTATACATTTCTCAAATTAGGGGTTAAGGTCTAGTTCAATACTGTCTCACCATGGTAGTAAGTATTGTCTGATACACCGATACGATACGTGATACGATACGTTATTTTAGGTAAATGATACGTATCGTACTTGTGTATCGAATTGTCCTTGTATCGCGTTCGTATCAACTGTATCATATCATGTATCGTTGTATCACGATACGAAGTTGTATCGCACGATACAGAAACTGGGCAAACCGGGTCGGATATTTATTTTTTTTAGCATTTTTTTACAGGTTTTTTTTATGGGCCAAAGTGGGTCGACCCACTTGACCCAATCCATTTAGGGATTGAAATTACCTTAAATCCCCACTTTCAACTCTTGACAAGGGTTCAATTTCAACTCTTTATTCAGTTGTAGCCTTGTAGGATCAAAGCATAATTTAGCAAGTATGGAAGTGTTTTGCATTTGTCATGCTATTTATGATTTTGAAGGAGAGGAAGACTTGCATTTGTCATATCTTGATTAATTATATTACATATATCATATATTTTTCATTTATGACTTATTTTTGTTTGTGTTTGTATCGTACGATACATAATACAATACACGATACGAAAAATAGATCTTTCGATACACGATACGGTACACGGTTCAACTACCATGTGTCTCACACAAACCAACATTTTTTGTTGATTTAATTGCATTTTTTGTTCTGGTAGTTTGGACTATATTTGATTTGATTTTGGTCCCTTAATTGATTTCTAGCTAATCAAATCCTTTTTAATGTTAAGCAAATATGACCATTCTCTCAATTTTCATATGCACTAAATCATTTTTTTTTCCAGGGACAGGCTAGGCCCCAAGAGAAAACACTAAAATGAAACTACCACACCAAGGTGAGAAACTACAGACTTCTATCTATGACACTCCTCAAACGGTGAATCAAACCGGTGCGTCTCAAAAGGAAACTTCAAGTCAATCTTGGCCAAGTAATTCGCCACTGAATTGGCTTCCCTAAGTGTATGCTAAAATAACAAAGATCCATGGGCATCTCTTAGTCGAATAATCTCTTGAGTAATATGCTCATATTGTTGACTCCTAACATCTCCAGACTCTAACAAATGGACTGTCTCCAAAGAGTCAGTGCTTGTTTGATTTTCAGTTAGGAAGTCCGTTTAAAGCATTGGAATTTGAGATCACGATTTTCAATGCGCATTCAGCCAACAGAATGCACTTGTTGGGTTGAGTGAGTGCGCTTTCACATTCATCCAACTGAAAACCAAACAGGCACTCACTCTACATAATCACTTGAGGAAGCTCCAATCTAATCACCAGATCGACTACTCTGTTTTCTTTTAAAATATTTTAGGGTTTATGATACATTGAATATATGATACAACTTTTAAAAGTAAAAAAAAAAAAAAGTGAATTTTGTAGAATATAAGATTACAGTTCAAAGAGGCGAAAATTGGATTTTTTATTTTTAGTTGGAATGTAATTGTTTATGGGAAGAACGTTCAACTAATTAAATTTATTAAATTTGTGAAGATTTTTGTTAAAAATAATAGTTATTGAGGGTCTTGATTGTAATAATAAAAAAAATTGAGGCTTGAGAGAGTGAATCTACTTACAAGTTAATGAGGGACTAAAATCACATATAGTGAAAGGTATAGGATCAGAAGTCCAAATAACCTTTTCAATTTGTCATTAAAATATTTAGTTAAAGAATTTCATAGTAACTTTTCCTTTTAAATAAGGTTCACTTATTTTTTTTCAATATACTTTCTAATAATGCACATCTCTTTCACCATCGTTGACTATCTGATAACGTAGGAAGCCAATTTCTATCAAAATATAAAATGAAGCATTTGTCAATTTTTTTGGATAGTTCTCATTCAATAGATTTTGTATCTAACCATAGTTCCCTATAATACTTTAGAACTTGCGAGCTAATAAGTAATATATTTTTTTTTTGTCAATAGCTAATAAGTAATACTATAAGTAATAACAGACTACAGTTAAAAAGTAAAATTTATAAAACTAGAATTATTAAAAAAAAGTTGTAAGTGACCCAATAGCTAGCAGCCCGGCCAGTAGAAGTGGAACAGCCCAATAGAAGTGAACAAGCTTCTTTCGACCAAAAAAAAAACTTTCAATTTCTCCAACAGCAACAATTCATTGTTTCACTCACACATGCCAACTACAGAAGCAGAGGGAGGGGACACATTGATACAACGGCCTTTCCTAGTTTTTCAATTTCATTTTCTTACACGTGATCCATATTATGTGAGCTGCCGAAATAATTGTAAACATGTCATATTCTTTTACTTTGTCCTTCTTTAATTTTAATCTCCTTAATCTTAAATTTCTGTCTTCGCCACGGCATGCATGATACTGTTGGCCCAATATTTTGGCCCAAACAAGTAAAAAGCACATCCAGCCCAAAACACACGAGGCAGTCGAATTTAGACTAAGGAAAGGAAAGGAAAAAGGCACCAAGTTAAAAAGGCAGTCGAACTCGACAACGGGAGCCATTGCTACAAGCATGGGCACGTTTAACATGTGCAGCATTGACCAAGTCAGATCCTCACTACGTTGGTGAAACACGTGGCCAAGAAGCGGTTGAAGCAGTTGAGGTCCACGACCTCCACCACTGCATAAAGAACTCCCGGAACCAACTGCAGATCGTGGGAAAAAGGGGTTAGACCCACTAACCCATCCAAAAAGAAGGAAAAACCGCCAAATACACGCTCTATAAATGGAAGAATTCAAGTCAGGAGGAAGAGGGGTTCCCAACTCAACTCTGAAAAATTCACTAAAAAGCTCTAATGTCCGCATCAATGAGACTCGAAGAGCAAGACGTGATGATGAAGGAGTATGTTGCAGAACCACATGTTTATCTTTACTACGTTTAAGCTCGTCGTGTTATTTGTTAATTTCCTAGGATTCACCAGTTCTGTTCTTTAATTTCTTGTCGAAATTTATATTCCTTGCAGTTTCTTTGTCGCTTTGTCACACTTTGATCTTTATGTAATTGATCCTTGCGAAATGAAATCCAGTTTCTTTTGAATCGTTGATCGTTGTCGAAAAACGCTCACTCGCACACAACACTTTGGCAAGACGTTTTCCCAAAATGACCCTGAATCTAAACTTCCTTTAGTCAAACTAAGAGGATATTTGTTTACCAAAAATCAGCGTAAACAGATACATAATAGAAATTTCATAAAGTTATTTCATAAAGTTTTCATTTCAATCAATCCTCCTTCAAAACATTTTTATAAATCCTTTTATTTGCTAACCTCAATGTTTGGCCATAGACCAAGTCGATGTCGATATTTTGGATTGGCTGAATTCCCCTGTACTCATACCCTATCCCCTCCATTCCCCATATAGCATTTAATTATTCAGAGAGTTAGATACCTAAATGTGTGACAACATCACGCGGGTTTCATTTGCTTGAGCGCTATTGATTACTCCCTCCGGTCCTATTTATAAACAACAACAAAAAAATTCACATAGTTTAAGAAATGTAGTTAAACTAGATAAAATGCATTAAATTTTTCTTAAATTAAAATAAACTTCCAAAATTATCCTTTGTTATTAGTGTTGGAAAGTGGGAAAGAGAGAGAATAATTAATGAGATACATTTTACAAGTTAGAATTAATAAGGGTATCATTGGAAAAAATTAATTAATATAGCTCAAACTTTTATTTGGTTCTTATAAAAAGGACCAAGATTTTTCTTCTCTTTCATGCTTATAAATAGGACCGGAGGGAGTATCTTGTTAGTACCGGAAAGTGATGGTTTATTATCTTCATATAACAAACTCTAAATTATTGAAGGAATTGACCGTCAAAACATACCAAACAAATCAACAAAACAAATTAAGAGAGAAGATTGTGGAACAATTGGCAGTTTCTTTCTTGTGTTTCTCTACATGAAAGAACTTAACAAGGAAACAGCCACACGAACTCAAACAAAAAGTGAGATTCATTAGCTGATTTTAATTGTTATCAACTCCTAAGCTAATAATTTAAGTTTACTAAAATTATAATTACAATTAGCACGATACTAATGGTGAGGCCCTTGTGGACACCTTTAATTTTAGTGTGCATGGGCCAGGATTTTAATTAATTTGGACTCGAGCAAGCGGTTTTAAGTGGTTGTCTTTTATGGTGATGACTTGTTTATGTGTTAAGTTGTCAAATGTCTTTAAAAGTTTCCAAGTGACATGAAAAGAGAAGGGGTCTTGAATTTAATTAGACACGACAAATGATGACACATAGCTTTAGGGAATCTGACATGAATAAATTTGAGGATAATATTGGACTTAAATGGATTTTGGTTCCCTGTAAATCGGTGGGCTTATATTTTTCATCAAAATCAAATGATAGAAATATCTTATAAATTACGGCTTAAATTTATTGACTGCATAAACTTCGAAATTATCCAGCAGCAGACAATCCAAACTCGTTTTAAATAATTTCTTTAAGTGTTAAAGTATCTACATCCATCATACTCACTAAAATATTTACACTTCATTTTGTACAATTCTTCATAATGCCACATCATCTGCACCACTTTACCAACTTTTTACTCCAACCCAGAAACTCTTAAAAGTTCATATAGTGGATCACACCATCAATATCACATTTGTATATTTTATTATTTATATACAATTATATTAATTGTAAGTGTGCTTAAAATAAATACAAGCTCACTTTTCAAGTCGAGTGTAGAGTATCTATTCTCACATACTCAGCTTTGTCATGTTTGAATTGAATATGTACTCCAATGGTAATAAATACTCATATGAATATATATTTAACATTAGATACTATCATTGGAGATGCTCTAAAACACAAAACTTAAATGCAGTTTTATACACTCAATTTTTACTTTTGTCCAATCATATGACACATGAGTAAAAAAATGAAAAATATTACATCAATAAGTTAAAAAAGTGAGTGGTTTAATTTTTTATTGGACAACGACATGAAAAGTATTTCCTCCATTCTAAAATGCTTGTTCTAAAATGCTTGTTGATTAAAAAAATGCACATAGTTTAAGAACTCATTAATTGATATAAAATTTACCTAAAACATGCATATTTAAAATTTTGTTTTATTAAAGAGAGATAATGATAGTTATTGGTTAAGTGATTAATGAGAATTGAAAGTAGCAGGCGAGAGATATAATATTAAATGATAATATATATGAAAGGATATGAGATAAATAATCTTAAATTTTTAAAACAACAACTATTTTGAAAAATATGTAAAAAAACTAAAACAACAACCATTCTGGAACGGACTAAATAACACCACATAAATTTTTCCTTTATAGAAAAGTTCACTAAAAAATATTACATATGTTCCTATATAATTGTTCAAAGAGAGAAGAAACACATATTAACGAGTTGTTAATTTTGTTAATTTTCATGAAAGTATTATTGTTTTTATATTTCACTCTTTAAAATGCATTTTATATTTCCTCATTTATTGTTTCTGCAAAGACATTTCTTGGAAAACATCATTTAATGTTTTCTTGAAACTCTAAGTGGAAAGATATATAGAAACAATTTTTTTTCTTCAAAAGAGACAGTTAATAAGGAACAGATGTAGTAATTATTATATAAAAAATATAATATTTATTTGAGTAATATTTTTGTTATAGTAGTGTGAATATTTTCTACGAGAGACAATCATATTAAATCACATGAACATTATTTAAGGAGAATCGGTCGCATGTACTAGATCACCCACCCCCCATTGAAATATTAGAAACATCACTACCAGAAATTCGCTGTTTAGTGACTGATTTAGTGACCGAATTAATTCGGTCACAGTTGTGACCGATATTGTGATCGAATTAAGGTTTTTTTTTCACTACCTCCAAATATGAACGGTCAGTGACCGATTTTGTAACGGAAAAGTTGGTGACGGACTATTTCGTTGCTATTTTAAGTAATTCATCAATTGATATTTCGTCGCTATTTTTGTGACCAACTTTTCCGTCACAAGTTCACGTTAAAATTCTTTGAAAAATTAGTACATAATACAAAAGTCTCTCAATTGGGGATTCGATCCTTGGCCTCCTTTGAATAGGTGTACTAACCTTGCTTCCACTTGCCAACTGGACTGAAATCTCTTCTAATCTGTGAAATGCGTTTGTTTTCATTAAGTGTTTTATAAAACACTAGAAACAAAATCCTCAATCTTACTAAACACTCGAACCCTAATAGTTTCTTTCTCAATACATCTTCGACTCTTTCTCTCAAACTCAACGCCGCCGCTCCTTTGATCTCCGTCGCGGCTGCACCGTGCTCCGTCGAATGGAGGAGGGGAGATGGTTTGGATCTGGGTGGCTCGCTGGAGGTTCTGTGTTCGTGGGGTTGTTCTGGAAGGGTTCTAGTGCCGAGGAAGGAAGGATCGTGGTGGTTCGTGGCTGGTTGGGTTTGGTTGTTAGTTAGGTGGTACGGTGGTGTGGTGGGTAGTCTTTCTTCCCGTTCACAACTCTGCATCTGAGTTATGGAACCAGTTGCAGCAAAATGTCTCTAAGAATTCCTTTGATACCCCTCTTTACAGAGTAACCGACTACCTCATCTTCTTCTTCTTCAATTCACTTCTTTTATTGATTCACAATTTCACATCGATTTCGCAGTTCAACATCCCAAATCTTCGGGTCGGAACCCTAGACTCTCTCAGTGATGATCTCACCGAGGTAAGTCCCCCTTTTCCCCCTTCTCGATTTCGTCGGAACCCCACCATGTCTCCGTTGAAGGAGATCGTGGATGGAATACAAAAATCTCATGGTTTTTAATTTGTTTTCCACCCTTGAATCTAGTTAGATTTAGGAGATGTGTAGTTAGTTAGTTTTGAGCATAGTATAAGTTTTGAGCATAGCATGGTCTGCGTAGTGATAAATCATTGCTTTATAGTGATATAGCAGCTCTATCACCCAGCTATATGTGATTTGATTAAGTGATGCAGAGTTGAATACTCAGTTTGTGGAGTTTTTATGTTTATTTAGTTTAATGGGTTTGGGGGAGGAGAAGAATGAGGCTTAGTGGAGATTATAAAATTGAGAATAATTTTTTTTCCCTTAACCCACTGAATTGATTATAGTCAAATTTCACGTATTTATGTCACCTGCAATGGTTCTTTTGCTGCTCTCCCCCCTTTGTGTCTCCTTTCTTCACTAACAGATCAATAGACCTTTCTTTCCGGCAGGGGGAGGGGGGCAGGGGGTTGTTAAAAGATCTTATGTGTAATTTTAGGAAGGTCTTACAAGTTAAAATGGTTTCCCCTTATCCCTGATTATATATTTTGCTCTTTTCTGAGGAATATAGTAAATAATAACATCTCTACTTTTTTGTATGATATGGATTGAATTTTCTGTTTAACCCTTAAAATACCAGCAAGTTGTTGGGAGGGAGTGTATCTAAATCAGTCCCCAAAAACCTTGTTTCTTCTTATTTCATTTATGATTTTTGTAGCCATCGTGCTTTCTATCCTAAAACTCTTCTCTCTTTGTCTACTTGTAGGCTTACCAAATATTGCAGTATGTGGAATCATATCAGAAAGAAAATAGGTTCAAATCCATGTCTATTGTACTCTGGGTGAGTTTATTGTTTCAATTTCTAGTCATATTTGAATTTCTACTGGAATCAGATGTCCTTATAGTTTGAACTCCATGTTTCAATATAATGCAGTGACTGGAATGGAAGCAAGCTTGGACGTGTTTACAAGTTTCTTAGGTCTCAGAGGTTTGGTTCATCCTATGATATTGCTAATAAATACATTGATAGTTATGCAGATGCTCACAAGGTAAATTATCTCACATTCTCACTAGTAGATAAAATTGTACGTATGCTTTGCTTTCAAATTATTAAAAGCACAAGGTTAACTGATTTTTATTTTCCATGAATTTTTATTTTCCTAAATCTGCAGTAGGTTAGTCATCGAAATCCTAGAGGAAATATCTGTGGTGTTGACTTCATTTGTATTTTCAATCCTAACCAAGCACTCAAACCCTTGAAGACAAGCTGGGCTGAAGCTGTTTTAACAGTAATAAAGGTGAGTGTTTTTTGTTGTCTTATACCTCTAGAAATAGGTAATTAAAGCTGTTGTAAAACTGTTTGAAGTAAATTATTTCATCCAAAGCAAGCAACGTTTTCTAGTTAAAGATTATAATAGGTATGGATGCTGTTGGAAACTAACGTTTTCTAGTTAAAGATTATAATAGGTCTTGGTTTGGTTTGCTTTTGATATAGATGTACTGCAGGGGTGATCATGGAGCTTGGCATTTGGAGCATACCAGTTAGGTTTCTAGCTATATTTTGTAGATTAATTTAGTTCTATCACATACTTTCTACAAGACTTAATTTCATGAGATAGTAATAATAGGAAAGATTGGTTTGAGTTTGATGCTTGAAAGGTATTATACTATTATGTGTAGGTGCTTAGATAATTCATGAATTGATCATGTCTATGTGCTTAGATAAGTTGTTGGACCTAAAATGACAGTGTGTATTAGATTTGATATCATCAATGCTACTGAACTAGCCAGCTAATACTAGACTGCATGCCATGTTGGAAACAACAAAAAAATTATATCTATTACGACAGTTTTATGTGCAACCGTGGTAGTAGAGGATGAAACAAATTCGGTCACTAAATCAGTCACTAAATCGGTCACTAAATCGATTACTAATTCAGTCACTAATTCGGTCACTAAAACGGTTGCAAAATCAGTCGCAAAATTCGGTCACTAAATCAGTCGCTAATTCGGTCACTAAATCGGTCGCTAAATTCAGTCACTAATTCGGTCACTATTTCAGTCACTGACCGTAGCGACCAACGTTTTAACCACTGATATAATTTGGTTACTAAATCGGTCACTAAATATTTTAGTGACCGATTTTATCCATTTAGTGACCGATTTTGCGGTCACTACAGGACTGTTTTCTTGTAGTGCATATTCTCTTATTGATGCATGTCAACACACTCATTGTGATAGTCAACACATATTTTTTAAGAATAATGAAAGGGTGTGTTAACTTTTCAAAATTAAATAAATTACAATAAGTATGTTTATAAAAAGTGTATTCTCCCCGAATGATAGTTTTAAGTGGTAAGAGGTTAAGTGGTAAAATCTAGGGGACATGTAGGTTGGGGAAGGTACATGGATCAATCCCTGACAGGTGCAATTTATCTTTCCGATGTACCAAAAATAAAAAAAGAGTATTGAACACTCAAACCTAATAGGGAATGCTCACCCAATGCATTAATATTAAGAAAGAAACTTATAGACCAAGTTCCTAATTACATCATTTTTATTAAAAAATTTAATTTTCATTCATTCAAATAATGACAAATATATTTTGTTTCTAAAAATAAATGGTATATATTTTAGCATTTATTGTTAAATTAAAAAAAAAGTATGCATGTGTTATGATATATTGATGAACTTGACAAAATGAAGTCTTCCTGTCCCATTTATAAATCATTTTTGCATAATTTTCTACAATTAAAGAAAAATTGTTACTAACAAAAAAAATTAAGTATATAGTACTCTCTCCGTTCCTATTTAACTGTCCACTTTGAGTGCAGACACACATATTAAGGGTGTGATTAATTTTGTTGATTTTTTAAAAAAGTGAGATTATTTTTCTATTTTACCCTTTAAAATATGTGTTATCTCTCCTCATTTATTGTACTGTCAAGGGCATTTGTTGTAAAAACATCATTTAATGCTCTCTTGAAATGCTAAGTGCACAATTAAATAGGAAAAAAATTCTTCAAAGTGGACAGTTAAATATGAATGGAAGGAGTATAAGTTTTTGCCATAATATTAATTCCAAGTAGAAGCTTCGGTTAGTGGGTACGTATAACGGCCTGCCATAATGCAAGTAGCTAGTGACCTTGAGTCCTTGATTACATAATGATATTCGGTCCACCTACCAATAATAAATAGCATAATGAAAAGAAAAAAAAACTACTCTATTTTGGGGAGAAATCTATTTTGTACAAGGCGTGCCTTATTTTTACCAAAAATAGTTTTTTTTCTCTCAAACTTTATTAGATTGAATAGGTATTATGGGAATAACAAAAAAAATAGGTATTATATATGGGCGGTATTTAAGGATCTCAACATTAGAGCAGGAACTTCAAGTGGTCATGGATCAGATGCTGAGGGAAGGTGTTACTGGCTCTTTAAGAATAAAGCGAATGAAAATTCTTGATGATTTGTGGACCACCTTCAGAAAGGAGGAGAGTCGTTGGCGCCAGAAATCAAGGAGTAGATGGGCAAAAGATGGCGATCGAAATTCTGCATTTTTTCATCGCACTTGCAAGGTGAAAATTGCTAAGCAAAACATATCCAAACTCCAGGTACAGAATGTGATTTTGGAAGATGAACCTGAGATAAAAAAAGCCATTTTTGAACATTTTAAGTCCTTTTTTACCAAGGAGCCCAAGGTGAGGCCAAGGCTGGTGTGTCCCAATCTTCCAAAACTAACTCGGCATGAGCAGTTAGAGCTTGAGGAGCCTTTTTCAGAAGAGGAGATTTGGTCTACAGTGAAAGCAATCGATGGTAACAAAGCACCCGGGCCTGACGGGTTTAATATCAAATTTTTTCAGGAGTACTGGCATTTGGTTAAGGAAGATGTGGTAAATCTGTTTGATACCTTTCACAAAACTGGTAAAATCACAAGGGGTATGAATGCTGCATTCATAACTTTGGTACCCAAAAATGATAATGCTCTTTCTATCTCTCAGTACAGACCCATAAGTTTGATAGGAAGTACCTATAAACTTATTGCAAAAGTACTTGCCTCTCGTCTCCAGAATTTGATGCCTAGACTCATTGCTCAAAACCAGTTTGCCTTTACTCGTGGTAGACAGATTTCTGAATGTATCCTAGCTGCCAATGAAATTGCTGATTTTCTGTCGAAAAAAAGAGAGGGTGGCTTCTTGATCAAAGTTGACTTAGCCAAGGCTTACGATCAAGTTGACTGGGATTTTCTTATACAGCTCTTGCAAGAGATGAATTTTGGCTCTACATGGGTAACCTGGATGAAAAATTGCATATCTACAGCATCCCTATCTGTTCTGGTAAATGGATCCCCTACTGATTTTTTCTCAATTGAGAAGGGATTACGTCAGGGGGATCCAATTTCCCCCCTTCTCTTTAATTTGTGTGTTAATGGTTTATCTTGCCTGCTAAATCAATTTCTGAGAGATGATAACTTGTGTGGTGTTAGAATAAGCAGGAACCTGTCTATCAACCATTTATTGTTTGCAGACGACACACTCTTGTTCTGTGAGAACAGTGAGATGCAACTAGAGAATCTTTGTAATCTGCTGGTGTCTTTCTTATACGCTTCAGGACTAAAAATCAATTACCAGAAATCAGAACTCTACGGATACAATGTCCAGCCGGATGAGGTGTCACGTCTTGCGAATTTATTTGGTTGGAAAGTGGGCGTCCTCCCCATTCAGTATCTCGGAGCTCCGCTTGGTGGCAATCCCCGTCGTGTTGCATTCTGGAATCCAATGCTCAATAAATTGAATTGTAAGGCCCGTTCATGGAATTCCAAATTTTTATCTCTTAGTGGTCGGCTGGTTCTGATCAAATCTACGCTCTGCTCAATCCCCCTGTTTTTGATGACTATCTTTAAAGCACCAAAAGGAGTGGTGGGGGAAGTGGAGAGAGTTCTTCGTGCTTTCCTTTGGGGAAGAGAGCATGGTCTGAATAAAATTAGCTGGATCGCATGGGAACAAGTCTGTTTGAATAAAAATGCTGGCGGTTTAGGACTTGGTTTTTTGGAATGGAGAAATCGAGCCCTATTGTTAAAATGGGCTTGGAAATTTGGTAAAGAGAATGGCAGCTTGTGGAAAAATATTCTAGTGGAGAAATATAACCTTGATCCCAACTCTTTTTTCCTTCATAAAGAACCTGTGAGCGCGGTGTCTTGGTCCTTCTTGTTGGGTGATATCATGAAAGTACTCTTGGACAATAATGTGATGTCTATTGGCTTTAAAGAACATCTGGGCATTGCTATAGGTAATGGAAGCAGAACTCAATTCTGGTATGATCCCTGGGCTAGTGAAATTCCACTCTGTGATTTATTTCCTCGAATGTTTTCTGTTTGTGAAAATAAGGCTGCGAAGGTGAGGGATGTTGGAGTGTTTGTAGCTGGTAAATGGCAGTGGTCTCTTTCATTCCGCAGAAGTTTCTTTGCTTGGGAAGAGGAGCTCTATACACAATTCCATGCTTTAATCAATTCTTGCATTCCAGCTCCTAACCGGGAGGATGAAATTATCTGGAGGATCAATCAAAATGGTTTCTATTCTGTGAAAGATATGTGTAAGTGGTATGAAGAGCAGACTGTATTGCAGCATGGTTGGCAGGTCCCAAAGGCACTCTCGAAATTTCTCCCCCCAAAAACTGCCCTGTTCTTCTGGCAAGCCATGAGAAATAAAATTGCAACCAAGTCTAACCTTCAAGTTAGAGGTGTGTACTACCAGACTCAGATAAGTGCATGTTTTGTAATTTATTTAGTGAATGCACGTCCCACTTATTCATTCACTGCTGCCATTCCTGGAGTTTGTGGGCCTCTGTTATTTCTCGAGAAGGTCTCTCTTGGTCTATGCCACAATCACTGGCTGGTATCATGGCAGAGTGGGATTACCTTCGGATATCTTCTGATAGGATTCTTTGGAAGCTAATTCCATACGCTTTAGTACGGTCCATTTGGCTCTCGCGTAATGATGCTTGCTTCAACCAAAAACAATTTGTTTTCTCAGAAGTGTGGGATGCACATCTTCTTCGAATTGGATGGTGGGTTTTACCACTTTTACAGAAAAGTTCTTACTCTGTTGATCAACTGGCCAGAAATTTTGAGCTGATCCGTTTCCCTGCAACTACTCAGAAAGTGCGTATTGTCAAGTGGAGTCCACCGGAAGCGGGGCTAATTAAAATAAATGTTGACAGAACTGCTAGAGGTTGCCCAGGAACTTGTGGTATTGGAGGTATTTTTAGAAATTCCAAGAATGAAATCTTAGGATTTTTCTCCTCAAATATAGGGGAGGGGTATGCTTTTGAAGCTGAGGTTAAAGCCATTCATGAGGCATTGCGTCTTTGTTTGATTAGAAATTGGAGAAACTTGATTCTTGAAAGCGATTCTCTACTAGCAATTGGATGGGTGAATAATCACAACAACAGACCGTGGAAACTTCTCAATTACTTGAACCAAATTGATTCATGGGGTGCTGAATTGAATTGCTTGAAGTTTTCCCATGTCTATCGCGAAGCTAACTCAGAAGCTGATAACTTAGCCAAACGTGGTGCTGCTTTTGCCTCGGACTTGGTCTATTTCCACTCCTCTTTAGCAGTGTAATTTTGCCCAGTTGAGGGGGTTTGTCCTCTTCGTTCTCTTTTTATATAACAAATCAGTTTGGTCTCAAAAAAAAAAAATATATGGGCGGTATTGTAATGATCATCGTATTACCTATTTGTCCTTATTTAAAAAATATACATCTTAAATGCATGGAACATATGGACCAAAAAGTATTTCCTTACTTCAAATGTGTTTTGTGATCACATCTAATGCAAAGACAGGTTGCATTAGTGCTTTACAATTATTGGGGTCGTCGGGAAGGTGGTCTTTCTCACTTGGAGACAGTAGTTAATGATTGTCGTTTATTGCTTTGTCATTTTGATGTTTTTGAGTTTTGTAACACCCCGATTTCGGTGGCGTCACTTTAGTAACCAAAAAAAAACAAAAGAAAATACTTTAAGCGGAAAAACGTGAATTATTTTTTTTCGACAATATAACTGAAGACAGAAAGCAATAAAACTCCCCAACAAAAGATAAAAGGAACTACTATACAACTATATATACATGCCTCGTGTCGGGTGACAGAAAAAGTAGCGCCCGAAGGCAATATGTACAGTCCAAAATAAAGATGCTGTGTCCGCAACACTAACCTACAAAAACTGAGAGCAAGTTGGCCCAGCGGCCTAAGAAAAGACCCCCTAAATCCAACCAGCTCTCTGTGATCTCCATAGGAAACCACACAAAAGCTACCGGTAGGAAAACTACCCGGTCCCCAAAAACGGAAGCATGACGGTCAGAGCATCGACACAACTCCTACACTATCCCTACCCGAGGAGCCCACACTAGCACTCGATCCTACATGCTAGCGCGGTCGTCATCCGAATCTGCATCCAGGACGACTAGATCGGCGTACTCAACACTGCCCTCTCTGTCCACCCTAACGCGCTCCCGCACTGGACTCTCGGGCTCGGGGCCCGGAACGAGATCCGCAACGACAGCAGCAGCAGTAGACGGACTAGACTCCGTCGAAGCCCCACCTACTGGCAACTCCTCAGAAGGATCCTCATCATCTGAAGGAGATGGTGGCGGCGGAGGTACTCCCAAGCCGGGTCCACAGTGTACTCCTGGAGGCAGGTTGAAGCTCACTATGTGCCTCCTCATCACTCCCTCCGTCAAGCGTCCGAATCGATCGACACGGTCCTCCATGATCCGACCGGTGTAGGTCGCACGGTGGCCCTCGGGATCGACCACCCATGCACCTGGGTCGTCTTGGTCAAGCATCTCGTACCTGGTCCCCCCTGACGGGCTGACCATGGTAAACCAATCCCCCATACTCATCTGACAAATGGCGTAGTCCGCCCAAACACACACAGCAGACGCGAGGGTCAACTCCAAAGAATTATATAATTAATAAAGCCAGATATAATTATAGAATAATATATACTCGCCTCTCAGGCTTATAAGTTTTGGAGTAGCTTCCTAGGGTTGCATGTATCACAATAAATATGAAGAGCCACAAAAACAAGTAGCATGCCTCAAAAAAATAGGATAAACAGTTACCAATCACACTCAGCAAACAAGTTAGCATGTATGTTGCATGAAATGCAATGCTGGGTAACAAAATGCATTCCGGAAGAAGGATGGACATCAACGAGACGGCCCTAACACCAGCCACGGTGGGTACCTTCCTGCTCGCGTGTCTCTTACACCACACAAAAGTAGTCAGATCAGCAGTGAACCCGTAGGTCTGCCATTCCGTCTGCTACTGAGGACCACCGTAGTGTCCTAAATATGGAAATCCGGGTCTTATGACCATTTTGGAATCCACCGAGGTCCGGTAATCCGCCGTGTATTAACCTCAAAATGAGTGCATGAATGCAAGTGGTTAGCCAAACAACGTCTCCGACCTCACTCGACACGTCGTCACGTGTTCTAGCTAACTTATTGTCTCTAAAAAGCCTACCCTAAGGAAAACGTCGATTCTGCGACAAAATGAATTAATCAAAAGAAGAAGAATGTACTTTGGAACTCATGGTTCCCGGCTAAACTTTAGATAGCCAATCAACAAACTGCTCATCGAGCGAAAAGGTACCGAGTACTTGGAAACTTATAGTTCCCGGCTAAACTTTAGATAGCCAAACATTAAACTGCTCATCGAGCGAAAAAGTATAAGCATACTCGGAAACTTGTAAGTTTCCTCAAGACTTGGACTCGACGACACTTCTCATATTTCCCAAACTAATATTCAGGCTCTAAGCTCTTATCTAAGGGTATCATTATTGTTCAAAGGATTTAGAAATTGATTAATGTCTTATGAGTTTTCCGTGATAAAATAGTTTTCATTTTAATCTTATAATACTTCCTAAGAGTTTTTAGAGATCCCATAATCTCAAATAATTCCCTGAGAAGGTCTCGATCCATTAAAACATAACAAGGTCCGAACTTCGTTCGTCCTTTAAAACTCTCTCAAAATCTCATAAAAATTTGGCATGACCTGCCCGTAATCCTCACTCCTCAGAATCTCATGTATAAGTGGAATAGCATAAATAAAACAGCTCAGTCAAAAGCATAAACAGCATATTCCAACACATCCTAAGTTAACCATGTAGCACATAGCATGTGAATCATTTAGCAGACAATATCATGGCATCAAATACTCAACAAGTTCGGCCGAAGCCTCAGAAATCATTTCAGACATTTAGCAATTAGGTGCATAACACATAAATCAAGTCGAATTTCATCGACACCTAAAGCATTATCTAGTAATTCAGAGAGTAGCCCTCACCGGTGGGTCTTCCAGCTTCCTCCTCCAAATGTTCTTCAAGCTCTTCTCCTTGGTTTCTTGGAATTTCCTCAAACGAACCTTAAGCAAAAATCACAGAAATCAACACCAAGAGTCAGAAACTCAGCAATCAAAGAGTCCTAGGGTTACACAGTACACTACTACCTCCGTGGTACGACAATCTAACGCGTTAAGACAAGTTTTCGAAAAAGTCGGATTTCCTCCCCCCTTGGTATAGCTCTCGGCCACTTTCCTTAATTGGGAGGGTCGATTTTTCTTCGATCAAACTTGGTTCCTAGGTTAACATAAGCCGTAACTAAGACGGTTCTAAGCTCGGAAAAATTTTCGGATCGAAAACTGATATAGGGGCAGTTTGGTCATTATTTTTAGCTCAGAATTTCAAAATTGGATTTTTGAAAAACAAATTGGATGGGGACGTCCACAACGACGTTTATGACGACAAATCCTACTAGCACTAAGCCAAGTCGATAGATTAGAGCGTAAAGGTTGCGACTTTGCCGAAAAATGGGTATTTAGGGTAGAAATTGATCCCGGCGGCATTTCGTCGACATTTGACAAAATCTAATCCGCAGAACACGCTCAGGAGCATGCAGGGAAGAAGTTTAGACGCTGAAATCAACTGATTTGAACAGTTTTTCAAAAACCTCAAAATTTTGAACTCAGAAAGTCGCAGGAGAAATGGACAGAAACGACGATTCGAAGGAGAGTATAGATTACCTACCTCGAGGTCTTCGATTAGTGACGAACGGTGAAGCAAACGGGCAAGAAACGACGAAGATCCGGATCTCTCTCTCTCTCTAGAAACTCGCGGCTTGGAGGGGTGGGGAAAATGGGTTTTGTGAAAAAAATCTAATTTTTCAACTATTTATAGGTTTTGGAAAAAACGGAAAAATGATTTTTTTGCGATTCCGATTTTTCCTGCGCGTTCCTCTGCGCATTCTAAGATAGGTTCTGGCGACAGAATTCCAGAACTCAAAACAGGATTCTTGGAATTAAACCAAAAGATCCAAAATCGGCATAAGTCGGTGTAAGTCGGTTTATCCCGAAAAACTACTTTTTGCAGTGATCGTCGGATGAGAAAACTTCCTTCTGAAGAAAGATTAGGAATGATGAGAGAAGTAGGAGAACGCGGGTGGAATCTTCATTTGAGTTTCCGGATAGAAAAAGTCTTCATCGTCTGTCGATCTTAGGTTTTTCGAACTATCAGGGATTCCGTTTCGGCAAACTTCCGAGAATTGGAATTTGACGTTCGTACATTCCAGGATTTCGCATCGAAATGGTTGTTTAAGGACGGAAAAGAGAAGTTCTAACATTTCTCTGAGGATTTTTGGAATTAGTTTCCAACGTGTCCTAAAGCGTAAATTAACTATTCACTAATACCTTCGACCTAGGATTTAGCGTATGTTAGTCGTGCTATGACTCTTTCGGTTTTTCGATACATTCTTGGACTTTTCCTGAACCTCTTTCCTTCCCAAATTTATCTTAATCAAATAACTCCTTTATTTTATTCACTTATCCAAAGCGTTCAAACTTGGGCCTTACATTACTACCCTCCAAAAAGAAAGTTTCGACCTCGAAACTTAAGGGTCAGTAAAAAGTTCTGGATACTGTTCCTTGATCTTTTCCTTCAGCTCCCACGTTGCATCGCCGGTGTCCTTGTTCCAAATAACCTTCACTAACTCGATCTCTTTACCCCTCAACTGCTTTACCCTTGTGTCACCAATGCTGATTGGCGGTGTCTCGAAAGACAAGTTATCCTTCAACTCAATGTCATCCAGCTCGATGACGTGCGTCGGATCAGCAATATACTTCCGCAGTTGTGACACATGGAATACATCGTGAACGTTTGATAGAAAAGGCGGTAGTGCGATCTGGTAAGCTACCGGTCCTACACGACGAGTAATCTGATAAGGTCCAATGAACTTTGGCGTCAGCTTTCTTGACTTGATTGCTCGACCAACTCCTGTAGTCTGGGTAACTCGCAGGAACACATGATCTCCTTCTTCGAATTCCAGAGTTCTGCGCCTTTGATCTGCATAGCTCTTCTGCCTACTCTGAGAAGCCTTCATCTTTTCCCTGATCTGTTTAATCTTCTCAGTTGTCTGTTGCAGAAGTTCCGGTCCTACTAACAAATTCTCTCCATCCTGATACCAACATAAAGGTGTTCTACACTTGCGGCCATACAATGCCTCATACGGTGCCATACCTATGGTCGTATGGAAACTGTTGTTATATGTGAATTCAATCAGTGGCAATAGGGTGTCCCAACTGCCCTTATTGTCTAACACGCAAGCTCGTAGCAAATCCTCCAATGATTGGATAGTTCTCTCAGTTTGCCCATCAGTCTGTGGATGATAAGCAGAGCTTAATCTCAGCCTCGTTCCCAAAGCCTCATGAAGAGCTCCCCACAGATGTGAAGTAAACTTCGGGTCTCTATCGGAAACGATACTTGTTGGCACTCCATGAAGTCGCACAATCTCAGCTATATAAATCTCTGATAGCTTATCCACATTGTACGTAGTTCTCACTGGTATGAAATGAGCCGACTTAGTCAGTCGATCCACGATTACCCAAATCGAGTCATATCCTCTTTGAGTTCTTGGTAACGCCACGACAAAATCCATCGATATGCTATCCCATTTCCATTGAGGTACATCTAAGCTTTGTAGCATACCCGCAGATTTCTGATGTTCCACCTTCGCCTTTTGACAGGTCAAACATGCAGCTACGTACTCTGCCACTTGTCTTTTCATTCCTGGCCACCAAAAATTCACCTTCAAGTCCTGGTGCATCTTTTTCATTCCAGGGTGAATACTCAGCTTACTTTTGTGACCTTCGTCCAGTATCAACCTCCTTAGGTCAGGGTTGTTGGGTACGCAAACTCTACCCTTACACCGTAGGATATTGTCACTTCCTACCTTAAATTCCGGGTCCTTACCCCGAATCACCAAATTCCTTTTTCCGAGTAAAAATTCATCTTGTAACTGTTGGTCTCGGATTTCTTCCATCAATCCATTGGTAATCCTGATCATCCCGAACCTCAGTTCTCCCTCGGATACTCTCACGTCCAAACTCAAATCTCGGAATTGTTCCAGCAGTTGTAGCTCCTTCACCATCATTGACGAGATATGCATTTTCCTGCTCAATGCATCAGCAACAACATTAGCTTTTCCAGGATGGTATTGTAAGGTAAAATCGTAATCCTTGAGAAACTCCATCCAACGTCGTTGTCTCATGTTCAACTCCTTCTGGTCAAACAAGTACTTTAAGCTCTTGTGATCGCTAAATATGGTGAAATTGCATCCATATAAGTGATGTCTCCAGATTTTCAACGAAAACACAATGGCAGCAAGTTCTAAGTCATGAGTCGGATAGTTCTTCTCATGAGTCTTCAGTTGTCGTGAAGCATAAGCCACCACTTTCCGATGCTGCATCAGCACACATCCCAAACCTTGATGCGAAGCATCACAGTACACTTCATACGGTTCCTCTGGTTGCGGTAAGACGAGTACAGGTGACGTCGTCAGACGTTCCTTCATTGTCTGAAAACTAGTTTCGCACGCTTCGGTCCATGCAAAAGGTTGATCCTTTCTCGTAAGTTGAGTCAAGGGTCCAACGATCTTGGCGAAATTCTCAATGAAGCGACGATAGTATCCCGCCAAACCGACAAAACTCCTGATCTCAGTCACGGTCTTTGGCCGTTCCCATGACAACACCGTCTCTACCTTTGCTGGATCCACAGCTATACCTTCTTTAGAAATCACATGGCCCAAGAATTTTACCTCTTCGAGCCAAAATTCACACTTAGAAGGGTTGGCGTACAACTTTGTCTCTCTCAACACTTGTAAAACCTGACGCAAGTGCCCTTCATGATCTTCAGCGTTCTTTGAGTAGATCAGAATGTCGTCGATAAACACCACGACGAATCGATCCAAGAACGGATGGAATGTCCTGTTCATGTAATCCATGAAGATAGCAGGTGCGTTTGTCACCCCAAATGGCATCACTAGATACTCATAGTGTCCATAACGAGTCCGGAATGCCGTCTTCTGGATATCCTCAGTCTTTACTCTGATCTGATGGTAACCCGACTTCAGGTCTATCTTTGAGAATATCGCAGCTCCTCGTAGTTGATCCATTAAATCATCAATTCTGGGTAGCGGATACCTATTCTTGACGGTTACTTTGTTCAGTTGTCGATAGTCGACACAAAGTCTAGACTTCCCATCCTTCTTCTTCACCAATAAGACGGGTGCTCCCCAAGGTGAAACGCTTGGTCGGATGAATCCTTTCGACAGAAGATCCTCAAGTTGAGACTTCAACTCCACCAATTCCGCAGGTGCCATCCGATATGGTGCAATCGAAATCGGTCCTGTTCCCGGTACGATGTCAATAGCAAACTCAATGTCACGTACAGGCGGCAAACCAGGTACATCGCCAGGAAAAACATCCGCGAAATCCCTCACAACTGGAATATTACTCACTTCCGAATTTCCTTTACTCTCCAAGCTCAACAAAACTGAATACTCTTGAGATCCTTCATTCAGAGAGACATTAATATGATTGGCGGATAGATACTCGGAAAGGTCCGAGTCAGGAAATACCACTCTCTTTCGGCTACAGTCCAGAAGACAATGGTAGTGGGACAACCAGTCCATCCCTAGGATAACATCTAGGTTCTTGAGAGTTAGGCACACTAGGTTAGCATGGTAAACTTTATCCCTATAGGTTACTGGGCAATACATGCATGCAGTATTGGCAAGCAGAGTTTTGGCAGGTGTGGTAACTATAAGATCGAAACTCAAAGCAGTAACGGGAAGTTTTAATCTAGTAGCACATTCCCTAGAGATAAAAGAGTGCGTTGCTCCGGAATCAAAAAGTACAGTTAGGAGATTACCGTCAATCTCGCAATCTCCCCTGATCAGACCATCAACATCTTCAGCTTCTTCACCATCCATGGTGTAAACTCTTGCCTTGGCAGCAGGACGCTTCCCACGAGCAGTGTTTACAGCTGGTTCTGTCTTAGGTGCTCTGCATTGAGCAGCAGTATGCCCCAACTTGTTACAGTTAAAGCATTTGGGCCTCATGTCAGTACAAGCATTGGCATAGTGCCCAGGCTGCCCACATCTGTAACAGGTCATCTCCCTGTTCACAGTCTGACCTCCAGAACCTCCAGCAGTACCCACCATGGGCCTATAAGATCCTGAAGCAATTCCTCTACCTGCAGGACGTTGATACGGCTTCCTACTCTGAAATCTCCCTCTGCCTTGAAAATTTTGAGAGCCCGACCTCATCGGCCCTCCTGTCCCAACACGGTTCAGTCTCCTGTTCTTCATTATCTCCACCTCAGTGGCTTTCTCAACCAAAGTCTGAAAACGAGTGATCCCCAACGGTTTCACCGAGTCTTCAATATCGGGCCTCAGCCCATTCACAAAGCGCTTGCACATGTAGGGTTCATCGACCCCATTGCGGAAGAATCGAAAGTGCTTGGCCAACGATTCCAGCTTGGCAGCATATTCCGGGATGGACATGCTACCCTGACGAAGTGTCAGGAATTGCGACTCACGCTCGTCCCGCGCACTATCTGGAAAATACTTTTCCAGAAAAGCAGCACGAAACGAAGTCCAGTTAACTTCCAGGTTGTTTGCTTCCATCATTCCTCTGGCGCCTCTCCACCAGTACTCAGCATCACCCAACAGTAGAAAGGTTGCCATTCCCACCTTGGCCCCCTCAGCAGTCTGCAATACACCGAAGATCTTTTCAATCTCCTGGATCCAGAGATCCGCTTTGTCCGGGTCCGTGCCCCCCGAGAATTTAGGTGGATCCTGTCTCCTAAAATCATTCAGGCCTCTGTTTTGATCCATTGTCACTTCCCTCTGGCGTTGGTGCTGATCACGTGCCTCCTCAGCAGCACGCCTCATAGCATTATCGTTTGCCTGTGCAGTCACAGCTTGGGCCATAGTGGCCATCATCTCAGCTAGTTGGTTAGCGTTCACCATGTTCTGCTAAATTAACAAACAGTTAGTGCTCATCATAAGATAGCATCTAATATAACTATACAATATGATTAAGCAATAACTTCAAACAATTCTAAGCGAAAAATCGCTTGGCAGACAATCAATTTTTTACTCTTTGCAGAGTCACACAACCTAGCACAGAAGACCTATTCCCCAAAGACTCCCGAAAGACTCGACTAAGCTCTGATACCACAAATGTAACACCCCGATTTCGGTGGCGTCACTTTAGTAACCAAAAAAAAACAAAAGAAAATACTTTAAGCGGAAAAACGTGAATTATTTTTTTTCGACAATATAACTGAAGACAGAAAGCAATAAAACTCCCCAACAAAAGATAAAAGGAACTACTATACAACTATATATACATGCCTCGTGTCGGGTGACAGAAAAAGTAGCGCCCGAAGGCAATATGTACAGTCCAAAATAAAGATGCTGTGTCCGCAACACTAACCTACAAAAACTGAGAGCAAGTTGGCCCAGCGGCCTAAGAAAAGACCCCCTAAATCCAACCAGCTCTCTGTGATCTCCATAGGAAACCACACAAAAGCTACCGGTAGGAAAACTACCCGGTCCCCAAAAACGGAAGCATGACGGTCAGAGCATCGACACAACTCCTACACTATCCCTACCCGAGGAGCCCACACTAGCACTCGATCCTACATGCTAGCGCGGTCGTCATCCGAATCTGCATCCAGGACGACTAGATCGGCGTACTCAACACTGCCCTCTCTGTCCACCCTAACGCGCTCCCGCACTGGACTCTCGGGCTCGGGGCCCGGAACGAGATCCGCAACGACAGCAGCAGCAGTAGACGGACTAGACTCCGTCGAAGCCCCACCTACTGGCAACTCCTCAGAAGGATCCTCATCATCTGAAGGAGATGGTGGCGGCGGAGGTACTCCCAAGCCGGGTCCACAGTGTACTCCTGGAGGCAGGTTGAAGCTCACTATGTGCCTCCTCATCACTCCCTCCGTCAAGCGTCCGAATCGATCGACACGGTCCTCCATGATCCGACCGGTGTAGGTCGCACGGTGGCCCTCGGGATCGACCACCCATGCACCTGGGTCGTCTTGGTCAAGCATCTCGTACCTGGTCCCCCCTGACGGGCTGACCATGGTAAACCAATCCCCCATACTCATCTGACAAATGGCGTAGTCCGCCCAAACACACACAGCAGACGCGAGGGTCAACTCCAAAGAATTATATAATTAATAAAGCCAGATATAATTATAGAATAATATATACTCGCCTCTCAGGCTTATAAGTTTTGGAGTAGCTTCCTAGGGTTGCATGTATCACAATAAATATGAAGAGCCACAAAAACAAGTAGCATGCCTCAAAAAAATAGGATAAACAGTTACCAATCACACTCAGCAAACAAGTTAGCATGTATGTTGCATGAAATGCAATGCTGGGTAACAAAATGCATTCCGGAAGAAGGATGGACATCAACGAGACGGCCCTAACACCAGCCACGGTGGGTACCTTCCTGCTCGCGTGTCTCTTACACCACACAAAAGTAGTCAGATCAGCAGTGAACCCGTAGGTCTGCCATTCCGTCTGCTACTGAGGACCACCGTAGTGTCCTAAATATGGAAATCCGGGTCTTATGACCATTTTGGAATCCACCGAGGTCCGGTAATCCGCCGTGTATTAACCTCAAAATGAGTGCATGAATGCAAGTGGTTAGCCAAACAACGTCTCCGACCTCACTCGACACGTCGTCACGTGTTCTAGCTAACTTATTGTCTCTAAAAAGCCTACCCTAAGGAAAACGTCGATTCTGCGACAAAATGAATTAATCAAAAGAAGAAGAATGTACTTTGGAACTCATGGTTCCCGGCTAAACTTTAGATAGCCAATCAACAAACTGCTCATCGAGCGAAAAGGTACCGAGTACTTGGAAACTTATAGTTCCCGGCTAAACTTTAGATAGCCAAACATTAAACTGCTCATCGAGCGAAAAAGTATAAGCATACTCGGAAACTTGTAAGTTTCCTCAAGACTTGGACTCGACGACACTTCTCATATTTCCCAAACTAATATTCAGGCTCTAAGCTCTTATCTAAGGGTATCATTATTGTTCAAAGGATTTAGAAATTGATTAATGTCTTATGAGTTTTCCGTGATAAAATAGTTTTCATTTTAATCTTATAATACTTCCTAAGAGTTTTTAGAGATCCCATAATCTCAAATAATTCCCTGAGAAGGTCTCGATCCATTAAAACATAACAAGGTCCGAACTTCGTTCGTCCTTTAAAACTCTCTCAAAATCTCATAAAAATTTGGCATGACCTGCCCGTAATCCTCACTCCTCAGAATCTCATGTATAAGTGGAATAGCATAAATAAAACAGCTCAGTCAAAAGCATAAACAGCATATTCCAACACATCCTAAGTTAACCATGTAGCACATAGCATGTGAATCATTTAGCAGACAATATCATGGCATCAAATACTCAACAAGTTCGGCCGAAGCCTCAGAAATCATTTCAGACATTTAGCAATTAGGTGCATAACACATAAATCAAGTCGAATTTCATCGACACCTAAAGCATTATCTAGTAATTCAGAGAGTAGCCCTCACCGGTGGGTCTTCCAGCTTCCTCCTCCAAATGTTCTTCAAGCTCTTCTCCTTGGTTTCTTGGAATTTCCTCAAACGAACCTTAAGCAAAAATCACAGAAATCAACACCAAGAGTCAGAAACTCAGCAATCAAAGAGTCCTAGGGTTACACAGTACACTACTACCTCCGTGGTACGACAATCTAACGCGTTAAGACAAGTTTTCGAAAAAGTCGGATTTCCTCCCCCCTTGGTATAGCTCTCGGCCACTTTCCTTAATTGGGAGGGTCGATTTTTCTTCGATCAAACTTGGTTCCTAGGTTAACATAAGCCGTAACTAAGACGGTTCTAAGCTCGGAAAAATTTTCGGATCGAAAACTGATATAGGGGCAGTTTGGTCATTATTTTTAGCTCAGAATTTCAAAATTGGATTTTTGAAAAACAAATTGGATGGGGACGTCCACAACGACGTTTATGACGACAAATCCTACTAGCACTAAGCCAAGTCGATAGATTAGAGCGTAAAGGTTGCGACTTTGCCGAAAAATGGGTATTTAGGGTAGAAATTGATCCCGGCGGCATTTCGTCGACATTTGACAAAATCTAATCCGCAGAACACGCTCAGGAGCATGCAGGGAAGAAGTTTAGACGCTGAAATCAACTGATTTGAACAGTTTTTCAAAAACCTCAAAATTTTGAACTCAGAAAGTCGCAGGAGAAATGGACAGAAACGACGATTCGAAGGAGAGTATAGATTACCTACCTCGAGGTCTTCGATTAGTGACGAACGGTGAAGCAAACGGGCAAGAAACGACGAAGATCCGGATCTCTCTCTCTCTCTAGAAACTCGCGGCTTGGAGGGGTGGGGAAAATGGGTTTTGTGAAAAAAATCTAATTTTTCAACTATTTATAGGTTTTGGAAAAAACGGAAAAATGATTTTTTTGCGATTCCGATTTTTCCTGCGCGTTCCTCTGCGCATTCTAAGATAGGTTCTGGCGACAGAATTCCAGAACTCAAAACAGGATTCTTGGAATTAAACCAAAAGATCCAAAATCGGCATAAGTCGGTGTAAGTCGGTTTATCCCGAAAAACTACTTTTTGCAGTGATCGTCGGATGAGAAAACTTCCTTCTGAAGAAAGATTAGGAATGATGAGAGAAGTAGGAGAACGCGGGTGGAATCTTCATTTGAGTTTCCGGATAGAAAAAGTCTTCATCGTCTGTCGATCTTAGGTTTTTCGAACTATCAGGGATTCCGTTTCGGCAAACTTCCGAGAATTGGAATTTGACGTTCGTACATTCCAGGATTTCGCATCGAAATGGTTGTTTAAGGACGGAAAAGAGAAGTTCTAACATTTCTCTGAGGATTTTTGGAATTAGTTTCCAACGTGTCCTAAAGCGTAAATTAACTATTCACTAATACCTTCGACCTAGGATTTAGCGTATGTTAGTCGTGCTATGACTCTTTCGGTTTTTCGATACATTCTTGGACTTTTCCTGAACCTCTTTCCTTCCCAAATTTATCTTAATCAAATAACTCCTTTATTTTATTCACTTATCCAAAGCGTTCAAACTTGGGCCTTACAAGTTTGGTTTTGTGCGTAGAACTGGCAACTGTGTCGTCGATGCTTTAGTTAAACTAGCTAGCTTTTCGTTTTGGTTGTTTGGTTTGGGTTGAAGAGGCTCCTTTGGAAGTTTCTTCCCTCATCTAAAATGATGTTCTCGCCTATGTGGCTTCTTCTTAATTGAATGAAATCCATTTTAAAAAAAAAAAAAAACCTAATGCAAAGACCTTTGTGTTTTGTTTATACTTGAATAATAGAACATTAATTGTTAAAGACATTTGTGTTTTGTTTCTCATTAGATCATCAATTACACTTCTCATTATCATCCCTTTTATCTCCAAATGATGTATGGTTACGATTTCAACAGTTGATTTCCCTATCAATGGATGTGAAGTTTTGTTTTACCCTCTAAAAAAATTCACCAACTTTAGTGGACTCAAATGCAAATTATTAGAAGTTGAGAGTTTATTAGACTTAATTTTACTTTCAATTCCTCCATTATAATCAATGCTTCATTTTAATTTCTAATGTTTTTCTAGGTAGATTTAACCATTCAACATTTTTTAGTTTCAAAAAAAAATGATTCAACATATATTTAATTCTTACAATTTAATCTCAGAATTGTCTAAATTACCTATGAAATTATTTTCCATGCATCAGCTTAGATGGACCAATAATTTTAAGATGAATAAGTTATATATTTTATAAAGTTTTACTTTTTACTTTTTACTTTGTATATAAATAGTTTTACACTTTTACCCATCCGTTAGGATATGATTAAATAATTTTATGGGTAAGTTGGAGTACCCAATTTCAAAAAAAAAAAAGTTGGAGAACCCCTTTAATCACCCCATATGTATTCTTCTATTTGAACAACTTTGACTGAAATCCTCATTTTCTTAAAATTCATCCTCTCTTCTTTCCAATTGTTGTAATTTATCGTGTAATGTATTTGAATTGCTGCATTAAATTGACTTGTTAGTTGGCTAGAGTCGTCTAACCAACATAACCGATCAAATTAAACTTCAATATTAAAAAGAACCTCAAGACGTCAAAAAAACAAAGACATTTAGCTTACAACACTTCAAGATAACTAAAAGGCTTGTTTGCGGAGTACCTCGTAAACTAAAGAGCTTCACCCCAACTCAAAGAGAGATATGCAAACAACAAGTCAACTAACTGTCGAGATCGCTGTTGAGATGCATCCCCTTTTTACCTAATTAGTGGGCTCCTCTAATTTCCTCTTCAAATCACACAATTCTTTCTACATTATATCTATTTGTAATCCACAACCCTCTCCTCCATATCGATCCCTATTCAAGAGGTTATAAAGTATCCCTCATAACTTCATAACTTGTATATAGACATATTTGATCATTTGAATTCTTGAGGCAAAATCATATATTACACTAACCGAACTATCTTATCTTAATTATTCGTGAAAAGTATTCAACTTAACTCTCTTGCATTCGCTGATTTGAGTGTGATACTCTCCTAGCGTCCTATCATTTTTAAAAATCAAAAGGTGAATAACCAATAGGATAAAATAGTAAAGACTAGTTATACATCCAACATGTAAAATCCTCCTATAGGCAATACTCTATATTTTTAACATTTTGTAACTTCTTGCAACTTGTATGTATAAAATTATATCATCTCTTTACTATAACTTTTGTTAGTCCAAATTTTTTTAGTACATCGAAAAAATAAAATTACACGTATCAGTCGTGAGTCAAGGATCGATCTATGAATTTTTCCTTCTCCAATCCATTCCATATATCATTCGATTCTTACCACTTGAGCTATCATCCAGGGACATGTTGGTCCAATCTTTATTACATCATAAAATTATTAATATTTTGTTGGTGGAATTAGTCCATAAAATTAAAAGATATATATAGGAAAATAACATGTTGAAAATGACAAATGAGTTGAAGGCCCATACATAAAACGGCTTCAAGTTTAAGCCCAAAAGCACAACAACTACCTATATGCCATAGACATTTCCATTTCCATAATTCCATTCCCTGATTTCCCCCGTTTCCTCCGTTTTGAGTTAGGAATCACGACAAGTTTCCACACAACAGTGTCACCCCCGTTTCTTTGTTTCACTTTCCTCACCAAAAATAACCAATCCAACTCACTGAGTCAGTGACCCGCTTATTATAACACTCACAAAAAACACTCATTACATTCTCACTCTCACTCTCTTCTCTTCCCAACGCAATGGACCGGGAACGGGACCCATGGCTCGACGATCTCGCCGACGATCTCCAGTCCCTAAGTTTCGCCTCCACCACAACCACCGCCGCAACCGCCGACATCAAAAGGAGCACCAGCTTCAGCTCTGAAACCACCACGCTAACCGGCTCCTCCTCCGCCCACCTCGCTCCACCAACCTCCGCCAAGCCTCACGCGCCGTCCTCCGACCCGCGCTGGGCCGCCATCCACCAGATCCGGTCAGAATCCCCCAGCCGCCGCATCGTCCCCTCGGACCTCCGATTCTCCCGCCGCCTCGGCTCCGGCGACATCAGCTCCGTCTACCTCGCTGAACTCAACGAAGGCGCGCTACCGGTGATGTTCGCCGCCAAGGTCATGGACAAGAAGGAGCTCGCGAGTCGCAGCAAAGAAGGTAGAGCCAAGACCGAGAGGGAAATCTTGCAAATGCTTGACCATCCGTTCTTGCCGACGCTCTACGCCACCATTGACGCCGCGAAATGGTTATGCCTCCTCACTGAGTTCTGCCCCGGCGGCGACCTCCACCTCCTCCGCCAGCGCCAGCCGAACAAACGCTTCCCGGAACCCGCCGTCAGGTGCGCACACTCTACTCTAACCCCGCCGTTGCTTTCATCTATTTTCTGTTTCTGTAACCGTTTTAGCGCGTGAAGCATGAGAACTGTGTCCCGCGCGTGGGAATGTAGAGCTAGAACCGTTATCGCAATTCGCAAGTCATAACCGACGATGAAACGTTGAAAACGATGGGTTCCGTTCGCCGGTGTGGGACCCACCGGAGAAGTCACCGTTACTCGTGCCGTAACTAATTCCTGATTCTTCTTCTCCGGTAGCCTTAATTTTCGTTTTATTTATTTATTTAATATTTAATTAATTAGGAACTTAAGTCACGCGTAAAAGATGAATCTGTTTTATTTATTTGAATTGAATTATCAGGGTGAAATTAAGGGTAGGTCAACGTACGGTTTAAATTAAATTAAATTAAATTATGATGACGTGGCTTTCCAGGTTAGGCTCACTTTACTACAACTGTTACGGATTCACGTGTGTAGGTTAAACAATAATAATTGGATAATCATGTGTCATAAATTGCATGTGCCCTACGAATTGGGTAAAACGCTAGTCTAGAAAGTCAAAACGACACCTTCCCAGGTCAGCAGCTACTCTTATCAAGTCATGTTAGGTGTAGCTAGCTAGCTAGATCCGTTTTACTGGAATAATGATATGTTGACACCTCAAAAATGAGGTGGAATGAGATGGAGGAAGAGAGATAGGAAGAAATGAAAAAAGCAAGAGAGAGAAAGTAAAAGATGTGATAAATGATAAGATGAGAGAGATAGAGATAAAAATATGTGGAAATGAAGTGTATAAAAAGGAGGTGTGTATATATCATTGTTGGTTTTACTGACCATTCTACCGTACCATTCTAAAACTAGCTCTGTGTCCTTGTCATTTTGCTCTTCTGGTCTGGTATTTAGCCTATGTTTGTTAGGGAAGAAAGAAAGTAAGAGGAAAGAAAAGTAGAAGAAAATAAAGGAAAAAGGAAAGAAAGTGTCCTTGCTCTTTGTTTCTAGTAGCTGACATGACACAGTAACCATATGTGAATTATGAAGAACATTTTAAAAAAGGTTCATTAAATTATTAGAAAATGTAACTTGGACTATTAGATTGCCCGGAAGGATAGAAATATTAATTATTTTATTTAAAAAAAATAAAAATAAATTGTTATTGAACGAATAATTAAATAAGAATTGTTCCCGAATGATAGCTCAAGTGGTAAGAGCTAAGATCATGTGAGTTGAGTGGGGAGGTCCAAAGATCAATCCTTGGGGTGCAATTTATTTTTCCAATGTAAAAAATCCTACATAAAAAATCATAAGGAGTTAGTTTAGTGGAGCATGACAATGACTCGTACTTGATAATTTGCATATTCAAACCCCTTCTGTACTCTCATTATGGTGAGATAAATGTAAGTATTCTGTAAGTGTCATTTGAACCCTGCAATTTTCCCTACCTTGGACTAGGCATCATCCCATCACCCTAAATATATTCAACCAAACAAATAAGGGCATTGGTATGGTGCTTGTTTGAAATGAGAGGATTTAGAATCCTTTAGTACATCAATTGGATTGAAAATTACTAGATTGTAAATTATAAGAATTTATTATAAAAAAAGTATGATGAATTAAGGTAAAAATGTATGGAATTCCTTCCCTTTTAGATGGGTTTGAAAGCAATTGCCAAAAAATAACCCTAAGTAAAAAGGAATTCATGACGTGATGACGCAGGTCATCAATCCAGGGATCTCAGGGGAATCCAAATACTTTATGTCCTTAAATTTTTGCGGGATATCTGGTTTTTTATTTTATTCAAACAAATCAAATAGGAGGTTAATCTTGCTTCCAGTTGCAGCCCTGACTTGACTGGGACATGTTGTTCCAAAATCTGGTTCTAGTGCTCGCAACCTGCAACTCGCAGTTTTCTTTTATTTTAACAGCTTTACTCTGTCGTAGCGTAATTAATTTGCTTTTCCCTGTTCTTTCATATATGTTCCTGCTTTTATGGACCAAAAAAATATGTGTTCATAACATGTCTGTTTCGTGCCCTTTCAAGAATTTTTATTTACATGTTTTTTTATTAATTTGTGGATGCTTCTTTAGGTGATTAAGAAAACTCTACAAAACAATGAAAGCAAAAGCTGGGTGTTCTTTCATATGCACTGAAAAGAAAAAATTATAAGCCATAACTTGGGATGAAGAGTTGTTTTCTTGCTTTTGTTTTGTTGTCATTATTTGCACGTCTTATGCGAAACATACAACTTTTTGAATTAACTCTCAACATACACAGGCAGTGTCATTGACATTTTTCTCATTTTCTTTGTTTAATTTGAAAGATATTACACACAACATATAGCAAATGCAATATCAAAAAACATCCATGTCTTACAACCGACAGAAACTGGTTACTAGTCTGATCAGAAAAAACATCACAGACGAATATACTCAACCATAAAAAGAAGAAGAAGATGTCGATATGTCTGAAGGTCAAACATTTTACTAGAAATATAACCAAAGTCACCTTTAGGCTTTGTTTGGTTGGGTGGAAAGAAAGGGGAGGGAAAGAAAACACGGAAATCGATGCATGAATTTAGACTAAGGTTAGTCTAAATTCATGCATCGATTTCCGTGTTTTCTTTCCCTCCCCTTTCTTTCCACCCAACCAAACAAAGCATTATATTAGGATAGCAATTCTCATCATTGAACTTGCTTTGGGGTAAAATTTAGTCTAACTTAAATTTTAATAAATTACAAATATTCTATACATTCAGTCCTGAGCGCGTGAGTGGTGTTATTTGGATCATGTGTTGACAAAAAATATAAACAAAATAGTCATTGTGTAGGTCATCTTTTAGCTAGTTTTAGGGTAAAGTCGAATTAACATGATTCTAATTCTAATAATGTGCTAGAGGGATAAGAGTTTCTTTTGGAAGTGCTTGATCTATTTTAGCCTAATTAATGTGCATTGGACCAGCCCACGTCGATTTATGTCCTTATCTGACCCTCATGATCCCATATGTAGTCCTAACAACCAATATTCTTATACATAATTCGTGTCATGTTGGCCAGTAATCTTCTCCTACCCAATAGATATGGTATTATTGCATTTTTTTTTGTCAAATATAGGCCAAGCATCTTCACACCCAAACATGAACATTTTTCAACAACTCCGGCTAATTAAGTTAAACTTGTCTATCTTTGAATTTGACAGATTAACTAATGTAATACTAATTCTACTCTTTATCTAATGGTTTTTACAGATTCTACGCATCAGAAGTATTGGTGGCACTTGAATACCTTCACATGTTGGGGATAGTGTACCGTGATCTCAAGCCTGAGAACGTGTTAGTTCGATCAGACGGTCACATTATGCTCACTGACTTTGACCTCTCCTTGAAATGTGATGATTCCACTTCAACGGCCCAGATCATCTCCACTCAAAACTCTCCTCACATAGCCCCACACAAGGATCCCCGTGCTGAAGCACCACAATTCAACTCCTCTTGTATAATCCCCAACTGTATAGTCCCAGCAGTGTCGTGCTTCCAACCCAAACGCAAGCGGAAGAAGAAGCAGAGCCAGCATACCGGGCCAGAGTTCGTGGCCGAGCCCATGGACATCCGGTCCATGTCATTCGTGGGAACCCACGAATATCTAGCCCCAGAGATCGTCTCTGGGGAAGGCCACGGCAGCGCCGTGGACTGGTGGACCTTAGGGATATTCATATTCGAATTATTTTACGGTGTCACACCTTTTAGAGGCATGGACAATGAGCTAACCTTAGCCAACATTGTGGCTCGTGCATTGGAGTTCCCAAAGGAACCCACCGTGCCAGCCACGGCAAAGGATCTCATCTCACAGTTATTGGTTAAGGACCCAGAAAGAAGGTTAGGGTCAACAATGGGGGCTTCCGCAATCAAGCACCACCCGTTTTTCCAAGGTGTGAATTGGGCATTGCTTAGATGCACAGCACCACCCTATGTGCCCCCACCTTATACTACTAAAGAAGCTGTATCTGATGATAGTTGTCCACAGACCCCTGTTGATTATTATTGATCAATGTCATTATTAAGTATGAAGAGTTAAAAGTACAGTTGATAAAATAGTTAATTTCACGAAATTTAATTCTCTTTCTTTTGTCCTTAAATTGTCACCATACCCTTCTTATCTTTACATTTAAGAGGCTTGAATATAATAGATTGTAATTGTCAACCAGCTATATATGTTGATTAAACTTGAGTGACGACAAGAAATTGGGTGTTGGATTATATAATATGGTTGGGGACAGAAAGTTGCACATGATTTGAATATTTTGTTGGGTTTTCAAGACATTAATGGGGAGGGTCAACAGAGATATGGGCTACACCGAGATCAGACAACATATGTATAAACAATGACATTGACCTGGGGAGTGTTTGAACGAGAAAAGCGGTGGCACAGCGTGCGGGGTCAGGTGCATAGAGCCACGTACATACAAGACCATGCCAATCAACGTTTTCTGTGGCGGGATCTATTTGTGAAGATCATGCGTTTGGCCATGTGAAATGTCGTGTGTTAAGGGTATGAGACAACTGTGGGGTTTGGTTGTAGCCACTAGCTTGTGAGTGAGTAGCGTGAGAAGTGAGAACCACCTTTGCTTCTTCTGTTTCGGATCGTTTACGAAATGGTTGTCTAATTTGGCTCTGAATATTTTATTGGGAGTTGCTGAATTACTCATGTAGCTAATTTGATTAAAGATTCGTGTACATGTAAAAGGTGTAGAACAATATATATATATATATATATGAAGAGATGAGAGATAAGTATAAGTGTGATATATAATGTGATGTTGTTGGAACTTGGAAGAAAGAAATAGAGCGGAAAAAAATGGTGTCACAAGGTGTCTGCACTATTTGGTGGTCTATAAATCATTGCTGAGCTAATTTTACTCAAGTCTAATTGATAATGATCGGATGAGTCCGACCGAATCACATGGAAGGGTATTGATTGAAGAGGAATCGTGTAACTCTGGCGGGGAGGGGCAGCAAGATGAATCTTCACAGTGCTCCACCGTCTGTGGTATTCGGAAGGGGTCTCTGCGATGATACTTTGACCTTCAAGATAAAACGTGAGTTTTAGGAACTTGAGATATGATATAGATAATGTGTACTTTATGTTCTCCAAGCCTTGTTTTGTATAGCTTGAGATTGCATGGTTGGAGGCGATCTTGAGTGCTTAGTATATTCTTGAACTTTGTCCCTTTGTCTTGGTTGTTGGTCCGTAGTCACTTGATGTGATATGACGTAGCGATTCGAAGTAGGGTCTGGTCGAAAGTGAGGCTTGATCGGTGAAATTGTGATCATTGATGGGTTGATCAAATCGACCCCCACCGAAGTAAATGATGATGAGTGTAGTTAAACTAATAATCATTTGCGCAAGTATTTTAATTTTTGAGACGTAAAATTGAATTAAAACATATGAAGAAGAATAATGTTGCTTTCACACCCCCTCTTTGGGGTGGAAAAGGGTGAAAGAAGGAGAGATAGAAAGAGAGAGAAAGTATGAGATGTGATAAATGATAAGAGGAGAGAGATAAAATTAAAAATGATTGAAAATAGAGTGTATAAAAAGGGGTTGTCTAACTGATCCAATCCTGAGCCAACATTTCGTGAATCTCCAAGAATTCTTCCCATAACACGCATGGTTGTCAATCTCTAAAGATATCTCTCAATCTCTTACGAGATTACATTACCGCTTACCAAAGAACATGATCCGTAAGGGGTGACACTTTCTTTTCATGATCTCGGGTGGTCTCTAGAGATATCTCATAATCTCGGATAATATGTCGAGATCACATGTGTTGGTCCGAAATGTACAAAAGTGTTAAGTACAAGGACATTTCAAACATTTTACACAACATTTTAGGGTTTTATTGAGATCTCATTCTCACAAATAACATTCGAGCCTACACCTTTCACTCCTCTTACTTCTTTCATTCTCGCAAAGCAGCCCTGCACCTCTCAACCATGATTTGTGGCAAAGCCACTAGTGCGACAAGCTCTTCTCGGTGACGACCTCCTCTGCATGACACCATCCTTTATGTGACGCCCTCCTCTCTTAGACTTCAGCCTGCGGTTTGCAAAGGTAATTCTCTTAAATTTCGCAAGGTTCTCATCTCATCTCCTAAACTATAATCTCAACTAGCATTCAGTCTAGTGATGATATTGATTCTAGTGGTGCTGAATTTGATGATGAAGGATTGGAAATTTGAAGATGATGACTATTGGCTTATTTGTTATTGTTTTAAGTTTATCATAACTTGTGTTGTTGTTTTGTTATGATTTATGAACCTTAGATTTGGATATTTGGTAATTTTATGCAAGGTTTAAATTGTTATTATTGGATGATTTTGTTATTTTTAATACTATTAGTGTCTCTTTTGTTATAAAATGGATGACCATCGTGGGCCTGACCCATGTTTGCTTGTACTACATTGTACACTTGTACTACAGTGTACTACTCTCTCAAACCTAATGCTATATATACATGGAGGCTGCACCTAGCAAGTCACCCCTGATTCACCTTATTGTTCTCTTGCTCCTCTTTCTCTTCACTAATTTCTCAACACGTTATCAGCACGATAGTTCTCTCCTTTCAAGCTATATAAATGTTGAACCTTGCCAAGCTTGATTTTGTGGCCCTTGACATTACTGGGAAAAACTATTTGTCTTGGGTGTTAGATGTTGAAATACATCTAGATGCGAATGATCTTGGTGATGAAATCAAAGAAGGAAATGCTGCATCAAACCAAGTTAATGCTAAAACTATGATTTTCCTTCGTCATCATCTTCATGAAGGATTAAAAACTGAATATCTTACCATAAAAGATCCACTTGATCTTTGGAAAAATCTGAGAGAGAGGTTTGACCATCAGAAGACTGTCATTTTGCCAAAAAGTCGTTATGAATGGCTGCACTTGCGTTTGCAAGACTTTAAAAGTGTAAGTGAGTATAACTCTGCTTTGTTTATGATCACTTCTAAATTAAAATTGTGTGGAGAAAATATTCTCCATTTTTCATGCATCGAATGTGGTCTTGCAGCAACAATATCGAGAACGAGGTCTTAAAAGTACTCGAAGTTGATATATTGCCTTCTCGTGGCTGAACAGAACAACGAGCTTCTCATGAAAAATCATGAGTCTCGACCTACTGGTAATGCTCCATTCCCTGAAGTGAATGCAGCAGCACACAATCAACTTTCTTGTGGTCTAGGCCGCAGTTACAGTCGAGATTGAGGATATGGGTATAGCCATGGAAGATTACCAATGAACAATTCTTCTTACCAGAAGTGGAAGAATAATGGAGATCATGAAAGGATCAAAGGTGTGAAAAATGATAAACACGTTGAAATCACGTGTTATAGCTGTGGAACTAAAGGACATTGGTCACGTAATTGTCGTACGCCAAAGCATCTTGTCAACCTCTATCAAGAGCACATTAAGAGTAAGTGGAAAAAAGGTAGAGACAAATCTCCTTGAAGATAATGAATTTGATAATGATACCACTCATTTAGACGTTGCTGAATTTTTTTTTTTTTTTGATGATCGTGATGAAAGGATTGATCACTTGATTGGTGATGGGAGTGTTTAGAAATAAGTTTAATATTTTAATTCTTGTTTTGTTTTTACTTTCCCACGGATCTTATGTTTGTCCTTGATTTTTCCTTTAAGCAATTGAGTGTTTATTTATTTGAACGTTAATTTTATTACTATCTTATTATTATCTCATAGTTGTTTTCTTTTCTATTATCAAGACTAGACGTTCTTGTTAATGTCATCACCTCAAATGGTGAAGATATTTGTCTCGCTGATTGTACAACCACGCACACAATACTCAGGATAAATTCTTTTTTTCTTCTTTGGTGATGCAAGAAGAAAATGTTCGTACTATATCTGACACTATAAAAATGATTGAAGGACCCGGAAGAGCCAAAATATTATTTCCTAGAGGAACACAATTGAATATTGAGAATGCACTATATTCCTCTAAATCTCATAGAAACTTATTAAGGTTTAAAGATATACGTCAAATGGATACCACATTGAGACCATGAATGAAGAAAATGTGGAATAGCTTTGTATCACAAGAGTGATACCAGGGAGAAAATGCACACTTGAAAAATTACTTGCATTCTCTTCTGATTTATACCATACAAGCATTAGTATACTTGAAACAAATGCTACTGTAAACCAGAAGTTTAGAGATTTTTCTATTTGGCATGACCGGTTAGGCCATCCTGATTCGATTATGATGAGAAAAATAACTGAAAATTCATGTGGACATCCATTGAAGAGGCATAAGATTCTTTAAACTAATGAATTCACATGTCCTGGTTGTTCACAAGGGAAATTGATTATTCAACCATCACCAACAAAAGTTGGGAGTGAATCACTTCTTTTTTTTGGAACATATACAAGGCGATATATGTGGACCAATACACCCACCATGTGGACCATTTAGATGTTTTATGATTTTAGTTGACGCGTCAACAAGATGGTCACATGTATCTTTATTATCTTCTCGCAACTTGGCATTTGCTAGATTACTTGCCCAATTGATTAGATTGCGATCACATTTTCCTGATTATCCAATCAAGAAAATACGCCTTGATAATGCTGGTGAATTCATATCTCAAACTTTTAATGACTATTGCATGTCTATTGGAATTGATGTTGAACATCTTGTAGCACATGTTCATACAAAAAATGGACTTGCAGAATCATTTATTAAACGTTTACAGTTAATCGCAAGGCCATTAATTATGAGGTCAAAGCTTCCAACCTCTTCTTGGGGACATGCAATATTACATGTTGCATCATTAACTCGCATCAGGCCAACGAGCTATCATAAACACTCTCCAATGCAAATGGTTCATGGTCAAGAACCTAATATTTCCCATCTAAGAACTTTTGGATGTGTAGTATATCTTCCAATTTCTCCACCACAACGCACAAAGATGGGCCATCAAATAAGATTAGAGATATATGTTGGGTATGAATCTTCTTCTATTATAAAATATATTGAACCATTAACGAGATATTTATTTACTGCTCGATTTGTTGATTGTCATTTTGACGAATTAGAGTTCCCGATATTAGGGGGAGAGAATAAGCAGTTGGGAAAAGAAATTAGCTGGAATGAATTATCATTATCTCATTTTGATCCTCAAACAGAAAAATGTGAACTAGAAGTTCAAAAGATAATTCATTTGCGAAATTTAGCTAACCAATTGCCAGACGCATTTGCTGATCCAAAAAGAGTTACTAAGTCATATGTACCATCAGCTAATACTCCATTAAAGATTGATGTCCCTGTTGGACAACCTAGTGTTGCAAATAAATCTATCACACGCCTAAAGCGTGGCAGACCTGGAGGTTCCAAAGATAAAAATCCTCAGAAAAGAAAAGGAGATAAGAACCAAGATGACATAAATGAGGATATGATAGCTCCAGAAGAGTAGCAAGCCATAATTAAAAATACAGTTTCAGAAGAAACTCAAGTACCTGAAATTATTGAAAATGATGAGATCTCAATTAATTATGTCGTGAATAAAGTAAGATGAGACCGAAACGTAGTCAACGTTGATGATATTTTTGCACATAGCACAACACTAAATGTGATAAACGATAATGAGGATCATGAACCAAAATCTCTTAATTAATGCAAACAAAGAAATTGTTGGCAAATATGGAAAGACGCAATCGAGGTTGGGTTAAAATCGCTTGAGAAGTGTAAAGTATTTGGGACCGTAGCTCGTACACCTGAGGGTGTAAACCCAGCTGGATATAAATGGGTTTTTGTACGAAAAAGAAATGAAAATGGTGATATTGTCCGATATAAGGCAAGATTTGTTGCCCAAGGTTTCTCACAAAGGCCTAGGATTGATTTTGAAGAAACACACTCACCTGTGATGGATGCAACTACGTTTCGATATTTAATTAGTCTGGCAGTACAAGAAAAGCTCGATTTGCGCTTAATGGATGTTGTTACAGCTTATTTGTATGGATCACTTGATACTGACATCTATATGAAACTCCCTGAAGGATTTAAGTTGCCTCAAGCATAGATTTCTAACACTTGGGGTGATTATTTGATTAAATTGAATAAATCAATCTATGATCTAAAGCAATCTGGGCGTATTTGGTATAATCGCTTTAGTGAGTATATGCTGAAAGAAGGATATACAAACTGCGGTTCAGGGGTTTTGTCATATCAGATTGGCAGGGTATTGACCAGATTACCTCTCCTCCTCATGCTAACTATTTGTATTCTGTTCAAGTCGTTGCCCGTGACAAGTGTCATTAACTACTACAAGTCAGTTAGGACACAAATCCCTAACTTTCCTCTTAATTTCTCAAATTTTGCCGCATCCAATGCTTTTGTAAAAATGTCTGCTAACTGCAAATCAGTTTCCACATGTTCAAGAGTGATAATTTTTTCTTCCACCAATTCTCTAATGAAATGATGACGAATATCAATGTCTTTTGTTCTACTATGCTGGATTGGATTTTTGGAAATGTTGATAGCACTCAGGTTGTCACAGAACAATGGCATGACATCTTGTTTGACATCATATTCCTTCAACATTTGTTTCATCCACATCAATTGAGTGCAACCACTCCCAGCAGCAATGTACTCTGCCTCAGCTGTAGACAAGGAAACACAGTTTTGCTTTTTGCTGAACCAAGAAATGAGATTATTTCCCAAGAAGAAACAACCCCCTGAGGTTCTTTTTCTGTCATCTGCATTTCCTACCCAATCTGCATCACAATAACCTATCAACTTAGGATCAGTGTTGTGAGCATAAAAGATACCATAGTCAATAGTTCCACCGATGTACTTAATGATCCTCTTGACTTGTAGAAGATGACTTTCCTTAGGTGCAGCTTGATACCTAGCACAAACCCCAACTGAGAAGGCAATGTCAGGTCTGCTAGCAGTGAGATATAGAAAACTTCCAATCATGCTTCTGTATAAGCTTTGATCAACATCTAATCCATTCTCATCCTTAGTCAATTTGACATGAGTTGCTGCAGGAGTTCTCTTGTGTGTTGCATTGTCCAGACCAAATTTTTTAACCAATTCCTTAGCGTACTTACTCTGAGAAATGAACATAGAGTCTTCCATTTGTTTCACTTGCAAGCCCAGAAAGTAGTTTAGTTCACCTATCATGCTCATCTCAAACTCAGATTTCATTTGTTTGACAAAATGTTCTACCATCTGGTCTGACATTCCGCCAAAGACAATGTCATCAACATATATCTGCGCAATCATCAATTTTCCTTTGACACTCTTTACAAATAAGGTCTTATCAATTCCACCTTTGTTGTAACCATTGCTAGTTAGGAATTCAGTAAGTCTTTCATACCAAGCTCTTGGTGCCTGTTTTAATCCATACAGAGCCTTTCTCAATTTGTAAACATGTTCTGGATAAGTTGAGTCAGTGAACCCTTTTGGCTGTTCAACATAGACTTCTTCATTCAAATAACCATTCAAGAAGGCACTTTTAACATCCATTTGAAACAATCGGAACTTTAGGAGACATGCCACTCCAAGCAGAAGTCTGATGGATTCTAATCTAGCAACTGGTGCAAAAGTTTCATCAAAGTCCACTCCTTCAATCTGAGTATACCCTTGAGCTACTAGCCTGGCCTTATTTCTGGTGACATTGCCACTTTCATCTGACTTGTTCCTGAAAATCCACTTGGTACCTATAACATTTACATCATCTGGTCTAGGCACTAGATTCCACACATCATTTCTTTTAAACTGAGCCAATTCTTCCTGCATAGCATTTATCCAGTATTCATCTGTGAGGGCTTCCTTGACATTCTTGGGTTCAATTTTTGAGATGAAACAACCATTTGCAATGATTTCTCTGGACCTTGTAGTTACCCCTGTGTTAGGATCTCCTATGATGTTTTCTCTAGGATGAATCTTCTGAATTATGATAGAGGGTCCTTTGTTCTGTGGTGATGTGCTTTCATTTTCATCTTCAGATTCACTGTCTCATGCTATGTCAGTGACATGTGGTCTGACAACGGACTGAGGTGGAAGATCTTCTTCAATATCCTGTGTAACTTCAGTTTCTTCCAATTTATTATCAATCACTACATTTATGGATTCCATCATTGTCTTGGTGCGAGAGTTGTATACTCTATATGCCCTACTGTTTGTAGAGTATCCTAGAAAAATGCCTTCATCACTCTTTGGATCCATCTTTCTTCTTTGCTCTCGATCAGCTAGTATGTAACATTTACTTCCAAAAATATGAACGTATTTTACAGTAGGTTTTCTCCCTTTCCATAACTCATACAAAGTGGAAGTAGTTTCAGATCTAATTGTCACCCGATTGTGAATGTAGCAAGTTGTATTCATTGCTTTAGCCCAGAAGTGATAAGGAAGTTTCTTGGCATGCAACATTACTCTGGCAGATTCTTGCAATGTTCTATTCTTCCTTTCTATCACTCCATTTTGTTGAGGAGTAATAGGTGCTGAGAACTCGTGACCTACTCCTTCACTGGCACAATAGTCTGAGAATCTACTATTTTCAAACTCCTTGCCATGATCACTTCTGATTTTGACAATTCCATAACCCTTCTCTCTTTGGAGTTGTTGACGTAGTCCTTTGAACACATCAGAAGTGTCTAATTTTTCTGCAATAAAATTTACCCAGGTGTATCTTGAAAAGTCATCAACACAGAAAAAAGCATACCTTTTTCTGCAATGGTGACATTTCCATCTGGTTCTGTTTCTTTTTTGTGCTTGAGGATAGGCATATGGAATCTGAGATTGCACATGTGTGACACCATGTTGTGACATCTGACTTGACATGTGAAATTCAGTTTTCCTTTCAGCAGGTACAAACTGATGAGTGACCTTCTTGTCATCATCTGGTGTAGAGTCACTTACATATCCCAGTCCTTTCACATCCCTGGCGGTTTTTGTTGTTTCTAGCATGAGATCAAACATATCAGTTCCATTATTCAACATGCGTACAGATTTAACCATACCTTTCAGTTTGGATTTCAAGACAGATGCTTCCTCCTGAAGATTTTCATTTAGACTTATAAGTTCTTGTTTTTCCTTCTCAAGCTTTGTGACAGTTTTGTCCAGTTTCCTACCATAGTCGCAAGCCTCATGAAATTTTTTCAACAAGAGCTTGTATGCACCAGCAAGTTCTTCATCTGAGATCTCTTCATCACTGGAGTCACTATCAGTGTTGTATTTTACAGTCAATCCCATTACTGGATGTTCCTTTTCTTCCTCAGAATCATCATCTGACCACATTGTCACCATTCCTTTTGCTTGCCTTTTCAGGTATGTTGCATATTCTGTTCTGATATGACCAAAACCTTCGCATTCATGACATTGTACCCCTTTTTATTTGCTTGCTCTGTCTTCTTCTCTGTTCTTGGGAGCCATTCATGTGCCCTTGCTGGTGTCAGACCTGTTGTCAGTAACACTTGGTCTAGAACCTCTGTCAAATCTTCTCATGACTTTGTTGAATTTTCTACCAAGCAAGGCTAGTGCTTCTTCCAAATTTTCATTTGTGTCTCCACCATTCTGACTTCCTTTTCCCAGATTTGACAGAAATGCTATGCTCTTGTTCTTTTCCTCAGACCTATCATTGATGGACATTTCAAAGGTTTGTAATGACCCAATTAGTTCATCCACTTTGATGCTACTAATGTCTTGTGCCTCATCAATAACAGTGACCTTCATGTCAAATTTCTTAGGTAAAGACCTAAGGATTTTTCCGACCAATTTTTCATCTGTCATGGGTTCTCCTAGTGCAAAAGATGCATTTGCCATATCACGCACACGCATATGAAACTCAGAGATTGTTTCTTCCTCCTTCATCTTGAGATTTTCAAATTGAGTAGTTAGCAATTGAAGTCTTGATAAGCAAACTCTGGTTGTACCTTCATGAGCAACCTTGAGAATCTCCCAAGCATCCTTAGCAGTAGTACAAGTATGAATCAGCCTAAACATGTTCTTGTCAACACCATTGAAAATAGCATTAAGAGCCTTAGAGTTTGCAGCAACTTCTTCATCTTCAGTCTTGCTCCAATCTACTTCAGGTTTGAGTTCAATAGTTGTGGTTCCTTCCTTGGTTTGCGCTGGATGAGTCCACCCTTTGAGCACCGACTTGTACACCCTTCCATCATCAATAGATCGAAGAAATGCAATCATGCGAGCCTTCCAGTAGTAATAATTTGTTCCATCAAGCATAGGTGGCCTGTGAATAGAACCCACATCCTTGCTGTTGTCCATGATACCAGAAAAGTAAATCCCTGGAGCTCACCCAATCAGAACAGGGTGCCTGCTCTGATCCCAATTGAAATTCTGGCACACGCGGACAAATGTTCTACCAGATGTCTAAGACATCTTGTACAACATGATACAAAACAGTTAATTGAATGTGCAATATAAAGAACATAAACAGAGACAAGACACACGGGATTGTTAACCCAGTTCGGTGCAAAATCACTTACGTCTGGAGGGTTTTCACCCAAGAGAAAGATAATCCACTATTTAGAGAAGTTGTACACAAAAGGTCTTAACTGAACTGCCCCAGTTCACAGCATTTTCTACCTATCTCTACAAGTATTTATTACTTAGTCCTCCCCATAAGTATGAGAGCCCCTCTCACTTTCTCTCAATCACTGCCATAGTGATTCAATAGCTCACAACAAGAGCAAAGACAGATCTCATGATCAAACAACAAAAAACTCAACTCTCAGCAAAAAAATCAATACATGAATAAGCTGAGAGAACAACAAGTGTGAACACAGACAAGAGTAAACCCTAGTTTTACTCAACAGAAGCTCTCTACCTAAACACTAGGTTTCAGTCTTCATATATAGCATTCATCCAGGCCTTGTCTTCGATGGGCTTGGACAAGCAAAGGTCCACACAACACTCAGGGAGTAACTAGGAAACAAATCTGCAGAAAAGTCTTCAATAATAAGTTTCATATTTCAGAAATAAAACTCTCACACAATCTCAGATCAAATCATTGAAACCGATTTGATCACATAGAATATAATCCTTGCACGGCGCATAGAAGCTTCCAGAAATACCCTAGCTTGATCACCAAGTAATCAAAACGAAGCTTCACAGAAAACCTAGCCAACTCATTGCAGGTTTCGCAGGGACAGATGTCACAGGCAAGATGTTGTGACATCGGGTCCGACATGTTGGTCAAAAACTTAACTTAGCTAAAATGCAGACAACATAACAAAGGAACAACAATAACATTCTCTCGCCCTCCTCTGATCAACCACAATCTTTCCCACTCTTCCGCACATCAGCAGATATTTTACTGCCAGGTGAGCTGTTGAAATCACCGCGTAGAGGCGATTGAGCGTGTTCCTTCCAATGATGACGTTGTATGACGCCACGACCTGCAACACAAGATACCTTACGCGGAGGAGCTTGGCGTTTTCGTCGACACCAAAAATTGTGTCCAAATCTATATATCCGCGTACCCAGACTTGCTCGCCCGAGAAGCCTACCAACGTTCCTGGGTAAGGCATCAAATCTTTGTCCGTCAGTCCCAACTGATCAAATGCATCACCGTAGATAATGTCAGCAGAGCTCCCCTGGTCTAAGAGAACTCGCCGCACATTGAAACTGTTGATCCTTATCATCACAACCACAGGATCATCCTTGTGTGTTTTGATCCCCTCGAAATCCGTGGATGATATCACAATATCTGGATGTTGAAAACCAAATGGGGTCTCATACTGTTGCACTGATGTCACTGCTCTTACGTGCCTTCGCCTCGCCAAGGTCGTGTCCCCGCCACCACCAAAGCCACCCGCAATTGTGTTTATTGTTCCAACTAGCGGCTCAAGATCCTTATTAAAGGTTCCTTCGGCCCCCTTCTTCCTTGTCGCCAGTGTTTCCTTTTTGTCAGTGGTTGGCGTACGGTGGCGGTCGTCCCTCTTGCGGTCGTCATGCTGGCGGCCTCCTCTGTACCGGTCTCCCTGCTGTCGTTCTCCATTCCATCGATCGCTGCGGTCATTCATCTGCGATCGCCCCGCCCAAATGAGTCTCTCAATTTCGTTTTTCAGTGTAAAACAATCCCCCGTGTCATGGCCTGATGTGTGGTGATACTCGCACCACTTTGTTTTATCCAACGCCACTCGAGGCGGGTCGGTCTCCTTCTCGCCTTCCTCAACTGCGTGGGTCGCCTTGACCTCACGGAGTAGCTCCGTCAAATGTGCATTTAGACTCTTCCCTGACTCCTCTTGCCGACGAGAGTCATCCTGATGCCACAGTCTATGACGCTCGAAGTTTTCCCTCTTAGGGTACAATGGCTCCTTCACAGCCTTTTCCCCTGTCCTCATTTTCCTGTCTCACCTCTTGCTGCCCTCCCCTCTCTCCTTACTCAGTTTTCCTTCTGGCGATGCGTCCCTCTGTTCGCCATCCTTCTCTTTTTTCGCGCGCCTTCGCTTGAAAGCATCATCCTCCTCGTCCAGAATGTAGGTGTTCGCTCACGTGCGGATCTCTGCCATGGACTGAGCTGGCTTACGGCTCAATTTGCTATTCAGCTTCCTTGGCTGCAACCCGTTCTTGAAGGCACGCGCACAAGCATGCGGCTCTGATTCCTCAATCTTGACGAACGCCGCGCTGAACCGTTCCACGTACTGCTTCAAAGTCTCACCCTTGGACTGGCGGACATTGTACAGATCCTCAATTGTCAGCTGCTTGGTTTTACTGGCGGAAAACTGGATGAGGAACTTTGATGAGAAATCACGAAAATTTGTGATCGATCCTCGGGGTAGAGTTGTGAACCACGCCATAGCCGTGCCTTTGAACGTAGCTGGAAACATCCTACACTTTACTGCGTCGGAAGCGGCACTAATTACCATTTTTGTGTTAAAGTATAGCAGATGCTCCTTGGGATCAGCTTTCCCGCTATACGTCTCAAGGACAATATTCTTCATGTTATCCGGGATAGCCACCTCCCTCACTGCCGCCGAGAACGGTTCAAATTCAGCCACAGCTTCCGCTTCGCGCTCCTCTTCATCCTGTTGCTCGTAACGATAATATTCCAACTGTTCCTGTAAGTAATCGTTTTGCTGCCGTATATCATCGATGCTACGGACCAAGCGCCTCCAATCTTGTCCGGAGATCGGTGCTTGAGGTGCCGGAATCTCCTCTTCCGAAGCTCCGGGGGAATGTACCGGTGACCTCTGCTGCTCCGATGAAGTTCGCGGAGAAGGTAGTGGAGGCGTTGGAGAAGGAGGAGGCGGAGGTGGAGGTGGCGGCGGAGGAGTTAACTGATCGGTTTCCTAACGGTGAACCTGCTCGCGTCGCGGCCTGCCTCTCACGCGACGCGGAGGTGAACCGCGCCGCCGCGCCTGATCTTCGTCGCGTCGTCGACGACGTGTCTCCATAGATCGAAAAATGAGAGCGTGATGTGAAATTCCTAAAGAGAATGAGAGCGTAATCACTTTAGAGAGAGAAAGTAACTATATTTCGATCTTGTTATTTCTCAAATGAGCTAAGAGTCCTTTACAATTGGTATTCATTCCCTATTTATAGATGTGGAGTTGGGCCTGGCGCCTTTGGCCCTTCCTAATGGGCCGGTTGGGCCTCTGGGAGGAGGCCCAAGTCCTTGATCCGCTCGTCGCCTTGAGCTGGCGTCCCTGGGCGAGGGACCCTGGGGTCTCTCCCAGTCCACCCACCGTGGACATCTTGGCGGGAAATCCGGGCGAGGTATAAAGTACGCGAAGGAGCAAAGGCGAGAGGCGGGACACTACACACTAATTGATGACACGCTTTTTCAAAGAGGATTTAGCTCGCCCCTCCTGAGGTGTCTGCCGTCCGGAAAGTACGAGGCCGTCATGGTGGAGGTTCACGAGGGAGTCTGCGCCAGCCACATCCGGGGAAGGTCCTTGGCGTGCAAAGTCCTCAGGGCAGGTTTCTATTGGCCCTGCCAGAGCAATTGGCTACGATCAGCGCGCCATAGCCTTTCGCCATGTGGGGAGTTGACCTGGTGGGACCCTTTCCGACCGCCAGATCACAGATGGAGTTCATCCTTGTAGCGGTGGATTACTTCACAAAGTGGGTAGAAGCCGAACCCCTTGCGAGCATCACCGTGGGAAAGATCGTAAGTTTCTACTGGAAAAGGATCGTGTGCCGGTTTGGGGTCCCGAGGGCGATCGTCTCGGACAATGGGACGCAGTTTGCAAGCAAACAAGCAAGGGAGTTCTGCGAGGAAATGGGCATACAACGAAGATTTTCTTCGATGGATTACCCTCAGACCAATGGCCAAGCGGAGTCAGCAAATAAAGTGATCTTGCGAGGATTAAAGCGTCGACTCTCCGAGGCAAAGGGAGCCTGGCTAGATGAGCTCCCGGTTGTGATTTGGTCCTACAACACGACGCCGCACTCAACCACAAAGGAAACTCCTTTCAGGATGACCTACGAGGCGGACGCCATGCTGCCTGTGGAAATAGACAACAGCTCTTGGCGGACAGCACCATAGTTGGAGGGCGAGAATTCTTCTAATATGGCTGTGGAGCTGGACTTGCTGTCGGAAACGCGGGATGATGCTCGTATCAGAGAGGCTGTGATGAAACAGCGGGCTGCAGTGAGGTATGACTCAAAAGTCCGCCCAAGGGCGATGCAGGAGAGAGATTTGGTTCTTAAGTAACGAACTGGGAATGTGGGGAATCAGTTGAGTCCGGCCTGGGAAGGCCCTTACAGAATCTTGAGAGCGTTGGGGAAGGGGGCCTACCACCTCGAGAGTTTGGATGGGAGGCGAGTGCCGCGATCTTGGAACGCATCAAGCCTGAGGTACTACTACAGCTGAAGATTGAGGAAGAGATCAGATTGGGGGCGGGGGCAATCGACTAAACAAGACTCATGAAGACCGCGGGATTAAAAACAAAGACATGTTCTTGTTCTCCATCTCGGGAGTTTGTTTGCTAAAACGCCTAAAAATTGTAAAAAAAAGACACGTTCTTGTTCTCCATCTCGGGAGTTTGTTGACTATAACGTGTGATTGAAAATACAAAAATTGTATCAAGCGATTTCAATCACACTGAATTGCGGCAAGTGCTAGGTAGGAAAAATTCCCTGAAGGTGGCAATCCCAACACGACCTTGATGTCTGGGGATTGCTCCGGAAAAGCCGACGCTGCTCGCCATCACCCGTTGGCGACGTGTGCAGATAAGCTTCTTATCCAAAATAGCCTCCCCGAAATTTGGGCGAGCGAACCTAACTAGGCTAAGTCTCGGGCAACCCACATGGCCATTGGGACTCGAGCTACTGTAAGTCCTCACCAAGTAAATCTGGCGGGGCCACACCTGATCTTACGGGAAAAGCGTGTGAACAAAGCCTCAGTTCGAAACTGAGCAAAAGTCCTAGTTAAATGATGACCCGGGTTTATATGATGTTTTTATGGTTTTTCCTTGTAGGTTTTGAGTCTTTTTCTTGTGTCTCATGTAGTGTTTCATGCATTCTCATCAATTTTTACTTTTATTTGTGCATTTGCATTAGTTTAGTAATTTTGTAGTTTTATAAGGGCTTTAGTTGCATTTGATTAGAGTTTAATAGTCATAGGCAATTTCCACTTGTTTTGGAGCCTTTGTGCAAAACTAACCTCTGAATTTCTAGATATTTTCCTAGCTTTGTCATCAAGTTTTCAGGTTGTAACAGCTGAAGATGGAGTGTCTAGAGGTTTGGAGAATTGAAGGGAGGCTTAAAGAGGCATAAAGAGGAGTTAAAATGAAGATCAAGGGACTTTCCAGCGAGTCTGAGCGCCTAGGCATGCTCCATTGGCGCCTAGGCGCCAATTGCCCTGTTCCAGAAATTGGAATTGGCGCCTAGGCGCTCTGAATTGGCGCTCAGGCGCTCTGGAATTGGCGCTCAGGCGCTCTGAATTGGCGCCTGAGCGCCCGGAACAGCCCAAACTCGTGATTTTTGCCTATAAATAGGATTTTAGTCATTTTCTTTTGTAATCTTGGATACTACTTTCATTTTTACATAAGTTTAGAAGGAGAGGAACATCTAGGAGAGGGAGAGAAGGCTTCCAAGCTTGTGTTCAAGGTTAGCCATGCTTGGCTAATCTCTCTTTTTTACTTTGGTTTTCTTGTAAGACTTTTCCTTTTAAGTTATAATCTTAAGTTCTTTCCCACATGTTCTTCTTCTTTCCTTGAATCCCATATCCATGCTTTATGTTTCAAGTTAGAACATGTGCTAGCTTTATGCTTTTCTATAATAGAACGGAAGTTTGTTATAGATTAGGGACTTGTTATGGGATTACCTCTTCTATACTTGCTACTAGGAATAGAGGAAGGGTTGAGGTTTGTTGGCCTGAACTTTATAATCTTTATGCTTCAAACAAATGTTTAAGTACACAAGGAATTGGGCTTATCTTTTGGTTTGAAAGAATTATCTATGCGAGGCATCGATAGGTATTTGCTTAGGCTATAACATCAAGGAGAGATTCATGAGAACATGTGCTTAGAATGATGTGCTTGAATTGATTAGTTGAGCAAGAACCCAAAGTAAATCACTCTTTCTTTTCATTCTCTGTTTCATTTCTGAAGTTATATTTTCTTTTTCCTTATTACTACTTTGTCATATTTTTGCCTCAATAAAACAAACCTTCAAACTCAATGCTTGAACCGAATCTATTCACTCACAATCCCTGTGGTTCGATATTTAAAACCGGGTGGATTCCGTACACTTGCGGATTTACCAACAAGTTTTTGGCGCCGTTGCCGGGGATTGTTTGTGATTTTCGGTTTGAGTTACGAGTTTGAAGTATAGTCTACCTAAGACTATAACTTAGGGCTGTATGGGAGACAACCCATGTTTTTTTTTCTTTTCAGATTTACGTTTCTGTTTCTTTTGTTAGTTTTTCAGGAAATAAAAATGGAGAACACTTGGAAGCACTCAATCACTTGGAAGGAGGTTCTTTTCTTTCTTTGAGTTTAGTCCATGCATTTTTCGCATATTTTTCTTTTATAGATTTTGTTTATCTTTTTGATCATGCATTTTTTTTTGGAGTCTTTTGTACCTCGGTCTTTATGCCCTTTACTCAAATGACATGTTCCCAAGTCTTGCTCACTCACATAATGCTGGTTTTGAAAATGTTTTTAAGTGAATACTTTGTGCTTTCTTTTAGGGAGTGATTGTATGTTTGGGAAAAAAGAGAGAGAGACTTCGGTCTTCTAAGTGTTGTCTTGAGGATAGAGTTGATGTGAGTCCACAAGGGTCCATCTTTGACCCTTCACTATATAATTTCCCTGGAGGATCCTGACTCACTTGCACTTCTTGGTTCTGTGTTTCATTTCATGCGTCCTTGAGTGTAGCTTTAGGAGACTTGCATTCTTGAGACTGGTAGGTTTTCTTGTACTTCAGAAATTGTTTTATAACATCTTTGTCCCTAGTTGATCCTTTTGAGCCTTATGGAGATTTCCTTGGTATCTATGTTTAATGGGCTGGTTGTTTGGAGGATTCAATGGGGAGTTGTGGTTCTTAACTCTTGATGGAGCTAGTTTATAAAAAGTGCAATTGTCTCTTGCCCCAATGAAAAAAAATTGAAAAAAGTCAAAAGAGAAAATGAACTCCATGGTGTGGTGGAGTTCCAAAAAGAAAAGAAAAAATTTGAAACAAAAAGGGGTTAAGAGACTTGAGTGCTAAGTATCAATAGCTTGAAAGCTCCGGAATTCCAAATTGGACCACACTCAAAATTTGTGCAGCCTTAGTCTTCCTTAGGGACCACCTGCCTTGTGTTTTACCTAGCCAACATCATAACCCTTTTGAAGTCTCATTCAATAATGCATTGTCAACTTTAGTTGCTCTTGAGGGAATGATTCTCAGAACCTACGAACTTGCTTGTGTGCTCAGTGCACTAAACAATTGTCTCATGCTAGGATGTTAGCTCTAAATGCTTCTCATAGTGGACTCTAATTCTTCTTTGTCTAAGAGTTGCATGAAGTTGATTGTTGAATCTTTATCTTGGAACTAACTACATTTACTTGATCCCCCGGTTTTCTGAAAATGTATCCCTCTTTTGGCATGTGTGTTGGGAGTAATTCTTTGTGCTTGAGGGCAAGCTAATCTTAGTGACGCTCGAGGGCGAGCTGTCGTTGAGTATAGTGGTGTGATGACCCGGGTTTATATGATGTTTTTATGGTTTTTCCTTGTAGGTTTTGAGTCTTTTTCTTGTGTCTCATGTAGTGTTTCATGCATTCTCATGCATTTTTACTTTTATTTGTGCATTTGCATTAGTTTAGTAATTTTGTAGTTTTATAAGGTCTTTAGTTGCATTTGATTAGAGTTTAATAGTCATAGGCAATTTCCACTTGTTTTGGAGCCTTTGTGCAAAACTAACCTCTGAATTTCTAGATATTTTCCTAGCTTTGTCATCAAGTTTTCAGGTTGTAACAGCTGAAGATGGAGTGTCTAGAGGTTTGGAGAATTGAAGGGAGGCTTAAAGAGGCATAAAGAGGAGTTAAAATGAAGATCAAGGGACTTTCCAGCGAGTCTGAGCGCCTAGGCATGCTCCATTGGCGCCTAGGCGCCAATTGCCCTGTTCCAGAAATCTACCGATCCCCACAGACGGCGCCAAATGTTCTATCCAAGAACATAGAGATGAGGTATAGTACCTAGAGTGTAAGGATCGTGATGTGAAATTCCTAAAGAGAATGAGAGCGTAACCGCTTTAGAGAGAGAAAGTAACTATATTTCGATCTTGTTATTTCTCAAATGAGCTAAGAGTCCTTTACAATTGGTATTCATTCCCTATTTATAGATGTGGAGTTGGGCCTGGCGCCTTTGGCCCTTCCTAATGGGCCGGTTGGGCCTCTGGGAGGAGGCCCAAGTCCTTGATCCGCTCGTCGCCTTGAGCTGGCGTCCCTGGGCGAGGGACCTTGGGGTCACTCCCAGTCCACCCACCGTGGACATCTTGGCGGGAAATCCGAGCGAGGTATAAAGTACGCGAAGGAGCAAAGGCGAAAGGCGGGACACTACACACTAATTGGTGACACGCTTTTTCAAAGAGGATTTAGCTCGCCCCTCCTGAGGTGTCTGCCGCCCGGAAAGTACGAGGTCGTCATGGTGGAGGTTCACGAGGGAGTCTGCGCCAGCCACATCCGGGGAAGGTCCTTGGCGTGCAAAGTCCTCAGGACAGGTTTCTACTGGCCCTGCCAGAGCAATTGGCTACGATCAGTGTTGGTAAATCCGCAAGTGTACGGAATCCACCCGGTTTTAAATATCGAACCACAGGGATTGTGAGTGAATAGATTCGGTTCAAGCTTTGAGTTTGAAGGTTTGTTTTATTGAGGCAAACATATGACGAAGTAGTAATAAGGAAAAAGAAAATACAAATTCAGAAATGAAACAGAGAATGAGAAGAAAGAGTGATTTACTTTGGGTTCTTGCTCAACTAATCAATTCAAGCACATCATTCTAAGCACATGTTCTCATGAATCTCTCCTTGATGTTATAGCCTAGTTACTCACTTATTGATTCCTCACATAAGCAATTCTCCCAAACTAAAAGCTAAGCCCAATTCCTTGTGTACTTAGTCATTTATATGAGGTTTTAGATCATGTAAATTCAGGCCAACAAACCCCAACCCTTCCTCTATTCCTAGTAGCAAGCAAAGAAGGGGTAATCCCACAACAAGTCCCTAATCTATAACAAACTTCCGTTCTATTATAGAAAAGCATAAAGCTAGCACATGTTCTAACTTGAAACATAAAGCATGGATATGGGATTCAAGGAAAGAAGAAGAACATGTGGGAAAGAACTTAAGATTATAACTTAAAAGGAAAAGTCCTACAAGAAATCCAAAGTAAAAGAAGAGAGATTAGCCAAGCATGGCAAGAGCCATGCTTGGCTAAGAACCTTGAACACAAGCTTGGAAGCCTTCTCTCACTCTCCTAGATGATTCTCTACCTCTGAATTTTACAAAGTATGAAAAGATTACAAAAGAAAATGACTAAAATCCTATTTATAGGCAAAATTCCTGAGTCTGGGATGTTCTGGGCGCTCAGGCGCCAATTCAGAGCGCCTGAGCGCCAATTGCATGCCCAAAACATGCTTTCTGGAGCTAATTGGCGCCTAGGCGCCCATTCCCAGCGCCTAGGCGCTTAAGCTCGCCTGAAAAGGACTTTTTGGCTCCTGAAACTCCTCTTTTCAATCCTCTTTAAGTTCTTCATCAATTCCATGCTTCTTGGCCTTCTTTCTCCTTCAGTTTCTGCTCTCCAAACCTAACCAACAAGTCAAGGAAGATTCTAGAAGCTCCAAGAGCTCATTAGCACAAGAGGTCCTTCATAAAACACAACAAAACCATGCAAGTCCTAAACTTTACTTAAAATGCAAGAAAACTACCTATAAAACTACTAAATTACCAAAACAAAATAAAGACTAAAGAAAAGAATAAAAATGCATGAGAATGCATGAAACACTACATGAGACACAAGAAAAAGACTCAAAACCAACAAGGAAAAACCATAAAAACATCAAATAAACCTGGGTCATCACACCACTATACTCAACGACGGCTCGCCCTCGAGCGTCACTAAGATTAGCTTGCCCTCAAGCACAAAGAATTACTCCCAACACACATGCCAAAAGAGGGATACTGTTTTAGAAAACCGGGGGATCAAGTGAATGTAGTTAGTTCCAAGAGAAAAATTCAACAATCAACTTCATGCTACTCTTAGATAAAGAAGAATTAGAGTCCACTATGAGAAGCATTTAGAGCTAACATCCTAGCATGAGACAATTGTTTAGTGCACTGAGCACACAAGCAAGTTCTTAGGTTCTGAGAATCATTTCCTCAAGAGCAACTAAAGTTGACAATGCATTATTGAATGAGACTTCAAAAGGGTTATGATGTTGGCTAGGTAAAGCACAAGGTAGGTGGTCCCTAAGGAAGACTAAGGCTGCACAAAATTTGAGTGTGGTCCAATTTGGAATTCCGGAGCTTTCAAGCAATTGATACTTAGCACACAAGTCTCTCAACCCCCTTTTGTTTCAGAATTTTTTCTTTTTTTTTTGGAACTCCACCCATTCCATGGAGTTCATTTTTTTCTTTTGACTATTTTTTTTGGAACTCCATCCGACCATGGAGTTCATCTTTTGAATTTTTTGAATTTTTTTCTTTGGGGCAAGAGACAATTGCATTTTCTATAAACTAGCTCCATTGAGAGTTAAGAACCACAACTCCCCATTTTTCCAACCAAACAACCAACCCACATAACAAAGGTAACAAAGAAATCTCCATAAGGCTCAAAAGGATCCTCTAGGGACAAAGATGTTATAAAACAATTTCTGAAGTACAAGAAAACCTACCAGTCTCAAGAATGCAAGTCTCCTAAAGCTACACTCAAGGAGGCATAAAATGAAACACAGAACCAAGAAGTGCAAGTGAGTCAGGATACTCCAGGGAAATTATATAGTGAAGGGTCAAAGATGGACCCTTGTGGACTCACATCAACTCTATCCTCAAGACAACACTTAGAAGACCGAAGTCTCTCCCTCTCTTTCCCAAACATACAATCACTCCCCAAAAGAAAGCACAAAGTATCCACTTAAAAACATTTTCAAAACCAGCATCATGTGGGTGAGCAAGACTTGGGAACATGTCATTTGAGTAAAGGGTAAAAAGACCAAGGTATGAAAGACTCTATAAAAAAAATGCATGATAAAAAAGATAAACAAAATCTATAAAGGAAAAATGTGCTAAAAATGCATGGACTAAAATCAGAGTAAGAAAAGAACCTCCTTCCAAGTGGTTGAGTGCTTCCAAGTTTGTATCCTTTTTATTTCCTGAAACACTAAACAAAAGATAAAACGTAAAACAGAAAAAGAAGATCCTATGTATCAACTTATCAACTCATGACCAATGAATCTAATTAAAATTAAATTCACTAGTTGATTCACTCTAGGTCAGGTTCATGGAATTCCAAACTTCAAATCATGTTATAATTGATCAAGTCACAACAAGCACTAAGAACAAGAACGAATCAGTTAAATTGATACATAGGAACAAAACAGAAAAAAAAAACATGGGTTGTCTCCCATTCAGCCCTAAGTTATAGTCTTAGGTAGACTAAACTTCAAACTCGTAACTCAAACCAAAAATCACAAACAATCCCCGGCAACGGCGCCAAAAACTTGTTGGTAAATCCGCAAGTGTACGGAATCCACCCGGTTTTAAATATCGAACCACAGGGATTGTGAGTGACTAAATTCAGCTTAAGCCTTGAGTATGAAGGTTTGTATTATTGAAATGATGAAACGTCGAAGTAGTAAAAAGGGAAAATAAACATAAACTCAGAAAATAACATGCTTTGGGTTCTTGTTCAACTAGTCAATTCAAGTACATCATTCTAAGCACATGTTCTCATGGATCTCTCCTTGATGATATAGCCTAGTTACTCACTTATTGATTCCTCACATAAGCAATTCTCTCATACTAAAAGCTAAGCCCAATTCCTTGTGTACTTAGTCATTTATATGAGGTTTTAGATCATGTAAATTCAGGCCAACAAACCCCAACCCTTCCTCTATTCCTAGTAGCAAGCAAAGAAGGGGTAATCCCACAACAAGTCCCTAATCTATAACAAACTTCCGTTCTATTATAGAAAAGCATAAAGCTAGCACATGTTCTAACTTGAAACATAAAGCATGGATATGGGATTCAAGGAAAGAAGAAGAACATGTGGGAAAGAACTTAAGATTATAACTTAAAAGGAAAAGTCCTACAAGAAATCCAAAGTAAAAGAAGAGAGATTAGCCAAGCATGCTTGGCTAAGAACCTTGAACACAAGCTTGGAAGCCTTCTCTCACTCTCCTAGATGATTCTCTACCTCTGAATTTTACAAAGTATGAAAAGATTACAAAAGAAAATGACTAAAATCCTATTTATAGGCAAAATTCCCGAGTCTGGGCTGTTCTGGGCGCTCAGGCGCCAATTCAGAGCGCCTGAGCGCCAATTGCATGCCCAAAACATGCTTTCTGGAGCTAATTGGCGCCTAGGCGCCCATTCCCAGCGCCTAGGCGCTTAAGCTCGCCTGAAAAGGACTTTTTGGCTCCTGAAACTCCTCTTTTCAATCCTCTTTAAGTTCTTCATCAATTCCATGCTTCTTGGCCTTCTTTCTCCTTCAGTTTCTGCTCTCCAAACCTAACCAACAAGTCAAGGAAGATTCTAGAAGCTCCAAGAGCTCATTAGCACAAGAGGTCCTTCATAAAACACAACCCATGCAAGTCCTAAACTTTACTTAAAATGCAAGAAAACTACATATAAAACTACTAAATTACCAAAACAAAATAAAGACTAAAGAAAAGAATAAAAATGCATGAGAATGCATGAAACACTACATGAGACACAAGAAAAAGACTCAAAACCAACAAGGAAAAACCATAAAAACATCAAATAAACCCGGGTCATCAATCAGCGCGCCATAGCCTTTCGCCATGTGGGGAGTTGACCTGGTGGGACCCTTTCCGACCGCCAGATCACAGATGGAGTTCATCCTTGTAGCGGTGGATTACTTCACAAAGTGGGTAGAAGCTGAACCCCTTGCGAGCATCACCGTGGGAAAGATCGTAAGTTTCTACTGGAAAAGGATCGTGTGCCGGTTTGGGGTCCCAAGGGCGATCGTCTCGGACAATGGGACGCAGTTTGCAAGCAAACAATCAAGGGAGTTCTGTGAGGAAATGGGCATACAACGAAGATTTTCTTCGATGGAACACCCTCAGACCAATGGCCAAGCAGAGTCAGCAAATAAAGTGATCTTGCGAGGATTAAAGCGTCGAATCTCCGAGGCAAAGGGAGCCTGGCTAGATGAGCTCCCGGTTGTGATTTGGTCCTACAACACGACGCCGCACTCAACCAGAAAGGAAACTCCTTTCAGGATGACCTACGGGGCGAACACCATGCTGCCTGTGGAAAAAGACAACAGCTCTTGGCGGACAGCACCATAGTTGGAGGGCGAGAATTCTTCTAATATGGCTGTGGAGCTGGACTTGCTGTCGGAAACGCGGGATGAGGCTCGTATCAGAGAGGCTGTGATGAAACAGCGAGCTGCAGTGAGGTATGACTCAAAAGTCCGCCCAAGGGCGATGCAGGAGAGAGATTTGGTTCTTAAGTAACGAACTGGGAATGTAGGGAATAAGTTGAGTCTGGCCTGGGAAGGCCCTTACAGAATCTTGAGAGCGTTGGGGAAGGGGGCCTACCACCTCGAGAGTTTGGATGGGAGGCGAGTGCCGCGATCTTGGAACGCATCAAGCCTGAGGTACTACTACAGCTGAAGATTGAGGAAGAGATCGGATTGGGGGCGGGGGCAATCGACTAAACAAGACTCATGAAGACCGCGGGATTAAAAACAAAGACATGTTCTTGTTCTCCATCTCGGGAGTTTGTTTGCTAAAACGCCTAAAAATTGTAAAAAAAAAGACACGTTCTTGTTCTCCATCTCGGGAGTTTGTTGACTATAACGTGTGATTGAAAATACAAAAATTGTATCAAGCGATTTCAATCACACTGAATTGCGGCAAGTGCTAGGTGGGAAAAATTCCCTGAAGGTGGCAATCCCAACACGACCTTGATGTCTGGGGATTGCTCCGGAAAAGCCGACGCTGCTCGCCATCACCCGTTGGCGACGTGTGCATATAAGCTTCTTATCCCAAATAGCCTCCCCGAAATTTGGGCGAGCGAACCTAACTAGGCTAAGTCTCGGGCAACCCACATGGCCATTGGGACCCGAGCTACTGTAAGTCCTCGCCAAGTAAATCTGGCGGGGCCACACCTGATCTTACGGGAAAAGCGTGTGAACAAAGCCTCAGTTCGAAACTGAGCAAAAGTCCTAGTTAAACCCGACACACCATCAATGTCGTCAAACGTAATTCAGACCCAAGGAGACTGAGAGGGAAGCGTGGGAAAATTTTGGAAAAGCAATTAAACAGACATAGGAAATAAAAGTTGAACTAATTAACTTAAAATCTAAACGTGCAATTGAAACAAATACGTTATTACAAAAAAGGAGTATTAATGTTACAATTATTAAGGATAGTTAACATTATGTTTTCTTCTCTTGTTCCACAGCATCCCCGAGATCAACATGGGCAACTTCCGACGGATCTTCTGGACCCTCCAGCCCGATTGGGGTGACCTTTTTAAAGATTCCCAAGGAGCTGAGGTTAACGTACGGGTGGAGGTGTTTGACTTGGTCCTTAGCAATGAGGAAGCCACGAACGCGCTCCTTGGCCGCCGCCTAGGCCGCTTCCCCTCTTATCTTCTCTTCTAGAGCTTTAGCTTGGGCGTCCTTGTCAGCCGCGAGCTGGCACTTAGACGCCAGATCCGCTTGAGCCTCGGCGAGGGCCTTACCCTTGCCCGCCAGTTCATCACGCAAGGTGGCGATCTCCTTATCTTTGGCGGCAAGGGTTTCCACCTGAGAAGCAGCAATGACCTCTTTGGCGTCAAGGTCCCGTTGGAGCTCCTCGACCTGGGTCTCAAGCTTTTCCCCTTTCTTGTTCGCTGTTAACACTGCCAGCCTCGCCTCCTTGAGCTTTTGCTGCATCTTTTTGACCTTGCCCTCCTCTGCTGCTAATTGGTTATACAGTTTAGAGCAAGTATCGTTCGCCTGAAAGTTGTCAGAACGCAGCTTCTCCACCTCCTGGCGGAGCTCGGCGACTCCTGCAAGAGGTCGTGCTCGATGGGCCACTTAGGCGAACAAACACCCGGCACGGAGGAGGTTGGACACGGCTTCCTGCGCAACATCCTGCCGGTCCTGGCTGGAGGCCTCCCTCAGTTTCTCAAGATAAGGGTGAGAAAGGAGGAAGACAAAGGGATCTTGGGAGGAGCCGCTAGAAGGACCCTTCGGGTGGTCAGCAAGAGGATTTTCTCCTTCACCACCAGCCCCGGGAAGGTGTGGGGTTGATGGGTCAAAGGAAGTCGGGTCGGGTGAGAGAGACGGCGGGCGGACGGAGGAAGGTGACTTTTGCCTTCCAATGGGGCCGCGGTGGGAGGAGTGTTTGGAGGCAGAGAGGCGCCCGTCTCACCATGATGAGTGGACACCAGTGGGGGATCCACGGCAGCAGGCTCAAACGCGATTGGTCCTCCATCTGTGCTGGTTGAAGGGATAGTCTGAGGGTTTGGCTCGCCCAAATCTCTTCTCTTGGATGATTCGGCGTGCTCCGGCGAGCATTTTCTCTTTTCCCCGACTTGGGTTGAGGAGAACACCTTGGCATTCCCAGAGGTGAAAGCCTTCAGGAGCTCAGCGGTGGAGAACTTCATATTCCTTGAAAGGCAAAAACAAAAAGGTGTTGTTAGCAGTAGAAAGGTCAAGAGAGTACCTGAAAGAGCATTTAAAAGAGAAACCTAATCGCTGGAGTAGCTTGAAGCCCGCGGGGGCGCCGAGTAATTCAGCACAACTAAGGCGGGGAAGTCGGGTGAGGACCCTGAGGGCGAAATTCTCTCTGGCGGACAAGGGTGCTTTAGAAGGATCGGCTACGAGTTTAGGGCACTTGATCCAGTAAAACGGGAAGAGAGCTTTCCCGTCTCTTTGCGTAAAGGACGAGGGGTAGGCTGGATGAACGATGACCCGGAAGTACCGGCAAGCTAGACGAGGTTCAGGGTCACCCTGGTAAGGGCTGAGTCGTTCCCGGCCAGGGCACCAGTTCGACCCAGCCAGGGGACCCCAGGGATCGGGAATCCACTTCAAAGAAAAAGAAGAAGAGGGCAGTTGAAGGAACTACGCCGACATTGCTGTAGAGAATTTCAAAACACCTCAAGTAAGTCCAGGCGCGGGGATGAAGTTGGCAAGGGGAAACGTTGACATCACTTAGCACTTGTCTAAGGAATGGGGAGAAAGGGAGTTTGATGCCAAGGTCAAGGAACATATATTCATACATAAAAAAGAAATGGGAGTACTTGGGGTTCTTAAGTGCGCGGTGCTGCCACGGGAGATCTTGGCCCTGGCAACCTGTAGTGCAAAGGAGGTTTTCTAACAACGGGGTGCTACAAAAACCCCCAACTCTGCGGGCGAGGTCAGAAACAGAGTCACCAGTGACGAGTTCCGAGGGTTGCTCAAGGATCCCTTGGTCAGGAGCGTTCTGGATTGGGGAAGGGAGAGTGGCGAAGGTTTTCAAGCGGTGGGCTTTGATTTCCTCTACATAAGAAAGGGCTTATGTTGGAGGCATCGCGAAAACAAAAGGAAAGAGTAAAAACAGGGATGAGAATACTAACCAAAGAGAAGTTGTGAAGAAGGAAGCAGGAAAGGTCGGAGTTTGCGGGGTTGTCAAGAGAAACCGGTGTGAGAGCCGGGAGGAGTATGAGGGCAGTTGACAATAAGGGATGAGGTAATAAAGAAAGAAGAAAGGAGATGATTCACAGTTAAGTAAGGAGTCGTAACCTATGATGACAAGATGAAATGATTATTGGGGGAAAGGACGCGTATTTCGGGAAGCGGGAGTGGCGCATTAAATAAAAATCATGACGGTTGATTGGATTAAATTCAAATTGGCATGCGTTATTGCGGTTCGAGGGGACGTTTCGAGGACAACGGTTGGGATTCTGCAGATTCGCTGGCCTTTGCACTTCTTCAGTACATTACAAGTGGCCTACACGCGTCATGCAACCATGATTCACAGCGATCACAACTGGAATAGGGCGAGAGAACCAAGCACCGTCGCCACAAGCCTACCTGTGTACTTGTGGACTCGGAGGGGCTCGTGAAGGGAATCAGAAATTAGCTTTAGCTTTACTTACTATGCTATGTTGACAATCATTCTTGATCACTAAGCTTTGACATTAGTTAGTTTTTCTCATATTGGACGCCTCAATTATTAAGACACTTAGCCCTCATGCTTCGAGCTCGGTGTCTTGTGGACTTGTGGACTGGGTGAGACCAAGGAGCCCTCGCCCAGGGGCGCTTGTCCAAGGGCAGTGAGTGAGCCAGGGAGTTTGGGCCTCCCCTAAGAGGCCCAACTGGCCCACTAAGAGCGGTTAGGGGCGTTAGGCCCAACCCCAAGCCTATAAATAGGGGCGGTTACCAATTGTAAAGGACGCTGAGCTCATTTGAGAAATAACAAGCTTGAAATTCAGTTATATTCTCTCTCTAAGCGGTTACATTCTTTCTCTCTAAGATTCTCACATCGCAATCCTCTCACTCTAGGTACTATACCTCATATCTATGTTCTTAGGATAGAACACCCACCAATTTCTTTTCTCTATCCATCTCACTCACTCGCTCGTACATTATCGATTCTCACTAATAAGTACGATGAGCACCCAAACCCTCCAATCTTTTGTATGCATGCACATTGCCCTTGACTTTCTTAAGTTCTTGTATGTCGGTTTGTATATTTCCATCTTGAATATTCAAATCACAAGTTATCATGAAAATATAGTATTTCATTAAGAGTATCTAATTTTTTAGCATATTTATATCTATTTTACTAAAATTTTATAATAACTTTACCAAATCAATATCAATATCAATATATATTAGAAAAGAACAACTTCTAGCATGACGTGTCAGCACCAGATTAATTTTTAGTGACGTGTCATTCTCACGTTAATTCTAATAAAAAAAAATCCACGTGTCATTCTCAGGTATTTTTAGAGTATTAATTAATTTTTATGGTATTTTTATTGAATTTTTGGATTTTTAATTAATTCAGGATTTTATGAGTTTTTATTGTGATTTGCTAGATTTTGGTAGTTTTTATCTATATTTATTTAGTACCTTTAGGATTCCATATTGTTCTGTTATCATAGCATTAGGGTTTTTAGTTTCATTCTTTATTTGTTCTGTTTTTACTCTTTCCACCGCTCTTTCTCTTCTTGATTTGGGTTCGTATTTACTGCAACCGCAATTGCAATTTAAAACCATGCTACATCATGTAGTCTCACTGCCAATTTAATTTATTTATTACTACAGGCTTGCGCTTTCATGGATTCATATGAGAAGTTCAAGAAAGCAGGAGCTGAAGTTGATGGTGATGATTCTTCATCTCACAAGGTAAAAATCAAAAGTTACAGTTTCCACTGTTATTTTTTGTTATTATTATTTGCATTTGATCATGTTATTTTACTCTGAATGCATGGAATGCAAGCATTTGCACACAAGTACAGACTTCCATTTACATTGTTGAGTGATGAGGGTAACAAGGTGAGGAAACAGTGGGGAGTTCAGATCCTTTGAGGATTCCGATTCTTTTGTTCTCTATATTGCTTGACCTGATTCAGCGGTGGACAAGTATGTAAGCATAAATTATATCTTCTATAATTACTTAGTTGATTTTGCATCCTTCTGTCGCATAGAGGTGATAACATACTCCAATAGGGAGCAAACATCTATAACCTCTCTGGATGTAATAATGCCTTCAATTGTCTCTAATAGATTCAGATTTCAGTATTTTTTTGCATATAGTAAAGTGTAGTTTCAATTGATAAAGTTACCTCCATTATATTTTTATATGGTTTTTGAAAATATTTCAAAAACAGGGCTCAGCAATTTCTATGATTTATTTAAACAACATTGATATAACCTTGAAGGAGTCATGACTACATTTCTTAAACATGGCTCTGAGTGACTAAACGGCATTTAGCCCTCAGTTCTCATAGTATACTCATCCCCCAAATTGACCCTTATGTTTAAGGGGACCAAAAAAATACCTTTTAAATTCCACGTGTCATTTTCAGGTTAATTCTCATAAAAAATACATTTTTAAATTTTAGATTTGAAAAGGATTTAGGTTGTTTATTTCTTGATTTTATCTTAATTTATTTTTTATTTATTTTTAGAGTATTAATTAATTTTTATTGTATTTTTATTAAATTTTTGGATTTTTAATTAATACATGAAATTTTTATCTATATTTATTTTGTACCTTTTTAAATTTTAGATTTGAATAGGATTTATGTGTTTATTTCATGATTTTATCATAATTTATCTTATTATCTATTTTTAGAGTATTAATTACTTTTTATGGTATTTTTATTTAATTTTCGGATTTTTAATTAATTCACGATTTTATGAGTTTTTATTGTGATTTGCTAGATTTTTGTAGTTTTTCTCTAAATCTTTATTTATTACCTTTTTAGATTTTAGATTTGATTAGGATTTAGATTTTTTATTTCTTGATTTTATCTTATTATTTATTTAATTTTAATTTCAGGAAATATTTTATTTTATTTTAAAGTTATTTTTAGAGTATAAATTAATTAGGATTTAGGTTGTTTATTTTTATCTGAAATTAATTAATACTCTAAAAAACATTCCACGTGTCATTGTCAGGTTAATTCTCATAAAAAAAATTCACGTGTCATTCCATTTGATAGATTCTCTTATGTTGTGTTATTTTATTTTGAAACCGAATTTTAAAAGATTTGCCCTAATTATCTAAGATTTACCTAGATTACTCCTAACTAAATTTATTTCCAAAACAAATCTTGAAATCGTTTTTATTATCTCTTTAAATTAGGAAAAAGATCAAGCCTAATTTACTGCATATTTACAGGAATCCCGTGATTTTTCCTTTTATTCTTTCTCATGATCTACAATATAAAAAAATATGTAATGCTGAGATTATAATCCATTAAAATTTAAAAGATTTTTCCTAATTGTCTAAGATACAACATCAGTCATCTCCCCCTCTATATATTAATATATATTAGAAAAGAATTAGATAACTTATATTTTGTTGACACGTGTTTCCTAATTCCAAAACAGATCTTGAAACCGAATTTTAAAATATTTACCCTAATTATCTAAGATTTAAACAAGCACACATAATCACATTCATGATTAATTGATATATAAAATACAATAGACATATTCCCCGTGCATTGCACGGGAAAAAACACACTAGTAATTGATAATTCTTAATGTTTTTATTTGAAAGATGAAAGAAGATATATTAATAATGGGCCTGGCCCAAGCTGATACAAGCAAGAAACAAAAGATGGGAAACTAAAAACAAGGAAGAGAAGCAACTAAAAGAAAACAGAAAAAGGAACAACGGAACGAAATAAAGAAACTAGAGATGAGTTCAAAACAGAAAGTAAACAGCAACTAACACAACACGCATCATTCAACAAGCCCCTTCATCTCTCAGTCTCGATGCCAACATAGAAAGTTACTGGGGCAGGTTCTCAGTGCACCACCAAAGGTTGTTAATTCTGTTGCAACCCGCTTTGGCCAAAGTGTCTGCTTCAGTGTTTGATTCCTTGAATATATGAGCCACGTTGATACAATTAACCTCCTGGATTAATTGATCTATGTGATTCAATTCATTGAGCAGGTTCCATGGCCGATTGCTCTATAAATTAATCCACCCCACTGAAAAAGCAGAATCACTTTCCAAAACAATGTTTCTCAACAAGAAATGTTGGCAGAAAATCAAAGCCCTTAAGATGGCTTTAATTTCTGCCTTAAATGCCCAGCAATTACCAATGTTCATGGAAAAGAACCCCAGAATATGATTCCTTGAGTCACGAACAATACCTCCAATTCCGCTTGGCCCTGGATTTCCTTGAGATGCTCCATCTACATTGAATTTTAAGACGCCTATTGAAGGAGGAAACCAGGAAGATATTCTTATACGCGGATTGTCTCTTGTAATTTTGATACTGCAGAAATTTCTGGAGAATTGTTCCATGTTGTAGGGGCAGCCTTTCCATACTCCTTTCACCCACCAAATTATTCTGAGAATGTGAAGATCCCAGACTTTATGAGCCCTGAACACCACAGTGTTGCGAGCCAACCAAATGGACCAGATAAGTGAGTATGGAATTAATTTCCACAGGGTACTATATGTTTGGACTACCAGTTGATCCCATTCCATTAGCACTGATTCCACAGATGCTGGGATCACCCACGCTATACCCTCTCTGTTGATGATCGCCATCCACAGACTCCAAGAAGATATACAATGCATAAACAGATGAGCCGAGGATTCCAAATCCCTCCCCGTACATATAACACATACCCCGTTGTAATCGAGCAATAATTCTTAATGTTTAATATAACCAAAATGCATAAAATAAACTAAAAATATTGTTAACCTTAACTTGTTTGATAAAATATATCAATATGATTACATTTGATTTCATTATACTTCTAATTAGTAAATTATATTTCTAAAAATATTATTTATATATTAAAAAATTAATAATTTCTTCATAATTTTTGTCTTCAAAAAGCAATTTATCTATTATGAATTTTTAGTAATAAAAATTAAATAAACTCGTGCGCTACGCGTGCATAATGTCTAAGTATATATTTGTAAATATGTCTTTAAAATTATTATTGATTATAACGCTAGTTTATATTATTAAATATATTAATTTTTATATATAACTGAAATGTGAAACTTATATACAGAGAGGTGTTCTTATTGTCGCTTTTTCATTGAAAAATTGTTTTTCTTTCAAAAAACAAATACACACATACATATATACAAATCATACATGCATGATGCAAGGACAACTTTTAATTTCTTGTAAAAATGTCTATGAGTAAGCGTTGTGTATTCTTTCTTCAAAAGAGCTTGGATATCCTCTAAAAAATTGTTCTTTATTTGTATTTCCTACGAAATCTTGGAATGTATTTTTGATTCATTTTTATTATTGATCTCATATCCTGAATTTCTTCGTAAGCATTTATCTTAAACTTGAATATTTAAGATACTATTTAATAATATAACTATTTTCAAAGTATTACTATTCAATATCATATATTGTGCTTTCCCTATTTTCAAGTACTTTTCTCAAGTTATTGTTATTGTTTTAATTATGCAATTTTATTGTTTAATATTCCATTGTATATAAGCACTTTTTTCACCAACAAAATATATAAGCATGTTAACATTTACAATGATGAAAACTGATTAAAGAAATTTTAGAGTAACCAAATGTGATAAAGTCCACGTGGACCCGAAATATAAACACATAAATAATTTATTTTCATTTAAAATGAAAAAGATATTGTCAATGACCAAAAGTCATAAAAATCTAGAGACCTATTTGGATTTAACCAATATGTGAAGAATCTAGAAATACTTAACTCTTAAATATATTTATATTATGACGCTATGTTGGTGGGTGTCTTTTCTCCTGCGTTGTGTGCTCGTGCAAGGAGATCATGGCTAACAGGTAAAAAAGTTTAGGTGTTGTTATTGATGGTCCATACATTTTAGTCATTGAAAACATTGCAAAATAATTTTTATAGCGTCGTTTTGCAATGAATAATTAGCGAACATGTTTTGTTCATCTTCTGTTGGCGTTTGGTGCTCTTTTGTCTGGGATATTTTTTCTCTTATCTCTTGGTAGTTATTATAAAGTTTTGAACCTTGTGTTTTGGGTGTAGTTTTATGGGATTTTGTTGGTTTGTTTTCGTGTTTTTCTTCTTTATGGCTGGGGTTTTGTCTTATGTTATTCCCTTTACTTGAGGAGCTTGTACTCAAGTTTATCTTTATAGATAAATCTCTTTTTATTGTCAACAAATATATATATATATATATATAAATACCTTTTTCTCAATTTTTTTGAAAACAAAATATAATAGCATAGAAAGATAAAGGCTTGGGAACAAGACCCTCCTAACTGGGTAAAACAAAGTTCAACAATACAAAGCCGCAAAAGAAATAGCAAAAACAAGCAAAGAGCAACCAAAAGCATAATTATTAATGATTAGTATGTAGAGTAAAAGTATAATTAAATATATTTAAAATATAATCTCAATAATGATAATGCTATTAAGTTTTCTTGGAGGTAATATTATTGTTATTATTATATATGTATAAATATTGTAATTAATATTTTTTTTTTCTGAAAACAGAAAACAAAATTAATCGGAGACAAAGTATGGGGACACTCTCCTCAATTAGGGAAAAAAATCAACTCCAAAACCATCCTTAAGGCCAAAACATAGAGGATGTGCCTTATTAAAACCTTACTAGGAAAAACCCTAGCGAAGAAAAAAAAAGTACACAAAACTCTAGAATGCCCAAGGTTAATATTTTTACTATTCTCAAGTATTACTATTCAATATTATATATTGTGATTTTACTATTATCAACATATTTTACTCAGGTTATTTTGTTTTTCATTATGTAATTTTATTATTTAATATTTAATTCTATATAATTACTGTAATTATTTTTGTTACGATAAGTACTATCTTTGCATAAAACCATCAATATTTTCTCAAGGTAGTTTTACTAAAATAATATATACGATCCATTTAATGATGGTGTTAAGTATATAAATTATATAGTTCGTTGATCGGTTAGTTTCACAGTTATTGGTTGTGTGAGCGCCTTGGTAAACACACAAAAAACATAAATAATTATTACTAGACAATAAAAGTAACAAATCATGTACATAGATTATCATAAAACAAAAAGAGTTTTCATATCTCAAACTAGAAGAATATATACACGTGTGTGTATAATTTTGAGATAATAATGCATCTTCAAGAATATATAAGAAGAAAACTTAATTAGTAAAGTATGTTGCAATACTCATTACCAAATTAATATTAGCTGAAACAATGGCAATTTGTGAGGCTTTATCTCTATGTCAACAATATGGTATCCAGAAAATTATAGTTGAATGCGATTCATCTTTAGCCGTCGGATGGGTGAACAATAGACGAAATAGACCATGGAAACTTTCTGGTGTACTTAATCAGATTGATGTTCTTATCCCGCAAGTCAATTGCTTATAAGTTCGACACATTTTTCGCGAAGCTAACACTGAGGCGGATGCTTTAGCAAAGCGTGGGGCTACTAAATCAAAACCTCTGTTTTATTGGAATAGTTCCATAGAAGCTTAAGCACGGTGGAGGCAGCATCAGGTGACTCACGAGATTGACATTGTGAAATTTGAGTCTGTTCCTAGTGGATCCTAACGCTATTATATTGTGTTCTTTGTTTCTGTAAACATGGCAGTGTGCTGCATCTTGAAGAGGTATTGCATATTAGTTGTGGGTTTTGGCTTTTGGATAAGTACTCTTTTTCCTCTCCTTGGGTTTTTCCCAATGGGTTTTAACGAGGCTTGTCCTTGAGTCTTTTTGAATGTCACATTCTTAGACCCTCTTCAGTTGAGTCATGCTCACCTACTATGAGAGGGTTGTTCTCAAAGATCTTATATTTTATTTATTAATAACAGTAGCTTTGTTCTCAAAAAAAAATATTAGACTACTCAAAGTGCTTTGAACATCACATTTTGGATCAAGTTATGTTTAACTTTTTTTGATAAAACAATATCTATGTTCAAAACTAGATTTAGTTAAAATTTATTCTTACTAATGACGAATATCCATAAAATTTAACATGTTTTTTAGAATAGTCTCTTATTAAGCTAAAAATTGTCTAATTTCATTATTATATCTCTTAAATACAGAATTATATATTTGATGAAATTTTTTTAGGAGGACTTTGGGTTAACTAAAACTAAATGTATCAATATGTATTATTACAAAGATTAAAAATCTCTTTTAAATATATATTTCATAGTATTGTAATCAATATTTGATTCAAAGTGTTTGGAAATAACATTGTAGCCAAGTATTTTGATTAGGATTATATAATAGCTCTCTCACACCATTTGTCATTTAGATGGTTGTGCTTCATTTTCTTGTTAATGACTGAAATGATAATTTTGAAACTTATTATAAAGAGAACATATAAATTTTTTTTGTTTAAGGATATTCATTGCCCTCACTTAAGGAATGAGCCATTAGGGGTGAGCTTGAGGAACTGTCACTCTCAACATTGAAGTCAATGGTTGTAGCAATCCTAGCATTTCTACCACTGTTGGAGCTCTCCCCATCAGACCATCTTGCATTCTTCACCTTCTTTGCATTCTTATTCTGAAAGATGCGATACACAACCCAATTTGCCATCTGCATTTTGAGTTATAAATTTAGTGATCAAATACTAATGATGAACAAGACAAAATGAAACAAATTTCATAATGACCTTAACTATGAACTAACCATTCTCGTGAGAATTCAAAATAATTACTCTCTCAATTTTGATGATAATAAAAAAGGTCCTACTCAAAATTTAGGTAAGGCCTAACTCCACCCGAAAATATAATTTAGATGTGACGATTGTTCTACCTTTTCTAAGGACTTATTTTATTGTATCTATAACTAAAGTGGAACCTAACAATATGTAATTCACTATTCTATTATTTACCTTAGATGGGTTAGCTATTAATGTAAGGCGGAACTCGTGCATCACCCATTTGGTCCTCCTTGTACATGCTCCCTGCACTTCCCAAAAATTTAGGGTGTTCCTCTTCCCAATCACCTTATTGTTTCGAGGAATATGAACATCTTTGCTTTTCTCTATAACTCTCCACTCGCCACTTCCAGCAACTCTAATGTCCAAGTTTTCAAGGTCACGACCCATGGTGTTGTAGAAGAAGCACTTTCGCTCATTGAAAATCTTTCCATCTGCAAATGCAAAATGAATTCAAAACATCGTCTTGGTTCAATTCTCACTTGGAAACAACATATAAATGTTCATGAGGCATGAACAATTTTTATCTTTTTGTTAGAGGACCTCATTCTCTGGGTTAGCACAATGGCATAAAAGATTAAATGGCTCATACTACTGTGAAAAATATGGATCATACTTCAAATTTAGTGAGGCACACATGTTTTAAACAAAAAAAAGTTAGTGTTAAAGTAAGTTTTGCTAGAAGCATTGGCTCATGGAACAATGAAAAAGAGTTTTTTTTTTATCTAAAAAAATGTTTCACCAAACCTCCTCCTGGAAGACCCCAAGGCTCACATTGAAACACATCAAAGACTGGGATGATTTGAAAAGGAAGAGGTTGAGCAAAGGCCTTCTTCTTCAAGTAGAAATACACAAGAACCTCATCCGTAGGATCAAACTTGTACCCAGGTAGCAACCTAACACTCCCGTCCTTGTCCTCATAAGTCATGATCAGGTCCTCCATCTCAAAAGGGTTTGTCTGAACTCTTTGGGTGGACCACTGTTGTAAATTCATGTGGTTATGACATCAATTTATAGCTATAAGACATGAATTGTAATCCATCTTTGTGGGTTTGCGAGAGTGTTAAGATGCAGAGAGAGAGAGGGATAGTGAGAGTGAGGGACATGAGGTAGAGAGAGAAAGGATGAAGCGAGGAAAAAAGGAAGAATAATCATAACTCTTATATGAGTAGGAAATCAATTTTTTTTCTTTTTTTACTAATTTTCTATTGCAACTCTGTTTCCAAGTGTGGAGAATACCAAATATCTTTCTAAAAGTGCAGCTCACAAAGATTGAAATTTTGACCAAAGTATTCAAACAATTACTTTTAACATTGCGACCGACACATAATTCATGAAAAAGATCCTACGAAAATATTAATGTCATAGTTTATGACGATTCATGATATCATGCTAATTAATGTCATTAAAATTTTACGATCTAAATTACGAGTGCTATATGGCAAACAATAACAAAACATAAATAAAAAATAACTTTAGGAAAATAACTGAAAATAGTCAAAAGATAGTATATATAATAATGAATAGTAATACTTGAAAACATAGTCAAAATTTTTACTATTGATTACAAAACTTCTATCTATAATAATATATTAATAATATTATTTTCATTGAGATTAAATTTAAATATATTTAATTATAATTTTTATTCTATTTCTTAATTATCAATTGAGGAAATATATTTAATGATATTTTAAATATGTTATATCCTCTTAATTATTTATTATAACTTGCAAATAAATGATGACGCTATAATATATTTTAAATAAAATATTAGTTACAAAAATATTACCTAATAGTATAAAGTAACAAATAACTCAAAATATCAATATAATAATTATAGTTTTGAAACAATTAGTCAATGAAATATTTAATCTATATTTAATTTTTATAATCATCCATGTATTTTTGGGGAATATCTATCTATGTAAAATAGTTGTCTTAGTTTTTTTGTTACGGAGGAAAGATAAAATAGTTGTCTTATAAATCTAAATTTATTTAATATAAATTTTTTATATATTTAAATCATTCCTTAACTTCTTTAGATAATATTAAAAAATTTGGGAGCTTTAATTACGTATTTAATTATTTCAATTTTTACCTATTTAATTAAAATGAATTACTTAAACTGAATTAAGCATTTAATATTATTTATATTTTTAATTATTTAAATAAAATATCGAATTTCTTATATATAATGAAATTATAAATAATAAAATTGCATAATTAAAGGAATAAAAATAACTTAATTTCAAAAAAAATTAAATTAAGAAAATTATTTAAAATTGTAGTAATACTTGGAAATAGTCAAACGATTAACTATTAAATTTATAATTTCTATATATGATAGTAAATTAATAATACTATGATTATTGAAATTAAATTTTAAACATATAATGGAAATTTAATTCAATTTATTAGTTATTAATTTAGGAAATATTTTTTAAATATATTTAATTAAATTTTTAATATTTTATGTCCTCATAATTATTTATTATACCAGCTTTCCGATTTATCAAAAAAATTTATAATGACGCTATAATTTTTTTAAAGTATTATATACATAAATCTTACATGATAATATAAAATTATAAAATTGGTCAGAAATTTAAAATGTTAATTATCTTTTGAATAACTAATTAATGAAAATATATTAATCATATATCATTTTTTTTCCTTTGTAATGTTGGTTGGATTGACATTTTTTGGACATATGGTTGGTTTTTTCAAATTTTATTATGGTGACCTTCATTTGGTTGATCAAATGCTGATGCATTGTGGAGGAAAATAGGGGTGGCTATTATTTCTTGGTGTAGTATGATTGGTCATACGGGGTCGAGTTGTTGCTGCATTGTTAAAGCTGTTTTATTTGAATTCATTCTGGTTTTTTGAGGTGGGTTTGAAAGGCTCTCTAGCATTTAGTGTACTATTTTTCTTTTACTAGATTTTTATTCCAATGATTTTTTCTGTAGAAGGTTTTAACGAGGCATAAGCGCAAGGTGTATTTCTTACTTTCTTTAAAGGTGGGTGTGCTGTGTTGGATGTTTGGGGTTTTGATGGTTTGACTTATTTATGAGAAGGTTGTTCTCATAATCTTTTTCTATTCAATAATATGATTTTTGTTGTTTAAAAAAAATTTGTGATTGAGAAAAAAGAACAACAAAACTACAATGTCAAAGAAAAAGGAACAACACTAAATTAGTAAAATTGAGTTATTACAATATCGATAATTTTTAAATATTTGTAGGTATAAAAAGTATTTGAACGTAATTTCAAATATTTCACACCAAATTTTAGACTAAATTTTTTATTTTACATGTATGATAATAGATTAATATCAGTAAATGTATTTAATATTTAAATCATTTAAAACAATCCTTAAACTTTTCAAAAACTATATAATAGTTTTTGTGTATTTAATTTATTTCACAAATTTCGAGCCAAGTATGACTACTATGGGCAACAAAGTTCTCCCTACCAACTACCAAGTATTTAACTTGGTTGCATTGACAGGAACTCGAATCCAAGATATTTGCTTAAGTTAGAATAATCTTGTACCAATTAATCTACGTGCTTAAAAAACACTATTTACAACATTAAAAAATTATTCAATTATATAGGTTTTTACTACATGTGTCTATTGGATGTTTGTACTATGCATATGTCTATAAATCATTTTCCAAAATGAAAAGCATTGGGCCAAGACTAGTGCGAAGTGTCATGTAAGAGCGTGAGAATTGTGTGCACTCTAGCCAAAGGACGCAACATAACGAAACACACTTGACAAATGACACCACACAACCCGCCTAAAAGAGTTTCCTATTTATTTTGTTTCACTCACTCGCTTGAGGATTTGATCCTCTCATATGACATGATATTATCAAGTAAAACATTGTATTTTCTCCCTTAGGGATGGAAGGTTGTCGACACGGGCCTATATGGCCTAGTCTACATCATGCCTAGGCCAGACAAAATTAGTAAATGCACAAGGCCAAACTTTTTTAAAAGTCTATTTAATTAAAAATATCAGGCTTAGACCATTCAGAAAGCCTTGTAAGTCTAACATGCTTGCTATTTAATTAATATAAATTTTGATTTATTACTTTACAATAGATTTTTATTATAATATCTTAAAATTTTATACTTATTTATATGCTTAAGCATGTTACCATGTAATGACTTAACGATATAAACCTTTTCAAAAATGGATTGATGGCCTATTTATTTTGACTTAGATGATATAATGATCTTAATACATTTTAGCTTGTCTGCCTATAAGTTTAATGACATGTTTACAAATAAATTTTCTACTCGAATGTCTAATTGTAAAATAGGCATTTAAATAGGTTATCAAGTCAGACTTCAAAATAGATCAGGCTCAAGCCTAAATGAAAGCCAAAGACAAGTAACAAGTCATACTCAAACCTTGAATTTTCTATGTAAGTAAAGCCTATTTAAGAAAAACTCAGCCTATCCTAGTCTATTTCCACCATTAATTTCTGTTTATAAATATTTAATGGGTCTCGCATCTATATCTATCTATTTATCTATATCGATATCTATCTATATCTATATCTATACATATCTAATTATATCTATCTATCTATATCTATATCTATATCTATATCTATATCTATCTATATCTATTCTATTTTATATATATAATAAAGAAAAAGTTTTGGTAGCCTTAATGGCAATTTAGTAATTCATTACACATAAGTGCTAATTTAAGCATGGGTAATTAAGTAAATTTAATATAATTAATCAGGATCAAAATCTTGGTTGTTGGATGCTTTCGATCTTGGCCTTTTATATTCTTATGCGACGCTTAAGTGTTCATTGTTTGGAGTTTCATGTTGTTTGATTGTGCGTTAAGTTTTGGCCTTCTGCATTCAATGAAATAGGTGTTTTCATCTTGGAGGAGAGGCAACCATTGTTTATATAAATCGCTCTCACACAAACACACTTTGTTATTTTTATGGTGAATCAAGGGAACAGTTTTTCCATTTCTATGGTTTCTGAATTCGCCTAAGTAAAGCAAAAAAAAAACGGAACCAAATGAGCAAAACACATACACCATCTTCAGCAGGCACTGCCTTTCGACCACCTCCAGACCTAGCATACTTCAAGAATAACCCATAACACTAGCATGAAGCAAAAAAAGCGCTGAGGCCGGTAGGCAACCGTAGCCTTAGCGATCTCGCCAACGCCAATGAAAGATAAGGAAGGGAAGCTTAGCTGCCCACGAGCCTAGTAAGCAGAGCTGTCAAAACAGGCCAGTCCGGCCCATATGGGCTGACCCGTAACGGGTTGGGTTGGCCACGGGTTGGGTTATATCAACCCGGATTTAAATGAGCCAGAAAATTATGGACCCAACCCGACTCGATATGAACCCGCGGGTTGACGGGCTGGCTCGCGAGTTGGATGAAATTAATAAATAAAATGCAAAAATTGGATTAAAAAATCTTGAAAATGTTTAAAAAAAAATTATTATAAAAAGTTACTTATAAAAGTTCATCAATCTAAAGAGAACGAGAGGAGAACTGTATTGGAAAACTTATCTGAGATGTTGATCAATTTGGGTCTTGCTGTGTGCGTGGGAGGTGATCTAAACGGTACTTTGAACCAAGGGGAAAGAAGAGGGGGGATAGATGAAATTGATAGACATCTCTGCAGCTTTGTTGAAGGACTGAATTTAATTGACCTTCTGTTGGACAATGGAGATTTCACTTGGTTCAGTGCGCGCAATGGGGGAGTTTGGAGTAGATTAGATCGTTGGCTCTTAAGCGAAGATTTGCTACAAGTCATTGAAGGAGTAAATCAATCCAATGCCAATTGGAATCTGTCAGATCATCGAGCTGTACTGCTATCAATGGGGGATGTGGATTTCGGGCCTAAACCATTTCGATTTTACAACAGTTGGATGATGGATGCAGATTTTAAAAAGCTGATGGAAACATGGTGGAATTCCTCAACGGTGGCCGGATGGTCAGGCGCAGCCTTGCAATATAAATTGAAGGCTCTGAAGCAAAAAATAAGAAACTGGAAGGGAAGTCAGGCACAGGCAGCGGGTGACAAAATTATCAGTCTTGAGAAAGAGTTACAGGAAGTGATGGAGCAAATAGAGAATGATGGTGCTTCAACCTCGCTTCGTGAAAAAAAGAAGGGAAACGTTGGGAAATTTGTGGCAGGCTTATAGGGAAGAGGAAATCAGATGGATCCAAAAAGCACGAATCAGGTGGATAAGAGAAGGAGATAGGAATTCTGCATTTTTTCACAGGATTCACAAAGTGAGGAAGACAAAACAAAATATTTCCAAGCTGTCAATGGGAGATCATGTAATTGAGGATGCAAGAGAAATTAAAACTGCAGTGTTTAACCATTTCAAGTCATTTTTTACAAGAAGAGCAAAAACAAGGCCTACATTGTCATGTCCTCTGTTACCTAAATTAAATGAAAGAGAGAGAAGGGAGCTAGAGGAAGAAATTTCTATGGAAGAAATTTGGGCAGTAATCAGGGATACCGATGGAAGTAAAGCCCCTGGGCCTGACGGCTTTAACTTCCAATTCTTCAAGGAATTCTGGTCTCTCATAAAAAATGATGTAAGTGCTCTCTTTGCTGATTTTCATAAATCTGGAAAAGTGGCGCGAGGGATAAATGCAGCATTCATAACACTGATACCAAAACAGGGTGAAGGTAATAACTTATCTGATTTTCGCCCCATCAGTTTAATTGGAAGCACATACAAGCTTATAGCAAAAGTTCTGGCAGCTAGATTACAAAAAGTCATGCCGAAGCTGATCTCATGGAATCAATTCGCGTTTGTGCCCGGAAGACAAATTGTGGATTGTATTGCAATTGCCAATGAAATTACTGATTGGCTAACAAAAAGAAGGGAGGGAGGAGTGATATTAAAGATCGATTTTTCTAAAGCGTACGATCAAGTTGATTGGGAGTTTCTGATTGATATCCTCCATGAGATGCAGTTTGGGCTCAAATGGATCACATGGATGAAAAACTGCATTTCAACGGCATCACTCGCAGTGCTTGTTAATGGTTCGCCAACATACTTCTTCGCCATAGAAAAAGGCCTAAGACAAGGAGACCCATTGTCTCCTTTGCTATTCAATTTGTGTGCAAACGGGCTCTCATGTTTGCTTAATCAATTCCTGAACGGAGAAAATTTTAGTGGCATAAGAATAAGTCAGAACTTTGCCTTGAACCATCTGCAATTTGCAGATGATACCATTCTTTTCTGTGAAAATAATGAACAGCAGTTGGAGAATTTATGCAACCTATTGGTATCATTTTTGTTCGCATCCGGTCTGAAGGTGAACTATGCCAAATCCATGTTGATAGGTTGTAACATACCAGATGAGGAAGTAAGAAGACTGGCGGATCAATTTGGATGGAGTGTTGGAACATTACCGATTAATTATTTGGGGGCTCCTCTCGGCGGCAATCCAAGGAAAGTGAACTTTTGGAGACCCACAGTTGATAAACTCAGATCGAGATCGAGGAATTGGAACTCTAAATTTATCTCTCTTAGCGGGAGATTGGTAATTCTAAAATCAATTATATGCTCCATACCAATATTTCATATGGCTGTGTTCAAAGCCCCTAAAGGGGTGATCATGGAAATAGAAAAGCTCTTGCGTGCTTTCCTTTGGGGAAGGGAGAGCGGGAGGAGCAAGATCAGTTGGATCGGTTGGGACCAAGTATGCAAAAATAAGGAAGCCGGTGGACTCGGGCTGGGTTTTATGGAATGGAGAAATAAAGCACTACTGTTAAAATGGGCTTGGAAATTCGGTACGGAAATTCAGAGTCTTTGGCGAAGGGTTATCATTGAAAAATACAAGCTAGGAGATGAAAGCCTATTTCTTCATAAAGCTCATACACCGGTTGGAGGATGGTCAAAGGTTATGGGAGATATTCTGAAAGTGTTAAATGATGATGATTTAATCTCTATGAGTTTCAGGAATAGTTTACTGGTGATTATTGGGGATGGAAAACTCACAAGTTTTTGGAATGATCCCTGGGTCACAAATGTGGCACTGAGTATTGCTTTTCCTAGGATGTATGCTATCTGTGAAAACAAGGAAGCATCAGTAAAGGATTTCGGCGTATATTATGATGGTAGATGGCACTGGAACATCCCCTTCAGAAGGCGGTTTTTCGATTGGGAAGTGGCAATCTTTGAGAATTTCAGAAGATCAATAAACGAAATTACACCAGCAGTAGATGGCCATGACTCCATTGTGTGGTGTTTAAATCAGAGTGGGTTTTTTAATGTGAAGGATGCATGCAGATGGGTGGAAGACCAAGTATTTCAGAAAGATTGGCAAGTCCCGAACCCAATTAACAAATTGATTCCCCCGAAGGTAGGACTATTTGTGTGGCAGGCCCAAAGAAACAAAGTAGCCACCAAGGCGAACCTAATTGCACGAGGAATGAATTTGGATCGGCAGGACCTATGTGTGATTTGCAATCAGGTACATGAAACAACTGAGCATCTTTTTATGCAATGTAGTTCTGTATGGCAGTTGTGGGCTTCTATTGTCCTGCGAGAAGGATTCTCGTGGGTGATTCCCAAGTCGTTGAATTCACTGCTAGTGGAGTGGGAGTTTCTCACAAAAATTTCTGATAGCGTTCTATGGAGTCTCATTCCATATTCGATGATCTGGTCTGTATGGTTAGAGCGAAATGCAGCATGTTTCAACAATAAAGTTGCGAATCTTGATCAGATATGGGAGATGCATGTGATGCGCATTGGCTGGTGGATCAAATCCTTGAGCACAAGATGTCCTTACAACTTGGACCAATTTTCAAGGGACTTTCAAAACATCAGGTTGGAACCGCAAGTAAAAAAGAAACGAAATACTTCATGGATGCCGCCAGCATTGGGAGTGTGGAAGGTAAATGTTGATGGTGCCTCAAGGGGAAGTCCTGGGCCAAGTGGGATAGGTGGGATCTTGAAAAATGCAAGAAATGAAGTGAAAGGATTTTTCTCTAAGAATGTGGGGAGGTGCTTTGCTTTTGAAGCAGAAACGATGGCTATTCATGAGGCATTATCTCTGTGTCACCAACAATCGATTTATAATATTATATTAGAATGTGATTCTTCTATTGTTGTTGGGTGGGTGAACACCAAAAAGAACAGGCCATGGAAAATTATAAGCATCCTGAACAAGATTGATGAGCTCATACCAGTGGTCAATTGCTTGGAGGTTCGACATATTTATCGTGAGGCTAATACTGAAGCGGATGCTTTAGCGAAGCGTGGAGCAGCGTATGAAAGACCTCTTTTCTATCTGAACACAACCATTGATGCTTAAATTTTTCTCTTATGTTGCACTGTGGTTGTATTCTAGTTGCATATTGCTTAAACAGGGGACTTTGCTTCTTGTGTGGGTATAGGCTTGTGGTTAGGTACTCTTTTTCCTCTCCTTGGGTTTTTCCCACTGGGTTTTTCCAAGGGAGGTTTTAACGAGGCCTAACCATAAGATAATGTTATCACCCCATTTTTAGTCCCCGTTTATTTATTAGTTCGTTATATCCTACTATAAGAGGGTTGTTCTCATAGAGCCTTTTTTTTTCAGTTCTAATAAAAGCACTAACACCTTTGCTCTCAAAAAAAAAAGTTCATCAATCTAAGATTATAAGTAAACAATATAACATCATTCACTCTATGCATATCTAAATTTAAGTTCAAACTTCAAATCTAACATAGTTTTACAATAGTAATTAGTAACGATATCAACTCAACCGGTCCAAATCTACCATAGTTCAACATATTTTAATAATAATACTAACAAATAAGGTTTTTAAACAAATATGTCAATGTGCTCACTCTCCAGAACAATTTAAAAATAAAAATAAAAAATTACTCTGACCCGCGGGCTGGCTCGCTTGACTCGCGGGCCGGCTCGTTTAACCCGCGGGTTATATGGGTTGGGTTGCACTGACCCATATTATATCCGAGTTGAAATTTAGTCAACCCAACCCGGCTCATTTAACCAACCCGTTGGGCTGGCTCGCGGGTTGCAACCTATATTGACAGCTCTACTAGTAAGAGACCCAAACACCGCTTCAAGAAGCGCCATCGTCGCAGCCTGCAAATAATCGATTCTCAGTACTAATAAGTACGATGAGCCCCCAAATCCTCCAATCTGATGTATCCATGCGCATTGCCATTGACTTTCTTAAGTTACTCTTTGCCGGTTTGTATATTTCCATTTTGAATATTCAGATCACAAGTTATTGTAAAAATATAGTATTTCATTAAAGCATCGAATTTTTTAGCATATTAATATCTATTTAATTAAATTTTATAATATATTTACCAAATAATTGATAATTCTTAATGTTTAATATAACCAAAAATGCATAAAATAAACTAATGTTTTTTAACCATAACTTATTTAATAAAATATATCAATATGATTACATTTAATTTAATTATACTTCATAATTAATAAATTATATTTCTAAAAATATTATTTATATATTAAAATTAATAATTTTTACATAATTTTTGTCTTCAAAAAGAAATTTTTTTTTCTTTTTCTTTTTCTTCTTTTTCTTAAAAAAAGCAATTTATCTATTGTAAATTTTCAGTAATAAAAAATATAAAACAAAATTGTGCATTGCACGTGCGTAATCCCTAATATATATTAGTATATTTGTCTTAAAAAATTATTATTGATCTTATTTTTTCTGAAAGAAAAGATGAGTATATTATTAATGAGAAACTGCATTAAATAAGAACCTCCCTTCATTGAAATAGGGAAAATCAGACAAACACCACTGCCTTGATGCCAAACTAAAGGAATGTGTCTCATTAAAACCTTCCTAAGAAAAATCCAGTAGGAAAAAATTCTAGTGAAGAAAAAAGAGTACATAACCTGAAGCAGGCAACCAAAGACAAAACCATGAGTTACATAAATTTTGACAAACTAATCAAACATCCCAAAAACTTTAAACCCGCTGCAACTAAAACTATTGTCATAAGAGCCCACATTTATAAAATTATTGATCTTATATCTTGAATCTCTTCGTAAGTATTTATCTTAAATTTGAATATTTAAGATAATAGTTAATAATTTAACTATTTCCAAAGTATTAATATTCAACATCATATATTTTTTATTTGAAAATATTTTTCTCAAGTTATTTTTATTGTTTTAATCATGTAATTATATTATTTAATATTTCATTATACATAAAAGGATGAAAGTTATTAAAAAGATTCCAGAGTAACCAAAAGTGATGTCAAAAGTCCACGTGGACCAAAAATGTAAACATTGTGACGTATATAATTTATTCTCATTTAAATTAAAAAATATTGTTAATGACCAAAAGTCATAAAAAATCTAGAGGCCTATTTAAATTTGACCATTATGTGAAGGATCTAGAAATACTTAACTGTTAAATATACTTATATTATGACGCTTGTCGGTGGATGTTATTTCTCCTGAGTTGTGTGCTTGTGCAAGGAGACTATGGCTAACGGGTAAGAGTTTAGATGTTGTTATTGATGGTTCAAACATTTTAGTCATTGAAGGCATTGCGAAACAAATTTCAGAGCATCGTTCTGCAATGGATACTTAGCGAACATTCTACTCAGGGTCTTTTTGTTCATCTTTTGTTGGTGTTTGGTTCTCTTTTGGCTGATATTTTTTCTCTTATCTCTGGTGGTTATTAGAGAGTTTTGAACCTTATGTTGTGGGTGTAGTTTTATGGGATTTAGTTGGGGTTTGTTTTGGTGCTTTTCTTCTTTATGGTTGGGGTTCTGTCTTCTTTCTTCCCTTTACTTGAGGAGTTTGTTCTCAAGTTTATCTCTATTAATATATCTCTTTTTGCGGTCAAAAAAATATGTTTAAATATTTTTTTCTCAATTTCTTTTTTGAAAACAAAATATAATAGCTTATAAGGATCAATTCTTGGGAATAAGACCCTCCCAAGTGGGTTAAACAAAGTTCAGCAATACAATGCAACAAAAGTAACAACAAAAACAAGCAAAGAGCAACTGAAAACATAATTATTAATGACTAGTATATAGAGTAAAAGTATAATTAAATATATTTAAAATCTAATCTCAATAATGATAATATTATTAAGTTATTATAATATATTTAACTTTTCTTGAAGGTAATATTATTAAGTTATTATTATTATATATAGAAATTTTTTAATTAATAATTAATATTTTTACTATCCCCAATTATTTACCATTCAATATTATATATTGTGATTTGACTATTGTCCAAATAATTTACTCAAGTTATTGGTATTTTTAATCATGTAATTTTATGATTTAATATGTCATTATATATAATTACTTTAATATTATTTTTGTTACGATAAGTACTATAGTATTTAAATGAAATTTTTATTAATATAAAATAACGTTAAATTTATAATTTGGTTTACTTAAGTAATGATAAATTAAAATTGTAATTATAGCTTCCTTAAATACATTTTATGTTACTTAATGAGGTTAAGGATTATTAAGAGATATAAGTTAATTATCATACATAGATGATTATAAAAAATAAATAAATACTTAATCGGATTTTTATATGAAATATTTTATTTATTGATAACCATTAGCATTTAAATAATTTTAGTGCCTAATAATTGTAAAATGTATAGTTTATTAAAATATTAAATAAATTAAAAAATTATTACAATTAATTATTTTTTATTCATATAATTATTTTTGAATTTATTTTCTAAAGTAATTATTAATGTTTGATCTTATTATAAGGTAATCTTAATATTTAATAACCAATATATTCGGTCATATGAATTATCTTTGGATAAAACCATCAATGCTCTCTCAAGGTAATTTTACTAAAATAATTTTTATATATATTAAGTATTGTTAGAAGTCTCACATTGGCTAGAGATAGAGCATAGATAGCATTTATAAGGGTTGTGCAAACCTCAACTCTTGAGCTAGCTTTTGTGGTTGAGTATAGGTCTCCCAATTTCTAATATGGTATCAAAGCCTATCCTAGATCCATTTGTTGTTTGTTGTGGAGACTTCTCATATTTGGGGCACACGTTGTTGTTGTTCCCACGTTCCAGGTTGTTCAGTCCTGGACATGAGGGGGTGTGTTAGAAGTCTCACATTAGCTAGAGATAGAGCCTAGATAACCTTTATAAGGGTTGCGCAAACCTCAACTCTTGAGCTAGCTTTTGTGGTTGGGTATAAGCCTCCCAATTTCTAATAAGTATATAAATTATATAGTTCGTTAACCATAAGGTGAGAGATTTATCTCACGGCTATTGATTGTGGGAACACTTTGGTAAAAGCCAAAAAAAAAAAAACTATTATTACGATGCGATAAAAGTAACAAATCATGTACATAGATTACTGCAAAACAAAAAGAGTTATAATATCTCAAACTAGAAGAATATATACACGTGTGTGTATAATTTTGACTTAGTTAATAATATTTTTTTTTATAAATTATGTTTTAACCGTTAAAAAAGAGAGTATGTTGCAATACTCATTTAACAAATTAATATTAGACTATTCAAAGTGGTTTGAACATCACATTTTCAATCACATTATGTTTAACTTTTTTATGATAAAACAAAATCTATGTACAAAACTGGATTTAGTTGAAATTTATTCTTACTAATGACGAATATCCATAAAATTTAACATGTTTTTTTAGAATAGTCTCTTATTAAGTTAAAATTTGTCTAATTTCAATATTATCATCTCTTAAATACTGAATTATATGTTTGATGAAATTTTTATAAGAGGACTTTGGGTTAACTGAAACTAAATGTATCAGTATGTATTACTACAAAAATTAAAAATCTCTTTGACATATATATTTTTAGTATTGTAATCGATATTTGATTCAAAGTGTTTGGGGATAACATTGTAGCCATGTATTTTGATTAGGCATATATAATAGCTTTATCATGCCTTCTATCAATTACATAGTTCTGCTTCATTTTCTAGTTAATGACTAAAATTATAATTTTGAAATGTATTATAAAGAGGGCATATAAAAGTTTTTGTTTAGGGGTACTCATTACTTAAGGAATGAGTCACGAGGAGTGGGCTTGTGAAATTGTCACTCTCAACGTTGAAATCAATGGTTGTAGCACTCCTAGCATTTCTACCACTGTTGGAGCTCTCCTCATTAGACAATCTTGCATTCTTCACCTTCTTTGCATCTTTATTCTAAAAGACACGGTATACAATCCAATTTGCCATCTGTATTTTGAATAACAAATTTAGTGATCAAATACTAATGATTAATAAGACAAAATGAAACAAATTTCACAATGACCCTACCTATGAACTAACCATTCTCGTGAGAATTCAAAGTAATTACTCTCTCAATTTTGATGATAATAAAAAAGGTTCGTCTCAGAATTCAAGTAAGGCCTAACTCTACCCTAAAAGATAGCTTAGATGTGACGATTGCTCTACCTTTTATAAGGACATATTTTATTGTATCTATAACTAAAGTGGAACCTAACAATATGTAATTCACTATTCTATTGTTTACCTTAGACGGGTTAGCTATTAATGCAAGGCGGAACTCGTGCATCACCCATTTAGTCCTCCTTGTACATGCTTCTTGCACTTCCCAGAAATTTAGGGTGTTCCTCTTCCCAATCACCTGATTGTTTCGAGGAATAAGAACATCTTTGCCTTTTTCTATAACTCTCCACTCGCCACTCCCAGCAACTCTGATGTCCAAGTTTTCAAGGTCACGACCCATGGTATTGTAGAAGAAGCACTTGCGCTCATTGAAAATCTTTCCATCTGCAAACACAAAATAAGTTCAAAACATCATCTTGTATCAATTCTCACTAGAAAACAACATATAGTCGTTCATGAGGCATGGAATTTTTTGTTGTTGTGAGAGGACACAATCCTCATTCACTAGGTCAACACAATGGCATAAAAGACTAAATGACTCATGTTACAGTGAAATATATGTATCATACTTCAAATTTAGTGAGGCACACATGATTTAAACAAAAAAAAGTGAGAGTGTTGAAAATAATGTCAAAGTAAGTGCATCGGCTCATGGAACAATGAAAAATAGTTTTTTTTATCTAAAAAAAAGTTTCACCAAACCTCCTCCTGGAAGACCCCAAGGCTCAGTTTGAAACACATCAAAATATGGGATGATTTGGAAAGGAAGAGGTTGAGCAAAGGCCTTCTTCTTCAGGTAGAAATACACAAGAACCTCATCCGTAGGATCAAACTTGTACCCAGGTAGCAACCTAACATTCCCGTCTTGGTCCTCATAAGTCATGATTAGGTCCTCCATCTCAAAAGAGTTTGTTTGAATTCTCGACCACTTTGTATATTCATGTGGTTATGACATCAATTTATAGCTACAAGACATGAATTGTCATCCATTTTGTAGGTTAGCGAGAGTGTTAGATGCAAAGAGAGGGGGATGGAGAGAGTGAGGGACGTGAGGTAGAGAGAGAAAGGATGAAGCATTGAAAAAAGAAGAATAATCATAACTCTTATATGAGTAGAAAATCTATTTTATTTCTTTCTGTACTGATATCTTCCTAAAAGCACAATTCATAATTAGGATTGAACTTTCGACCAAAACATTCAAACAACCACTTTTAACAATGTCATCGAACATATTGCCATTCATAAAAAAGAACCTACAATTCATAGTTTATTGCAATTCATGATTTCATGCTAACGAATGTTTTCAAAATTTTACCTTCTAAATTACGAGGGCTATTTGGCAAACAATAACAATAAGGAAACATAAACAAAAAATAACAATAACTTGAGGAAAATAACTGAAAAAAAGTCAAAACATAATATATAATATTTACCTTCTTTTGTTTTGAAACAGAATAATAATACTTGAAACATAGTCAAAATTTTAACTATTAATTATTAAACTTCTATATATAATAATAAATTACTAATATTATTGTTCTTGATATTTTTTTTGAAACAGTTATTCGGATTAATTTACATATATTTATTTATTAATTGAGGAAATATATTTAATGATATTTTTAATATGTTATGTCCTCTTAATAATTTATCATAACTTTAAAATAATTGATGATGCTATAATATATTTTATATAAAATATTGGTAAAATATTACTTAATAATATAAAGTCACAAATTAGTCAAATGTATTAAATAAAAATTATAGTTTTGAACATTTCAAAAAAAGTTTATAGTTTTGAAACAATTGGTCGATGACAACATATTAATTATCCATCAGAAGATATATATAATAGTAAAATTAAGTTAATTAGTACGATAGCAATATGATTAATGAATTTTAATGTTTTAAGGTATTAAGTTATTTGAATGTTAATAATTAGACGTAACTTAACTACTTCACACAAAAACTGAGGTTAATTTCTTAATATTTATAATTTTATATATATGATAAAAAATTAATAATTATACTAAATTTATCTAATATTGAAAATTTAAATAATTTAAAACAATACTAAACCATATTATTTTATACTATAGAATATATTAGTAACTAATTCCATATTAAATATTAAAATTTCCTATTATAGAATAAATAATTACTTCCATCAAAAATAAATAAATAATTACTTCATAGAATAAATTTAAAACAAAATGTTTGACTAAAAATAAAAATTTACTAAACTAATTATTTTTTAGTGTTATTAAAACTAAAAATATTTTAATGCTCATTATTATGAATAAATTATATAACATTTCATATGAAAATCAGATTTGATCTATATTTAATTTTATAATTATCTATGTATTTTTGGTGAAATTCTCATCTTTGTAAGATAGTTGGCTTATATATGTGAATTTATTTAATATTTAATTTTTATCTATTTAAATTAATCCTTAACTTATTTAAATAATATAAATATATTTGGGAAGCTTTAAATACATATTTAATTAAAATTAATTACTTAAAACTTAATTAAGCATTTAATATTATTTATACTTTTAATTATTTAAATAAACTATTTTAAAATGAGGGTCTAGGCACTGGACAAAACAAAAAGACTACACAAACGTTGAATTAGAGGGAGAAGCCTCAGACGAGTCAGTCAACATAAGACTACGACATTCCCCAATTGGATGCTCAAGGTAATGCGTACCAAATAGGCACTCTGGTACAACATGAGCCAGGAAGTCCGCAAGAGCATTCCCCTCTAATAAATTTGCATAACGAAAGGAATAACAATGACTTGAGAAAAATATTTAAAATGGTCAAACTGCAGTTAATGATTAACTATTAATTTTAGAATTCTATATATGATAGTAAATTAATAATATTATCATTATTGAAATTAAATTTTAAATAAATAATCACAATTTTATTCTATTTATTAGTTATTAATTGAGGAAATATATTTTAAATATATTTAATAAAGCTTTTAACATTTTATGTCCTCTTAATTATTTGTTATAACTTGAATGCTATATTTTTTTAAAATTATTAGATATATAAATCTTAAATCAAAATATAAAATTATAAAACTGGTCAGAAAATTTAAATACTAAATATTTTTTAATAATTAATCAATGAAAACATATTAATTATATGTAATATTTTTTTTTGTGAATTGGGAAAAAAGAACAACAAAACTACAGCGCCAAAGAGTTGTCATTTTGATCCTTGTAAATATAGAGTTGTTTGATTTTGGTCCCTTACTAAAGAAATTTCATTTTGGTCCATGTGATTATAGAAAATATTGGTTTTAGTTCCGGTTTGAATTTGAGCTCAAGTGAAGTGCTCATGTATCTAGTGAGCGCTTACATGACTTTATCGACCAATACAAAAGCGTTCACAGAAGATAAAACCTCCTAAAGAACCTCTTCCACCCAAACTGAATTAGCATAAGTGGAAGTGTTTCTAGCCAAGAAATCAGAGGTAAAAGTCTTACGAACAAAAGATAGATCAACATACTCAAAAAAAGATATAAACAAACAACAACCCCTAACAACAACATCTAGATAAGAGCCACCACCAGAAGGCTTCTTCCACCATTGAAAGAGTTGAAGGCTGTCTCGAAGAATACCGATCAAAACCCAAGCTCCGAAACCAAAGCCAAGCTCTACAAAACCTCATAGCCTAAGCAATAACCGGGGATAAAATTGAAGTTTGTCTTTCGGGAATTTTAGAACCCGGAACACATCACATGCTTAATAATTTCAAGTTTTCAAGATCCCAAAACACGTTACTTTGTATGCTGGGAATTAGACCTCCCGTAACATAAATCAAGGAAATACATTTTGTTTAGATCACGAAAGCAAATGAAACGAGTTATGTTCCAAATTTCATGTCCCGAAAGGCCGGAACATTAACTTACCCCACATTCTGGATTTTTAGAACTTAGTAGTGAACGTAAGTGAGGACACTTCAGTATTTTACTACATTAAAGAAAGTGAGAAATTCAGCGATGAAGGTGTTAATTTATCTTTCCGATGTAAAAAAAATTAAATATTCTAATTCTAATGGTAATTAAAGGCTTTTTTTTTTCCCAATCTACAAAGCCATAACATTGTTTGAAGTTTGGACTGGGTTTGCAGAAGAAACAGGCTTGGCATTTATGTACGACCCAACCCAATATCCATTGTCATTTGCAGATTTACAGTTGACACAAACTAACTAATCAAAACGACATACCGCTTTAGGGTTTAGCAGAATTTTCACTATCACTCAGCTTCTTCTTCTTCTTCTTCTTCTTCTTCACTCGTCAATCTGGTGAAGTTGAAAATGGAGGAGCACGAGAATGGCGCAAACGCAATCGACGATGAACCGTTGCCAGGTCCCGCTCCGGCACCACGCGCTCGACCCAAGCGACCGCTCCAGTTCGAGCACGCGTACCTCGACGCTTTACCCTCCGCTAACATGTCAGTTACTTCCCTGAACTTCTCTTCATTTTGCACCCTAGTTTTTGAATTAGGGTTGAAAACTTGAATCAACGTCTCTGTTAGTGCGTGTGAATGATGGAAATTATGCATTGTTTGGTTTTACAGGTACGAGAAGAGTTATATGCATCGTGATGTGGTCACTCATGTCGCTGTTTCCGATGCTGATTTTTTCATTACTGGAAGTGCCGATGGTAAAGTATCATCTCATTTGTCATTTCTGCAAATCTTTGTCTGTTTAGTAGCTGTAGTGATCTTATTAGCTGGTACTGTTGTTAGTTAGTTAGTTACTTAGTGTGTGTGTTTGGAAACCTGGTTGGTTTTCATGTTTTTGGGGGAAGTGATTTCGACCGAAGCTACCGGGAGTAGAAGGGATTCTGGAAGAATTAATAGTGGATCTAGACATGCTAGTGTTGTGTGTGTGAGCACGTGGATCATATTTAACTTAGCTACTATGTCTTTAGAATAATTGCTATAGCCAAAAAAATGCTTGATACATAATGGAGCTTTTTATGGAACTTGGTAAAATTAGCCTAATTTCGTGAGAGCTCGACTGGATAAAGATTGCGATGAGTTTAATTACTAGACACATTATCAAATTCACCACCACATTATCCAAAGAAAAAATCTACAGGTTAAAGTTATTTTAATATCAATAAGATACAAAATATAGGTATATGGTATAGTTAATCTTATCATTTAAACATATCTATTTTATCTTCATTTGCTGTTGCTAGTCTTTTTATCTCTCTTTTTTTTGGGGGGGGGGGGGGGGTGGAGGGGGCGTGGCTCCCACCCGTCACCACTAAGCTCCGCCTGTGAATAAGACTGGGCCTTATCTCTCTTTGGTTGCTTATTTCTTTTTGTCAGGGCATTTGAAGTTTTGGAAGAAAAGACCTCTTGGTATTGAGTTTGCCAAACACTTCAGATCTCATCTTGGTCCAATTGAAGATCTAGCTGTATGTTCCTTAACCTTACACACTCCTTTTGCATTTAAAATTTTATGAACACACTCCTTTTGCATTTAAAATTTTATGATTTAATTGATTGTTGCTTCCATTCTCTGAAATATGATATTATGAATGTATATAATTCTGATTTTCTGCAAATGAAACTATGCCAGTGATATCTTTTTGTGCTGAAAAATTTCTCTTGTTGCATTTTTTATTTCTTTGAAAATCTTCTTGTTATATTTGTCATCAACCGTGACTTATTTCAGCTATGCAGGTTAGCCTTGATGGTCTGCTGTGCTGTACAATATCAAATGACCGTTCTGTGAAAGTATATGACGTTGTCAACTTTGACATGATGGTCATGATTCGCTTGCCATATGTCCCTGGTGCTGTTACCTGGGTTTACAATCAAGGGGATGTCAAAGCTAGACTTGCTATTAGTGACAAGAACTCGTCTTCCGTGCAAATATATGATGCACGAGCTGGTTCAAATGATCCTATCATCTCCAAAGAGGTGCCAAATCTAAACTGACCCTAATATAACTGACTTTTCATTATCTATTAGGTTTTTTGTATTTCCTTTTTTATTGTTTCAACGATGTATTTAGTTACATAATTGTGTCATTCCTTGCTCTTTTGCTCAGATACACATGTGTCCTATTAAAGTTATGAAGTACAATCCTGTATATGATACTGTAATTTCAGCTGATACAAAAGGGATCATCGAATACTGGAGTCCTACTACACTTCAATTCCCAGAGGATGAGTATGTTTTTACTTTTGTCTTATTTTACTGCCTCCATCCATTTTATATTGCATACTCTTGAAGTTCAAATACTCATGGCTTCCTGTCCACAAATGCTGATCAGTAGCCAAGTTGTCAAAGGTGCCTGTCAGGAGGCTATAACACAAAATCACACATAAGTTTTGAAAAAATGCCACTTCTGAATAGAACAGCTATGACTGGCTCCTTTAACAACTTGGCCTTTGGGTTGGGCCAGCAATAAGCTGCCAGTAGACAGCCTGAACTGCATGAATAAGTATTTTAATCAGCAATGCCATGCCATGAAATGCCAAATATTTGAGAACATTGTATGGCTGTTTCACAATTTACCTAGTATTTTTTTGTTTGTATGTGACAATTCTGCAATTTCTTAGTTGCATTAATTTTAGTTATTAGTTATGAATGCATTTTAATCCTTTCCTTTGGTGTTTGTAGGGTCAATTTCAAACTGAAAAGTGATACTAACCTCTTTGAAATCGTAAAATGCAAGACTTCCGTTTCGACTATTGAGGTACCTCAGTTGTCTAGACATACTTCCAAATTTATGGTTGATAACTTAATATATTTAGGTGGGTTATGAAAGGTAGGTACCTGTTGTTTGACGTAGAACGTTTTTATTAACTGTGTTTCGAACTTTAGGTCAGCCCAGATGGCAAACAATTTTCCATTACATCACCTGACCGTAGGATACGCGTGTTTTGGTTTAGGACGGGTAAACTAAGGCGGGTTTATGATGAATCCCTGGAGGTAATAGTTTTAGCTGAACTTCACTCTCTTTCATTGCTTTTCGGACATTTGGTGGTAAATGAATTGCTTTATTGATAGGTTGCTCAAGATCTCCAAAGAAGTGATGCTCCATTATACCGGTTGGAAGCCATTGACTTTGGCCGGAGGATGGCCGTTGAGAAGGAATTAGAGAAGACCGAAAGTGCACCACAGCCGAATGCAGTTTTTGATGAAAGTTCTAATTTTCTTATATATGCAACCTTGCTTGGGATTAAAGTGAGTTTTTTTTTTTCCCTTACCTAGCTAGGTCAAAATCACTTTACTTCCTTCAATTATACAATTTTCTCATATCTATAACTTTTTCTTCACCTGCTAACTCAATGTAGCAACTGGGTGGGAGTTCATTTCCTAACGTGTTTTACATCTGTATTTTTATAGATTGTTAATATGCACACGAATACAGTTGCTCGAATCCTTGGAAAGGTGGAGAATAACGATAGGTTCTTAAAAATAGCTTTATACCAAGGTGATCGAAGTAGCAAAAAGGTAAGAAAGATTCCTACAGCAGCTGCAAATGCCAATGAGAGCAAGGAGCCTTTGACAGATCCTACTCTCCTATGTTGTGCTTTCAAAAAGCACAGGATATATCTATTCAGGTATCAAATTAAAAACTCTACTGGTCATTGTACCTCTGCTTTGAACTCCACAGTTATGCAGTCTTGTTATCTGATGATATCATGCGTGGGAATTTTGTCTGGTAGCATTTTTCTTTTGTAATGTAATTAGTATCGCATATATAGTGCGATACACATCACAGTATGATGCGGAATCAACCCAGCTCCATGTGATTCGTGCATCTGTATCTTTCTGTGTCTGAGTCGCACACCGTATCGCCTGAATCGCGTCAAAAGTTTTCGCCTGGGTGTATCGTCCGATTCGAGCAGCTACATGGAGCAGCCAAATTCCGCGTCGGGCCATGCGACCCGGTTTACGTTTTGGCCTCTTTAAGTTTCTTTTTGCAATTTTTCTTTTAAAACCTATTCAGATACTCCTAAATTATATTTCTAAACACTTTGGCCCTACTAACCATTAAAAAACCCTACAACACTCCTCCTAAAGTCTCTTACATGCGCAGGAAAAGTCGGGGACCCCACTATTTTTTTCAGTGTTCGGCCACCATCCTCTCTTGTTTATCACACCTTGGTGGTCCCTTGAAGTCCCTAATGTGCACAGCAATAATTTTTTCCCTTCTATTTCTTATTCTCATTTGGTACAGTTTGGTTATTTGGTTTAGCAAAGTAATTTGCATTGTCATTTTATTGATATTTTTTTGTTGGACTCTTAAACTTTGTGTAACCATCTATTATTTTTCTTCTTACAGCTTTGGCTCTTTAATTGTTTTGAAGTATATTTATATGATATATCAGTTATTCAATTTATGACTTAATTTTTTTATCTGTATCTTACGATACAATTCACGATTCACAAATTAGGGTCTTCCAATACACGAATCACGATACATGTCTCAATTTGATAACCATGTTTAGTACATTTAGGTTGTCCAAGTGTACATTATGTTTGCCATCGGTTGTATTGTATGACATGCAATGTATAAATCCAAATTGCATCTAAGCTTAGGTGTTTGTCATGTATCAGCCGAAGAGAACCGGAGGAGCCTGAAGATGCAACTAAGGGGAGAGATGTATTCAATGAAAAGCCTCCTGCTGATGAACTTTTGGCAGTTTCAGATATTGGAAAGTCAGTTACAACATCACTTCCTGAGAATGTGGTGAGTTATCTTGATTGGGTTTTAAAATATGTTACTGTGTTTGTGACTGACAACGAAATTCCAGAGTTCTTTCACTTCAACTAATGTCTCTCACCCAAAAAGTAAAGCTTTATAGAGATAACTTGCCTCATAACTGGAAACGATTTCATTTTCTTACCACTATATTCTACTATTTAAGCTATTATCCAATAGCAGGGAAGAAAGATATTTCCTTTCATTTTTTCAACTGAGTAGGTATTCATGTTTTCCTTTTCAAATCACATAGTTACTTCTCTGTTCCCCCAATAAAAGAGTTTTCAATGCCAATTCTTCTTTTGCAGATTCTACGCACCACTATGGGCGATGTTCACATGAAACTATACCCAGAGGAATGTCCAAAAACTGTGGAGAACTTCACAACTCACTGCCGAAATGGCTATTATGATAATCTTATCTTTCACAGGGTCATCAGAGGTTTCATGATTCAAACAGGAGATCCTTTGGGAGATGGTACTGGTGGGCAATCCATTTGGGGGAGGGAATTTGAGGATGAATTTCACAAAAGGTAATTACTGAAACAATGATGACATTTCCTTACTCCCAAGTAATTATTTGCTGGCTTGTGTGTGTGTCTGTATGTGGATGGCATATGGGGAACTTCCTAGTATTGTTTAAGCAAATAATTTTTTTTCTTGCAGTCTAAGGCATGATAGGCCTTTCACAGTGTCAATGGCGAATGCAGGCCCGAATACAAACGGTTCTCAGTTCTTTATCACCACAGTGGCTACTCCGTGGTTGGACAACAAGCACACTGTATTTGGTAGAGTTGTGAAGGGAATGGATGTTGTACTGGTAAATTGGCTTCTATTCTTGCATGACCATATGTTTAAATATTCGTTGGTACAAGTGCAAACAGACACTGATACTCACTTTGAGACAGAAAAATGAACGAAATTCTTGCTATGAATTGGGATGAAAGCCTGTTCAGATTTGAGTGCCTTTGCTTATACAGATTTACTTGCCAAATAATTTTCATGCATATGGTGTGAGCTTTGGTATCACCTGATCACATTTATTGATCCCATTTGGGATGAAAGTCCGTTCAAACTCCGAGACAAAAAGTGCACAGGCACTCAGAATGGGATGAAAGTGTACAAGCACTCACTCAGTACATGTACAGTTTCTGACCTGGATAAGCACTTTTTTGACTTTCATCCCAAGAATTTCGTACACTAAACCGGTATTCAAACACACTTGTACCTTTTGGATTTGAGTGCCTCTGCTCATACAGATTTACTCGCCAAATAATTTCCATGCATATGATGTGAGCTTTGGTATCACCTGATCACATTTATTTTTCAAATTAGTCCTTTCCTTGATTTCTTTTCATTCCATGGAACTTTGATGAACTTTTCTCTCTTTAAGTTTTCATCTATAATATAGTAAATCTTTTTCTGGAATCTGAAAAAAACTAACTGTTGATAACTTTGATGTTGGCAGGGTATAGAAAATGTGAAGGTCGACAAGTCAACACAGAAGCCATATCATGATGTTAAAATTCTAAATGTCACTGTACCAAAGTCTTGAAGGTCTTGGTTTATCTGATTGATGCAGTCAGTCATCTATACTTACGATAGGATGCTGAAGAAGTCTTAACTGAATTTGGTTCATCCTCTATCCTGTGAACAAGGGCTATTGTTCTTCGCGTACAACCCTAATTGGAGATGGCTTACAACCCTAATTGGAGATGGCTTACGCTCTTCCGTTACAGTCCCCTCTTCCTTTATCTGACTTGGTGGTTCAAACTCACTGATGCTGTCACCTGCTTGGCTGATGTAATGTAAGCATGCCAAAGGATTGCTGTGTAGCAATATCACATCCTGACCTATAACTTTTCAAATGATAGGTCTCAGAAGTATCTGTTGTATGATATTCCTGCTTTAAACGTGGCTCCAATTGTTTTGTTGAAAAGTTGGTTTCTATAACCTTCGTTTATTGTATTTGAGCGGGCAACTTTTTCCACTCTTTACCCGCAACACCTTCATGTACTTATTTCCCCTTAGTACTACTCGTAACCTGAGGTTGGTATTGACTAAAAAAACAACAGAAGTTTGTTGTTAAGTGCGGTTTTTAATTCATGAAGCACATATCAGATGACTCAGACAGGGTTTTGGGGGATGGAGCCACCCGTGAACTATTGAGTATCGAGTAGTTTTGTCGAAGGAAAGATACCTAAAGAGGGAACATCGTTCTTCAAATAGTGTCTCATTTCATTTTTCGCGGGTAAATTGTGTTATGTTAGATATAAACTTACCGTGGTGGTTTTGGTGGAGACATGTAAATTTATCATTAAAATTGTGAATACTAAATTCTTCTTTCATTTTCACTAATCCTTAATCATTTGTTGAAGCTCCATTGCTTAAAAACCGAATCCACCTACAACCATTATTGAATCCACCTACAACCATTGTTGAGCCTCGCCATCGCACTATCTTCTATTTGTAGCTGCTTCCATTTCAGACACGACACCAAAAACTGAGGTAACGTCGACGTAGGCCTCTAATCATGAAATGTTGCTACAATTTGATAATGCTGGAAGTGAGGAGAATCTGTGTTATTTCTCTTCCAATGAGAATGGGACTTGGGTTCCTCGCCCAATTTGGCTTTGAAGAAGGGAAAAGGCTACTCATACAAGGGAGGACGAGTGATGGGGGAAGGGTGGGGAGGGAGGTGGGGGAGAAGTGGGGAAGGGTAAGATAAGGAGGTGAGGGAGAGAAGAGGGGAGGGTGGAGAAGGGGAAGGGTGAAGGGTGCCAAAGGAGGCGGGGGTGGGAAGAAGGGCTTAGCCTAGCGGCAATGGCGAAAACACGGTGTTTTGGTGCCAAATTCAACTCACACTCCCTATGGATGATTAGTTAGACTTTGTCACCTCATTGTCTATCATCATGTTCCCTGAGAAGCTCTGTGAGATATAAACTTTCATCAAAATTTTACTAATGCTCATACAATTCTGGTCTAATTTTTAGAAAAAGAATTTAATGCACAAAATATTCAATTCATCTTATAGAATGACTTCCATTCCTCTAGAAAATAATATAATAACTCAATATTGGATGCAAATTTTCATCAAGAGTTTTTTTATTACTTCGGAAAACATTTTAATCTTATGTAATTTTGATGTATCTTAAAGAAAAATAATTGAACGTGCATACTTATCAATTTATTATTAGGAGATTATAGACTTATATTCTTTAAAATTTATTAACACGTGCATTTTACTAATTTTATAACATTTTTTTTCTTATTCAACATTGTACATTATTTAAACCAAAAGTTGTTCCATCAGCTTGAAATTGCAAGAACAATTTAACAAAAAAAAAATTATGTATTCTTTTAGAACACCCCAAAAAAAATTCAATTACACTTCACATAATCATTTTTTCCTTCTACATACTAATAAAATCATGTGTAGACAGCAGACATCAATCCTTTCTCATGAGTGATTATAGTCACTTTTCATTCCACCCTTCTAGGTCAAATGATAAATATTTTCCCTTTAGACTCCAAAATCGTTGAATAAAAAGGTTTTGTTCATTAGATTTAAAACCAGGTATGGACAAAGTCCAAGGTTTTTAAAACCGGACCGGTGATCAAACCGGTGAAGGCACTGATTCAAGGTTCATTGGTTCGACCGTAGTTGAACCATGGTCCAACCAGTATAGCCGCTATAAATTAAATAATATAATTTTAAATATATAATATATAAGGTACATTGAAAAAATGTCCATAACCTCATAAATAAAAATTACACAAAATAGTCAGAATTACATAACAAATAGTAGATCAAAATTGTATGCTTTCTACTCTGTTTTTGTCTAAACATACTTATACAAATTTTTTATTTTTGTTCAACTCATACTACTAGAAAAACTTTAGTTTAATATAAAATAGTGATTAATAGGTAATTATTATGCCCAGTTGTTTTTTACACGGCCAGCAACTTGATCCGCACATTATCATAAGTTTGGGCCCAAATTTTTCTAAATTGACTTTGTAACTACAAAAATGATGCCAGACAAGTAAATAATAAGCCCACAATAAAACAAAACCCTAGTATAGTTAGATGCCTCCATTCAGCCTTCACGTTATCTCCTCTAGTTTCAGCAGCCACAACATTTGACAGCTCCCCACTCCCTCATGCGTTTCCTTTCAAAACAAACCAGATCCATTCATGGTGGAGTGTGCATGAGTGCTTTGATGCTTCTATGAGCTTTCCATTCTCCACTTGCATTTTGTTTTCATTTTCCACTTGCAATCTGTTCCATCTCTAAAGGTGATGTGAGGTTCACAATTGATTTCCAAATGACTTTGCCAACCGTTGAACCGGCCGGCTTTCACACGGTTCACCGGTTTTTGACCGGGTTATCCGGTTTTGACCGGTTATTAACTGCTCCGGTTTTATGGTTGATTTGGACCACTTAAGACACCGGTTCCCGGTCGATCCGGTTGAACCGGCTGGTCCAGTCCAGTTTTTACAACCATGGGACAAACCAAACAAGTATTATGAGTATTTCTAACATTTTGATTATACAAGAATGGACAAAGAGTATTCTGAATACCATAAGAGAAGGAGCCATATCAAAGAGTTATCCGACATGCAATGACTTAGGCTATGCTTATATATCTGTTGACATCAGTGCAAATGGAAGTTAACATCAGTTCACAACAAGGGATTGACTTTGCACTCATGACTCAACTGTTAGACACAACTTGAAACTAAAACTCGCAATTAGATGATGGCAAATAGAACTAATTAGTTATGAGCGCAATGTTAACTTGCAAATAGCAAATAACGAAGTCTAGACTTGTACTGTTGAAGGATAAATGCTTATAATTAAATACGATACCAGGCAAATTAATTTTAAAACATTCTAAATTATATCAGGCAAATTGATGCCATTGATAACACATTGTCTCAATTGAAAAAGCAAATCTGAAAATCTAACACAATATGTAACTCAAGAAACAAAAACCTTGTCATTAGGCTAAAACTCTAATTGAACTGCAAATGGTGACATGTAAAGTACTCGGACTTTTCAGTCAAATAAACTGAAACCCAAATCCTGCAGAACAAAAATGATAAACAAAAATTAGCAGAGTGATTAAACAATCAATTAAATAACAATCAATAGTGCTACAACTTTGACACTTACATCATCCGACTCATCCTTTGCTTCCTCCTTCTTCTCCTCCTTTGCTTCTGCAGGTGCAGCACCACCAGCTTCCGCAGCAGGTGCAGCCGCAACGGCGACAGCACCACCACCAGAAGGCACTGCAGACAACTTTTCTCTCCCACTAGCAATTATCTCGGCAAAATCTTTTCCCTTGACTTCGGTTAGGAGCAACTGAATCAAATCTTCCTCAGCATCAACCCCAACTATAAATCATAAACAACAAAAGAATTCACTCCAGTCAGATCAAAATTTGTTGTTCTTCTCCCTTTCGGGGTACATCAAAATTCAATATTTTACTAGCTTCATCATGGACTATTTCCTATAATTGTAACAAAACTTCATTAAAAAAATTGTTCCTCATACAACAGGAGGAAACAGCAGACAGATGAACAACAAAAACAGATTAAACAGAAAAATCTAAAAATGCAACCAAACCTCATTTAACTTAAGTAATAACAATTTCAGTGTTGACATTATCAAACTACACAGAAAAAATAAACATATAATTAAATTACATATCTACATTGTTTGATTTACATTCATCTGACAGTCAAATTCAACAAACCCTAAACTAATACTAACATTATAACAAACAGAAACTTTGCAATTACATTACAAACCCAATTCAGAAACCTAATGCAGAAAACTAACACAATCTCCAAGGTACTAAATATTGACCCAGAAATAAAAAATGCATGAAAAATATAATAAAAAATTTCAAAAATTATAGATTACGAAAATAATAAGCAGAAATAGGAGGAAGACGCACCAGAGCCAAGAATGTTCTTGAGATCAAGAGCTGAAGGGGATGAATTCCCTCCCAAAACGGCAAGCAAATAAGCAGCGATGACCTTCATGTCTGAATAAAAAAAAAATCAGAATGGTTAGTAACATGAATCAACAAAATGTGCAAATCAAATTTTGGTTGTGATTGTCATCTGAGAGAACGAAACGAAAGCATACTTGCAGGAAGGGATTGAACTCGATGTTGTTGTTGCAGCAGAGAGAGGCGAATTGAGAATGGTGGTGAGTATGGGGGAGTGATATATAACTAGGGTTTTTCCATGTTTGGGCCTTACCGGGTGAATTTGGTTCAGGTTCTAGGGTAAACAAATAATCCTTTATGTAATTAATTATTCTATTTATCTAAAATATCATATTGCAACGGGTGGTTGGTTCAAGTGATACATGTTTGATTCCCCTTAAGCAAGGTCTCGAGTTCGAGTCTTGTAGATGGAAAAAACTTTCATTAGAAAAGTTAACCCCACTATGGTGTGGATGTTCCCAGCTCAAACATGACTGTCTCTGAAAAAAGACACTTATCTTATACCAAGAAAAAAATACGATAGGACAAAGTAAATATAACTAAAAACACTTGAAACACAGAAAAAATGACCATTAAAATGATTTAAAAATGCAATGGACTTTTTTATAAGCAAAGAACTACATTAATGAGAGTACAAGGGTACTCAACCCTTAATACAATCAATAGAGGTTCAAGATAACAAGAACGAGCAAAAAACATATAAACAAACTAAACAAAGCAAACCAAATATGAAACACAGAAAAAAAAAAGAAAACCAAAAGACCCCCATGAAAGTAGTAGCAAAATCATCCCTCCACAATCCAACTCAAATGTTAAACTTTAAAAATGGGAATTTAAAAGTTTGAGGCCCATATTTAAAAATTTATGATACTAAAATTACTTTTTATATTATAGTAATATGTATGTAAAAAATTGTATTAAATTAAATTTAAAAATTAAATACTCTTTAATCAAATAATATGACTTTGAATCTCACAAAAAATTTAATCTACATTTCTATTCATTTTTGTCTGATAGGTGCCTTTTAATCCTATTGTTGTGAGATTTTTCTGTTTCTATTCTTAATAAACTTCAAATGTTATATCATATCCATGAGAGATGAATTCCTAAAAAGTTATTTTTTTAGATGTGTTGGAATCAAGTGTTGGAGTCAAGTCACACATCGGAGAAGGAGAGTTTATATGAGATGTGACCCATAAACCTAATGCCTTAAGGTTTTGGGTTAAGATGTGGTGTCCAAGATCTCCTTGGTGTCTCCTCTCGGCCTTGGCCTATGGGTTCTCGCCGTGACTCTCCCCAACAAGTGGTATCAGAGCCGATGGTTCGTGGAACCATGACGACTCCTTGTGTCGAAAGTCTTCCTAGCAGTGTGGCTAGGCGGCGGGTTCCGTTGGCAGCGAACGACGGTGCAAGGTGGATAGCTTCCGCAGAGGGAGGACCATGGGTGATGTGGTTGAAGGACTCACACTTGAGGGGAAGATTGTTGGAGTCAAGTCCCAAATCGGAGAAGTCAAGGTGAGAAGGAGAGTTTATAAGAGATGTGACCCATAAACCTAATGTCTTAAGGTTTTGGGTTAAGATGTGGTGTCCAAGATCTCCTTGGTGTTTCCCCTCGACCTTACCCCATGGGTCCTCGCCGTGGCTCTCCCCAACAAGATGAACCTAAAAAGTTGTTTAGTTCTTTATAGGAAGACGTTTTGTATTATATTAAAAATGAGAAAAATATTTAATATATCCAAATTATAAACTTTTTGTTTAGGTCGCGACCTAAATGGCCATTCCAGTGAACTTCAAGGTGGTTCGGTGGTCAGAACGACTAAGTGTGTGTTTGGATTTCAGTTTGCAAAACAGAGTTTGAGTGAATATGGGTTTGCAAAGTAGAGTTTGGTTAAAAGTGAGTTTATTGTAATGTGATTTATGTTTAGATATTTTTGTTTCAAAAGTAAGTTTGAGAAATGAATATTATTTGGATAATATTGATTAAAAGTACTTTGAATGTGTAAAATTACTATGAAAGAACCTCAACCAACTTTCAATCAACAGAGAAGTTACCAGTTCTCTACTTCCATCAAACCCACGTTTGGAGCCCAAACTAAGTTGAGTTAACTGAGAGAAAAAATAGCCAAACAAGTGGGTGCAGAGTTCTATGCAATTTGAAAGTACTTTGAAGGATGCCAACACAAAACCAAACATAGCCTAAATTCATAGTCATAACTCCTATATATGCTTCCACATTTCTTGAACCTCTTCAGTCGGTTTTTCTTGGTTTGGTAAGCATTGGACTTCATTAGTCCCTATACATTTGGTTTCTCTGGCTTGTCTGGGAACGATTACTGCGAGTTGGCGTAATATGACATTAACCAGATACATAATACAAAATAAATTATTTCCTCTTTGCTTTTGTTTTTTTTTTACAGTATTGAGTAATATATGAATATATGAAAGTATCACAAGTTCTTCTGCTGAAACAAAATTGGGCGTGAACAATTTCCTCTTTTTTCATCCCCTTGTCCTGTAAAAACTAAAGTAATCACCATGTTGATACGCAAGCAATAGCATGACTCATGCACGCCTATACTCATCTCCACAGTCACCAATCACTTTAAGCAGATCCTTTCCTTTCCCTGCAGCTTCTTTTATGCTGTTCACATCCTCTTCATCAAGAACAAGTGAAAAGATAGCATTCGTGTCTCGAATATGGTCCGACAAGCCCAGTCTTACACCAACCATAGATCCTGCTACTGCAGACTGCAAGTTTGACCAGAACCAAAATAAAAGGAATATCCACCAGGGCTTGTCCAATGTAATATGAGATTTTAATCCATTAGAATAGCAAATTTTTGTAAGTGAGTAGAAATCAACTTCACCTGATCTAGCACATACTTCACAGCAACAGTTGAGATCGAAACACCATGTTTAGTAGCTACTTGTTTAAGAGTCCGAAGTAGTCCCTGGAACAAACCCCATCCTCCCCAAGCATCTACCATCTGCCACACCATCCAAAATATAGCAAAAAACATGAATGTAACTATGGATGAGTTTGGGTGAACAACTTATTTAGGCGCTTATAACAATTAACTCGCATGAGCCCTTATTCATAAACTAACTTGATAACCTTAATGAAATGAACTCAAAACAGATTATAACCAGGTAGTAGGTATAAACGCTTATTTAGAAGTTAATCTGAGCAGTTTATGGAAATAAGTTCAAAACAACTTATGTCATAACAAAGCCTATGTCAAATGAATATAACAAACTCCACCCTTCCTAAGCATCCACCATCAGTCTCTTTTGTCTTACCTAAACCAGTTTTCCAATATAATGAAACCAGAGGGGATACAAACTTTCTATGAAAGTTTCTCAAACTATCACTAGAATGGTGGTCAACAGTTCATGATATCATACCCTTTTGTACTTCTGGAGGGAAGGAGTGTTTATTGCGGGACCAGCAAAAGGAATATTTATGTTGGTGTCAAGGAACTTTTCAGACAATAGACCACCCATTACTGTCCCATACCTGCATCACAAACTGATATCTTAAGAGAACAATTTTAATTTTTCTTTTACTTCACTTTCTTTCATCTCATTCGCGAGAACTATTTTCTGCGGTTTAAATAACTTGTTTTCTTGCTGTGTGTTGGGGTGTGTGTGTGTGTGTGTGTGTGTGTGTGTGAGAGAGAGAGAGAGAGAGAGAGAGAGAGAGAGAGAGGCACGTTATAAGTTTGACTCCTGTAAGCTGACAAAGCTCTGCCATTCTCTGTTGGGGACGCATGTCAACAATTGAATGTTGTACCTGAAAGTGAAGGTACTAATACGAATCAAGGACCATCATTAATTAATAAGAGTTGAGAGAGAAATTAAAGCACTTGGATTTACCTGATTGCTTACAACAGGAATCTCATTTTCAAGAATGATTTGTAGTCTCTCTGTATCAAAGTTTGTTAGAGCCACAGTCTTGATTTTACCTGTACAGAGCCAACTGAAGTAGGTTGATATCATCTTCAAATCAAGAAATGGGAATTTTCATGTGATTATCAACTGTTACTCAGGAACAAAACTAACCTTCGTTTTTTAAGTCTGTAAGGTGTTTAAGTGCATCAATGTAACCTGTATTTGAATAATCCCACCTAAATCCATTATAGATAGAGGAAACTTATCAGAAGAATTTTAAACTTCAGTGAAATCAGAGTTATCTTCAATAGTAGTTCAACTAGATGATGAAAATCAATTCTTCATTTATTTCAGTAATGCACTAGCAAGCAAAATGAATGGGTTTCACATCATGGATAATGTTGATGGTTTAATTCTCCCAGAAAACTTAAAATGTTAGGCAAGAACTGTAATTCTTGACCATTTCAGAACATCAAATGACAAGAGAGCGAAAGCGAGAGAGAGATTAAATACCAATGGAACTGAAGCATGTCCAAGGAATCCACATCCATTCTCTTCCTTGAAACATTAATGCTGTCTCTTACATAGCTACTTGTCATCTTAACTGGGGGTGGCACCCACTTAGTGAGACTGCATCAATCAATTGAAACAACAGCTAAGACAATAGTTTGCTCTATCTCTTTCCTAACAATTTAAAAGTGTCTAATAGGATATTGAATAGCCAATACAAGTCTAAAGTTGCTGTATTTTCATCAAGCAAAAAAAAGAGTTAAGAAAAAAAAATATCCAGTCACATAATCAACTCACCCTCTGACCTGTTCCAATAACTCTGGTGGACGCTCACGACGAACTCGATTGATGAAAATCCCATACAGATCTTCAGCAGGGCCATCTGCAAAACCCAAAGAACACAACAATGAGAACACAATTTTCACAAGTTATGACCCTTCATGCAAAACTTAAAAAAGAAGAATCCACATCTATAACATCTAAATATCATATCCCACACTCAAATTTGAACAATCTCTATTCCTCTAGCGGATAACATTATTAGTACACAAGTGAAGGCAATAATTTTGCTTTCTGGGGAAGCAGGTTCATGGTTTCAAACAGAAAGCAACCGGAGGCAGCTACTCCTGGTAGCTTTTGTGAAGGGATAAGTGCATGTATGGAAATATTTTGACAAGTACTTCTATCATTTATGAGAAGAAGCTTCTCGGAGTAGCTTCTGGTGGCAGAATTGATTCTGAATAAAAACAAACTAATTCAAACATGTTATAAGTGATTCTGAAAGTTTTTAACATGAAACCAAACATGTTGGAAGTTGCATACATATATCAGCCATATCAAAAGTGGTGAGTCCAGCATCAGCATATTTAAGCATAGCATCAGAAGCAGCATTCCTATCAATTCTGCCCCATCCACCACTCGTCTGCCACATCCCATTCACAACCCGACATATATCCAACGAATCATTGCCATTCTTAACCACAATGAGGCGGTTATCCTGCGTCGCCACACACTGACATGGTCTCAGATGCTTGTATCTTCTTGTTGCAGTTCCTCTCCTAGTTGGTGTTCCGTTTGGAGTGAAAGTGAATTTGCTCAATGAATGCCGCAGTAACTCCGACATTTCTAAACCCCTCAAGTGTCTATAATAGCTCTCTAGCAGTAGCAGCATCAATGGTCTATCCTATATTGGCATACCGTTGCTCTCCACCATATAATTTTTCATTTTTATTTTATGAGGTCGCATTTTTTCTTTCTTTTTCTAAATATCTTATTATTATTATTATTAGGGATCCTTATTATTATTATTATTATTATTATTATTATTATTATTATTATTATTATTATTATTATATAGACTCATTGCTTAGTACACCGAGTGTAAAGCGATAATTAGTCTCACGACTATCCACTGTGAATACTCTAACTCCGCCTATAAGTATAGCCGGTCTAAACCCGATAAAGGATGACGGTTGTGTTAGGCCTGGACAACCCCCGGCCCAACCTAAAACTAGTCAATATCTTATCAAACACTACTATCCAAAGTCCAAACATATTAAAATTTAGGCCAATGTTTTATGTTATTAAGTAGTTAAATTTTAAAGAACAAATATTCAATAAAAAAGAATAGCATTTTTAAACTATGCATATGTTATATGATGTGTTTTTATTTTTGATAAAATGATTTTTATTTTTATATCATTAGTTAATCAAATACTCAATCACAAGCGGTGAAAATGAAGGAAAAAAAAAAACGTGAATCCGAAAAGTCCACGTCATCAAAGAAGGAAGCGCGAGAGGGAGAGGGAGAGGGAGAGAAGATGAGGGGATTACGTACAGTGATCGGCCATGTCGAAGGTGGTTAGGCCGGAGTCGGCGTACCGGAGCATGGCCTCAACGGCGTCGTCTCGGTCGATTCGGCCCCATCCGCCGCTAGCTTGCCACATTCCGTTCAGGACACGGCAGATAGAAAGTGAATCGTTGCCGTTACTCACCGTCACCTGCCGATTCTCAGTGCTTGTCTTCACATCGGAGCACCGAATCGAGGTCGTGCCGGTAACTCTTCTCCTGGTGGATATGGATGAGTTGAACCGCGTGAATAGATGGTTGTGACTCACTACTGCTGCCATTTCTCGTGGACTCTGTGACTCAGTGTGAGAGAAGAAGAAGAAGAAGATAAGGAAGGTGAAATGACGATAATGCCACTGGTTCAAAACTCAAGAGCCCAAATGTATTTACCAAAAGCCCAAATTGAGCCCGTAGGACGTAGGTTTACCAACTAGGGAAAGTAATACTATTTGACTTGTGTGTAACCTCATGCATGAATTATGTGCATTTTTTGTCGAAGCAACGTGAACCTGATTTCACATATCTCAATGCATTAATAGAGAAGATAAAAATTTCTTACTGAGTTTAACGTGGATTAAAAAAGCAAAATTAATTTGTATACAACTTGAATTCATATTGAGTTCAACGGAAGTTCAACACATGCATTATATCAACTACGATTTTCTTGAAAAGTTGTAATGAAAATATTAGTTTTTTATTACAAAAACACCTAAATATTATATTTAAAGCACAATTTACATTGATGTCATTGCTACTGCAACAATGACGAGTAAGGTGAAAAAATTAAAAGAATCGTTCTACTAGATTGGACGTCACCGTCTGCTCAATCAGTCAAAAAGTCAGAGTAAGTATAACTTCTGCAATAAATGAATCCGCGTCATATATTGAAAACTAATGCTCTTAATCTTAACTATTTATGTGCGGTTATAAAATTATAATGTAACTAAATATACACATGTGAGACATGCAGTTCCTTGAAATCTTCTAAGAAAATGAATGATTATGAATTTATGATTATATAATTTATAACTTAGCAAGTAAAATTTCTCATTTACAACTATATAGATTCAAGATGGTGAGAATATTATGAAATGAGAGATGAAAATGTGTATATTGTGCTTACTTATTTGAGTCATTAAAAAGAACCAAAGCATTTAACTCATTCAATGGAATAATTGAAGTGATAAAAGATTATTACAATAGATTAAGGAAGAAAATGAAATGTTAAACTCATGAATTGAAACAAAACATGACATGCATGAAAAATTCCTTACAAAGCAACATGTATATATTGAGTGAGCCCTGAAATATCAACTCACATTTAGCTACAGTGTTAACTAGCTATAAATCGATGCTCCTATTTTTCGTGTGTATAGCCTGGAGCTAGTAGATAGATTTATTGAAAGATAATGAAAAATGATTTAGATAAATCAATATTCTGGAGCTGAGATTCACTCACATTGGTGTTCATGATATAACGAGAGAAAAGAAGATTGTGAAGAAAAGGTGATGGATGACATTTGTAAATTTTTCAAACAGCCTCATTTTGTGAAATTATGATTGTCTTCATAGATTTGTTTAAAATAATTTAATGAAATTATGATTGTGTTCATAGACTCGTTTGAAATTTATGCTACACTACTAAACACCTCCCCTACGCGAGTTACTAAAAGCGGTTTAGCAGTGCGGAATCGCATATGGATGCACTACGACTTGAGTTTTAGCTAGTGTTATCAAACATCGGCCATGGCGGAATGTCATGGAAGGTTTTTGGCTCTCCACCATAGCCAATATCCCACGATAATCTGCCACCTGACATCATTATTTGTAAAAATATGGTGGGTATTTGACTCTCCGCCATAAACAACATTGGTTACGAACTTCAGCTTATGGAAACATAAAAAACCATAATACAGGATAGACGAACCTCAAGTACATTATCAATAGCGTCAACCAAAGGAGAAGTATTATAAAATCTGAAAGTTGGCAAAAGCGCATCCAAGGAAAAAAGGGCAAACTGATGATGTTTTTAAGAGAGCATCCTTTTTAAAGGTGAATGAGGTACATGTTCAGCAACAACTTAGAAGTTCGAAACAAACACATTAGAAAGCAAGAGGAGTCAACAGCACAGGGACTTCACTCTAGTTCGGTGGTTGAGAATTCTCCTCAAGTCTGATAACATCCCTCTCCAGCTGTAAATTAATTAGCATAATCAAACATATTAGTATACAATGCGAACTTTGAAAATTCAAGTAATGAAAAGCAAACTTTCCTACTAATTTTTTTTTCCCTTTTCATGCAGTCAGCACCCCAAGTGCAATTTTAAGAACAAGTTAATGCAGCTATGTTTTTACTACAGAGCCGCAAATTAACAAGATGCACTGAACATGCCTTCAGAAAAAAAAGTAATGAAGTATATACCCGAACAAAGTAGCTCAACTGCCTCCTAGTGTATTCAAACTCACTGTTCAGAAGGGGCAGGGTGTGATCAAATCTGAACAGCAAAGTAGACAAACAGAAATTAGATTAGAACTATATAAAACATAGACACATCATGGCTTTTATAAGCATTTCACAAATATATGAAGTTTGGAATTTAAGTGCAAGTGTGTCGATCAAGCAGACCCTAGGATAGCTTTTGATGATACAACAAAGAATAGAGGGATAAGGAATGCTATAAACAAGAAATAAAAAGATCAGTTGATGTGATTGATGCGGACCCTGTTAATGAAAGCAGTAGGAATAGGTGTTATGCAGTATGCACCAGATCACTCCCTGTGAGAGGAATAACCATCTGCTGAGGTGGCAAGGGCGTGGGATTCATGTGGGTAGAGCTGGAAAGAGTGTATAGAGGGTTATAAGAAGGGAAATGTGGGAAGGGGAGAGGTAGGCAGTTATTTCCTTAGGCTTGGGCTGGGAGAGATCGAGACACTCTCGAATTTGTCTCTGTTGACATTTCTTTCCTTTGTATTTCCTGCTAATGATTCTGGTTTCCATCAGAATCCTACGAAATAATACAGAATCCTTTTGTTGATTTACTTGATTGAATCTGGTACCTAACAGTGATGTAGCAAAAGATACTTACATTGTAAAACAACTCTTTAGTCTATGCTCTAATAGATAAACAATAATAAGTTTTGCTTTTGCATGTAACAAGGCATCGTGGTATTAAAATAATAGACACATAGGACGACCTTGTTGGAATTATATGGAAGGAAATATCATTTGCAGTTCTTATAGAATACAAGAAGATATAATTAATAATGACGCCCATTCTCTTGGATCCTAACAGGTAAATACAAAAAATAATAATTAATCAATATAGGAGTTTGTGAAAGATAATTAAATATAGATAACATGCTCATTACACTATAAATAGTTAGCTATAATAAGTATAAGTACTCTAACAGCCCCCTTAAACTTAAGAGAGTGTAGAGGGAAAGAACTTGAGTTGAAAATCCTATGGCTGGTGGTGGTAGAAAGACAGCATTAAGGATGACAGGATCAGATTGATCTAGGGTCAAGAAGGGGACCATAATGTATCTATGGATTGGAGATGGAACATTGGAGCCAATTTACGCACAGACGCACTTATTTGACAATATTTGGCTCAAGATTCAAGAAAGGCATACTCGGCACCCACAGACTCTGTCCATCCATGTTCTTATTTTAGTTGGAATAAAGAGCTAGAACTGAAGAATTGGTCAACTTGAAGTAAGTACCAGGAGATCACCGTTATATTTTTCAATGTAGAAGCTCATATATTGGAGACCACGAAACCAAACTCCTAGTGATCCTTTAAATTTTGTAAGAGATAGCAGAAATGAATCGTGCAGAGACAAAAGCACAAATACAGGACAATTAAGACAGGGTACCTTAATTTGCGCCTGTCATCACAAGCTGTAATGACATCCAAACTTGCAAGCCTCATGTGCTCTGTGCCAATGCTGTAACATCAACTACAAATAATAAGATATAACTTGAAATAATAAAAGGTGTAATATCAAGCTAAAACTCTTGTCGATAAGAAAAATAAGCAATATAGCTATACAAGACTTAAGCATCATCGGCACTTCACAAGTCATCATTAGAAGTTTCTAAACTAACTCAAGCTTCTTCTTAAGGGTTTCTACTACAAACATCCTCATAAAACTGAAAAAAGAGACATTTACATTGGCTTTCCAGTACTGCATCATATTAAGTAGATGAAAACATGTCATGTAAGGATATAAAGACAGACAATTTCGAGCTTCAAAATTATTCCCACATTAGATATAAAAACCATCCGCAAAGCTTTACCTGACAAATTAAACTTTTAGGATAATTAGTATCTGACACAATACCAGAGGCTTTATGATTGAGGGATCAAAAGTTCAATCATTCTTCTAACTGGAAGTTGAGTTTCAGCACATGATAAAAAATTATCTATGCATTGTCCACACTTACAAAAGAATCTTGCATATGTCAGACTTGATAAAAGAACTATTCAGGGTCCATCATCTAATAGCTTAAACTTTCAGGATACTCAGTCCTTGACATGATATAAAAGTTTTTGTGACAAGAGTTTTATCTCTGTCACCTTCATTCTTTAAAAAAAACTTAATTTTTCGAAAAGATTCTTACACAGAGTATTGACAAACAAGCATTCTGACATACAGGTAAAAGCAATCATAGAGTGAAGATTGCTTGTATTCATAGAAAGAAAGAAAAAAGCAATTTAATCTTGAAATTTTGCTTGCAAATAACCTAGTTCTAAAACCCTGCGATCAAAAAAATTTCAAACTAGGATATGCGAACTTGTGTGTCTATGCACGAGTGCTTAGCATGGGGACTGACCTCATCAAATAGGTTATCTTACACAAAAATCATACAAGTGGTTTAAGGTAAGTCAAGTTTTTAATGTTAATAATACCGAGGGGAACTAAATAACAGAAGGGAATTATGGATAATTAAACGCAATAAATACCATAGAAAACTAGAAAGTAACTAGTGTTCAAGCACCACAAAACTTGTGCATTTATAACAAATAAATTCAGAAGTGCAGCATTTTAATGTCAACAACTAGAGCCAAATGAGAAACAAATCCAAACCTATTACTTTGTCTCTGCGCAGATTTAGACTGAGAAGCATCAGTCAGTAATGAAGATATAAAAGATCACAGAAATCCAAGACATGGCCTCTCATTTAATTATTTGGAAAAAAAGACACTCAATACACAAGTGTTCATTTCACATGCTTATTAGCCCAACAGAAGGGGAGCCTCATTAAAAGCATGATAAACATATTTCTCATTAGAAGGGGAGTTTTGGTGTGTTGACTGGATTTGCTGCCATGTGACTAAGAAATAACAGATTTGAGTTGTGGAATCAGCCTCTGAAAAGAACACGGTAAAACGACTTACAGTAGACCCACGACAATGCAATGGTTTATAATGTGTTTGGAAATGAAAAAGCATAAAAAGATATCTTGTTTGTTAGCAGGTCCAAAGCATGAGGAGAGGACTACAACTCTATACATATTCACAATGCAATCAATAATCATTAATGAGCATATTAAACTAAACAGTGAAAAGATATGAGATAATCTCTAAGCAAATAGACAGTGTGGGGTGGATAGGTAGCATAGAAAGACACAAAAATGCAGATTAACTGATAGAAAAATGGCAATGGAAAAGGGTTGCTTTGCCAGATGGACATGAATCATTAGCTGTTGCTAATCAGTTGATTTACTGGATAGACAGGGATCATTAGTTGTAGACTTGTATCTACTCCAACACAGTATTTTTTTCCTTTCAATTACTAGACCCTGCTAGGGCCTAGGGGAGGCCCACTAGAGTAGTGCCTCCGGGTTTCACAATAGGGAGCCGAGGAGGGAGAGGGTCCTTTCCATCTACAGCCAGAAACTTTCAAGTAAATGTCACAACCAGTGTTCTACTTTTGCATAATTTAACTTTGTATTAAAAAAATTCTTTTTAGGGCTATGAAAACAACTCTCAGGCCATTGTTCAACAGCTCAAGCTTTTAGGTCAAGATTTCTTTTGACAAAATTATCAGGACTATCTAAAAGCGAGAAAATGAAAAAGAATAAAACATCTATCGTTAAAGAGACAAGAGAATATTGTGTTTAAGCATTCACTGTTACAGTCAAAATTATCAAGATGTATAGTGTTTGAATAAGGATGCATGTTTTAATACCCAGCATATCTGTAAGATAGACATTGCAAACTACCTTGTGCTCTTATCATGTACTTCACGAGCTAGGGAAGCCAACATAGAGAAGTCAACTTGCGAATTATCACTGTAGATATAAAAATGCTAGTAAGAAAAACTAGTTAGATAACCAGCTTGAAAATAGAAAACGATGAAATGAGCAGAAGCATTACACATGGCGAGCAAGTTCAGAAAGGATCACATCAACATCAGCCAAATAACTTTCTATCAGCTGTACAGCATGATCTCGAGCTCGATCCCTGTTGTTTCTTGGACACCACAAGATTGTACTAAACTGACTATTAACTACCTCCTGCAAGTAATGGAAAGAAAAGAAAACAGTCAAACATCTGAACATTCTTTCAAAACAGTGCTTTAAAATCAGGAGAAAACGGCTAGACTAGAACAAGAGTATATTCATAATTCATATACACCTATATGAAATGCAAAACAGAGTTAAATCACTTGAAATTCTGCATTGGATATTGATCCCAGTTTTGCAAAGAAAAAATATATTGAAACAATTCAAAGGAATCGAATTAAAATGTAATTGAATATTCAGATACTGAGAAAAGCAGTGAGCCACTCCATCTACAACGAGCACTTAAGGTCATCCTCAGTCCTTACAAAAGAAAATTAGGGAACAAAGGCAGAATTTTGAAGAGGAAGGATGTGGACATTAGAGAGATCCCTGGCAAACAGTTAAACATGGATAAAAACTATCACCTAGAAAGGAATTTTTTAGCTCCTCAAGCAATGAAATCAATTATCCTTGCAAGAGTCCTTTCAGAATAGGCATAGTATCATTTACAAAAAGCAGAAATGTAGCTCTGTAGAGAAGCAAAACTAAAAGGAAGATAGCACTTCAGTTGGAAGAGTCTATCTTGCACGAGAGGTGGTACCTTTAATTCTAGATTTAAAACCCAAATGCCCAGAGTTGAACAAAAGCTCTAAATAGATGGGCAGAATGAGTAGAGACAGAAACTTCCTGCCAGTCACCCTGGACTCAGCATGAATTTTTATGAAATTAGCCACTAAATTTGTAAACTAACACCCATGTCATTGCTAGAGACAAACGGAAAGGGAGCCGGTTCCTTAGTTGAAGATCCAAATGCATAGACAACCACAAAAGCACACAAAATGAGCAGAATGAGTAGAGATAGAAACGTTCTGTCAGTGACCATGAATTCAGCATGAATTTTTATGAAATTAGCCACTAAAATTTGCAAAATAACATTCATGCCATTGTCAGAGACAAGCTCTTAGTCACTCCATCTACAATGAGCTCTTAAGGTCACCCTCACAAAAGAAAATTAGGGAAGAAAGGCAGAATTTTGAAGAGGAAGGAAGGGAGCTGTTAGGGTTGGTTTTCCTCTTTTATTAAAATAAACTAAATCCCTAACAATCTAACAGAAACACGAGAATTATCCCTGGCAAATATTTAAACAAAAATGAAAATTATATCTCCCAGAAAGGAATTCTTTTACCTCATCAAACATTCGATTCAGATGTCCTTGCAAGAGTCCTTGCCGAATCCGCAACCGCATTGACATTTTTCTTTAAAAGCAGAAATGTAGCTCCCTCTGAGTAGCAAAAATATAAGGAAGATTAGGGCTTCATTTGGAAGAGACTATCTAGCACTGAGAGGAGGTACTTTTTTTAATTCCATATGGAGAGAGACAAACAAAAGCTCTCAAATAGATGAAACTGGCTGTCACTTGCCCAAAATTCAGCACAAATTCTTATGAAATTAGACACTAAAATTTTGCAAATTAACAATCATGCCATTGTCAAGAGAAGGGGAAGTTTCCGTTGTTTAAAACCCAAATGCATAGAGACAAACAAAAGCTCTCCAATTGATGAGCAGAATGAGGAGATAGAAACTGTCAATGTGAATTAATCATTAAATAGGCATTAATTAAACATTAATTAATCAGTAAGTAATCCTGAGTTAAAGCATTAATGATTATGAAATTAACATTCATGCCATTGTCAGAGACAAATGTAAAGAAGTTGGAAACTTTTCCTTGAACATTGCAGATTTTATTTAAGTTCTTTGATGCATTCACACATCACTTTCTCTTCCATCCAATTTTCACTCACATTTTCTTTCTATCTCTCTTCTTTCTAACACATCACCAATCATATCATTTATTTCTCTCTTTTATTCTTATCTCTTTCTAGATGTGGGAATTTGAGGTGGCAACATAAATTTTTTCTTTATTATAATAAGTTTATAATATCATAAATGAGCAGTTCTATAGTGGACCATGTTTAAAATTAGTTCACCTCTGAACCATTTCTTCTCTAGTTATAAAGGTAACATTTAGTATATCTTAAGTTACACCCACACACCACAAAACCTTAAGCCACTTAAAGCAATGGTGTGTGTGCCCTTTTACTTATATACTATTATGCACTTGTTAATCTACACAATGTGGGGCTTCTTTTAGTCTTACTTATTATTCTCTAATACTCCCCCTTAAAGTGGGACTCCATTATCTTCTTCCTTCTTGCCTGGTCTTGTACTCATCTGTTTGAGTCTTAGAGGCCTTACCACTTACTTTTTTCTTCTTTTTTGCTTGAGCTTGTACTCCAACGAAATGCCATTAGGCGTGCGACTATTGTTCCTGAGTCTTAAAGGGGGTAAGACCTGCTTTGTCTGGGCTACTATTCCTGCTGAACGTCATTAGGTGTCAAGCTTATGTTCCTGAGTCTCAGAGGCCTTTATGACTATCCATTTTTTTCAATTTTTTATAGTTTTTTTTTTCATTATTTTTTATCAGGAGCCGTTAGGCAATGGACTCTGATACCATGTTAGAAATATAAGTTACAATCTACACACCACAAAACCTTAAGCCACTTAAGGCAATGGGTGTGTGTGCCCTTTAACTTATATAATATTGAACACTTGTTAATATTATAACGATAGCTTTTTTGGTATGTTTTTGATTATTTATAACTGGAAACTGAATCTATTATTAAAATAGAAACCCAAAGATGGAAAACCTTCTTTTACAAGGGAAAACCCTTACAAGATACAAAGGTAGAAACCTTTCACAACTCAATAATCAATTCCATAACTCTAACCTAAGGAGGATACTCCTATTTATATAAACTGGCTCATGATTTGTAGGGTCCTGCATTTCTTCCTCTAGTTTTACCTATTAAATATTACTTTTGTTGACTCTCATTCTCGCCTCACTTGGCTTTATTTGCTAAATATTAAATCCGAAGCTTTAACTGTGTTCCAACAATTTACGTAAATGGTTGATCATCAATTTAATAAACTATTTAGGCAATCCAAACCGATTGGGGGGGGGGGTGAGTTTCGTTCATTCACTTCCTACTTAAAAACCATGGGATTACTCGCCATATTATTTGCCCTCATACTCACCATCAAAATGGTTTAGTTGAGCGCAAACATAGGCATATGGTTGACTTAGGCCTCACTCTCCTAGCACAAGCCCAACTTCCTTTAAAACTCGGGCCATGCCTTTCTTACCTTTGTTTATCTCATCAACCGTCTCCCAACATCCTCTCTTCAATTTGTTGTTCCTTTTGAGGTACTATTTAGTCAGAAGCCTGATTACTCCTTTCTTTGTATCTTTGGCTGTGCTTGCTTTCCCTTACTTTGTCCTTATAATCAACAAAAGTTCAACTATCGCTCTCAGGAATGTGCATTCCTTGGATACTCTACTTCTCAAAAGGGACACATTGCCATAAGCTTAAGGTTTTGTGGTGATGTGTGGTTGTAACTTATGAATTCTAATATAAATTCAGTGCTCTTACACGGAATACCACCTGGTCTCTTGTTCCCTTCCTACCAACAGGGACCCAATTAGGTGTAAATGGGTTTTTACATTAAGGAAAACTTGGATTGCTCCATTAACAGGTATAAGGCGCGGCTTGACGCCAAAAGGGCTTTCATCAAATTCTTGGCTTTGACTTTCAGAGATGTTCTCTCTTGTAGTCAGAGCCTGTCACCATTTGGGTTGTTCTCTCCTTGGCATTGTCCTTTTGCTGGCGTTAATAATGCGTTTCTGAATGGACTTCTGGATGAAGAGGTATACATGGTGCAGCCCCCCCTGGGTGTGAGGATGCTGATAGGACCCTTGTTTAAAGGCTGCACAAAGCGATCTATGGCTTAAAGTAGGCACTGCAAGCCTGGTTTGATAGGTTGAGAGCCGCACTTCTTTCTTTTAGATCTACTGGGAGCAAATGTGACTCCTCTTTGTTCATCTACAAGGATAACAAACGAACAGCCTATTTGCTTGTTTATGCCGATGACATAATTATTACCGGCAATGATTCAGCCTTAGTTCAGGGTCTCATAACAAAGCTTAATTCTATATTTTCTCTGAAGCAGCTTAGAGTGGAAGTTCATCACTTACCTGATGGCTCCTTACATCTCACAGTCCAAGTATATTAATATACTCGATCTCATGCTCAAGGCAGGCATGACTGAAGCAAAGCCTATTTCTTCTCCCGTGCTCACTGGCTGTAAACTTTCTAAGCATGGCTAATATTACTTTGAGAATCCAACACTGTACAGGTCCATTGTGGGTGCTCTACAATACCTCACAACTACTTGCTCCGAACTTAGTTATTCGATTAATCGTGTTTGCCAGTTTATGTTCCAGACACCTGAGACCCATTGGACTGCAGTTAAACGTATACTTCGATACCTAAAGGGTTTTGTCTCTGTTGGTCTTCGCTTGCAACCATTATCCACTCAGATACCTTTCACCCTTCATGGCTATTGCGACGCTGACTAGGGTTCTGACCCTGGTGATTTCTTCTCCACCGCATGTGTCTATTTTTGGCAGAAACGTAATCCCGTGGTGGTCTCACAAGTAGCCAGTGGTCTCTGGTCTAGTACTGAAGCTGAACATCGAAGTATTGCCCTTATCACTACTGAGCTACTGTGGATCCAGTCTTTGTTTACTGAGTTGCATCTTTCATATGTTGCACCTACTATCTACTCTACTGCGACATTCAGAATGCTCTTGCTCTTGCACACAACCCCTTTCTGCATGCTTGGACACATCTTGGGCAGATCTTTATTTTGTACAGGAAAGGGTTCTCAACAAGGAGTTATGGGTGTTGCTCGTTCCTGCTCAGTTCCAATTTGGTAACATCATGACGAAGTCCCTTTCTCTCACTTAATACCTGTTTCTTAGAATCAAGCTCAAGGTGTGTGAGGTTGTTTCTAATCACCCACTTGAGCTTGCGGTGGGGGTATTGGAGTCAGTATGTTAGTGATTTAGCTTACATAGCAAGTCTTCTCTAAGACTATCGTGTAGTTCTATATATATTTCAGGATTTCAAAATTCTGTTATAGTTAGTTTTCTCTAACTCTAATACATATTAAGCAGCATAAGAGTCATCCTTTATACTAAAAAGAATAAAGATAAATGCTAATTGGACAAACATTTCACTATGTTGAAATTATAGGGTTTGGCCTTTAAGATATAGAAAGAGGAAAAAGTAATGCATGAATATTAATATATTATATTGGGTGTTATCTTGCAAAAGACAAAGTAATTACCCACATTTACAATAATAGGTAAACTTCTAATTCTAGTTAAATAAGGAAACTAATAAAAACTCATACTCCTAATTAAATAAGGAATAATTCAATAAAATTAAGAAACTGATCTAATGAATAATCTAAATTACCTTCAATTACTCTAAGATAAGATCAAGATATTATAATTATCTTTTTCATATTCTAACAGTTTTAAGCATGTATTATACACAGATCACTCAACACATAATGTCCTATCACATATTGAGCATAAGAGTCATCCTTTATACTAAAAAAACATAAAGATAAATACTAATTGTACAAAGATCACTATAAGGAACCTAATTTCACACCATCTGGTGACCAATTTGTAAGGCATGAAACCAACAATGTGCTAGAATTTAAATTATCCTAACAGCATACTGTAAAAGAGAGAAGAAAGAAGAGAGATAGACGAAACTAAATCCTAATGGATTCACAAGAAGGAGAACCTTCTTTCCAAGGGTGAAACCCTTCCAAGGGAAAACCCCTTTACAATTCCAATACTTCAAAACACAACATCAAAACCATCTGTTATTTCTAGAGAACAATAGAACATTTCCAGGCTTATCAATTCAGCAAAAGTAAATCATTTACAAGACCAATCATAAGTACCCATTAAGATAATCTTTTCCTTAGATATAAGAGTATAACAGCTGCGCAAAGCAAATTATGTAGCAAGTAGTACCAGTTACCTAAGAATACAATGCATTATTTAATTTTAAGTGACCAACTTATAATTGAAATTTGAAACACAAACTTAAGAAAATGGTTCATTAAAAGCTTTCTTGAATATAAGAAATTGTTTGCTAAGAAGAAGAACCAGATGTTCAATGAATGCCTAAGCTAGACGGACAGAAGTGATTATGATTTACCTGGACAAGGGTTTGAAGTTTTCTCCCCAAATAAGAAAATCCATTCTCGATTTGATAACACGGGCCTGATAGCAACAGAAACATCAGAAGAAAAGACATTATCGTTATAAAAACCAGATTTTAACAAATATCAACAATGGTGTTGATTGATCCATGTGGCAACACCATCTTGTAGGATAAGGCTGCCTTGGCCAATGTTGCTAAGATGCCTATGAATAAATTTAAGAAAGTTACATGACAGTTTTCTTACTGATTCTTATCTTTCATCTCAGAAGCAAAAAGAAGTTCATCATGTTCACGCTTGACATTCTCTGCACCAACACTGCAACAACCAGTGAAAAGCATAACATGCTATCGGTCAGAAAATATTTTAAAGTAAAAATAAAAAATTAAGAGTCATAAATTTACCAGTTATCTCATGATGACCAATGTGATATAAAAAAGCATATCAATAGTAACATATTTTTCAATTTTGTAAAGAAACAATCCACATTTTCATGAAAAAGTGACTCCAACCATGAATATAACATTATTTTGGATATAACTTTAGCATGGAGGTTGTAATCATGGCAAGAATACAAAGGGAACAAAAGAACGCCAGACAAATACGACATTTCTTTTGACCCCTTGCACAGAGGATTCCTTGGCACACAAGAAAATTGAGTTCTGGAAATGTAAAATGCTAGAAAGGTTAAGCATAAAATTTGATGTCACACAATTTCAACCACAAGAAATCTTCCAACGCCCGGGTGTGGGGCGGGTGCGTTGGATTGCCTCTTTACAATATATTAGAAGAATATTTTATCCATATACTTCAATAATTAACAAATCCAAACAACTCAATACAAGCCCTGAAAAAATTGCATTATTATCAAAACAGTGTTGTCATGGAGACAAAAAAAAGTAGATATTTCATGGCATTAAGATATCATTGAAACTTAAATTTCATGTAGGGTGAATCATCAGTTGAAAGAAATTCTAACTAAGATCACGTTTGCACAACTAATATATTGGAGTAAACGTTAACAAAAGGTCAAATACAAGTCACATTTTCATTTTTCAAATCAATAGTTGGGAAATGCATCTTCTGCTTTTAAAGCAAAGTCCATATATAAAACAAAATTTTCACCTTGAACTGGATATAATTTTAAGCTACTGGAATTTTTAAACTATCTGCATTTCAAGGTTGGCTGCAGATAGTAAAAGAATGAGAAGTTTGTTTTAACAAAAACATGTTGAAATCAAAAAGTGGAGATAAATACAGAAGTTGCAGGATCAGGCATTAAACAAGATAAAAGAAAAAAGAAATGCCCATGCCAAATATTGTGAATGACAGCATACCCATAAGAGATGCAACCATCCCAAAATGCAATGTCCATTAACACATGTCAGTATACAAATATACAATGTTTGAAAACATATAAACAGTTAATTCTCATCAAATTATTTTGTACACAAAATTCAGTAAGTCTTGAGGCTAATCTCTCGCCCCATTATCAACGCACTAAGCGGTAAGGGCTGACCAATGAGTTTTTTCGAATCCCCAACCACTTGCTAAAAGGACGAAGTGTTGAACCACTACGCCAACCCACATGCGAGAACAACATGAACAACAACAATAACTAACTACCCAGTTTCTATTGTGAGATGAAAATGCGAAATTGTGAAGTGAGTGGTGAAGAGTGAAGGGGTGATTTATGGAGATACCTCGTCGTACATGGATTGGATGAAGCATTGAAGGCGATTTTTGTAAGCAGTGAGAGCCATTGGAGTTGTTGAGAGAAGAAGAAGAAGAAGAGTGAGAGTGGAAAGAGGAAAGGGTGTGGTGGTGTAGTGTGTCCCTTTGTGGGCCTGGCGGCAGAGCAGGGTACGGAAGGGACGAATGGTTTTCCCACATTTTCCCACTTGGAAGACAAGTGATTTGTTTGGAATGAAGTGGTGAGAAACAAAATATTGGGTGGGCTTATTATGTTGTGTGTTCTCAGGAGTAAGTTTTGATTTTAGTTTATGACTAGTTAGGATGGAAGTAGACCTGGCTGCTGATACTGATAGGGGATTAAGTTGTGAAAGGAGGAGGAAAGAAGCATGATCCTGTTGCGAGCTTCAATGAGACTGCAGTAGTGGATGATGTTGATGATGTTGCAAAGCTGAAAGGGTGGGAGTTGATGGTGTTGCGTGGCGAGCTATTGGAGCCTTATGAAATCTTGACTAGGGCGCATAGTGTCATTTTGATGGGTAAACACTCAGGAATAAAGTATGATTGCACAGACACTACTGCCTTCTATCATATTGCAACTAAGATCAATGCGCGCAAATCTTCTTAGGTTAGCACAAGTAGAACTTTTAGTGTTTGGTTAGTATTTGGGGGTCATTGTGAGCTTTTGTGGTGTTCCTTGTGCTTTGGGTGTTTGCTCGTTGGTTTTGAGGACCTTTCATTCTTCTTTGGTGATTTGCTGATTCGATTGTTGCTCGTTATGGGTTGGGTTGCGGCTGGTTATACCGGTTTTTGTGCCCCTTTGAATACACCAACCCACAACTTGCAATTCATTGTTGATACAATATAATTAGATTCTCATTTTTCATGTGTGTGAAGCTTGGAGCAAATAGATTTAAAGAAAATGAAAAAGTATTTAAACAAACCAATGTTCTCGAGCTGAGATTGATTCGCATGCATAATGTTCATGACGTATTGAGAGAGGAAAATAAAAAACCGTTAAGAAAAGGTGATTTATATTCATAAATTTTTCAAACAACCTCATTTTATGAACTTATGGTTCACTTTTGTGTTCGTAAACTCTTTTACAATCTATGTTAGACTACTAAAGACCTCCCCTACGTGAGTTACTAAAAGTTGTGATAAGCAAAAGCAGAATCACATATGGATGCACTATGACTGAGTCTTTGCCATTGTTATCAAATATCGGTCATGGCAGTGTTCGTAAACTCTTTTACAATCTATGCTAGACTACTAAAGACCTCCCCTATGCGAGTTACTAAAAGTTGTGATAAGCAAAAGCGGAATCACATTTGGATGTACTATGACTTGAGTCTTAGCCATTGTTATCAAATATCGGTCATGGCGGCGCCATGGTGGAATCTCATGGCGTGTTTTTGGCTTTTCGCCATGGCGGATATCCCGTCATAATCCGTCATCCGACATCATTATTTATCAAATATGACAAGTTTTTGGCTCTCCACCATTTGCCACTAACAACACTGATTTTAGCACGAACTTCAGCTAATGGAAACCTAAAAGAAAAACACAACACAGGATAGACGAACCTCAAGTAAATTATCAATAGAGTCGGCCAATGGAGAAGTATTATAAAATCTGAAAGTTGGCAAAAGCGCATCCAAGGAAAACAGAGAACTAAAAAAGGCATGATGTTTCTAGGAGCATCCTTTTTAAAGGCAAACGAGATACATGTGCAGCAACTACTTAGAATTTCGAAACAAACACATTGGAAAGCAGAATTTATCAGATCCGGCAAAAGGAGGAGTCAACAGCACATGGACCCTAGTTAGGTGGTTGTGAACTCTCCTCAAGTCTGACGATCCTCTTCTCCATCTGTAAATTAATTAGCATAATCAAACATATTAGTATACAATGGGAACTTTGAAAATTCAAGTAACAAAAGGAAAACTTTCCTCCTTATTTTGTTTCTTTTTTTCTTGCAGTCAGCACCCCAAGTGCATTTTTAAGTACTAGTTTATGCAGTTATGTTCTTTAGGGTAGATTTTGCAACTGAGATGCAAAATAACAAGTCATCCAAAAAAATAAGTGATGTAGTATACCTGAACAAGGGAGCTCAACTTGTTCTTGGTGTTATCAAACTCATGTTTAAGCCAGGTCAGGGTTTGAGAAAATCTGAACAATAAAGTACAGAAACAAAAATTAGATTGGAACTACATCAACATAACATAAGACAATAACATCATGGCTTCCCGATAGAAAATGTATAAGCATTTCACGAATGAAGTTCTGAATTTAAGTGCAAGTGAGTCAATCAAGTAGCAAAAAATGTTTACATTGTAAAACAACTATTTAGTCTATGCTCTAATAGAAAAACAATAATAGGTTTTGCTTTTGCATGTAACAAAGCACTGTGGTATTAAAATAAGAGAATGTGGCAACATCAAGATACAATTACAGAACAAAAAGGAAAGAACTGACTTCAAAACACATAGGACGACCTTGTTAAAATTATATGGAAGGAATATAGAGATATTATTTGCAATTCTTATAGAATACAAGAGAATATATAGTGGTAAATATTGACAATAAGGAAAGATCATTAATCAATATAGGAGTTTGGGAAAGATAATTAAATATAGATAACACGCTGATTACACTAAATATATATTAAATACCTAGCTATAATAGTTACTCTAAAAGCCCCCTTAAACTCAAGAGGGTGTGGAGGGAAAGAATTTGAGTTTGTAATTCAGACCACAAAAGCGTGCAAAGTCAAATATGGCTGGTGGTGGTAGACACTGACAGCATTTAGGATTAGAGAGGATCAGATTGATCTAGGGTCAAAACAGGGAACATAAGGCGTCTATGGATGGGAGATGGAACTGGAGCATTGGAGACAATCTATGCATTTATTTGACCAAATTGGACTCAAGAAAAGCATACTTGGCACCTGGAGACTGTCAATCTACGTTGTTATTTTAGTTGGAATGAAGAGCAAGAACTGAAGAATAGGTATCCGTTATATTTTTCTCTAAGTAGAAGCTCATATAAGGAGACCAAGAAACCAAACTCCTATAGTGACTAGTTAGCCATCCATATATACATACATATATAATTATATATGTAGAAATTACATATGTAGATTGTCCTTTATATTTGTACAGAGACAAAAGTTCAAAAACAGGACAATGAAGAGAAGACAGGGTACCTTTTTTTGCGCCGCTCCTCACAAGCTTTAATGACATCAAAACATGCAACAGTCATATGCTCTGCACCAATGCTGTAACATCAACTACAAATAATAAGATATAACTTGAAATAATGAAAGATGTAATATCAAGTTTGAACTCTAATCTATAAGAAAAATAAGCAATATAACTATATAATACTTTAGCATCATAGGCACATCTCAAGTTATCATCAGAAGTTTCTAAACAACCACAAGCTTCCTCTTAAGAGTTGCTGCGGCAAACATCCTCATAAAACAAAAAAGTGGCATTTACATTGCTTTCCAGTACTGTATCATATTGAGTAGATGAAAACATGTCAGTAAGGAAATAAAGACAGACAATTTCAAGCTTCAAGATTATTCCCACATTAGAAATAAAAACCATCCACAAAGCTTTACCTAACAAATTAAACTTTTAGGATAGTTAGTCTCTGACACGATATCAGAGGTTTGATGATTTAGGGATCAAAAGTTCAATCATTCCTCTAACTGAAGTTGATCTTCAGAATATGATAAAAAAAATATCTATGCATTGTCCACACTTTAAGACAAAAGACTCTTGCATATGTTAGATTGGAAATAAGAACCATTCAGGGTCCATCATCTAATAGCTTAAACTTTCAGTACAGTCAGTCCTTAACATGGTATAAAAGTTTTTATGACCAATATGTCAAGAGTTTCATCTCTGACACCTTCACTTTATAAATAAAATGGAGTTTTTCCATAAGACTCTTACATGGCACCTTCACCTAATAGCTTAAGTTTTTAGAACATTTTATCGCTAATACTGACAAACAGGCATTCTAACACACAGATAAAAGCAATGATATACTGTTATAGTGAAGATAGCTTGTATTCTAAGAAAGAAAAAAGCAATTTAATCTTGAAACTTTTGCTTGTTTGTTAATAAGTTAGTTCTAAAATTCTGCGATCAAACCAGGAAATTTTCAAACAAGGATATGCAAACCTGTGTGTCTGTGCACAAGTGCTTATGCACAGGGATTGACCTCACCAAATAGGTTATCTTACACAAAATCATACAAGTGGTTTAAGGTAAGAAAAGTTTTTACCAAAATCATACGAGTGGTGTAAGGTAAGTCAAGTTTTAATGTTATTAATACCAGATGGGAACTGAATAAAAGAGCAGAGTTATGGATAATTAAATGCAATAAATACCATAGAAAACTATATAAATTAGAAAGTAACTAGTGTAATATATTTCAAGCACCACTAAAATTGTGCATTTGTAATAAATAAATTCAGAAGTGCAGCATTTTAATGTCAACAACTAGTGCCAACGGAGAAACAAATCCAAACCTATAACTATGTCTCTGAACATTTAGACCGAGGAGCACCAGTATGTTATGAAGATATAAGAGATTACAGAAATTTCTTTATAATCCATACAAGACATGACCTCTCATGTATTTATTTAGACAAAAGGACACTCAATACACAAGTGTTCATTTCACATGCTTATTAGCCCAACAGAAGGGCAGCCTCATTAGAAGCATGATAAACATATTTCTCATTAGAAGAGGAGTCTCAGTGTGTTGACTGCATTTGCGGCCATACGACTAAGAAATCACAGATTTTGAGTTGTGGAATCAGCCTCTGAAAAATACAAGGTAAAACTACTTACAGTAGACCCACAATAGGTCCAACCCTTCCAACCATGAAGGAAGCTTTAAAGCATCAGGTTGCCTTTAAAAATATTTCCCATAACATTAAAAAGGCATCTCACACGAACTTGATAATAAGTAACCATAAAGAATTGCACGAAAGTATATAACAAGCTGCAATTTTAAATTTCTAGTGTATTTAAGTTTCTGTTTTGCATTCCTGGAAAATATAATGAATTAAGTTAATATTACATTCCCGTTTATGAGAACATGCAACGGTTTATCATGTGCTCGGAAATGAATAAGCATAAAAAGATATCTTGTTTGTTCACTGGTTGAAAGCACGAGGGAGAGGACTACAGGACTATACACAATGCAATCAATTACTAGAGCATATTAAACTAACCAGCAAAAAGATCTCAGATAATCTCTAAGCAAATAGACACAGGGTGGGGCGGATAGGTAGCAAATAGAGACACAAAAATGGCAGTTGAAAAGAGTTGTTTTGCCAGATGGATATGGATCATTAGCTGTAGCTAATCAGTGGATTTACTGATAGAAAGGGATCATTAGCTCTATCTACTCCAGCAGTCTTCTTTTTTTCCTTTCGGTGCTAGGGCCTACGGGAGGCCCCACTACTAGATGGTGCCTAAGGGATTCATAATAGGGAGCCCGAGGAGGGAGAGGGGTCCTTTTCATCCACAGCCAGGAACTGGCAAGTAAATGTCACAACCAGTGTTGTACTTCTGCCTGATTTAACTTTGTATAAAAAAAATCCTTTTTAGGGCTATGAAAAAATTCCGAACCCATTGTTCAACAGCTCAAGCTTGTAGGTCAAGATTTCTTTTGACAAATTTACCATGACTATCTAACAGGGAAAAAAATGAAAAAGAATAAAACATCTTTAGTTAAAGACAAGAGGATGATATTGTGTTTCATCAATATTTCCTTTATCAAAAGAAATGAATGTTTCACAAACATCTACCTTGTTCAGGCATTCACTGTCACAGTCAAAATTATCAAGATGCATAGTGTCTGAATAGGATGCCTGTTTTAAGACCCAGCATATCTGTAAGATAGAAATTGCAATATACCTGGTGCTCTTATCCTGTATTTCATGAGCTAGGGTAGCCAACATATAGAGGTCAACTTGTGAATTATCACTGTAAATATAAAAAGGCTAGTAAGAAAAATTAGTTAGATAATCAGCTTGAAAATAGAAAACTATGAAATGAGCAGAAGCATTACACATGGAGAGAAAGTTCAGAAAGGATCATATCAACATCGGCCAAATAAGTTTCTATTAGCTGCACGGCATGATCTCGAGCTCGGTCCCTGTTGTTTATCGGACACAAGATTGCATTAAACTGACTATTAACTACCCCCTGCAAGTAATGGAAAGAAAAGAACACAGTCAAACATATGAACATTCTTTCAAAACAGTGATTTAAAATCAGGAGAAAAGTGCTAGACCAGAACAAGATTATATTCATGTACACCTGAAATGCAAAACAGAGTTAAATCACTTGACTTTCTGCATTGGAAGTTGATCCCAGTTTTAGAAAGAAAAAAATATATTGAAACAATTCAAAGGAAGGGAATTAAAATGTAATTTGAATTTTCAAATACTGAGAAAAGCAGTAAGTCACTCCATCTACAACGAGCACTTTAGGTCATCCTCAGTCCTCACAAAAGAAAATTAGGGAACAAAGGCAGAATTTTGAAGAGGAAGGATGAGAACACTTGAGAGATCCCTGGCAAACACTTAAACATGGATAAAAACTAAATCACCTAGAATGTTTTTACCTCCTCAAGCAATGAAATCAGGTATTCTTGCAAGAGTCCTTTCAGAATAGGCATAGCCATTGTTTATAAAAAGCAGGAATGTAGCTCCGTAGAGAAGCAAAACTAAAAGGAAGATTAGCGCTTCAGTTGGACGAGTCTATTTTGCATGAGAAGTGGTACCTTTGATTCCAGATTTAAAACCCAAATGCACAGAGACAACAAAAGCTCTAAAATAGATGAGCAGAATGAGTAGAGATAGAAATTTTCTGTCGGTTACCCTGGATTCAGCATGAATTTTTATTAAATTAGCCCCTAAAATTTGTAAATTAACACACATGTCATTTTCAGAGACAAACGTAAAGGGAGAAGTTTCCTTAACTTAAGGCCCAAATGCATTGACAGCAACAAAAGCACACAAAATGAGCAGAACGAGTAGAGATAGAAACTGTCTGTCAGTTACCCTGAATTCAGCATGAATTTTTATGAAATAAGCCACTGAAATTTGCAAAATAACATTCATGCCATTATCAGAGACAAGCTGTAAATTACTGCATCTACAACGAGCTCTTAAGGTCAATCTCACAAAAGAAAATTAGGGGAGAAAGGCAGAATTTTGAAGAGGAAGGATGGGAACACTAGAATTATCCCTGGAAAATAGTTAAACACGAATGAAAATTAAATCACCTACAAAGGAATTATTTTACCTCATCAAACATTCAAAACAGATGTCCATGCAAGAATCCTTTTAGAACCCAGTTTGTCATTTTTCGTTAAAAGCATAATATAGCTCCCTCTGAGTAGCAAAAACATAAGGATTATTAGCGCTTTGGTTGGAAGAGACTATCTAGCATTGAGAGGATGTACTTTTTTTAATTCCAGATATGAAACCCAAATGCATAGACATAGACAAAAAAAAAAACTCTCAAATATATGAAACTGGCTGTCACATGCCCTAACTAAATTCAGCAGAAATTCTCATGAAACACTAATTTGCAAATTAATATTCATGCCATTGTCAGAGAGGAAGGGGAAGTTTCCTTTGTTCAAAACCCAAATGCATAGAAACAAACAAAAGCTCTGAAATAAATGAGCAGAATGAGGAGAATGGAGATAGAAACTGTCAATGTGAATTAATCATTAATTAAGCATTAATTAATCTGTAAGTAATAATGAGTTAAAGCATTAATGATTATGAAATTAGCCACTAAAATTTGAAAATTAACATTCATGCCATTCTAAGAGACAAATGTAAAAAAGTTGGAAACTTTTCCTTGAACATTACAGATTTTATTATAGTTTTGATACATTCACACCTCACTTTCTCTTCCGTCCAATTTTCACTCACATTCTATTTCTGTCTCCCTCTTCTTTTCTAACGCATTACCAATCATATCATTCATTTCTCTCCCTTATATTCTAATCTCTTTCTAGATGTGAGAATTTGAGGTGTCAATATAACTTTTTTCTTTATATAGGTACATAATGCTATATATGAGCAGTTCTATAGTGGACTAAGTTAAAAATTAGTTCACATGAATCATCTCTTCACTAGTTATAAAAGGTAACATTTAGTATATGTTATTTACAACATACTTCTTATGGGTCCCTCATCAAGTAAACTATTTTAACTTGTGAACCATATTTTTCTTGATCCATAATAGACAATACATATACGTGCACACACACACATATACATATGACCCAAAGGCAAAGGTGCAATTGAGTGTTCTCCACAATTATTCTTCGTGGGGCTAGTGGAAACAGGACAGTGCAGCGAGTGGAAGTGAGAGATCGAAATAGACAGAAAAAAAGGGGAAATACGAGGGAATGGTTTAATAGATCCCAACAGATCAATTCAATTCTACATAAGGCTTAATGAATAACAGAGTGCTGGGGATGAGAGAAAAGCAGAGTACTGTGAACTGTGAAGCACTGCGAACAATTCTTCCGGTGCGCCCTGTGTTTATGATTTCGAACTATAGAGAGAACAGAAAAAAGTGACAATGAAAAGAGGGAAGTTCTGGAGCAGAGGTCACGTAATTTTTTAATAAGAAACTTAATCTTAACCACCCATTTTAATGCAACTGCTATTATTATTAGTTCTCATTTCTCACAATAAACATCAGTTCTCACTTCATACATCCCTTATATATATATGTAAATATATTGCTCTTTATATATATATATAGATAAACTTGGGGGGCCATGGCCCCCCTTAGTCCCTTCAAAGATCCGCCACTGTAATACTGTATACCGTATTGATGTATTCCCAGAAATCTCTATAATTTCTTGAAGCTTGCAAAATAAGAAATAACTCGAACTTCAATACAACAACCAAACCTTTTCCCACTTGGTAGAGTCGGCTACATGGATCATACAACACCGTAATGCCCTGTCAAGTATTAAGCTCAAACTTCAACAGTATGTAAAATGAATTATCATTGCAATAAGAAAAAAAATATTCATCATTGAAAAAACAATCTATCTGCAGACATATCGATCTACTCACATAAATTCATTACACATCAAACTTAAACTATACTATTGTAATCACAAACCATCACAGAAACTTTAATTAATTCAATTACTAGTTAATTTTTTTTAAATATGACAATTTTGAATTAAAATACTACCATCCAAAATAGTCTTCTTTGACCACCCTCCAACTGCACTAAAACTGGCCACCACAATATAACTGTTAGAATATAATATAAAACCATTAAAGTGGCCCTTACCCAACAGCTTAAGCTTTTGGGATTAAGTGGTTGTTTGACATGGTATCAGAGCCTATCCTAGATCCATTTGTTGTTTGTTGTGGAGACCTCCCATTATTGGGCCACCCGTTGTTGTTGATCCCACGTTCCAGGTTGTTCAGTCCTGGACGTGAGGGGGTGTGTTAGAAGTCCCACATTGGCTAGAGATAGAGCATAGATAGCCTTTATAAGGATAGTGCAAACCTTAACTCTTGAGCTAGCTTTTGTGGTTGAGTATAGGCCTCCAAATTTCTAATATTGTTAGAAGTCCCACATTGGCTAGAGATAGAGCATAGATAGCCTTTATAAGGATAGTGCAAACCTTAACTCTTGAGCTAGCTTTTGTGGTTGAGTATAGGCCTCCAAATTTCTAATATGGTATCAGAGCCTCTATGACCGAGAGGTCTAGAGTTCGATCCTTGCTCCCCTCACTTTCTAATTAAAATAGTGGAATTTAATTAAGCACATGGTAGGTGGGCCTGTGCATTTATCCACGCTTCAAGCCCAAAGGGCTCTTGCGTGAGGGGGCGTGTTAGAATATAATATAAAACCATTAAAGTGGCCCTTACCCAACAGCTTAAGCTTTTGGGATTAAGTGGTTGTTTGACAATAACACTTCCACATATCTGACATGTAGTACAATATAGCAACAAGTGAGAACAAAACAGGGATAGGAAAAGAAAAGGAAAAGACTATCGCACTAATATCCAAGTAAACATTCTTTGCATGAAATGTAGCAACTGAGATAGAAACAGAAGGCAATATGACTAAGGTATACAATCCAGTCAGCAACTAACATTGACACAATAAATCAAATATATCCGAATTCCAAAATCCTTTTTTTTGTTACTCTAGTAACTTGGTTGACACCACATGCACAAAAGTAATAAGTTTGATGAAGAAAGGCATATTTATCACTTTCATAGCAGTGATTTCAAACCCAATGCAGATGATCACACAAAAATTACATGCATATGTGGTAGCGTACGAGGGAACAAGCACATAATTCGACAAAACGAGCAAAATCTTAGAAAGGAAAGTAAAATTTCTTGATAGATCATGCTTTTAAAATTAAATTTTCTTGCACATCTATTAATTTTGGAATTTAGTAAAATCAGAGACATAGTGAAAAGGAAGTTTTCGATCACATATCTTATCTTATCCACCAAAACAAACCTTGTCCTCTTACATTATTGAGCCCGATACAACAACCAAAACCTTCTTTTCAAGAGGTGAGGTCGGCTGCATAGATCAAAGACGCCATAACATCCTATCATGAATGATGAAATGTCTAATGACATGCCATTTAATTCCAAATCCCTCTTAATGGTTTGACCTATAGTTATTCTTGATCTTCCTCTACCTCTAACTAGTGGACTATCTTCCATCTAGACTCCTCTCCTTATTGGTGGTGTTTCTACAGGTTTCCTTTACACATGCCTAAATCATCTAAGATGAAATTCTGCCATCTTCTTTACAGTAAGTGCTACTTTAACTATTTCTCTAATGCTTCCATTGCTAATCCTATTTTGTCTTTTGTGACCACGACGTAACATTCTCATTTTGTTGATGGTTCCTTACTGCCTAGCATTCAATTTTCTACAACATTGCCGGTCTTATAGACGTGCATTAAAATTTCCTATCTTCAACACTAAAGCATTATTCTTTTTGGGCAAAAGAATAATTTGTTGAGGTAATTGAAAGATCATATATATATATATATATATATATATATATATATATATATATATAATACAAAAATAACCAAATGATTGAAATGAATACTGGAACACTAAGTTCATTATGACGTACTTTTAGTCTGATATTAGAACCATTCCTAAATGATTATTAGTATATTAACCCTAAGGTTAACCTTGTGGAACTAAGCCAAATAAATTATGAACATGAACAGAAAATTACTCCATAAAGTTTTACAAGTTCAGTTCAAAAACAGATTATATCAAGCATATGACCAAAACCAATCCTTTATAGATAACTATCAACACCTTATGAAGCCCCCAAGGTTTTAATTGTGCAATTAAGTAATACAGGTGAATAGGTGATTAATAAATTATTCAAACAGGTTTCACAAGTTCATTCCAATCTAAAATGCAGCAGATTATAAATAAGCATCCGATTCAAAGTCTAAACGGCGCGTGTTTAAGTATGGGATCCACAGTCTTTCTCCTCATATTTTTTTGGCAACGCATACATTCAAGTCTCTAAGGAAATGTACAATAAGATGGGAATATAAGTTGAGACAATGTGCTGGAAGTTAATTGTTTCCAATATCACAAACAGGTCGACACCAACGGTGGGATGTTAAGACCCAATTGCAAGGTATGGAATTCTAATGTGGGTTTATCAGGCCCTGGGCTTTCCAACTACAATATCTAGATTTGGCGGTACGGTTCTCCCAAGGTTCTTATCACATTGTTCACCTTGGAGCTATACAGCAGAACATGTCTATCTCTCTCTCGCTTTTTCCCACTGCCATTTCCTTTGTTGTGTCGCCTCTTCTGTGTATTGTCTTCTCGGATGGTTGATGGTGTTTTGGGTTTTACTCATTTCATTTCTTTTTAATTCTATCGGTTTCTATTCATTTAAGTGCATTTCTAATCAGATTAACGGCTTGGACCAGTCATATGATCGGTCCCCAATCAAGCCAGTTTTATAACACTGGATAAAAGGGCCATTATATTTGGAGATTAACTACCCCAATTTCCTCCACCCCGCGCCCTATGAAAGAAATTTGCATTTGATCATAAAGCCAAAGAGGCTTTGGTACCATGTTAAGAGCAAACTTACTTTATAAACTTCCAATTATACAAAAAAAAAAGTTAAATAAAAATGACAGAAACTCAGGTTTTCAGGTTTAGAAGTAACTTTGTTATTAGGCCACGTATTGGAAAAAAGTGGTCTAGTACAAAATCATTGTTGTGTGTCTTAGTTTCCCTCTCTCCATGAATTCTCCAAGATGAAATCAATCTCTCAAATTTTTCCATACCAAAAATAACACAGATAGCTCTATAAACTAAGTTGTGGTGAACAGTCCTCGAACTTGTTATTAGAGTTATACGTCCAAGCATCTTCTCAGCTTGTCAACGTTAAACTCAAACAGCAATGGAAGCATTAACTAATGCAGCTGTCCAAAGGGAGCCTAAATTCCAACAAATAAGAAAAATGATAGCATGGTACAAAGAAAATCTGATTTTCTCTTTCTTCCCACTCCAAAATCAGAAATGATGAGAACCCTAAATTTAACAACGGTGATCATAAAATCCAATATTTTGGATGAGATGATAGTTCTTGAATCTGATCTAAGCCTAAATCAATTCCAAAGGACTAAGCTTAAATCAATATTTTGGATGAAATGATGAGAAAATTTTGCTGCTTAAATTAGTTGAATTTCAAATTTAGAGAAACCCGAGGACTTCTCTCAATAAAATAAAATTTGAAATATTCAAGTTGAAACCATTCATATATGTATGTCACTAGTAAGACATTCTGATTTACTTTTATAGGTAACAATACAGTAAAATAAGAGTTTGAATTGAGTAAGGATAAACATGTTTGTAACTAAACTGAATTATCACACTCCTCAACCAACCAAACCTGAGGCTACAGCAGATCAACCAACAACTGAAGTCAGCAGAGCATATATGAAATTCAAACCAGATTTCTGCAGTTGTTGCTATAATAAGTGATTCATTCTTTGACTGCATCTTCTCAAGAATCAAGATCAATAATTCGCCTCTCCATCTGCACATGTAAGAAATAAAGGGCGGGGGAGAGAATAAGAAAATATGAATCTATGAATTCTTACTACAATCCTGATTTATAATTTCTTAAAACAAACATATATTGAATCTATTCTCAGAAAGACAACATGAAATTAAATTTAGTAGCTTCCAGATCAATCTGCATTTTTTACATCACAAGGAAAACGCAAGAAGTGTGCGATATCAAGGAACAAGACCATAAGATCTGAAATTTACACATCAATCCCTAAGAGTTGATAATTTCTCAAACTATTGAGATATTATAGCCCAGCGCATGTTATGCGTTGCAATCATAGTTAGTTTTCTGTTTCAAGTTTCAACCATAGTTATCTTTCTGTTGTAACTATAGTTAGGTTCTGTTGTAACAAAAGTTAGGTTCTATTATAGTTTCTGATTAGTTGTGAACTCTATATAAGAGTATTCTCTTCTACTCTTTCTTAATCAATGAAATCACTTTCCACTCAGATCAAACTATACGATCTGCCTTCTCTCTATTCTAAACACAAGCTATTAGTATTGAATAGAGAGCAACAACAAAAAATTCCCTTTACCTTTGAAAGAACTAGTGCCAAAGAGGGAATGGGTACAAACTACAAAGAGAAGAGGCCAAAAAGATACATCCTGCTGAGTGCTGACCCAGAGCAATCAAAGAAGACAGCAAATACAAGAAATTCAAACAGAAGTGCTCTCCACTTCTTGTGCATCTACACAAATGGGATTCTCTGAAAGAAGCCATGTATTGAACATCAAAGTGGGGTGAAGATTTTCCCTTATCTAGGCATTTTAGTCAAGCCAAATTAACCAAAGAATGGAAAAGGCAGAACACTCACAGCCACAATACTTTTCCTTCTTCTCTCTGTCTTAAAGATCTAAACTAAATTTAAAGAAAATGCTTTCAATTTATTTGAGTAATACAGAACACAACATCACAACCATCTGATATTTCTAGAGAACATTAATGTTGATTAAGTATTTTAGCTATTTTTTCAATTTGAATTCTCAATTTCCAGGCTTCTCAATTCAGAAAAAGTAAATCATTTACAAGACCAATCAATATGTACCCATTAACATGATTTTTTTTTCCTTACATAATATGAGTGTATGACAGCTGTGCAGAGAAAATCATGTAGCAAGTAGCAACAGTTACCTAAGAATTCAATACATATTGATATTTTAGTATTGAATTAACCAACTTATAATGGAAACACAAACTTAAGAAAATGGTTCATTGTTTGCTAAGAAGAAGAACCAGATGTTCCATGAATGCCTAAGCTACACGGACCAGAAGTGATTATGATTTACCTGGACCAGGGTTTCAAGTTTTCTCCTCAAATAAGAAAATTCATTCTTGATTCGATAAAGTGCCTGATAGCAACTGAAACATCAGAAGAAAAGACATTATCGATTGATCCATGTGGCAAGACCAACTTGTAGAATAATGTTGCCAAGATGCCTATGAACAATTTTACGAAAGTTGCATAACAGTTTTCTTACTGATTCTTATCTTTCATCTCGGAAGCATAAAGAAGTTCAGCACATTCACGCTTAACATTCTCTGCACCAACACTGCAACAACCAGTGAAAAGCATAATGTTTTTAAATCATACATACAGTTAATCTCAAATTATTTTGTACAGAATATCCAGTAAGTTTCATAAATTTCCATTTTGAATAATAATAATTTACTGTTGACAGAAAAAAAAAAGTTACATAAGCCACTAGGATTGAACCAGGATTTGGTTAGTTTGCATAAAGCCATAAGTTAAAACCTCATTGCCTTCATTATACACCTATTAGAATTTGGGAGGCCTAACTCAAACCCAAAAGCTAGCTCAACAAAAGTCGTGGGTTGTTCTACCCTTTACAAAGACTATTTATGTCAACACCCGAAAAAAAGGAATTAAAGTTATATATTTCCCTCGCCCCACGGTCAGCGCACTAAGCAGTAGGGACTAACCAATAAGTTTTGAACCTCCAACCACTTTCTTAAGGGACGAAGTGTTGAAGCACTACGCCAACCCACTTGGTTCATACATTTCAATTTTAAAGTCATTGCCTTCACTATACACCTCAAAAAGAAAATGAAAAAAAATTACCCGGTTGTTGAACCAGGATTTGGTTAGTTTGCATAAAGCGCCATAAGTTAAAACCTCATCGCCTTCATTATACCTAATAGAATTTGGGAGGCCTAACTCAACCCAAAAGCTAGTTCAACAAAAGTCGAGGATTGCTCTACCCTTTATAAAGACTATCTATGTCATATCTCTAGCCAATGCGGGACTTCTAACAACACCCGAAAAAAAAAAGGAAATGGAGTTATATGTTACCCGGTGGTTCTTGCATATAGTTCACGAGCCAGAACATGAACCTTTGGAAAATTCACCTCTTGTTTTAGCTGCAGATGAGAACACCGGGTCAGAATTAACCTAAAATTAGAAAGTGAAGAAGATTGAAAGTTAATGGTGTGACATTGTTAAATGAGATCGGTGAGATTAGAGAACAATCGAATGCAACAAACGCAGAAGCTAGTGACTGCTCTGACAACGAAATCTGGCCGAATAGCTTCCTTCATGGATTGGAGTTGAAAGAACTGTTCATTCACAATCCCCTGCGAGAATAACAATAACTAACTAGCCACTTTCTATTCTGAGATGAAAATGCGAAACTGTGAAGTGGGTGAAGAAGGAAGGGGTAATTTATAGAGATACCTCGTCGTACATGGATTGGATGAAGCATTGAAGGCGATTTTTGTGAGCAGTGAGAGCCATTGGAGTTGTTGAGAGAAGAAGAAGAAGAAGAAGAAGAAGAAGAAGAAGAAGAAGAGTGAGAGTGGAAAGAGGAGAGGGTGTGGTGGTGTAGTGTGTCCCTTTGTGGCCAACGGCCAGGGGCAGGTGGCAGAGCAGGGCGTCGGAAGGGACGACTCCACATTTTCCCACTTGGATCCTTCTTTGCATGACTTCGTTTCTATTGGGTGAATGTCATGGTGGGTTATAGGGGTGGGCATAATATCCGGTCCCACCGGAACCTGAGGAAACCGGAGTCAAACATGTGCATGCGGGCGGGTTTAGGTGGGTCAACGGGTGAAAGAAAACGGTTAAGTGTGGGTAAATTCGGGCGGGCTCGGTTGAGAAAATATCAATCCATCAAAGCCCGAACCCGTCCGTGTAAAAGGGAAAGCACATATTATTAATACACACAAAGGAAGCACAAAAATGAGAGGGAGAGAGAGAGGGAGAGAGAGAGGGAGAGAGAGTGGGAGAGAGAGTGGGCGGGCAAGGTGGCTGGGTGATGGTGGCTGGGTGAGACAAAATGGCTCTCCTAGTGACTTGACACCCTACTTTTTCACGAACTTCCCTGATCAGTGGGGAGAGAAGCAGTTGTGGCAGGTTTTTCAGAGATATGAGAGGGTGTGGGATGTTTTCATATCTCCAAAGAGGGATAAAAGTGGGAGGAGGTTTGGGTTTGTTCGGTTGGCTGGCGTAAAGAATCCTCAAAAACTTGAACAGGAGCTGGATTGTATTGTGATAGGAAGAACTAAGATGCATGTTAACTTTCCAAAGTTTGGGAAACGTCAATTGGAGAGGACAGAGCCCAGGCCTTTCCGTGCTGATGCTCAACGAAAACAGCAGAATGTAAGGCCAAGGTGATAAGTGCCAAATTTACCTGATTTTCTATATTAATTTCGGTACTTATCTGTTCTAAATGTGTACGTTATCTTTCAAATTATCCCTCAATAAGGTTAATTTAGTAAGTAGATAGTTTTTATATAGATAAATGTAAGATATGTTAGTTTTATCATTTAGACTCTTTGATTTTTATTGTAGGAGAAAAGTCAAGAAGATCCAACCATTTGAAGATCAAAATGGGATAAAAATATTGAAGTTCGCTTAAGCCAAAAGTTGGCTCGCTTAAGCCAAACTACATGGCAGTAGCAGTGGCAGATATATTGAACTTCGCTTAAGCCAAATGTTTCCTCGCTTAAGCCAAATTACATGGCAGTAGCAGTGGTTCTGGAAGACAATTCGGCTTAAGCGAGAATTGGTCTCGCTTAAGCCAAAGACCTTACCTGAAGGTGAAGAAACCTGCTCGCTTAAGCGACACCTTTATCAGCTTAAGCGAAACTGTTGCCCTGTTTTATAAAAGGCTCGACCAGATCAGAATTGAGGCATTTCTTGACATATTTTGGACCTCTTAGAGAGAAGATTGCATAGAGAAGAAGGAAAGGAACTTTGGGAGCTTTGATCCACCATCCATCGTGCTGGAGACACACCAAGGACGACACGGGTCACCGCTTTCACCTTAGTTTCCTCTTGTAAGCTTTGTAAGCAATCCATGGATATGGGTTGCTAAGTTTCTTTGTTGGATTTGGATGTAGCCTTTAACTATGATTTGTTCTTCTTGATTTCTATATGAAAATATCGTTTCTATTACATGATTCAATGGTTTTCTCTTGTTCTTAATGCTATGTTTTAGTTTGCGCACCTAGAACATATCGATTGATTCGGCGTAAGAGCGGAAGCTATGTCGTCTAGAGTCCGACCTAGAGTTAATCATCTAATAAATCTAATTGCTAGGAATAGAGTTAGGTTTGTTAGTCCCTTAAACATCTGAGCTTAAAGATATCTTAGCTTTTCTATGCATGTGAGGAATCAATGTTTAGGAAAGTAAGTTATAGATATCCACTCATGTGAGGAATCAATGAAGTAGGGTAGAAATGGTGTAGATGAATCATGGATAGGAATGAATATTCATATAGAATCATAGGACACTAATAGTTAAACGGTGAACTCCAATTCCAACAGCTTTCTCTCTTGATATCAATCCTTTTACTCTCGCTTTGTTTAATTTGAATGTGTTTTGGTCACCGAAACAATTATCAGCCTTTTGAAAATCTATTGCTTGGGTAATTTTACTAAAGAACGGCATTTGTGTTAGCAATTCCCTGCGGATACGACAAAACCCTATGCTATACTACAATTGAATCTTGAGGATTTTGAAAGTAGTATTAGTGTAGAAAAATCTTTCAACACAAGGCAAGGTGGCTTTGTGAAGGGCATGCATGTGGTTGAGACTTCTAGTTCAAGTAAAAGGACTTAGATCCCATAAATAATGAGTGGCTGTAAATAAGTTAGGGTAAGTTACTATTTTATCCCTCCTCCCATTTTACCATTATATCCCTTAGTATTTTTTTATTTTTTGCATCATTACCATTATACCCTTCCACTGCATCTCTCCCTCTCTCGCCGGCGCCGACCACTCCGCAGTGGGTTCTGCTTCTTCTCTCACTTAACTCGCTCGCTTCCTCTCTGGCGGACGCTCCCCCTTTCGCCTCCCTCTCTCACACCCTCTCTTAACTCGCAGGGGCGGTGTGAATGGTTTCTCAGGGGGAAAATGATCCAGTAGAGCCTGAGATTGAGGTATTGAATTCTTTCTCTTGTAAATTTATGTTTATGCAACTTAGCATTGAATGAACCGGTGGGGGTTATTAGTGGATCACTGGATTGAGCAGGATTTGGAGAACAAGAACGAGGAGGAGGAAAATGGAGAACCTTTTGAGTACTTACTCGGGTGAGAGAGACAAGATTTTGGGTACTAGTGCTCTTCAAATCAGGTTTTCTTCTCAACTTTTTTAGAGTCTAAGATTCTGTTTGTTGATTGTTTGTCATGCTATAACACCAGTTGTTGCATTTCTGTTTGAGCAGCATGAATGCACCTGTCATGGTCGAGTTGGCAGGGGAAACTCACCCACTTGAGGTAATAAAATCTTTTGTTCCCATTACAATCTCATGCTTTTGTTCTTCTACATTACAAACTGACCTCTTTCTCAATTTTACTGATTTGTTGGTGTTTGTTAGTATGCAGCTAGTTAGGAAATCATGTTAGTAATGGTCCTGGTTTGTAGCAACCAAAATATGTTTTTGTTGAGGTGTCAGTCATGAGTTGCAGGGTTTTAGGAGTTTAGTTAGTTTGAATTGATTTGAATTCTATTTAAGTGGTATAAAGATTTAACTTTTGGTAGTAGTAGGAATAAAAAGATATTTGAATTCTAATATTTTTCCTCTGCCCACTACCTCTGCAATATCATTTGGAGATTTACATAGGGTAATTGATTTAATAGCTAAAAAAAGCAAGCCTAGTGTCATATATGCTTTAAGCTTGTTTGATGAACTTATTGAAAAATCAAATTCAGAAGAGTTTTAATAAGATTAACTGAACACTTACTTGGTTTGGTAGTATACTTCTTTTTAATCCTATTCTATTATGTAGAATTCTGATTCTAATTGTCGATGTTGCTGCAATTTTTTGTTTGCAGAACAAACAGGGTGGGAAAGTGAAGTTGCAGTCTATAGCGATGCCGCTTTCTGAATTTGACCATGCAGATAAGGGAGATGTGCCGCATGGTTAGTTTTTATGCCCTCTTCTTTATTATATATTTTAAGGGGGCTGCAAGTCAAACTCTCATGATTTCTGATTGGAAATTGGATATTGGTTATCTGGTCATATTTATCTTGATGCTTGAATAAGGTTCTGGATAAGTAGATGATAACACTGGTAAATCTGATGAATATTATTGAACTGAAACTGAGGTTACAACCTGGAAATCAATTTGAGAATTGAACCAGGGAATTGGGGAATTTCAGGGAAATTGGGAAAAGGGGAAGAACAATGGAAACTAGGGTGAATCTGCTTGGACTTTCATCCGGTTATGAGCTTTGGCCAGATTCACTTTTAACTCTTCCAGCACTGCATCTCGATGGAGAAACATCTGATTAACTTCCTCCACCCTTGAGGGAATAGCTCCAACCTTCAACAGAATAAGGGGGGTCTCTTCCATACAAAGTCTTGAAAGGTGACATCCATGCAGAACTATTGTAGTTGGTGTTAAACCAAAACTCAGCCCAAGAAAGCCATTATAACCATTGTTTAGGCTTAGGACCAACAAAGCATCTGAGGTAGGTCTCCAAACACCTGTTAACAACCTTTGTTTGTCCATCTGTTTGTGGATGATAAGAAGTGCTTAACTTCAGTTGAGCTCCAGCCAGCCTAAACATCTCCTTCCAGAATTGGCTAAGGAAAAGTGGGTCTCTATAAAAAACAATGGTTGTAGGAAAACCATGGAGTTTTACCACTTCCTTGATGAATACTAAAGCCACATCCTTAGCTGAAAATGGGTGGTCTAAGGCATAAAAATGAGGAAACTTGGACAACCTATCCACCACCACCAAAATGGTGTCCTTACCCTTGACCCTAGGTAGCCCTCCTTTGGCAAATGTCACATTCTTCCACAAATTTTCTGATATCAGATTTCATTCCACAGAATTTGGCAATAACATAACACCTACCTCATTGTTTGGCAATAACATAACACCAAAATATGATTTGCAACTATATGCCAAATGCTACATTTGTGAGGGTATTTCCATCACAAATATACCAGATATACCATCTCATTTTCTTTGATTGTGAGGCATTGTCAAATAGTACCTCAGTGAGGGTTTTTCATCACAATTGCAAACAGCCTTACAATGATGTCATGGCTGACCATCACATAGCCAAAAAAAATTACCATCACATTGTCTTAAATTGATGAAAATGCAAGTCACTTCGTGGAACCAAAAAGAATAATCCTTTTGTGATGCTACTTCAGAATGATCAGTTTCAGGTCAGTTTTTTCCAGAAGCTATGTGCCTCCTCTTGTATATGGGGCAGGCACTTGTTATGATCTCCAATGATCAATCTTGTGGCGACATCCATCTGAACTACCTTTTCGTTGAATTGCAACATTCATTGCATTAATATACGTATTTTTGTAAAAATTATATATATATAAGCCATTGTAATTATCTCATGAGGAACTCACATCACCAGACAGTATAGGTTTGAAGCGTTGTTCCTTCGAAATCCATTTCATGATCCACACAGCCGAATTTAGACTGGAAAATATAATGCACAAGTATGAGAATTATTTACTGACAAGCACATCAAAAATTGTATCACGAATTACACCGACCTGGATCTCAAATTTGGTATGCCTCTAGCATATTCAATTTGCCATTCACATAGCCCTACCGTGTTAGTTTTGATTTGTTGGTCTAATTCAAGGAGGGTTGCAACCATCTGAGTTAACACCTCACACTAATTGAATGACATGAACATGATTAATAATCAGTGTCAAAAAAATGATAGTAGCGCTCATGTGAGAAATTACGATCAAAATTTACCGCTAAGCCTATAGTCTTCTGTTTATCCTCCGTACACTTGAAATCCAGCTGGGTGTCTACGTGGTATATAACTCTGGCTTTAAAAGATATAACTGCTAGATACCAATGGCCATCGCTCTCCTGGATTGGTATATAAATCTATTTGACAAAAAAAAATCATTACTGATAAACTTATTGTATGAAATCTGATCAAAGCAATGTTAAACATAATAAAGAGATTATGATTCATACAATTTCTAAGTTCTTCAGGTTTGGCATCCAATCTTGCCCATAGCTTTGTTTCATGTCCGGAAAGGGTGTTCCTTTGATTACTTCACTTTATTGCATGCAACAAATTTCAAACTTCAAACGATTTCCCTCTTATGTCCAACAACAACTCAACTAAAGTAATTTATCATACCACAAATGATGGAGGGAAGGTCCAAAATCCCTTAGCAGGGGTTGAATTATTCTGCCACCAGGTTGCTTTCCATGCAAGCAACCTTATCATCTATATGTATAATTTGACAGAGTTGAGATAGAGAATATATGGAGCATGTTCAGATTAATCTTGTAAAGTCAACAAATGTGCATGTAAATACAAACATTACCTCGGATGTGACCATTTTCCCTGGACAAAGGCAGTGAAACACTTCTCGAGTTGCCTGTTGATTCCCAATCTTTAACATGATCTCACTGCAAATATCATATACACTTAATGATCATGGGAAAACATTGAAGATCCAATATTATTTGAGATTTTTTAGAATGTAATGGACATATCACTCCTTTCCGGATGAAATATATTACAGCTAATCTTCACTTCATCTTGTGACAGATTCATCTCCCTCGTCGGTCTAAAGTTGGACAAAATGGACTACGCAAAAAGGAGAAAACAGTTTCAACTTTCACCAATCATAGATAGATAAAAAATAAAAATAAGTTAGAATCACCTTACCAGTGGTAATATAAAACCAAAGCTGGGTAGTGGCTCATTCAGATCACTATCATCAACATCTGAAATTGATTCCCCATTGTAAGGTTGTCCTTCTGTCCATTTTCTCTTATTTAAAGGAAGGATTTGTTTAGTAGAGGTATCATTGTCATCCTTTTTCAAGAACTTGATGGGATTTCTTGCCTTGCTTTTCTAACATTAATTTTAGCGCAGTAGCTGTAAGTGATCCAAACTATTTGAAAAAAAAAGGCATTAACGAAAGCTTAGAATTAGATAAATAACTTAAAATTCAGATTTTTCGGGGGCAGTAGGCCATACATTTGTTGTAGGCAGCTCTGGCATTGCATAGTTGTTAGATACTTGTTTCCCTTTTAGCCGTTTCCTAATAGTGTTTGGTGATTTTGTGTCGAAAGTGTTGCTCGCATATGTATATGCTGCACTTGATTTACCCTTCAGAGGTTCAATGTCTTCCTTGCATGATTTGATTCCTGAAATAACTTTTGTGAACTTGTCCATCATGACTTTTGATGCTTGGTCAAGTTCACCAACCCGGTTCAGAACAGCCTGAAGCACGAATTCCATGTGCTGCAACATTATCTCCATGCAATTTATGCCTACATGCATTGAATCCATCTTTCCACTTTCTACTTTCTACAAAACATGAAAACTCAAATTAGTTGCCCCAATTTGCCAACTGGTTGAAACACCAAAAGTGTGCATCATTTATTGATCTAAAACAACTCCATTGTACTTCTACAGCTAACAATACCATATAAAAACTGATTTTATAGTTAAACCCTGGATATTGCAAGTACTTCGTGAATAATACCAAAGAAGACCAAAAGTGTGCATCATTAATGATCTAAAACAACTCCAGTGTACTTATATTGCTAAAAAATCATATAAAAACTGATTGCTTAGTTAAAGCAAGGATATTACAAGAAATTTGAGTCATGTGGATGTTCTGGTGAAACTTGCAAGCTTACCAACTTCCATTGTGAATTCAACATGCAATCATCAATTGCTCCAATGAATAATTCATTGAGGGGGGTAAAAGCAACACAAAACATATATGGATGAAGAAAGAATCCTACAATGATTGTTGTATAAAGTTAAAGATTAACCAAACCATATCACTTGGTAGCAATTTGTATGTTTTGGTTTATTCTTCAAGCAACAAGAAATGATTTTTACTAGAAACCTAGAAATCATTGTCACATAAACTCTACATATGAAATTCCATAAGTCAAGGAAGAACTCACTTCTGAATAGATGATTTTCTAGACTTCCACGGGTCATAAACTCATAAACAAGAAGTCGCTGATCATCTTCAATGCAGTAGCCGATAAGTTTTACAATGTGCTATAAATGTTCACATTTCTGACTTCACATAAATCAAACCAGTCAGTAAAGAGAACAAGAAGATAATAAACACACTTAAATACAGATGATTATGAATATTTAATTTACCAAGAACCAGAAACTCCATCCACAAGCCCATTGATTCTATCACCAGTGATGCAACCAAGCCTCATAACTTCATCAGCAACATCCGAATCAATAGCTTTCAGAGCAGCCAAAGCATTACTTTGTATCTGAATTGGACCCCTGTACTGTCCTTCCCCTCTCACAAGCACTCAAATCCTTCTCAAACACCAAAACCTCAAACCCCTTTCTCTTTGCAGCCAAAGCAAAACCCAACCCACCGATGCCTTCACCCGCCACAAGCACCCTCAGCTGCTTCTTCTTCTACAGTGATGCAGTAGGCGGAGCACTTTACCGGAGCCCACCATGGTCATCGGAGGCCATGGCATTGGCATGGCCATCGGAGAATCGGAGAACCTGAGAGTCAGACGGAAGAGAGGGTAAAGAAGGGGGGGGGTAAAATGGTAATGTTAGGAGAGAGACAAAAAAGAATGGGATATAATGGTAATATGGGGGAGGGATACAAAATGTAACTTTAATTTTTTGACAGGATAAAATGGTAACTTACTGGGATAATTTATGGCCACGCAATTTTTTTAGACTTAAAATTTATTTTTTCCCTATTTAATTGTGGCTAGAACTTGTTGTGTAAGAGGTGGTGCATGTGCACCACCTAAGTCACTAACGCACTAGAACAATTTCCTTTATATTGCCAACAATAACCCATACTTCTTTTTTTGTCTTTCCCTATATGATGGAAGACAATAAGGATGGATTCGTCTCTCTTTTGTGATTTTATTTGGTTTACGGGAGAAAATTAGAAGAGACAATATGAGTAGAGAGACAAAGTGATAATGTGAAGAGATGTGAAATTTGTAGGTTGTTTAGTGGATATGGATTTGGTGCAGTTGACTCCATTGCAGTAACAAATCTCACAAATCCAATCTGTTTAATGATCAAACACTCATATGTCTACCGTATATTTGGCTGAGACTATTTGGACCATCCCCTTTACTATCCACACCATCCCCAAACTTTTTAATTCTAAAAATACCCTTAAAATAAAAAACATAAAATACTAAAAAAAAACTTTCCCAACCCCATCCCTTCTTCCTTCTTCCTGTTCCACTCTCACATATCTCTTCTTCCTCCTCTTTCTAAATCAACACATCGCACTTTGTTTAGGTCTTAACGACAGTGGGAGAGATCAAGAGAAGAATAGAAGCTCAAATAAGGTGTGATTTTGAAAAAATTTCCGTTTTTCGTTAATTTCTATGTACTGGTTCGTACCGCAATTTAAATTGTTGTAGTTATCACAATTTAAATTGCGGATCGAACCAGACATCGCGATCATAGATTTTTCAACGAACAAATATCAGATCGGTAGTTGTAGCATTTTAAATTGCATGAAGATTAACCTACCGCAATTTAAATTGTGGTTCAAACCAGACATCGTGAAATGGGTTTTTAAACCAACAAATACTAGATTCAACAAAAGCCTTCAATAAATGCAAACGAAAATGAATACGAAAACTTGACAAGGAAAATGGTAAGGGTTGTTCTTCTTCTTTCTCCTTTCTTCTTCATATGCTTCTTCTTCCTCCTTTCTTCTTCTTCCTGCACCTTCTTCCCTCTTCCTTTCTCTTTGTTCAGAAATACAAAGTGATGCAAAGGGTTAAGAGTTAGGTTTTTGGCTAGGTTTTTTTTTTTTGATTTGAGAGAGTTGAGAGAAAGAGGAAGATGGAACCGTGAAAGATGAGGGCGGGAGATGGTGGGGGGGGAGTAGGTTTTTTTTTAGAATGGTTCAGTTTTTTTTAATATTGGGGGTATAAATGTATTTTCGCTCAAAAGGGGATGGTGTGGATAGTAAAGAGGGATGGTCCAAATAGTCTCAGCTCATATATTTTATATCTAACTTAAAAAAAAATCAATTTCATTGAATGAAGAAGCTATAGAGACAAGTACATCATCCTAGATGATGGAGAAAACCTCATGCCCTCTTCAATCCAAATTATAAAACTAAAATGAAACGTAAGTTTTGCAAGAGGGTCAACTGCTCTATTACTAGTTCGACGAACAAAACTAAAATAAAAAACATCAAAATTAGAAAGCAATAAATGACAATCACGAACCACCGTCTCAAACCTTGATGAAGAAACTAATTTACTAACAATTAACAACTAACATTTGTTTATTAAAAAATAATAAAACACCGTCTCTAGATGACAAAACTCATTCTCCCCTTTATTTTATATCTAACTTATTGAGAACATATATGTATTGTTTGACTGCCTATAAAAAATGTATTGTTTGACTTTAATGCAATGATTCATTAAATGTGTCAAAAAGCGACTAAGTGAATTTATATCTCTTGTTTAGTAGATAAAAGTAAAAGGGTATTTTTATATGTTGCGTAGTATCAAGCCTGGTTGTATAAGGTATGATAGTATTAAACCTGATAGAATAAGATTTGGTAAAATTCTAATATTAACAGGTGTTTGGTCATACATTATATAACTTATCATATCGATTAACAAATTTATTAAGTAATTAAACTTGTTGCTTCGATCTTCCCAAAAAAGTTGGTAGCCTAAGATATTTAGAGTGACTCTCCACTTCTTTAATCTACAATCGACCCTGAAAAGGGTATGTTTCATATCTTCTGGAACATTTCGACCAAAAAAGAGCTCATACTTATTCAAATTAATGAGTTGACCTGAAATTTGCTAATATTCCACCGGGATGTAGTGTATTGCATTCGCTTCCTGCATAATATCTCTAAAGAACATGACATTATTATCAACAAAGAAAAGATGGGAAATCTCACGTGCTAGCCTAGTAATCCTAGCATTGTGGATAGTCTTCCTTGCCTGTGCTTGCTTAATTAGCCTGAAAAAAACTTTAACACACAAATAAATAAATTATGAGAAAGAGGATTTCTCTGCCTCAAGCCTATAAATGCATAAACACCTCCCAAGGGCAACCATTTAGTAATACAAAGAAGGTAGGAGACGAAACACAACTCATAATCAAGTCAATCGTCCTCACAGGAAAACCCATAAAATACAAGACCGTTTGCAAGAACCCTCATTCTAGCTTTAAACCCATTACTCCATGCTTACATGTTGTCCTCTTACGCTTTAAATGAAGAGTAGCAAAGACAATGAGTGCATTGTTCGTTATCAGTGTAACAGGAACGATAGCACGCTGAAATGACATGACAATCTGAGGTAGCACAAACTTAATCTTATTCGCAAGTCTTTGTAGTAATCTTATAGAAGACATTACAAAGAGAAGTAGGGCTAAGTTCACCAGTATGGACTGACTTCTTCACCTTGGGGATGAGACAAAGAAACCAACCAATACCTTTGATAAAATAAAGTTGGTAGTCCATCCGGACTAGCGTATCAGAGGGTGTCATATGTTTCAATGCTACCTAAACCTCATGCCAAGTAAAATCAGCCTCAAATACCTCCTTCATCTCCTCCGTCACTCTAACTCTCACCACACTACATGTATCCACAACATTTGCAGGAAAGGAAGAATAAAACAAATTTGAGTAGATCTGAGCCATAACATCTGCTATCACCCCTTCGAAACATCACCAAATCGCAGCTTAGCCCACCTAGATCACTCCAACGGGCAAGAGTTAACCTTATCATAAGGACCATCACATGTATGTCCACATAAACTACGAAGAACCTCATCACAATCCTCATCCCAGAGCCAACACTCATCAAACCTCTGCACCCTCCTTCCTTTTGGTTTCTATGCAATCTCAGCTCTAGATCAAGAAGAATAATTATATGATCAAAACTAAACTTGGAGATATGAGAAACTATAGTTTGCTCTAACAAAGACTCACAGTCTATCATGGCCAAGAACCTATCCAAGCGAGCCATAATAAAAGCACTAGTTCCTTCTTGACGGTTACACCAAGTAAACATGCTACCCGCCCAAGTCATGGATGCCACAACCATGGAGAACATCCTTAAATTACTGCATTGAATCGTCATAAGGAGGCACACCCCCACACTTTTCAGCAACTGACACCACTAGATTTAAGTTACCAAATACAAGTCACTCTGCAGTCGAAGAAGATATAGAAAGTTGAACAATAAGGTCGCAGGTAAGGCGCTTCCTATGTTGTTTTGGATACCCATAGACACCTTCCACACTAAACTGCTTGGCCCCATCATCCATAGAAAACACCATATCCATATGGTTTAAGGAAGAAGACAACAAAGTGCCATAAATGCCAACCCCCCATAAACACGCCAAACTACCACTTCAATTCCTACTACTACCTCCACAATTGACAAAGATTAAGTTGTTCAAACCCTCAAGACCTCTAAACCGGTACAACTCATGATCCTTTCTCCCAATCTCCATCAAGAAGGCAACCTAGAAAACTTGGTGTTTTATGAGCTCTACAGAGCTTGAACTACATGAAGGTTCCCAAGCCCTAGACACTTCAAAGATAAGATTTTCATGGTTATCGACGAGGTTGAGTAAGAATAAAGTTTCATTCCCACACCATCCTCCATCTCGCTATCCTCCATGCAAGCAAACTTCTGACAATGACGCTGGTTGTGATTCTCTAATGATCTTTTTGTATTTCCTTGACACTTGGGCATTTTTCTAATCACCTCCATCCTTGGAACCTTGTCCCCCTTGTTTCTCCCCTTCTGACAAACTCTTCTCCAAATTAGCTACCATACAAAAATCGCTACACTCAATTCCTTATCTGCTATGTACTTGGGCAATAGCCACAACACATATTGCCACCGAGTTTCATCTTGCAACAACACCTCATCACTCCAATGATGTTTTGTCTTTCCCTTTAGTTTTTTCCCCTATAACCTTCACCCTCTTCCTACGTTGCTATTCCTCTTCCATTGTCGCAGACGCTTCAACTTTATGTTCTATTTAGCTGCAGAGATGAAAATGAGTGAAATATAAGCGAAAAGAATATAAATAGAAAATGATGCGTGAAGTTGGCTTCGTAATCAGCGAAATAGCTGTCAAAATAACTAGGAATGAGAACATTATGTGTGCTATTTGTAGGAAATTAGCTGCGAAATTGGCATTAAATCAGTAAAATAGCTTTCAAAATAACTACGAATGAGCTAGCTAGTATCCGTAGGATAACTCAAGTAATAGGAACTGAGAAACATATATGTTGGGTAAAGGGAGGTCTAGGGATCAATTAGCTGCGAAGCAAACATCTTTAGCAGTGAAATAGCTATCTAATAATTAGCAACTGAAATTAGCTGCGAGCTGTGGAACTGTTTTCAGCCATTAGATTAATCTTGCGGTCCAAAATAATTAACCTAATAAAGAAAAAAACGACGCCGTCTCAACCTCTCCCACATCCGACATCACCATTCAGATTTCCTCTGTCGTACCGCGCCGTACTCGGAGTCCGGCCACCGTCGCAATGCCTCCGTACGAAGGGGGCTAATCCTCCCTCAATCCCTCTCCTCCGCTCTCTCCCTCATTCCTCATCCTCATCCTCGTAGTTGAGTCGCGGGACCATGCACTCCACAGATCAATTCACAACGGCGCCATCACTACCGCACCGCTTGAGAAGCAGCAAGGTCACAGTCACAGGTAACCCATTTGACAATTTTCTATGGAAGCTTCTCAGTTTGTTGCTATGTCAATTTTGTCAGAACCTGAGCTTAGTCTTTGCTATGTCAATTTGCTGTAACTTTTTGTTTTTTTTAATCTGTGCTCTCAAGTTGCTGCTATGTCAATTTTCCACATAACTTAATCTTTGCTCTTAGTAATATGCTAGTATATCAGTTGATTGGTGGTGTAAGTAGTTTTTTTTTTCCATGATGGATGGTTGTTAAATGTACATAAAGCTCTCATAAGATCCAAGGATGTTGATTTACTTGATGAAGTTAATTATGGAAGCCACAAACAACTTTATGAAAGGTTCCTTGGTACTCAAACAAATAGAAAGACAATGTTTTCATTTTTGCAAAGTGATAAGAAGAGAATAGAGAGATTTAGTCCAATTTGTACATTGCAAGCAGGGCCGGCCCTGGGCCTGTGCAAGCAGGCCCACAGCCCAGGGCCTCCAAAAAAGAAGGGGCCTCAAAAAAAATTCTCAAATGCTACGGTTTCTAAAGTGTGGCCTAAAGTGTTTATGCAACAGTTTAAAAACCGTTGCCTTTTCCTCTGCTGATCAAACCCGAAGAAGATGCACCTTATAGCCTGATTCTCCAGCTTTGTCTTGAGTTGCTTCCTAAAGTGTGGCCTAAAGTATTTATGCAACAGCTTAGAAACCGTTGCCTTTTTAGACTTTTGGCCACGGTTTTTTGACTGGGGCACACATCCGTTGCCTTTTCTCCAAAAACTACCCTACTTTGCTAAATAATTTAAATAGATAATGTTTCTTAAAAAAAATTATTAAAGGTCCATTTTCATTATTTGCCCAGGGCCTCCAAAATGTCAGGACCGGCCCTGATTGCAAGCCTTCTTTGCAACAAGTAAACCTACTAGAAGCAAATTGACCCATCTTTTTCCTTGTAGGAATATTGTTTCCTCACATCACACCTTATCCAACTTTTCTACCACATTCAACCCAAAACTTACAAACCACCCTCTATGCTACAAGAAGCAATTGAGCCATCTTTTTTCTTGTGGGAACATTGTTTCCTCACACCAAATCTAAGCTCATTATCTTTTGAGTCATGGCTTCAATACTGTCTGAGTCAGACTGCGTTAATTGTTAGGATACATTGAGTCATTGATATGCATGACAAAGAAAAAAAGATAATGAGCTTTGCATTTCAGAAACTAATACTAGCAAGGGAACATAATGTGATTAATTTCTGCAGCAAAGGCTGCATTGCCATAACAGGAATCTGTGATGAATTCTTTCAATCTTGCATTAAGAAACCACAAGCTAGCCTAACTTTTAACATAAGATGCAGCTTAAAGTCAGCAAATAAAATTTGATGTTTTTTGAATCATAAACACACAAATTTCCCATATTAAGTAAACAAGATCAGGAACACAACGCAGGACTAGAATATGAACATGGCTTGAAATCCACAAGAAATAAGAAGTGCTTGGCACATTTTTTGAAAAGAAAGAAGCCTTACAGGTACAGATAGGCTGTAATTCTCCAAATTATAATCAACAAAACGATATCAATACAGAAATTTCGACTGGATCGAAGCCCGAGGAAAACCAAAAATCATAAAAGGTTCAACAGGAAATATATGCACCCAGAAAATTGGTGGAAATCTAAGATTGAAAAAGTTGCAGTTAAGTAACCTAGGTCACTGTCTTTAATTAAGTCTAAAATTTGTATTCTTGAGATTCTTTAATTAAGTCTAACATTGGTATTCTTCAGATCAGAGGATGCCTTGTCCACCTGTACAGAGGTCAAATGATAGTGTCATATATATAGTAACTTCAACATCCTAATTACATATTTGAAAACTTCAATTTCCAAGTTTGCAGGCTTTGGTTACAGGAGGAAACTGATAGATGCGATCATGTGACACAAGAGACAAAGAACTAAACTCGGTAATTCAAGAATTCAGATTGTACTGATATAATCATAAAAGCACTTGCATGTTTCCGTACTTTGTCCAAAACTAGTAGCCAAGTAGAAGAAAAAGACGTCCAATTCTACTGCGAGATTATTTACATGATCTAAAATTTTAAAATCAGAGAATCCTAGTGTTATATATAGTACTTTGTTTTTTGGGTCTAAGAGTGTTACAGTGTACTCATATATGGAATAACTTGCTTAACATGAACTAAGCTATAAACTGTTTATTACAACAACATCAACTACATCTTTCAGAAACTTGAACTGGTAACCCACCCCGCAATGTGGCAGTAAGTCCCGGGGCAAACTGTGGCTCCGAATGCAACCCCACTACCCGAATATCAAACCTTCCAACCAAGGCAGCCACAACCGCCTTCATTTCCACCAAAGCCAACTCTTTTCCCAAACACACCCTAACACCAGCTTGAAAAACTGGGTACTTAAACGGATTCTCTGGCACAAACACACCATCCTTTAACCATCTCTCGGGCCTGAACTCAAGGCAATCGAGGCCCCATACCCGCTCCATTCGACCCATAGCATAAGGATGGTACGTGACCCTCGTTCCCTTCCGTACAAATGTCCCATCCGGTAACACATCATCCTCATGTGCGAATTTTGAGTCAAATTGAACTGGAGGGTACAACCTCATGCTTTCGTAAATCGCCGCATTTAGATATTGCATTTCACGAAGCTGTTCAAAGCTAGCGAACCCCTGAACCGAGTTTTGTTTCGGAATCATAACACGATCCACCTCCTCTCGAATCAAAGCTTCCACCTTGGGGTGATTTGATAGTAACCAGAAGAAACATGTCAACCCTGAGGCCACCGTGTCACGGCCTGCTAAGAGGAAACTTACAACAATGTCTCTGAGATACTTGTCGTCGTCATTGACCGAACCCATGAACCTCGAGAGAAGGTCTCTTCGCGTGGAGAACCCCATTTCTCTTCGGTTGTTGATCATGTCTTTCGCTAGCTCATTCACCACATTGATAGCTTTCTTTAGCTTCTTTTCAGACCCTAAATTGAGGAATCGCTTGATCTTCCATATTACAGGCGATGATGTCATGGCGCGCTCTGCTGAGAGCTTTGAGGCGGTGTCGAATGCGACAGCAAGGTCCGACACTGGTAGTGACATTTGGAGACAGTGTGGGTCCCATCCAAATGAGAATTTGCAGATGTTGTCGAAGGAGAACCGTCGCAGGATGTCTTGCAAGTCAACGACTCCAATTGAGGCGACCATGAAAGGAACGAGCCTTGTGTGAATCTCCTCATTGACTATCTCCAGCGCGTGGGAGCGAATTGCCACACTTCCGAGCTCGAGGCTGGCCATTTTACGCTGGAAGCTCCATTCGTGACCATCAACATTGAATATTCCGCGGCCGAGGAGGTCGCCGAGGATGGCAGAGAAGGGTTTTCCCTTGGGGTAGTTGTGGAAGTTGGTCTTTAGCATGTGCTCCACGTTGTGGGGGTTGCACGTGATGGTGTTGTTGAGCACGTGCACGTGGATGGTTCCGGTGGGTGAGTCACGGAGGAGGTGAGTGTACCAGTCGCAAAGGTTGGTGAACTTGGAAGACCAAATCGCAGTCATGAAGGTGGTGCAGGTGTCGCAGTTACACCATGGCTTGATCCTGGAGATGAAGATGAGGAAGGAGAATGCAGAGAAGACGATGGTGAAGGAGAAAAACAAGAAGGCCGTGGTGGTTGGCATGGATTGTGAACATGATAGTGGAGCTTCAGAACCCATGTTGGTTGATGTTTCAAATGTAATGTAAGAGAGTAAAGGGGAAGAAGGAAGTGGGAGTTGAGGATGGGTGCACTATCTGTCCGAGCTTTGGAATACCAGGCGTATATATAATGGGATGATTTGCTTTTGGAAAATGATCGGTAGATGGTGTAGAAGAGGGAAAACGCAATATTATAGACAAATAGTACATGTGATAGAAGCAGAGAAAGAGTGTCCAAGACGTGGTGGTAATGTTGGCGGATTGTTTAAAACCATAATGATTGGGTATAAGAAAGTGAGTGTGAAAACAAACATTACACCTTAAAATAATTAGTAGCGATTCATACACCACTCTACACCACTCAACCGTGTCAAATCACTTTAGACAATTATTTTTGTGATATTTTTTACCATCACAAAATGAATAGTACTCCTTCTGTCTCCATTTATAAGTCTAATTAGTAGCGATTCATACACCACTCAACCGTGTCAAATCACTTTAGACAATTATTTTGTGATATTTTTTACCGTCACAAAATAAATAGTACTCACTCTTTCCCTATTTATAAGTCATATTTTGAGAGTTTTTTTCCCCCAAAAAATAAGTCACTTTACAATACCAATGAAACATTTAATATTTTTTCCAAACTTACCCTCATATTTAATATGAAAAAGAGTGTGATTTTGAAGAAATCTTCAATTGGAGAGAGAAATTAATGGGTAATTTAAGAAAGTAAATAATTTTTTTTGACAAATTTATTAAAAATAATCACTTTTCTTAATTTTAGAGAATTAGGTAAAAGTGACTAATAACATAGGATAGAGAGTAGTAAAAATGAATTTAGCATTTCACTTTGTGGCCACAAAAGTGAGTGTTTAAACTTTAAAGTGGGATGTGTATGTATGATAGTTTAAGTGGTAGAAGCTGAAGACATATGAGTTATGTAGAGGATGTTCAGAAATCAATTTCTGGCGGGTGCAATTTATCTTTCTATTTTCAATTAAAAAAAAAACCTTAAAGTGGTAGTTAGGAACTCTTAAATCTTTTAAAAATTAGCCATATTCAGTTTCACGGTTTATTTTTCTTTAGTTTAATGTACATGGGCAAGACAGAGCAGAAAATAAAGTTGTGTGAAATTGAAATTGACATATGACACATGACACACGCAGTGTCGACAGAGCACAGAATTGTGCATGAATAATGCGTGCGCAAAATAACAACACTCTACTGTCTGCCAACGTCACGGCACATTGGTTTGGCCTTTGAACCATTTCCATGCACGTGACTTTATACCTGGTAGCTAGTTGGCTCAATTGCATGTGAATTAATGTGATTGTGGAAATGAGGTTCTTGAACTTTGAAAATTCTAATTTTGTCCCTCATTTACTGTTGTTTGCAGTTTTGGACTTCCATCCATACTTCGTCTAAAAACTAACAATTGTGGCTTAAAAAATTAATTAAAATATTTGTAAAAGCTTAGACTTGTTCATTCGTTCTTCATTTTCTTCAAATATTTTTTTTGGTTTCAAGAGGGAGGCAAAGCCCCAAAACAAGAAAGCAAAAAACTAAGGGGTCTAAACCCAGCGAGCGGAGACAAATCAGGATCTAAGTCCCGTTGCAGAAGCGAATGACACTCGCCAAAGGGAGAATCAAACGTATGAGATCCAAACGGTAGGGATAACCCCACCTTCGCGAGATAATCAGCCAAGCCATTCAAGTCTTTAGGAGCATGGCAGATAGTAGTCGACCCATGCACTGATGCCAGCTGCATAATGGAATGAGCAATTTGCCCATACTGGTGTGAAGAAAAGTCCCTGCTATTCAATAAATTCACTACCTCTAGAGCATCGCACTCAATGATCACGTGAGGAAGGGACAAGCTAATAACAAAGTCCATTGCATGCTGCACCGCAAGGAGCTCAACCAGGAAAGCATTTGATATATTCATACTGCCAAGGTTACGGGAAAAACCCATCTTCCACACTCCAGCAAAGCCAATGGACATTAAATTAAACCCCGGAACATGCAAAGAAAAGGGAAAGAGCTTTCACCATGGTACAACCGAAGCTTCCATAGCCGCCCATTTATGTTAATGGAGGGAGAGGTTCAAACTTTTTGATTCGGGGTTTCAAGCTTTACGAAAAGGTTCAAACCTTACAAATAGGTTCAAGCTTCTCAACCTAGATCTCTGATTTGGGAAAATTTGCAGATTGCGATGGAGCAGAGAAGAGGAACTCGTAGAAGAGAAGGAGAATAGAGAGAAGTGTTTCAGAGAAAAGTATCGAGATTCGTGGAGAAATAGGGTGGCTCATACGAAGGAGGCCGAAGTGATGATGGTGGGGGAGGATGGTGGTCGTAGCTATGGATTAAATATTTTCAAGTAGTTTATACATCACAATCTTATCAGGCTCTATCACACTTCAACAAATAAGCTTAATACACCGCAACCATTTGAAATGCGTTATTGAGTTGGCACAACAGACCATAAGTTTATGTTTAACTCTCACCTCTCCATAGGTTGAGAGTTCGAATCCCCTACGTAAAATCCTAGTTGATGGACAACTCTCCTTAGGTGATCCCTTTACGCTTCTTTCAATGAGTGAACCTCTGCTGACCTCCCAAGCATGTCATAGGCACCCTACCCGGTAGTTTGGAGGTGTTTTCACTCCATTGTATCATTCTTAAAAAAAACTATTTTAAATTACATTAGCTAATTACCTATATTACATTTATTATTATCCTATTTTTTTTCCTCTTTATTTTTTTCCAAACCAGGCTCTTGTGTCCATGTTGTCACCAAGTGGTGATTGAAACTCGTGTCGGCATTCTTCAGCTCTTATTTTGGCTGCTCGCAACAAATCACAACACTGCGTGAGCTTATTTCGCTTACTCGTTAAGGAAAAAACACACTATTTTTCCCCTTGAAAGTGTGAAAGTGACTTAAACATATATCTAGAGTGATGCAACATTTTTTGAGTCACATACGTTATCACCTTGCAACTTGTTTTTTGTTTTGTTTGGGATATGATGATAGTTCATCTCAATAAATGACTTTTCAAAGTTCAATTTTATGATTTCATACTTACAAGAATCTAACTTATCTACCACTAGACTAATACCTTATTAGTACCACGCAACTTAGAAGCTCCACTTGTTGTTTAAGCAAGAAGTAAGATCATGTAAAATAGCAATTAGCAAGCAATTTGGACTTGGAATCTGATTTGATTTGTCCAATTCAAAGTATCCAAAGAAACCAGCATCAATCCAAGATACCACCACATGCAGCCAGCCCAACCTGCAGGATCAGAACGCCATCAAGTTGAGGGCGCCGAGAAAACCACAAAGGTGAAGTCCCCATCTCTATCCACACACGATCTTGGCTAGCTTGCAGATTAAGCTTGATATGTCTTGATCGACTTAAGTGGTTGACAGAAAAGATATTACCCCCTTATTAATTTATGTAAATTAATTATTATGTAATTTTATTCGAGTGCTTACAAAAAATAAATTAATCATGCGCGCACAAATGTAAGTAGAGATGAACAGGGACGTTGAGTTCTTATTTCATATATGCTATTTTAATTTAGGGATGTATAGAAAGGTTTGGTCTTTTGTAAGTTTTGAATTGAAGAATTAGGGTGCCAAATGATAAAATAATGCTCCTTGGTCTGAATTTTAAGATTAGGTGATAATGAATAAAATAAAAAATAACAAAAAAATGGTAAAAGTAAAGAGAATTCAAAAATTAAAACCAACAAAAGTACACTATTTTTTTACATTCACCGAACGTGTAAAAAGTTTACACATACATTCAATTATTATATCTTTTGACTTTTCAAAAAAAATTATTATATCTTTTGCATTTTCCATTTTAAATTTAAAATTGCTTATGAGATGACAAATAATAAATTCTAATTGGATAGTTTTGTAATTTTTTTTACACCCGCACGTTAGTGCATCATAATTATAGGTATTTGGATGTCTTGAAAAGGTGGTGGTACACGAATATTTTTTAACATTTAAATTGAGTTCATAGATATTATGACGAGTTTCGATGACTATGATGAGTATATTTGTATATGATAACGATGATCCATACGTCATGCTCAAATACACACACCACGCAATTTTTCTACTTCAATATGACTTGCCCTCGCCTACAATATGATATGTATGCAAAATGACTTTTCTGATGCAGATCTTCACAACTACAACGATGCAAGTGACGTAACTCATGACCCTCTTAATTAAACAGTAAGGTAACATTGTTTAGTTGATTACCCACTACTATATGTCTCAAATTAATAAACAATTTCTTTTAGATGCATGAATAACGAGTATCCATGCCGGTTGATCTTGTAAGAATGAAAAACAAGGCTATTTGGAAGATCCAAACCAGTAGTTTTGGTTTTGTTTATATATCCTCAGTTTCATCTACCCCAATGAAAGGATTAGTCACCAATCATCATTAATATCAGCTGTGAATATCCTGATAAAAAAAAACAACAAAATCAATTATTTCATAAGGGATCGGATGAGGTCCACATGAGACATCAAGTGAGGAAAGATTTTATTAAAAGAGATGAAAACATTAAATTAGGAATGTAAACCATACACGAGTGATCTATATTAAAAATTACATCTCACATGATATGTTCGCGAAACTGATCTATTGCAAAAATATATATAAATTAGTTGAGGAGATTAATTTGTAGGCATCGCTTCGGTACCATTAAAAATGGGAGGGTATAATACTCTTTAGCCCAAGTTTTTAATAGATCTTCTATCAAGATGGACTGTCACTATGGTCTCCAAATTATCACCTTAAAATTATATTTTACACACCTAATGTATTTTTTTATTTATTAATTCATAAATACCCTTACATTAAAAACATTAGTTACATATTTTATTCACACCTTACATTTACAGATATTTGAGATTTCAAGTTTTGAATTTTATTTTTTCCAGAAGTTGAAATTCTAAAACTGTCATTTTTTCTTTTCCATGAATTAAACTTTCAAAACATGAACTATCATTAGCAAAAAAATTATACTTCTGAAATTTAGAAGTAAAAAATAATCGAAACTTGGGACGTGTGAAACTGTAAATTTTTTCTTGTGAATTATACTAGTGATTATACCCGTGCGATGCACGGGTTCTAAATTATTGATTTCGTTGAAAAAATTACGATTAAATTAATACAACCATTATTTACTTATTTTATTATTACTCGGATCCACCAGACCACATATATTTATATTATTTATTTTTTAAATTTAAATTTAAATTTAAATCAATGCTCCAATAAAAAATATTTAATTAATATTTATAACAATATAATTTAAAATTAAATTAAATTAATATTTAAATTCGGGAAAAGAGGTCCAAAGGAGACGCAAAACCAGCTCTAGGTGGTCAAAACTGAGTACACGAACTGGAAATAAAGTCGCGCGATGCACGAAGGTTACTTGTGTTAATGTTGTACAGGATGATTTATTGTTGATGAATCCATTATTGCACGGTCTGTAACACCCCACTTTTCGTTATTAGGTTATTTATTATTTTATTTTAATTATTATTATTCTATATGGTAATTTGATAATTTATGTGATTTAATTAGAGGATTATATGATTATGTGATTTAATTAGATGATAAGGTCATTAAGTGATTTTATTAGATAATTAAGTTATTATGTGATATAGATAAATAAGGGTTTTATGTTTTAAGTGAGTAGTTGGGAGTGGGGCCCATTGTAAGATTATTTAAGGGTTATGAGAGAATTAAAAAGAGAGAAATCAGAAAATTAGGATTAGAGAAGCAGCAGAACAGAGAAACACGTGAAAGGTGAAGGAGAGGAGAAAAGGTGGAGAAAACCTAGAATTTGATCTTCAAGAAGAAAAGGGTCAAGGAGGCTTTGTACCGGTGTCATAGAAGGTAAGGGTTTGAATTTACCTTGTATAATTGGAGAATAACAGAGGTTGAGTTTAACATGAAGGAACCCCCATCTTCTTTGAAAATTCAGAACTGTGAGACTGTGTTGAGTGTTAACATGTGGTGAGCAAAATTGATTTTGAGCGAAATTGAGGTTCTGGGGAAAATTGGGTTCTGTTCTGTTCTGCCCGCAGATACCCTAACAGTCTGTGTTGTAGAGAGCATAACTCTCTCTACAGAATTCCGAATTGAGTGAAACCAATTTTGTATGAAAGCTAACTCATAGGGATATGTTGGGTAATATTTTCATAATTTTTCGATTGCTGGTTCAATACCAGAATCATTTGCAAGTTCATTCTGTTTCTGCCCGCAGACACCCTAGCAGCCTGTGTTGTAGAGAGCATAACTCTCTGTAAAGAATTCCGAATTGAGTGAAACTAATTTTGTATGAAAGCTAACTCATAGGGTTATATTGGGTAATATTTTCATAATTTTTGGATTGCTGGTTCAATACCAGAATTATCTGCAAGTTCACTCTGTTTTGCTCGCAGACACCCTAACAGCCTGTGCTGTAGAGAGCATAACTCTCTCTACAGAATTCCAAATTGGGTGAAACCAATTTTGTATGAAAGCTAACGTATAAGGCTATGTTTGGTAAAATTTTAATAATTTTTGGAGTGCTCGTTTAGTACCAGAATTATCTGCAAGTTTGCTATGTTTCTGCTTATTTCTGTGATTGATTCTGGAACTGGTTCTAGTAATTGATGAGACATTTGATGATTTTGTGTTGCTATTTTGTCAGTGGAATAGTGAATGATTTGATAATTATATTGAAGTGTTATTTTGTGCAATTTTGGTGTGATTTCCGTTATGGAATTTGGTGAGAAAATATGTTATATATTTGGGGCTGGAGTGGTCTCAAATTGCATGTTTTAATTTATGAGTTTTTGCACGAAATACACTTCATTTAGTCAAGAGGCAACGTGTCGGTTTTCATCGGAAAACTGAGGTTTGTCCCAGAACTGGCGTGGTTCTGGAAGTCTGGAGTGGACTTCATTGGTGGTTAACTGTCTGGAGTGGACGCGGTGATACCGCTAAGGTTAACAATTGGTACCACATGCATACATTAGAGTCTCACACACTAAGTTTCACGTTTTCAGTGGTTTTATGTGTTTGGTGATTTGTTGGTGAATTATTTTGCTGTTGTGGTAAAGTCGAATTATTATTCTTCTTTAAGCTTATAATTTTCCGAAACATTAATAAGAATTGTGAAACTGTCTTGAGAGAAAATATTATAATCACTCAGATTTTAAAGACAATGTGAAGAGTTTATAAAGCAGGATCTGAATTGTTTACTTGCTCTTTGTTATGCTATATTTTATACAATGTAAGTTCTTACCCTTCTGTTGGAATGATGTTCTATGCGACATCGCTCAGGTACTGGAGGTAGAGATGTGTCTCATGAGGAGTAGCTTCGGAGAGTCTTAGCTTATGTTGTTATTATTATTATTATTATTATTATTATTATTATTATTATAAAATAAGTGTCTTGCTCTGTAATGTAACACTGGGTAGATATTTTACGTTACTTTTACACTTCTGTTGAGAGGATTTTATAACCTCTCCTTATGGAAGTTGTTGAATGATTTTCTAAATTATGGCGATGTCGTACTGTTGATGGCTGAAGTGCCTATGAAATTCAGTTTTGAGTATGATGAATTTTATTGGAATATCATGGAAGATAAACCTATTTAGATAAGTGATTTTATGCATCTTAGGATTATCTGGCTGGTTTAGAAATTTTATTGGCAGGAATAATTCATTCTTTGGAAAGCATATGAACTTATAAATTTTCAAACACAATCAGTGTTAATTTTAATGAGTTTTCGTGAAGAAGTGTAATACTCCCTTGATATGTTTTCAAACTCTGATAAACGTTTTTAAATAAAACAATGGGAAAAAAGGGGGTGTTACACGGTCATATAACGCTTAGTAGGATATGTGGATGAAAATATAATTTAACATCAATACGGGGGATATGTGGATGAAAAATATAATTTAACATCAATACACGATGATAATAAGTTTCACAATTTAATATCTTATTTTAATTATGATAATGTAAAAAAGTACGTTAGTAGGAGGACTGAAAATAAGTTTTTTTTTGAAAGTGAAAATAAGTTACTACTTAATGAGAATAATATATGTATTACCAAAAATCATAATCGTTCAAATTGATCAATATCATTTATTTCTAAATAGTGTCTCATTTCCTTATCTTATCCATTGAAATTGTGACACATCAATTAAAAATGATTGAATATGACATTTTCAACCTTAAGATTATAATCCCTAAACAAATGAGCTTACTTTAAGATTATAATCCCTAAACAAATGAGCTTACTCTGGATGGGTGTGTGATGGAAATTAAAAAAATAACATAATATTCTCATTGGAGAGTAACTTATATGCTTACCATTATTAACTTATTCAATTTTTAGCTCTACTTTAGTTTCATTGTTTGGTTGGAGGAGAGGGGAGGGGAGGGGAGGGGAGGGGAGGGGAGAGATTTTTAAAATTTGATTTTGTTTGGTTCAAACTTTAGGAGGGGAGGAGATGGAAATGGAGGGGAGCAAAATCTCTCCAACCTCAATTTTTTGATCCCTCCAAAAGTGGGGGAATTGGGAGAGGAAATAAATTTCGAACAAAAATAACCTTGCACAAATTTAAAAATTCCAATTTTTTATCCTAGAGTTTCCTTTAATTTCTTCATTTCACGTTATTTTCTTCCTTCTTCAAACCAAGCATTGCTGCCCCCCTCTTCGGTCTCTCTCCGCCGCCGGCGCTGCATGCAGTTGATTGATCAGGGTGTTTCTTCCGCGATGGTGATTGGTTCTCATTTTGTGCTGCTGTTTGTCTTTGTTTTCTGGATTCGTGGGGCAGCAGTAGGTAGGACTGTTCATGGTTCGGTTCTTTGCTTGAACCGAACCGAACCGAACCTGAACCAAAATTTTGGTTCGAGAGAACCGAACCGAACCGATATAGTATGGTTCGAACCGAACCGAACCGGTTACAAATTTTGGTTAACCAGTTCGGTAAAATATGCATATTTATAGATGGTTCGAACCGAACCGAACCGATATACTATGGTTCGAACCGAACCGAACCTGAATTGGTAGTTGATATTTTGGTTCGGTTACCGAACCGGTTTTTCAATTTAGGTTCGAGTTCGGTTCGGTTCTTAAAGGTTCGGTTCTTAAACGGTTCGGTTTTCGGTTCGGTTCTTGGTTAGCTTCGGTTCTCGGAGAACCATGAACAGTCCTAGCAGTAGGCGGTGTTCCTCTGCGTTTTTCTTGCTGTTTCCACGTCCCATGTTCCTTTCTTTCTTTTTCTTTTTTTTTTCAGAATCAAATCAATCTATTAATAAGGATGGTACTGGGCAAAATAAATGCCATACAAACAGAAGAAAAGTAGACAAATATAAACTAAACTAAGGGCGTTTGTAAAAACCATACAGCCGAAACAAAACACATAAAAGTAATTGACATAAAACCATACTTCCTTTCTTTCTTTTTCTTTTCCCATGTTTTGTTTAACTTGATGAAATAGTTGACATTATTACTGGTAATATTTCTTGCAGTTTTGTTGATGATAGGTATAAAAGTAATTTTAATTATAAAATCTTTTACCTCCCCTCATGAACCAAATAAAAATAAGTTATTTTCTCTTCCCTTCCCTCCTATGAACCAAATGTAATAAGTATTAGAATCCCTCCCCTCTCTTCCCCTCCCCTCCCCTCCCCTCCCCTCCATTAAAATCCCTTCCCTCTCCTCCCCTCCTTTGAACCAAACAGTAGCTAAGAGTACACTTCAAAAAAAAATTAAGAGTAAGAAAAGCATTATAAGAACTTTCCTGCTATCTTACACTTTTAGAAGTCGGATATAGTAAAATCTCATTTACACTTCAATGGGATCATTGCTAGTAATCTCATTCACACATATAGTTTAGTCTAGAAGTAATACAATAACCACTGACATTTATATCAGTACTATTTGAAGGAGGTCTAACTTAACCCAAAAGCTAGCTCAAGAGTTAAGGTTTGCACAACCATATATAAACAATTGCTTGGCCACATCTCTAGCCAATGTGGGACTCTAACACACCTCCTCTCGCCCAGTGTAGAACATCTGGAGCGTGGAATGAAACGGGTGGCCCAAATATGGGAGGTCTCCACAACAAATGGATCTAGGATAGGGGCCCAGGCCCATGGTCAAACAACCATTGGCTCTGATACCATGAAGAAGGCGTAACTTAACCCAAAAGCTAGCTCAAGAGTTAAGGTTTGCACAACCATATATAAGCAATTGCTTAGCCACATCTCTAGCCAATGTGAGACTCTAACACTATTGATTACCATTAAAAGACATTGTGAATCCTCAGAATCATTGGGTCACTTGAGGTATGGACACCATTAGGTCCTAGCTAGTTTCCTATAGTTTTCTTATAATTTTTGTCGACAATCACTTATAATTTTTGTTAAACCAAGATCAGGAGTATTCATAGGGTAACATTAGGACCATTGACAGCTTCACAGACCATTATAAAGCTTCACAAAATTTGTATGGAAAAACTTCTATCAAAATAGAAAAAGAGGAAGAATGATCTAGAAATATGGAATTAGTGTAAGGGAACAGATAAAATGTAGTATTAAAATAGTTATGTAGTATTCATGTGAAGTTTCTTCGAACTTCATAAATTAACATTGACAATCATAAAAAAAAGTTCTCATAACATTAAAAAGTCTTCTACATACTTGACCACATTCCAAACTGTAAGACCCAGGATTCTCTCACTCCTTTTCATGACAAGTGTTTCGATACGAAACCCTGGACTGTACACACGATAGATTTCATTTCTCAAAAGTTTGCCAAAACTAAGTTCCTGACAATTGCAAAAACGAAGATTCCACACGCGTTCACCCATTTCTTTCGATGTTTCCAATCTTTCTTCAGAAGGAAGTTTTCTCTTCCGATATCAATTGCAAAAAGTAATTTTTCGGGTTAAATCGATTAATACCGTTATTGGATCGTTTGTTTAAATTCCAAGAAATCAGTTATGAGTTCTAGAATTCTGTCGTCGGATTCTATCTTATAATTCACAGAGAAATGTGCAGGAAAAATCGGAATCGCGAAATTTTCATTTTCCCGCGTTTTCCATCTCCTATAAATAGAAGAAAAAACAAAAAAAATCACATTTTCCACCCTAGATGGCCGTGGGTTTGAGAGGAAGAAGGGGAGGAGAGCTTTTTGCCATTTCTTGACGGTTCGACGTGCCGTTCGTTGCTACGCGTAGACCTCGAGGTACTGATGTTATTCCTTACCTCTGATCGTAAATTCTGTCGCTTTTTTCTATATCTTTCTGTGCTCAAAGTTTTGAGCTTTTTGTAAAAGTGTCCAAATAACTTGATTTCTCTGCCTAAACTTATTCCCTACATGCCCAAGAACATGAATATCCAGTTACTTTCTGCTGAATCTCGCCGAATCGCCGCAGAGATCCAATTATGTGGAAACACCCTTTTTTATGAGAAAGCTTCGCTTTTTGGTTCGAAAGCTCTCGCCTGAGCTTAGCGCCAGTAGGATTAGTTGTTATAAATATCGTTAGGATCAAGCTTATCAAATTTATTTTTCGAAATTCCAACTTTGAATTTCCGAGCTAAAAACACTGACCAAAATACCCCTGTGTTAGTTTTCGACCCGATAATTATTCTGAGAGTTTCTTTGGCCTAGATATCGCCTAAGAATACCTAGGAATTAAATTAGATCAAAGAAAAAGTTTAGGAAACCCTATTTTTGGAAGTGGCCGAAACTTGAAGGAATTGGACCGTGTCCAAAAATAATTTTTGGGTCTGTATGGTCTGAGCTATGGCGTAGCTCTTTCGATTGTCGAAATTTTGGCTTTGGTTTCGTGTCATTCCGAGTTCTGTAGCTCGAGTTACGCACATTTTAGCGAACAGAGGTCCTGTTGTCTATACGTGCCTAAATGTCGAACTCCGAAGCCTCGAAAGCTTCTTTTCCGGTTTTGATTAGTGTCATTAGTTTATATTGTTCCTTAGTGACTAAGAAATGATATTTTGCTTAAGGTTTGGAATGAGTTGAGCTGAGGAAAGGGTCTTTGGAAAAAGCAGTGAGGTTTCACAACTGAGGAGGACGCCTGGGGACTTTGCTGAGTTCGAGAGCTATATTTTGGATTGGACTGTGACGTTGAGCTAGGAGGGAGAAATAAAAAGGTAAGGGTAACTCAGTTTTAGCGCGTCTTGAGTCTTGCATGCTTTTATCGCACTGCATGCGTTTGAGATGAAGGTGTTTAAATTGATTGGCATTTGATTATGACTGTTGTGTTGAACTGGGAAAATGTTTTATGGAGGCTTCGGCCGAGTGAACTTATTGAGACGTGTGTCTCCGTTTTCTGAGAGGCTTCGACCGTTTACTGGTTTCTGTCATTACTGTTTTCTAGTGGATATGACAGGGTTATGTTTTACAGCACTGAATTATTCAATCATCGCTCAATAGAGCTTGATGTGTTTGTGCTGATATGGAACTGAATTGACGTATGCTTGTTGATATTAAGAGTAACATAGGGTTACTCTGTCTTGATTATTGGATTTGAAATTGTTGATATTTGTGCATATGCGTTGTTGGATTGTACTGTGTGGCCTTCGTGGCGTTATTAAGTGGCAGATCAGTGGTTTTCGTTCCATGTGACTGTCCCGTCTTGCGAGACGCTTTTGATTTGACCGACTGTGTGGCCTTCATGGCGGACTGTGTGGCCTTCGTGGCATACTGTGTGGCCTTCGTGGCGTTATTAAGTGGTAGATCAGTGGTTTTCGTTCCACGTGACTGTCCCGTCTTGTGTGACGTATAAGTGGCGGTCAGGTGATTGTGTTCACCTGGTTGTCCCGCCTTGTGTGGCGCAATAAGTGGCGATGAGGAGGTGTGGTCCTATCATTGTCCCATCTTACGAGATGTCATTGATTAACCCATAGTGTTGGTTTTACTGTTATTTGATTTGATGTTATATTGTTGAGATTATTGTCATATGATTTGATTCTATACTGTGGAGGTTGTGGATATCTGAGCTGTTATATGCTGTTAAGTTGATATCTGAATTGATGTTATATCGTTGAGGTTATTGTTATCTGATTTAAATATGTTATTACGTTGTTGATATCTGATTTGATTTTATGTTGTTGGATATATGCTGTCATCTATATGAAATTAAGTTGCTAGCTTATGTGCCATGTTATGCACTTAAACTTTAATAACACGCTTTTCCCTTTTATACGTGGTAATTGCATGGCGTTAACCCTTTCTATTTGCTACTTGTTGTTTGGGCGCTTAACGCTATTAGGCAACGGAGAACCCTCGATGGAGCTTGACCTCAGTACGAGCCGAAGATGATGACTTGAAGATTAGTGAAGGACCTAAAGAGTAGAGTCGGGTTAAAGGCTAGAGCCTTGGTTTAGAGAGCTTACTGTTATTGGTTTAAGCTCACCTAATGATTTTTAGGAACTTATGTTTGAATTTCCGGGTAGATTCCGATGCTTTGCTTTCCTGCGGTTCCCCGATGCGGAGACCATAGGAAGTATATCGGATTTATGGCGTCCTTGCATTATAGATTCTTCGTTGAGTTGTTTCTATTAGTTAAGTTTTGTAGGTTGGGTGCTTTCGTGTTTACCTTCGGGTACTTGCCTTATTCAAGGCTTGATGTAAATCTATATGTAGATGAGAGTATGCATGACATGTTTTAGAAACACTTTGAAAAGAAAAAAATATACTCATGTTTATAAATCCTTTTGGAAAACATTGCATATTTATTTTATCAGGTTACTATGGTGACCCCCGAAATTCGGGGTGTTACACAAACTGTTTGATATGTACATAATATAAAGTGCAATTGATTCTCAAATCTCGACCAAAAACTCAAAAGTACAAAGTATCATATCATGAATCAATGTAATTTGAAAAATTAATAATAAAACCTAAACTATGTAAATTAACATTGTATCCTCTCACCGCCATAGCTCCTGCAAGTTTTTCAGTTCTCTGTTGTCCAGACATGTATGCCTATGTGTAGCTGCTCTGTTGCTTCTCCGCTTGATCCATCACGTTCCAGGAAGATTTCCACATCCAAACTAAACAGAAGCAAATTGCCACACACTTGAACTAATACTAATATCAAGTCAGTGAGCATTACAACAGAAGGAGTATTGAATCTTTCTTAGAAGAAAACCGATAAAATCATTCACTCGGTGTCAGTTAATTTTCAACAGATAGAACCCGAAGGCTGCCCAAAAAGACAATGAGCTGGAGCAAGAGTGAAACCATCACCATTGTTGGTTATAGAAGTCACAAAAGGAAGAAAATATGCTGATCATAAAAGTATAATGTATAGATGAAAATAAAACTAATAACACTCTTCCATTGCCACTAAAAGAATAATTTAGTATCAAATTATCACCTTCAATCATCACAAAAGCAATATATTGAAAACTAATAACTAACTGAACTCATTTGATTAATATGCTCAGCATAAATCTTGTTCAACAAAGTCACTGTTCTCATAATATTATTAACAGGATATCAAACAGTTTTAATTATATGCATCCTAAATTTTATTGAAAAGTAACACACAGAAGATGGTCCCAATGACTATACTTTTATCCTTTACCATTCTACTTACAGAAATGATAAAGATTGTTTAAGATTGAGTACCCAAAAGAAGTCAACAAATAGAAGAATGAGGCAGAAAAAAGAAACATGCAAATAACTTTTGCTAATTCGACACCTGCAACTCTTCTTGTACCAGAAACATATTAGATTTCAGAGCAAGCTCTTAACCATTACCATCAAATGATCCTTACTTATGAGAATCCAAAAACATACCATATAACACAATAAAGTAGATGCATAAATAAGTCCAAGTAAAGATACAAAAACACTACTTAATTAAACTACTCTTTTTTTTCTATTTAAACTTCCCTCACCTTCAATTTGTAACTGACTTTCTGAAAGCAGCAAGAGACTTAATTGATAAACTGGAACATCACCCACTAAAAGAGCGACAATGTGTTAAAGTATTTTTCTTAACCCAAGTTGAGTTAAAGTTATACCCAATGCAATTTATTTCTCTTCCCAAGCATTTGAACCTCCGACTTGATCACTGCTGCAATAACAGACCAAATATACAAATAGCAATTAAGGTAGGTCTTAAAAAGAATTACCACAACCCCCGTAATAAAGAAATATCATAGAACACACACAAAGTCATACAACATCTCAAATATCACCTGGTGGTAGGTCTTAAAAAATGGCCTAAATCACTAAATAAGAAACTACTTTCGAAGTTGTAAATAAATGGATGAAGAAAAAAAGTGTGTTCTGCTAATTAGCATAATTGATAAGGAGAAAAAGAGGGGAATGAAGTTCATGGCAGGAAAAATCATGACTTTTGATTTGGGAAATGAGAGCATAGCTTTGATGGGTGAGAGAGAAATTCAAAGTCCAAGAGGAACAAAATTAATACTGAACGAGATCCATTGAAAAAATAATAAAAGATTGAGTTCAAGATGGAAAGCAACAGAGAAGGCATTGAGTTGCCATTTGAACGTTTTGATGTTGAAAGAAGCTGGTTTGGTCCTCCACATATGACCAGAGGCTTCCTCCAACAATTTATTGTCTCTCGTAACCATCATATGAAATTGCTCTAGTTTCGACTTGAACAATTGCCTTAGTCACACTTGATGTTTTTGTAGATCCTCCTCACAAACAAATTCAAACCAAGATAACCCACAACTCCTGCAAGTTTGATGAAAAATAAGGTATTCAGTGCACGATTAAGGTATCATGTTTCACTTCTGCAGAATGCACGCATGATCCTTAAAACCCTGTGGGCTTATACAATACAACTGTTTGTTGATTCATCACATAGCTAAATCTCAAAATATTTAGGCCAGTCAATAATGAAGTCTCAATGCCTATTTTTTCTCTTCTAAGATGCAAATCATGTTAGAGAAATCACACGCCTACATATACCAATTGTATTGTATATGTGAACAACAATATATAATCCATGATTTTCCATCCTGTTGCAATAAAGAATCAAGTAGTGACAAATAATTGAAATGAACAATCAGCTATTATTTCTCTTTCTCCTGATTTAATTCTTATACATACTCTGTCTGAAGGAGAATTGAAAGTCAAAGAAAAAGTTTAAGAGTTGATGACAACGACAATTATTAGAGTTAACATGAAAAAAGATACCAGTTCAAGAAGGATAAAGCAAAGAAGAAGGGCGTTACCAGTTCTATTTGCTTGCTAGAAATCCAAGTGACATAGTCAAAAGTTTTCAGCTGAGAAGTCATAACTCATAAGCATAATAGGATACAAAATGTATTAAAGTCAAATGCACATAAATATCAATCATAATTCACAGAGGAATCTAACCTACCAACACATTTGATAAAAAGAATTATACAACATAGTACTTTTTCTTGCAGCTCAAGTTGGATCATGTCTTTCATTGGGTTTTTGAATTTCACCAGGGAAGCACTTTCCTAATATAAAAAAGTTCTTCTAGAACTAACTTACAATTCAATTTCTGAAACTTAATTTTCATAAGGCTTAATTTCACTTTTGGTCCCCCAACTTTGGTCTTCCTGCGAAAATCGTCCCCAAACTTTAAAATTAGCAAAAAACGTCCCTAACGTTTACACTCAGTTGCAAAATTGGTTTTCCGTCCAATTCCATCCAATATTTAACGAATTCTGGGATAAAAATTAAAAAAAATAAGAAAATAAAACAAAAACCTAGAAATTGATGAATGTTCATCTTCTTCAAAGAACCTTCATCATCTTCTTCATATTCTTCTCTAGAAAACCCAGAAGCAAACCAAAAAAATCATCAACCCCACCCCAAACATCAATTTCAGATCTCAAATCAACCATCAATTGAAGTCCCTCCCTAGAATCCCTGTACCGGAGGCCGCAACTTCACCTTCTTGGCAAAACAACACAAAAGTGAATTCCCTCATCTGTGTAACTGTACGGGGACTGATTCAAGGCTTCCAACAACAATTTATACCCAAACACCAAGATCTCTCGCTTCATCATTCCTTCCAACCATACCAAAGATATTGAAAAATTATAGTAAATTTTGCATCCTAATCAAATAAATTTCAAATTATGAACTCCCTGTTTGATCTGGAAGGGATTCATAGAAGAGGATTTCAAAAAAGAGAACCCAGAACCCACCCCCAACCCAAAAGCCACCCCCAATCCAGAACCCACCCTCAACCCAGAGGTCAGAAACCACCAACCCAGAACCCACCCACCACAGTCACCACCACCTCTCTCCACGCCACCACACCAGAGGGTTTGCAACTTGGAGTGGCGGTGGTCTTCGTCCCGAGTCGTGGCTTTGAAAGAGAGGGAGAGGGTCAGTGAGCGAGAGAGAGAACTATTCGATCTGGAGAGATGGCGGCTCAATCTGAAGCGACAACGGTTGATCTGTAACGACGGCGGGTCAATCTGAAGCGACGACTGCTTGATCTCTTCTTCTTCTCAGTTACACCATCTCTCCGTTTCATCTCATCTCTTTGTTTTTGATTTTATTTCCTTGGACTGAACTTTGTTGGTGGTTCACGTGTAGGAGAGATTGATTTCTGATCTTGCAGTCTGGGGAAGAGTGGGAGAGTGGGAGGAGAATGTTGTGAAGATAAAGATGAACATATTTGACAGAATTTAATTTTCAAAAAATAGACTAAATTTTTTAATTAATTTTTTGAGGAATATTCCGTTAGTTTTTGGATGGAATTGGACGGAAAACCAATTTTACAACCGAGTGTAAACGTTAGGGACGTTTTTTTTTGCTAATTTTAAAGTTTAGGGACGATTTTCGCAGGAAGGCCAAAGTTGGGGGACCAAAAGTGCAATTAAGCATTTTCATAAAGAATGCTCTAAACCCCAAATTTTATTATGCCAGAAAGCTCCAGTATTTGCTAGAGACAATAAAACAACCACAATGGCCATAGGAGAGAAATAGAGAAAGTTAATTTCTATAATATCACTCACTAATTGATAGAAAAACTGATACAAAGATAGTGAGTAGAGTCATCAAGTGTGCATACTGAATGAGAAAAACCTTATTATTAAGGAAAATACAGATCCAAATTAAGGTTCTTAATAGATTGTTTTCTATAATCAATTATATGAAATCCTAAACCAAGCCACAATAGAGATGTAAAGAAGAAAATTACCTTGGAAATGCAACACAAAGTGTTTGGCGAGTGAGACAATGACAACGAAAACACTGTCGTCATCGATGCCGGAGAAAGCATCGCGGTTGGCTGGTAGATGAAGGCGAAGAACAGGTGAATCCCAAAGTGAACCTCGCCGCCGCAACGCCAGAGAAAAGCTTCCCGAAGAAGAATTCACACTACCACTCAACAAAGCCATCAGACCCAGAATTCAACCAATAAGATGAGTAATTGCAGAAGACTATCAGAAGGAGTAATCGATATATCAGGCCCTGCCAATGACTGAACACGAAATGAGTTTTTATAGCAGCCATGATGAACAATTTAGAGAAAATCAAGCTCAGATAGAGGGGCAATTAAGGTACCTATCCTAATAGGAGATCAAGCAATTGTCCTTCATAATCTTCCAGAGATATACTGTGCGTAGGAAGATTGTTGCAGCTGTGATATCCGTACCTATGTTTTTGGCAGCTGTGTGCATCAGAGTAGCTCTTGGAGGAAAATGGGCAGAGAAGATATGTCGTACTGTACCTAGTAGCTACCATGTTTCATATCTTCCGTGTAGCACCAGAAAAACCGACACGTGACCCGGCTCTTGCGGGTTTCCTCTTATGAACAGTACCCAAAACCCTCTAGCTTTAGTAAGTTATAGATTGTTGGTACTTCAACTTCAAAAGCGAAAATGTTTGCAAAGTAAAAAATAAATAAACTATATCATCGTTATATTATATCAATACTTTGTGATTGGGGCCTTTTATTCATATTTCTAACACACTTCTCATAGTATCAAATCTTTGAGTTAATGATTTGTGGACTTTTTCTAGTCTTGGTACAATTCTCCCTCTCGATATTCTCCATGAAATAACAATGATTCAGGTGCCTTAGAATACGTTGGAGCATGATGCGATTCGTTGTCATCCTTCCCATGATGGTAGCTACACAACATCCTCGGCTTATCAGTTCTAATTGGCCGGTCCTGTTGATGTTAACTCGGGCATTTGCAGGAGGATTTGGAAATGTAAGGTCCCAGAGAAGATTAGATTTTTTCTATGGTTAATTGGTACTAGAAGCTTGCCTACGAATGCGAGGAGACACCATTGCCACTTAGCATTGAGTGCTTCTTGCACTCGCTGTATGGCTGACCACGAGGACATTGGTCATATTTTCAGAGGCTGCCCTGATGCTCTCAGAGTTTGGCATTCCTTGCGAGTTGTGCTCCCCTCTCTTATGCCTCATGTGTCATTTGCTGATTCGTTCGACGAGCTTTTGAAGCATCATCACTGCACCCTCGTCGTTGCCGTGTTGTGGTGGGCTTGGCGGTGGCGCCACCATCGAGTTTTTGGCGAGAATGTCAGGCAATTGAACCATGTGCTGCGCTTTGTGCATCATGATGTTATAGCTTGGAGACGGTACCTTCAACCTTCATCTATTCAACCCCTCCTCCGTCAGATGGCATAAACTCGAGTATCACTAACAGTGGGACGGACGGGGTGAGAGCGGTTGGTGGTAGTTGGAACCCGGTCCTTGGTCGTATGGGATGTGCGACAGTGGTTAGAGATAAGCACAGTGAATGGATTTCAGGGGTGGCAACGAGTTTTGGCAATGGTAGTGCTTTCATGGCTGAAGCGTTGGCTGTAGAACTTAGGTTGCAGCATGCTCTTGATTTGGGCCTTCAAAGTATTGTTTGCTTATCTGATTGTTTGAATGTAGTTGCTACTCTCCAAAGATGCTGATTTCAGAACCTTCTGGGCTAGATATGTTCTATAACGAATAAGAGATATGGTGCACAGGTTCCTACGGGTGCGATTCTTCCATATACAACGTGAGAAGAATTTTACAACGGATTGCTTGGCGCGTCAGACTATTTTATCAGGAGCTCAAAAGCATATCGAGAGGCGACCTCCTTCACCGGTTTATGCATCTCTGTACCTGGATGCTGTTAGCTAGTATTAGTTGTTAATTTGTTAACTTTCCTCTTGTAACGAATTCAGATCCTCTCTTACTGCTGCACCATCCAGCAAGTATAAAATGAGAGAGGATATACATGTAATTATCACTCGGTTTTTTCTTAAATTAATTATAACCATTGAATTGTAAAATTAGTGGCTCAAAATGTGCTGGAGGGGCTGGAGAGAATAAATGGCCGGAGAGGATCAAAATAACCTGTTTTTTTTTGTCAAATATCAATCTGGGTTGTCCCATTTAACCTTATACTTTTATGGGCCAAGCCCAACATTATGAAAATCACTTTTTTATTCCAAATTAATTAACTGGTCTCTTGACCCAGAAAAAGAAAAAAATAAGTTACAAACTCTACTCTGCTAGTTCATTCTGAAGTTGCGAAAGCCACTGAAACGATGAGCTTCCATATCTTCACCAAGCGAGAAACCGAACCGCGTTTCCTCTCTACTTTCACGCTATTTCTCTCAGCAACCTGAAGAAAAACGGTTCTGGATTCCTCAAACATCTCATTTTCTATTGTGCTTTTTGCATCATTACTTCATTTTTTCGAAAAAACGTCCAATACTCATTTAGATATTAGGAGAATTTAGAGTTATTCATTTTGGAAATATGCCAGTTAAAATGATAGAAACATTAAAGGTTAAGGTTATTTGTGATCGCAAAGTACCTATAAAAGCTCATAGGGAAGTTTTACTAAACCACTATAAGGGCTGTTATACTCTATGTAGCGGATTTTGGACTTTAATGGGACAACATGAGAACAAACTTGGAGTAGTAGAAATGAGAATGTTAAGATGGATGAGTGGTAACACTAGAAAGGATAAGATACACAATGAACGGATAAAAGAAGATATTATGGTGACGTCTATCGTGGAGAAGCTGACAGAAAATAAGTTAAAGTGGTATTGACATGTACAAAGAAGACCTTTGGAGGCACCGGTGAGAATGGTTGTTAACATGATATTTAGTCATGTGAAGAGAGGCAGAGCAAAGCTTAAAAGAACTTGGGAAGATATAGGTTAAAAATGATTACATTATCAATAATATCCTTTATAGTTTGGTTTTTGATCAAGCACAATGTCGTAGTGTGATCCCTGTAGCTGACCTCACTTAGTGGGATAAGACTTCTGTTGTTGTTGTTGTTGTTGTTGCTGTTTTGCATTAATCTACTGAAACTGACAATTCTTTCTCTTCCCATGTGTAATGATATATTCACGTTTGGTTCAATTTTCTGGTTTATTTGGTGCGTGCATTTGATTTCCCTGAATTCTCTTCTGAAATTAATCATGATGCATGTTTTGCTGGGCCATTCACCATTTAAAGTTTAAACAATTGGTCAATAGGGATGCACATGCTTCTTCTCTTATTTGGTTGGATGTGAATATTACATGCTGAAATCCATAAGGCTAGCATGCACTGCTGGGTCTTCAAGTCTGTTTGGTTCATTTTATTTTTCTTATAGATTTTTCAGTTTTCAGATTAGAGTATAAACTCATTGTTTCTGTGGGAAAAAGGGATCCTGCATGTCTTGCTCCTAATATATTTGGCTTGTCTGATATTTCATGATTTTGTTGAATAATAAAGCCAAAGTCATCTCCCATTTCTTACTAGTTTGCTCTTGTTGATTTTTATCTGCAGAAATGTTCTTGCAATGGATGCATTATCCTTTGATCAAAATATTGATCCACTGACCCTACAAGAAATGGACGACCAAGCTGGCTGCTACTCAGAATGCAAAGTTTAATGAGTGTGCTTCAAGCAATGATGTCTTCTCTGAAAGGATTCATGCAGCATTCATAGTTAGCGACCCCGTTGATTGGAGCAGGGATATGCAGGTAACAAATCTTCTATGCCAAATTTGTAGGAATTAAGATCAATTGTTTAATTGTTGTGTTGCCATTTCTTTCTCACAAAGCAGCATGTGATTTGTTTGTGAAATGAAGTGAAACAATTAGATTATTAGTGGTTTAGATCTTAGTATATTAGATTTAACTTGATGTCATGTACACATGGCAGTTCCATTTGAGCATAAACAACTTACAGGTAGGCAATAAGCTATTTACCAAAGCTATTCCAAACACTTGCACACGCGCTTATGCTATAAGATAAGCTTAAAGAAGCTCTCCTAAAAGGGTCTTAGCCGCAGAAGTCAATACAATCATGCCAAGATTTATGTTGGTGTCATAATGTATAGCCAGAACAAAAGTCTGATTAATCTTTGCAAGATTAAAAGTAAAATATGAAATATTTGAATCACTGAATAAATCAAGAGTTTGACACATACATAAAACACCAATACAATATTGATAATTTGTAACAGACCAACTTATCAATAGCTAGAACAAGTTTAATTGAGTGAAAATAAACTTCAATCTTGATAAGACACAGAAAGCTCCAATGGCCAATGCAGGGTACTATGTAATTACATATCATCGCTTGAAGGCGTACTTGATGGTACCAGGAAAATGGATATTCATGAAGTAGTCCTCCCAATCAATCATTTTCGGGTCAAAGTAAAACACATCCATCTCTACCCCTCCTTGTCTTGCAGCTGATTGCAACTTCTCTGTATTCATATTATCAAATCTGTGTCCAAAACATAGAACTTGATTAAGCTGATGAAATGTTGAACAAGTGCTGCAATGATGGTATATTTTAGCCACTAACAATCAACTTACATGCCATGGAAGAACAGGTAAGGCTGGTACAGGTCAGCCAACCGCATTACAGTACGGATCTTACTGCTGAGGTCAAGGTACATTTCTTGAAAATACTTGCATAACACTGCATTGGCCAGCTCTAGTCCCTATCATATGAAAACTCTGTTAGCACAATGCTGCTAAAATGGTTTTTTTATTGTTAAGACAAGGTTATCCACCGCCGATAGTAGTAACTATTCTCCTTGCTGCGGGTGCTAGCACTAAGTGGTAAATGACTTATCACCAAATGTGCTCCTTTCCCATGAGCGAGGGTTGAACCCTTGACCTCATGGTTATGAGACAAAGTGAGCAACTACCATGCCACACCTCATGGTTAATGCTGCTAAAATTTGTTGAAATCAATGATTGTAATTTAGGTGAGGTTTATTTGTGGTGAAACCACTATCCCAAAAGCTAAGTAATTTGGGCAAGGACAAGCGAATGATTTTAGTATAATGTTTTAAAGAAACCTACTCACGCAATAGTCCATTAGGTACAATAATAGGGGCGATACAAATCGAATTCTAGACCATTTTGTCATCAAGACTCTCGTACCATGTCATTAACCAACTATTGTTAAAATTTAAGCTATTAAGGGAAGAAACATCAATGGTTTTCATATCATGTTTCTAATAGTGAAGTGTAATTGCATTAACAGAAGGAAATTGGAGTAGAGGATTAAAGGTTTGAAGTAACCTTGAATGGAAGCAAGTAACGGATGAACATGTATCTGTGGAAGCTAGTCATGTTGCCCAACATGGTAATTTTGCCAACCTTGACTGGATTTCCATCCTTGTTTAGTAAAGGTTTTTCTGTGAAATATCTTAAGCAGTAGTCAAGGAGATTTCCGTATCTAACTGGATTTCTAACAGAGGAACCCACATGATATATGATATCATCTGGTTGATTTGCATGAGCCACCATTGCAACAAGCATTGCATTAACCACCATGTCAGCTGGTATCTGCTTCAAATTCCAAGCATTAATACATCTTTAATTTTTGCATGTTCTAAAAGCAAAATGGATTATTGAACCTAGTTTACAAATTAAATTTAGTGACTTACCACGTCGAAAACTGCCTTAAGATCCGCAGCGAAGCATGTTAGTTTTCCTTTACCATAAGCAACAATTAAGCTGTCTATGGTTCTGTAGAAAACTCACAAGATAAGAAAAATTTGGGTTATGTGCTAACACTTCTAAATACACCTTTCTTACACAATGGTGGGTAACTGAAAATGTATATATGCATGAAGTGAACAAAATTTAAGTGATTTACCTTAAACCTTCAACCCAACCAGGGAAAGGTTCTTTGAAAGTGCTAGTAACGATCGTGGGACGTACAATAACAACGGACATGTTTCCCTTCAAAGTTTCTACAAGCATTTCTCCCATTGCCTTGGTAAAAACATAAGTGTTTGGCCATCCATATAGAGTTGCTCTGATAATTAATTAGGATACAACAAAACACATTCAAGTTATGGTAATTTTAAAGTAAGGTTAAATATGTTTTTAATCTATGTAAAATAGGGGTGAATATGGTTTGGTTCCTCCAACAAAATTTCATTGCTTAGACCGAAACATTTTGTGTGAAGTAAGTCCATAATGTCCAATTTTTTGGTAGTTTTCATATGTTAGTGACAGTTTAAATGGTACAAAAGACCATAGGAACTCATTAAAATATGAAATTTTTTTAGATAAACCAAATTCAATTTACCCATATTTTACAGAGACCTTAAACATATTTATCCCTTTAAAATATAATCCAACAGAGATTTTTAAATATTTTGCTCAGACTAAAATTTTATAAAAGTCAACTGTGAAAAATGACTACATCAAGCTAATAGACCTAGGGGTGCACATGAGTTGGGTTGGATGGATTTTTAGGCTAATTAAGATCCGAACCGATCAAAATTGTTTGGGTTGGATTTCATGAATTTTTACCTTCGGACCCGATCCAACCCAATCCGACGATCTTTGGGTTGGTTCGGATGGGTTAATTGGGTCGACACTCGACATATTAAAATAATAATAAATTTAGAATATTGAAAAAAAATAGAAAAAGTAAATTTGTTATAGTACCATATAGCATAAAAAGGACACAAAACATTGTACTAAATAACATGAAATAGTATTACGTAAATGACATATAGTCAAATATATGAAAAACAACCACGACAATGAAATCAAATTAATCAATACGACAATGACATAGATAGTTAGAATTTAGATGTATTTCATTCTCCGATATGCCAAATAAAATTAAAACTGAGAGTGAAGACTGTGTAAAGTGAAACCGTGAAATAAAATTAGGGTATTAGAATTTTGAGGTTGTATAGGTAAAATTATTAAAAATATATATCAAATAATATATTATTATTGTATGTTTGGATTTCGGGTTGGGTTGGGTGGATTGTTATTAAATCTGATATCCGATCTGAAGTTGATTGGATTGTAATAAAATCCGTCCAATTGACCCGTTTACCCAATCCAACCCGCATTTTTTTCCATTGGATTGGGTTGAATCGGGCGGGTTCATTGGATCTACCCGACTCATGTGCACCCCTAAATATACCACACTCAAGCCAAAGTTTGAGAAGTAGTCCAAACTAATGCAATTTAAAGTACATCTTAGCTCAGATCAGTGAAGTTTTTTTCTTGTAGAGACCTTTAGGAATTATAATTAGTTGACCAAAACTAAAAAGGAAATTATAATTAGATCTTAATAAATGGTGAAAAAAACTTGGTCTCTAGTACATAAAATGGTAGGAGTAGACATAAAATTAACACACCTTTTGATACCCAAGTTCTTCATAGCCACTTCTATTTCATATTTTGTGGCTCCCTCTTCTAGAAGCTGATTCAATGTCTTCTGGACCAGTCTCTTTTCTGTGTCAATGTCTAGTCCTGGCACTCCATTAAGTGACGCACCATACGGGTGTGGATCCTCTACTATCAGCCCTCGTCTCTCACCACATATAAATGCTGAAAGGTCACACAATCATTAATTAGTACGAAAGAGAAAGTAATAGATTTAATTAAAAGAGAAAATGAGTGATGTGAAAGAGAAGTGAAGGAAATGGAGTAGAGATTTAAAAACAAATAATGAAAATGGGATGTGGTTTAGAAAATCATTCTTGAATTAACATATGCTTACTTCTAGGAGAAAATTGTTAATTTTTTCATATGTTGTGGGTTTTGTATTTTTTTCTACTGTGCACAAGAAAAATTTGTTTCACAAATTAAAATGATTTTTTTTCAAATGAATTTTAGCTTATAAAAACATATCGTAAATAACATATACTAAATGTTAATTATTAGTTAAATCATGCTTCATTGACTAATTTTAAACATGAGATAGAATTGTCCAATTTTGTGAGTATAATTTGCAAGTACTATAATATAAGACAGATTACGCCATCCTAATTAAGTTTTTTTTTTTTTGAAATCGCCATCCTAATTAAGTTGTTGCAACAACTATGTGACAAAAAGACATTTACAATTGACACATGCATTTGAACGGAGATTTGATTTTGAAAGAGTGTCGTGTGGAATTAAGATTGAATGTGAGATTTGAATTATATATTGTTACTATGCAGACATAGCTTTTATATATTGTTATGGTACCAACATCATGTTGGTTTAGTGCTAAACAAACAAAAACTCCGTAAAAATAAAAATATAAGTTTAAATTTCGAAAAAGTCATTGGTTGAGAGAGACAACTATAGTTTTTGAATTGATAGAGACTTTCGGGTCTAAAAGAAAAATATACTGTCATGGTGATGCATAGTTACCCACCTGTTGATACGTGGAGAAGCACCTTTAGTTTAATACATTTTTTGGCGAAGCTCAAAACATGCTTAACTCCTAATGTATTTATACCCAATGCAACATCATATCTGCATTTAATAACAATTGAAGGAGATCAAAAGAGAATTAAAACTTTAATTTTAACCATAGAGTATGAAAGACAATGACATGGCTCTAAAATCATATATCAACTAGAATATACCTACCTTTCATCAAAGTTAGTTGTTGCAGCTAAATTAACTATGACATCTGTTTCATTGCAAATCTTTTCCCTCAGAATGTAGTCCTTCAAATTCAAGTCCTCATAAGAAATGTCCCCAGGCACCAAAGTCATCTTTTCAGAGACAAAGGAATTGAATTTTGACCCCAGATTTTCCTTCAGCAATCTAAACAAGTCCTTCCCTATGATCTTCATGTCAAAATATAATTTCTCAGGTATCATACACGAACTTATTTATGGTGAAAAAACTTATTATGAAGAAAAGTATAGACAAAATCCTTCTAATCACAACATCATGTTACATAAGAAGATTCAAATTATCTGCATTCAATGGTACAAGGTTATGATATATTTTAAACTTTTCATAACGATAGAAATGAAAAGAAGTTGTAATACTTAAGGGTTAAAAAAATTCAGTTCACAAGTTCAAATAATTTCTTTTTTTGGTTACAAGAAGAAAGTTAAAAAAATGAAAAATTAATTTACACATAATAAGTATATTGTAAATGATATATACTAAATGTTAAATGTAAAAAAAAATGATTCATGGTGAACTTGTTTTCAACGGACCAAGATTCTCTGTTACAAAATAATGTCTCATTCTTTACCCCTACTAATGAAATTATGTCATACTAATTAAAAACCGCAAATTGTCAGATTATAAATGATTCATATATTTGAGACATGAAATGAAACATCATATTTCAAGACACATGATCTTGATCAGTTTTATAACATGTTCTGCCATAGGATTGCTAATATTTAGTTTGTACATTCACCTCATTGTGTAAGCGTTGAGTAGCAGACTCAGCATCTGTGGCTCTCAGAAGAAGATAAAGTTTCTTAACATTTGGTTGAACTCTGAGTATCTTTTCAACAAAAACTGCAAAACCATACAAGCAAACACATCATAACTTAGATACATCTATATATCAAACTCTCAATGAGGGAGCGCACAAGAAACATGCTTAGAGATAGTTACTTTTTGCGAGGAAGCCAGTTGCACCGGTGACCAAAATGGTCTTGTCCTCAAGGAAGTGCATTATGCTTCCCAATTCCATTGGAGAGAAAATTGAATTATGAGAGGGAGATGAATTTGAAAGTGGTTCTTCAGATGAAACAAAAGGACACACAACGCTGTTGGTGAAATGCAATTAATGTCGCATGTCTATATTTATACACAAAAATTTATGAAAGTAAAGAAAAGAAGTTGTGATATGTTCACACCGTCAAGATAACGGATTATCTCAAAAGCTTAAGTTATTGAGTATATGCTATATAAATAATTTTATATTATATTCTAATACGTTCTTTCACGCAATAGTCATTTGAACTTGAAGCGTGGACAATGCACAATCAAACTCTGTACCACTTTTTATACAGACTCTAATATTATGTCCAGACAGTCAATTATCTCAAAAAGCTTAAACTATCATATAAATATCACATGAATAATTTTATATTATATTCTAACACACACTCTATAGTCTCTTACAATTCATTTCCGCTCCATTTTCTCATCACTTTTTACGATTTCTATTATATTAAATATCATATTACTCATTTATTTGTTTATATTTTTATATCTCTCGGTGTTGAGCAGAAATGTGCGAAAAAGAAAATATCCAAAAGATAATGCAACCGCTTAATTATTATGGCAAAAACATTGGTCTACCTATAGAGTGAATGGGAAGCACCCTGTTTTCTTCATTTTCTACACATGTCGACAAATTATACAGGTCAAAATCGGTGATTGTGCTATAGTTTTCTACAGAGATCTCCAAAGAATTCATCGAATTGAACCTAACCCCCGCTAATATATAACCCATAATCTATGGATATGCAAATATTAAAGGTTAACTAAGAGGCCGGCATCAGTTAATAAACAAAAGGAAGGAAATAACAGGGTGGTGATAAAGGGGTCTAGCAAAAATAAAATAAAAATCACTTTCTGTATTTGTAAGTCTTGTATATCCCTTGTTAAGATTTAGTTTTAGAAGCAATTGATTCATGTCGAGGATAATTTTTTTAATGGTTATGTTTATTTTTTTCAGGTTCCTTTTTTGTTTTATGCATAGGCTCTTTAATGAACAACATATACTTGGTTCACATACAAGTTTCACTTAAACTTAGTTGAGATAAGAATAAAAGAAAGAAATAAGTAATATGAAAGAAAATACAGGAGAAATAAGTAGAAGAATTAGTACAAATGAAATGAAAAGAAAATAGAGTGTGAATAAATCATTTTTTTTTTACATGAATAAATCATTTATGCACTTTAATCCTTACATGGAAACATCACCCGCCCGTAACAACAGAGAGTCTTGAAAGAGAAATTTATATATATATATAAAGGTGGATACAAAGGTGGTTGTCGTGAAGGTGGATACAGCGGTGGAGGTGGTTACTACAACCAAGGACATGCTTCTGTTTTAGAATGATGTTTACGCTTTTACCCTTTTATGACTAAATGGATCTTTGCCACTCATCCTAAAGAATATTCTTAGATTTCAGGTCCATTGGTGTTAAACTTAGGTGCACGAGTGGATCAAAATATTAATGGTCCACCCTAGTGGGCACTGTAAACAATAATGTATATTTTTCAGTGAAATATACTCCCTCCATACTTTTTATAAGAACTAAATTAAGGGTGAAACTCAGTTCTTTTTATAAAAACTTAAATTTTATGATGCATTAACGATTTTTTGATAATAATACCATCATTTAATTGAGTTTTCTCTTTCTTTTTACTCCCTCCGGTCCTTTTTATAAGAAACACTTTGGAGATTTTTCTTGGTCTTTTTTATAAGAAACACTCTTATAAAATTAAGTCAAATAATCAATACCAATGCAAAGGGACTTATTCCCAATACAAAAATATGGAGGGAAATTGCAAGCACCCAATAGGTATGATCAACATTTATGATAATTAACATGATTGTTCTTGTAAAAGAAACATCATTGGAATTAAGCATAGTAGTTAATTTTATAAAAAATATTAGTTTCCTTAGTTTGTGTGATTTTGTCCAAGTTTTTCTTATAAAAATGACCGGAGGGAGTACAACTTATTGATGATGAATAAAATTAAAAAAAAATAAATTGGAGTAATTTTAAAAAGTTAATATAATTTTAAAACAAATTCAATAATACTAACTACTTTAACTACATCTTTTAAAAGACGTAAAATAATAATTTAGTTCTTATAGAAAAGAACGGGCAGCTAAATTAGATCTAACATACATGTTTAGATCATGCTCAATTTCTTAAAATCAATTATGATACTTACTTCATCCTTTTACTGCTCTGATATACGCACAGCGTCCCATGCATACTATTTCAAAAGCAGTGATAAAACAGCAACTAAATATGATCCACCATGTACTGACTCTGTTTCAAAATACAAAATGTGTATTGACTCTCGAGTCCCCGAAGGTTACCTTAAGTGATAAGAGTTAAGAGACATAAGGGTTGGCGAGGGGAAGGTCTAGGGTTCGAATCATGGAAGAGAAATTTGAAGGAATTTTCTAATTTACTAACAACTAACCACTAACATTTGCCCCTATAAAAAAAAAAACACAGTCACACTCCTATGTCTTGGTCTTTCTGCTTTTCATTATTACCAGACATGATCTCTGCTCTGGACTCTGGTGTAGTTGCTTCAAAGCAGAGACGACGGATCCACATTACCACTACTGGGTCATTTTCCCCCACCTGATTCTTATTCTTTGCACATATATATGTATAATTTATACATACATGTATTATACATACATATATAATCTTCTATATATATGTAAAGCACACTTGTGTTTTTGCATGCAATTAATGTATTAAACCATAAAAGCTCACATACCTTTATATTAAATACATTCAAAAATAAAAAAATTAATAAACTAAAAACTGAAAAAAATTTGTATTATAAAAACCTATTCAACTACTTATATTAAATAACAACATTCATAGACTTAAAATTGACTTGAGCTTTGCATTTAATAAATTTAAAAAATCAAAATAAAAAAAATAATATTTATTAATAAATAATTTAGATAAAATACTTTTAAAATAAAAAAAATTCTATCAATATATATCTATCTATATTGTACTTGGGGCTCTTATTTCCCAAAGTAATTATTTATATATATATATATTTGGTTTTTCCAAAAAAAATATCTATCTATATATATATTAGTAAAGCTCACTTGAGCTAAGTATTAAAAGACAAATACACATATGTATTAAACCATAAAAGCTCACATACCTTAATATTAAATACATTAAAAAATAAAAAATTTAATAAACTAAAAACTGAAAAAAAAAATTGTATTATAAAAACCTATTCAACTACTTATATTAAATAACAACATTCACAGACTTAAAATTGACTTGAGCTTTGCATTTGACAAATTTAAAAAATCAAAATAATATTTATTAATAAATAATTTAGATAAAATACTTTTAAAATAAAAAAATTTCTATCAATATATTTCTATCTATATTGTACTTGGGGCTCTTATTTCCCAAAGTAATTATTTATATATATATTTGGTTTTTCCAAAAAAAAAATATCTATCTATATATATTAGTAAAGCTCACTTGAGCTAAGTATTAAAGACAAATACACATATGTATTAAACCATAAAAGCTCACATACCTTTATATTAAATACATTAAATACATTAAAAAATAAAAAATTTAATAAACTAAAAACTGAAAAAAAATTTGTATTATAAAAACTTATTCAACTACTTATATTAAATAACAACATTCACAGACTTAAAATTGACTTGAGCTTTGCATTTGACAAATTTAAAAAATCATAATAATATTTATTAATAAATAATTTAGATAAAATACTTTTAAAATAAAAAAAATTCTATCAATATATATCTATCTATATTGTACTTGACACTCTTATTTCCCAAAGTAATTATATATATATATATATATTTGGTTTTCCCCAAAAAAAATATCTATCTATCTATATATATTAGTAAAGCTCACTTGAGCTAAGTATTAAGTACAAATACACGTGAAAACCTACATACATTAGTAAAAAAATTTGGTGTTTTAATGAGATAACTTAGTGAGTGAATGAACGGGTAGTGGAAACTTGTGCACTAATGATTTCAGTTTTAAACTTAATAAATATCAAATGTATAAGCAAAAGAGTAACATCCATGCCAAAAGTGTAACAGACCACAAAGTTATATCTGCAAATGGTTTTAACATAGTACCTTAAATTAAAATCAAATTTAATGTTAATTTTAAACTAATATCAATTTAGTCCAAGAAAAAAAAACTATTAACAATAAAAAATGAATCTTGATATGCAATGGTCTTAGTTTGCTGTCCAATTTTCTGCACGAATATATGTCTATTTTTCTTAAACTCACAAATTTTTAGAATTCCTTAACATAGTAACTCCGAAGAAAAACTAACATTAAATTAAAAATAGTGGCATGATGGCAATACCAGTGTCAAAAACTGAATAAAATTGTTAATGTCAGGAGGATATTCAACTATCTACATTAAATAAATAAATAATGAAATGTATTATATTGAACCATGCATCTATTATATCTCTATATAAACAAACCGGTGAAATAACTCACAAACTCAAATTATTCATATTTCTTAGACTTCAGTTGTTGGTGAGAAAAAAATGACAATTGTCTCTAACTACTTCAACAAGTATGTCATTTTTAATTATTTTAGTTAATTTCAAAATTGTTTTTTTAAATTTCTCATTCTTATTTCTTTATTGCAGGAGAAAGATCATCAACAACAACAACAAGAAACACACATTACTTAGTGATATATCCCCGTTGCAGATGATTGGAAAATAAAACTGTGAGTTTCACATATATGGTAATTTACTAAACAATTCTTCTCATTCAATTGAAATCATACAAATATATCATCATTTCTATATTTATATGACACAAATCAGTAACAAAGTATGAGCCACATAAATTTATATACTGCACTAGAAAGATAAGTGTAAAATGTTGTACTCACTATATTCTTGATAAGAAATAAGAATCTTTCACTCCTCAATATTGTCATATTATGGAAAAAAAATAGCAACTTTAATCATTCAAAGGGAACAAATGACGTCTATCCTGCAGTTAGATAGAATCTATTTTTATGTTCGTGAAAGTGATTTTAAAAGAACTTCTATGCCACCAGCAATGGTAAACAACCACATCAATCTTGATAAAAAAAATTAGCACAACTGATAACATCACTGCAACGACTAAATCAATATTAGAAAAAAAATAGTAGACTACCACGTTCATTTCAATACTAATCTAATTAAGTAATTAAATTTCTTTTATATCAAAAAAAAAACTACTCTCATTTCAATCTCAATAGAAATCTACCTATTTTTTCTTCCGATGAAGCAAAAAAAAAAAATCTACCTGTTTGATCCTTTTTTCCCTTATTAGAGAAAGAAAGTGTGAGAATATCATAACTCAATTATATTTAATTATACATATATTCTAAATATTCTTCTAAATAATAGTTTTCTTACCTTTCTGCAAATTTAAATATTACAATTAAAAAATACAAATTAAAAACAAACCCGTGCAACGCACGGGTTTAATTTCAAGTATATCAGTATTAGTACTAGTTATCTTTAATATTTAATAACACCATTATAATACCGTCTAATTTTTTTCTGACTTTTTTGTATTTATTTTTATATTTAAATGTTTTTTATGTACTAGAGCAAACAAAAATGTGTTTTTGAAATTAAACATGAACTTTAGTAAGGGCCAACCGGCCCTTAAATGGATAGCAAATCTTACCCCACAAATTAAACTTTTTGGATAGCAAATCTTCATCATCAAAGCCTTCTAATCTTCAACCATCAAGCGATAGCAACAATTGCACGTTGAGCAAGAGTGAAATGAGTCAATTCACTCAACCTCTATATTTATATTTGTACGCATTCTTGTCAAGCAACCACTTTGCCCAAAAGTTTAAACTACTAGTTAAGGATCACATTAATGGTTTTATATTATATTCTAACACGTCATCTCACGCAAGAGCCCGTTGGGCTTGAAGCGTTGATAAATGCACAGATCCACCTATTATGTGCTTAATTAATAAATTCTACTCTTTAATTAGAAAGTGAGGGAGCAAGGATCAAACTCTAAACTTCTCAGCCATAGAGGTTTTGATACCATGTCAAGCAACCATTTATCCCAAAAGCTTAAGTTATTGGTTAAAGGTCACATTAATGGTTTAATATTATATTCTAACAATTCTCCTTTTTTTGAATTTTCTTGTTGATTAACCTGTATACTACGTGAAAATAGTCGTAACTCGTACAAATTGAACCCGAATAACCTGTAACCATTGATTAGCCATTGGCAGATTTCATGTTTTGTTGTTTTTCAGCTAGCAAAATTGACTATTTTAACCTGAATTTAATCGATGTACAACTCTAATTTATCGCATAGTATGAGCATCCATAATGAAGAGATTAACCACTATTATCGGTGCTGACGACCTGGTCTAAAATGAAAAAAACTTCTTACGTGAGTTTTTATTTCTCAAAATTGATTATAGTGCCTTTAAAATTAATTATAAAATAATTTTCAAATGTACACCAAATAATTAAATTATCGACAAGAAACTCATCATTTTTTGTAGCTGCTGTAGGGACTGGAAGTTTCAAAACAAACTACATCAATTATTTTTTCTTGTAGGGAGGATACATGTTTGCTGTTGGTATTTAATTATTGTTTTTTATCACTTGATACTCAAGAAAGCGTGTTAATTTCACTATTTGCGCATAATGTCACTGAAAACAGAGCTCCTTTATCGTGGAATAGTACATAGTTTATCCTTATTTTTTCAAAGACAAATATTTGCTCAAAATACTGAGGTTATCCCTTTCTATAATTTATCACAAAGCTTCAATCTAGTTTCACTTTAATTACTTCCTACCCCAAGTCAAGATCCCCATTTGCTGTTTGTTTAACTTTTGAATTTTGTGAATGGAAAAAATTCCGTTTAGAGAATTTAGACCCACAAAATGTTAATGTTTTTGTCTTGAACCGGACTATCTCTATGGAAATGAGGATTTGTATTAGGGAAAAAAATATAAGTTTAGTTGTTTACTGTATTAATATTGAACCCATGTCATACACAACTGATATATGATAAATGCGAATTTATAATAAAAAGATAAATTGAACACACAATTCAAAATGCTTTAAAGTAAGAAATTACGTAATTGCTTACAAAAAGTATAAGCAATAAAATAATATTGATAATTTGATATTGATCTTAGACTATATATTCAGTTTTGAATATCTAACTTATCGTTTCCAAACAATTTTCACTATCGTTTGAAATGTGTATTCGATTCAATAATTAACAATAATGGTTAAAGAAATCTTTGAAATTGTCTTAATTTATAAATGAGATTGAATGATGTTAGGAAACTTAATAATTGTAATGATAAAGTTTTGCACAAAATTTATTAAGTTTCTATAATAATAAAATTCATATCAATGATTTTGTAATTACATTAATTTACTATCATCATTTTCAAAATTTAAAATATTTTTAAACAAAATAATGTTTCAAAATATTTGTTACTGATTATTAAAAATAAATAATATGCATAAATTTATATATAACATCATCATGTTACTAATTGAAGTATGAAAAACAAGTAAAGTCAAATAAGTATGACAAAAGTTGAAAGAGTGTCACCTAGAAGAGTTGTCATTTAAACAAAGTTGTCTAAATGACTCATGTGGGTTACTGTCTTATTGACCCACAATCCAATTGACCAATTAGTTTTTATATAAATAAATTAATAAATAAAATATAGAAATTCTAACTCGATCACTTATCTCCAATGTGATTGGAGGATGAGTTATTTAACCCAAATTTTATCATGGATCATTTAGACAACCCTTAAAAAATATAGATTATAGTATGAGGTAGTGTTTGACTCGACTTTTTTTTGTCTTAAATGTTACTTTTAAGTAAAAGTGAAAAATAAGAGCTTTTAGAAAAAAGTAAAAGTTGATTATCAGTTTTTTTTATAACTTAAAAGCTACTTTTAATATAAAAGTTATTTGTTAGTTAGTAAATTCACAACAATGGGTGGTTGAAGCGACATGATGGTGGAGGGTCAGGAAGCATTGGTGTTGGAGGTCAGTGTTACCTATTAGCAGTGATCGTGGTGGCGGTGGTTGTTACTGGTGGTGGCAGTGGTGGTTATGGTGGAGGCGATGATAATGGGGATTATGAAGGAAGAGTTGGCGGCAATGGCATTGGTGGTGGTTCTGGAGGCGGTGGTGGTGGTGGTGACGGTGGTCGTGGAGGTGTCAACGATGGTGGTGGTGGACGACTATGGTGGAGGTGATGGTGGTGGAGGTTGGATGGTGACGGTAGTAGTTGTAACGAAGGTGGTGGTGGTGGTGATGACAATGGAGGTTGTGGTCGTGGCGGTGGCAACAATGGTGGTGGTGGAAGGTTGTGGTGGAGGTGATCGTAGAAGTGGTGGTGGTAGAAGGTAGAGGTGATGGCTCTACTAAAAATAAAACCCATTTAAATTTTTACTTAAGTCATTTTTTTATATTTTCTCTGTAACAAAGTAAGTAGCTTAAATGACTAATTAAAAAAGATAGATTTACCTTTCCAACTCTTTGTGTCGGTGGAGTTTGGGGCTTGGCTGGCTTCTTTTCATGGTTTCGGGCTGGTTGTTGTATTGGCCACCGCTTGGGTGGAGTGGAAGCAACCCTGCAGATTTGTATTCGCGGGGGAGTTGCAGGTTGTGCACCGCGTAGTGAGGGAGGTGCATGCTCTTTGGAATGTGATTTCCAAGGTGTATCCGCGAGTGACCCAAGATCACCCTCCTCGTTGGGTGCAGTGACGATTTCCGCAAGAGAGATTTGATGCTCTGAACACGGATGAGAGTTCTTTCGAGAATCCGAGGATGTCGTGCTTTGGGGGAACAGTTCGTTCTGAGGAGGGGATGTGGATAGTTGGATATGTTGGGTGCATTGGAATCTCGGATGGTCTCCATGCTGAGTTACTTGCTATTCTACATGCATGGCTTAGAGATCTGCTGGCAGCGGGGTTTTTGGCGTGTGGATTTGATAAGTGATTCGCTGTTAGCTTTGGGTCTTGTGACGAGAGCTCATTCCTTTTATCATGCTATGCTGCGATTATTAGTCGGGTTAAGTGGTTGCTTTGACAAGATTGGGAGGTAGCTTGACAGCATTTGCTGAGGGAGGGGAATGCATGTTGTGCCTTTGATCATGGTTATCTACATTTTAGCTAAGATAGTTTTGTCAGTGACAAGATGTGAGACCAGATGTTGTAACATCGTGTTTGTGACATTTGTCCATGTGAGCCTGTTGTGTGTTTGGATGATTTATTCTAGAAGCTTTGGATTAATTTCGTGATTAACAAGTTAGGGTTGTTGAAGAAGCTTTTGTGCGCCGTTCAAGGAATATATCAAGTGTGATCAAATTGATTTCAAAGGATTTGATTTGAAGTTTATTCTATCATTTGTTCAAATCTTATGAGATAAGATTTGTTGCAGATTTTAAAAGATTGACTTCCTGTTTGTGTTGTAGACTCTTTGTTCGTTCAAGCCCATCGAAGACAAAGCCTGAATGAATGCTATTTATGAAAACCTAAATCTAGTTGTTAGGTGTGCTTCGTGTTGTGTGATTAGGTTTTGTTATTGTGAGTTCACACTGTGTCTTTCTCAGCAGCTTTATGCTCTTGTGTTTTAGCTGAGAGTAGTTTGTGTTTGTGTTTGATCTTGAGATTTGTCTTTACTCTTGATTGTAAGAGATTGATCATTGGGGTAGTGATTGTGTGAGAAAGTGAGAGAGACTCTCATACTTAGGAGGAGAACTAAGTAATAACCACATGCAGGAATAAGTAGGAAGGACTGTGAACAGAGGCTGTTCATCTAAGACCTTTTGTGTACTTGATTCTCTATAATAGTGGATTATCTTTCTCGGATGAAAATCCTCCAGACGTCGGTGATATTGCACCGATATGGGTTACCAATCTCTTGTGTTTATTTTCCTATTTCTGCTCTTTAACTTGCATATCTAAACACTGTTAATTGCAACATGTTGTACAAGATGTCTTAGACATCGCGTAGAACATTTGTCCTGAAGCTGTCAGAATTTCAATGCCGATGCAGATTTCATGGCCAAATGGGGTGCTACTTCTACGTTCGCATTAAACATTGATGCGGTGTTGCTCTCAGATCGCTTAAAGACGGAGTACCTTCGTCAATAGGCATGTTTTCATTTTCTTTTTATTATTTCTTTAAGCATCTGTTACTGAAAAAAAATTGAAAAAGATAATATAAGAATTCTGAGAAGTTTTTTTTTTAGTTACAGGAGGAAAATTGAGAAGATAAATATAATAATTTAAATATTATGTGGCAAATCTTTTTTCTATGAGAGAGGCAATTGCCCCAGATTCAATTAACCTAGGCTTTCCCTTTATAGTTTTTTTTTTCTTTCGGTCAATTCCCTTTATAGTTTATAGTGATGAAGTAATCAAATGAAAAAGACATTGATGGGCCTGTATAAAAACGTAACGCTTTCATCAACGATAAAATAAATAAAACAAAGTAACCAACTAGGTAAGCTGGATTGCCTTTCAAAAAAATAGGTAAGCTGGATTGGGCCATATATATCGTTGACAATTAAACTCCAACCACTCTTTGATTGATTGGATTCTTTTCTTCACTTCAAACTGTTAGAATTTTATTGACCAAAAAAAAAAAAACTGTTAGAATTTTCTTGTTCACCTATTTTGATTTCATGTAGCAGACCCAGAGTCTAGAATAAGAAGTCATCATATGGCACACAACATATTAATTAGTGACATGTTTGTTTGTTTTTCTTCAGAGAAATATTTTTCAAATTTGTATATGATGATCCAAATTACCATCATAACTGGTATTTCCATGCTAGTGATGCCAGCATTTGTAGCACTTCTATTAGCATATAAAAGCACAGAACCGTGATTTGAGCAAATGCCTATCTATTGATTTTTGTCAAATTTCAAAGAGAAATCCAAATACTCTTCATTAGTATCTTGTTGGCATTGATTTTACATGGAGTGTATTTCCTATTGTTAACGCCGCAAGTAAAGCCATTTTTCTTGTGTTTCACTTTTTGAAAGTCAAAGAAATTAGGCTTAAATATCTTCAAGGTCCCTATAAAATGTGTGCTTTTGTTTTGGACCTCCTGCATTTCTATTCTTTGGCTCTACCATTTTAGTCCTTAATTACAAATAAATACGTGATTATAGTCGTTGCAATTGACTTAAAAAAAAGATGACATGGCTAACAGAGATATACGTGGGCCGTTGGCACATCAACAATAACTAGTGTTTTTTTACCCGCGCGTTGCACGGGTAATACGTCTATTGTATTTGATACGTCAATTAATACCTTGATTATTAAAAATATATTAAACAATGGATGAAATAGAAGACTCAGAAATGCTAAACAAAGTTGACATAAAGACTTCTCTTATAAACCTAGTTGAGATCAACATGAACTCGTTTTACATTCTTCGTGAATATGAAGACAATAACACAAATCATAGATATAAGGAATTAGCAACAAATTAATCTTTAAAAAAATAAATGTGATAGTAGCACAAATTAGGATTGTGTAAGATAAATCATAAAGTATGACATTATTGTGTTTATTCCAACTAAGTAGGGATGACAATGGTAGGGTACTATAGAACCATCCTCATACCTGCGTTTTAAAAAATTACCTGTTCCCGTCCCCATACTTGCGTGGGTAGCAACTCGATGCTCTCCACCTTTAGACAATTCAATGTCATTACAGGAAGCTCTTCAACTTTGCCAAAATCTAAATGTAGGGATGGCAATGGGTCTCGGACCCATAGGGTCTCGGACCCATATGGTACCCGCAAAAAATACTCACTATGGGTAGGGTAAAAAATCGCTAAGTGGGTATGAGGTTGGGTATAGATAATTACCCGCAAAAAGTAGTGGGTATGAGTGCGGGTATGGGCACTATAGTACCCAACCGGCTCATACCCGCACACATATGTTATTATTATTATTATTATTATTATTATTATTATTATTATTATTTTTTTGGTAATATATTAACAAATTAACTTAAGTTATAGCTTTCAAACTCACTCTTTTAAAAAAAAGTTAGGGACATTAATTCTTAGTGACGTGTCATTCTCACGTTAATTCTCATAAAAAAATTCAACGTGTCATTCTCAGGTTAATTCTCATAAAAAAGTACATTTTTAAAATTTAGATTTGATTAGGATTTAAGTTGTTTTTTTCTTGATTTTATCTTAATTTATTTTTGATTTATTTTTAGAGTATTAATTAATTTGATGGTATTTTTATTGAATTTTTTTAAATAGAGATAATATCTATTTAAATAGAGATAGGTTTAGATATATTTAGTTTTTTTTTATCTCTTTGTTAGATTAATAATAAACTAAATCTTAACAGAGATTCAACAGAGTCCTTATACATCTTTGGCTTCTATGCATTTTCAGGGGTTAAATAACATGTGTGATTTTTTCTCCTTGATTTGTAGGTTGAAGAAAGTATTCGTAATGACAGGGTTAATCCCATGGCAGAGCGGTGTGATTACCTTTGAGACTTACGATATGGCTAAGGTTGGTGCTACGATCTATGATGGAAAATTTGATGTATGGATTCTCATCATTTATTACTTTTTCCCTTTTTTTTAGATTTATGGTTCTGAAAAGTGATATCATTTTCTCTTCTTATTTCCAAATTTTTTTGACGGCTCAAAGACATGTCAAGGTTAATGGGGATAAGATTAAAAAATGAAAGAAAACCAAAACACAGGTTCTTGCTGAAATGCTTTACTACTCTTGCTATTTTATTTTGTTAAGCCAGAGAAACAGATTGGAATTGATATATCATTCATCTTTTGAAAACCATCACCAAAATAAAATTTCAGTTTCCCTTCTACTAAGCATTTCATCAGACACAAAAAATAAAGGGGAAAAAAATTAAGTTACCTCTTTGCCATCGTCGTTGAGATGGATTGTGGGAAAGCGAGAGGTAGAGGTCCTTCTTCAGAGAAGGAGATTATGCTGTTGAGCCTCCTCTGGCGGTAATCATCTTCCCTGTCGATGATCCTATGCGACTTGTGAAAACCCAAATCAGCGTTGGTTTCAGGGGCGGAGGGCATGTCCTTGAGAAGGATTTTGGGGGCGGGGTTGAAGACTTGAAGTGTGGTATGCGTCCCTGTCGCTTGCGCCATAGAGATCTTGTGATTGTCTACTTATTTCTTTTTCTTCTCTATATATGTTACCATACTTGTCTTCCCCTTATTGCATTATGTTTTGGTTACTTTTTCTTAATCATAAGTTAAATGAGTAAAAATTATACTTTACTCGTTTAAATCAAATTATCATTTTTCTCATACCATCTCATGGCCTTAATCAGTGTAATATGTGTAGTTTATCATTTTGCCCCCTCATGTTTACAATGGTGCCATCATGTAGCAGGCTGACATAGATAAAACATAAGTATCTAGTGCAGTTATCTTGGTAATGAAGGAATATGTATAATTGGCTGACTGACCATTCCTGTTTCATGAGGATTATATTAGAGTGATAGATAATTCCTTCTTTTAGAATTAGGACTTGGGGTTGTGTCTTAACTTAGTAGACAGAATCATAGAATTTATTTCTCATTGTATTTTTCTTAAAAATATATTCTAATTTTGTTACCGTAATTAAAGTCTAAGATACTTGAAAACACCAACAAAAAATCAAGAAATAAATCACCTTAATCCTAATCAAATCTAAAATTAAAAAAGATACTAACTAAAGATAGATAAAAACTACCAAAATCTAGCAAATCACAATAAAAACTCATAAAATCATGAATTAAATAAAAATCTGAAAATTCAATAAAATACCATAAAAATTAATTAATACTCTAAAAATAAAATAAAAGACCAACAGATAAAACCAAGAAATAAACAACTTAAATCAATAATAAGATAAATTAAGATAAAATCATGAAATAAACAACCTAAATCCTAATCAAATCTAAAATTTAAAAATGTACTAAATAAATATAGATAAAAACTATCAAAATCTTGCAAATCACAATAAAAACTCATAAAATCCTAAATTAATTAAAAATCCGAAAATTCAATAAAAAATACCATAAAAATTAATTAATACTCTATAAATAAATAAAAAATAAATAAAGATAAAATCAAGGAATACACAACCTAAATCTTAATCAAATCTAAAATTTAAAAATATATTTTTTTATGAGAAATAACCTGAGAATGACACGTGGAATTTTTTTATGAGAATTAACGTGGGAATGACACGTTACTAAGAATTAACGTGAGAACGACACGTCACTAAATCAACCTGATATGAGTTCTTCTTTTCTAATATATATTGATATTGATTAGTCATGTGTGGCATGTCACGTAAGTTGTTGATGTGGCAATGTAAAACTCTCAAATCTTGAAGATTCAAACACCCCAACAAATAGGATAATGTGCCAAACTCTTACTATTGAACCAAGTGATCGTCTAATTATATATGAGTAATATACATTCACCTAACATTCAGCTACATTTTTCTCTAAATTATACATTTCACGCATCTCCTTTAACATCATTCAAACAGTGCTAACAAAATATTCCTAAGATTAATTTACTTAAATAAACATAATAAATAAAATAACAAAAAATATATCTTCTTACTACATAATAAATATTTTCTTATTTTATAAGTATTTAGAATATTTATAAAATATCTTAAACATCTCTAGATAAATAATAAAATCATGAAACTTTATGTTTTTTTACGGTAAATTGAAAATGTATATTAGAAAATATTTGCACGGCAGAATTTCTGGAAATGAGCAAGAACACAAGGAGGAAAATTAGCCGTCCAAAACTTCATCTTCATGAGGCAAAAAGTGTTTATCCAAATAATGAGCCGCATAATTGGCCTCACTACGAACATGAGAAAAAGAAACCGAAACAAAATCATTTGTCGAATTGGCAATACTACCTAAAACAAGACCCAAATAAGAGTTGTGCCACTCCTTCTCGAAAATTGCCTTCACCACCATTTCACAATGCGACCCCACCTTCACATCTAAAAACCCTAAACTCAAGGCGAGGAATAATTATATCTTCACACCTCAAAAATGAGGTGTGGAGAGGTGGAGGAAGAGAGAGATAGGAAGAAAGGAGAGAGAAAGTAAAGATGTGATAAATGATTTGATCAATAGAGAAAAGAGAAATAGATAGAAATGAAGGTGGAAAAGAAGTGGAGATGTGTGTATATATCATAACTCCAAGGCGAGAGACAAACCGAGCTTGATTGCAAGAGCTTTAACCACCGGAACAACCAAATTAATCACCTCCATTTTCTGTTTGTTATTTATATTTATTATGGTAAAAATATTTCTAAAATGTATTAACATGACTATGATTTTAAAGATAATATAACTAGAGAAAAATCATTTAAAATATGAAAAAAATATTTTATGAATAAAACAATTATTTTTCTTCAAAATCATTGACATGTTAATATATCTTAAAAATACCATAATAATAGAATAGTGAATTATAAGTATAAAGTTTAGTTATTTTTTTCATCTAGAAAATTATTAAATAATTATTTTTAAGATATGTAGAAATATATTTTCTATATTTATTTGAATTTATTTTTATTTATTTATATTTTCTTCAAAATTTTAGACAACTTAATATATCTTAGAGATATTTTTACCATCATTAAATATAAATATAAATATGAATTTTAGTTATTTCATTTTTTTATCTAGATAAATTTGAGATTATTTTTTTAATATATTTTTTAGAAAATTATAGAAAGTTTAATATATCTTATAAATATTTTTTATTTGAGATTATTATCTCTTTTACCAAAAAAATAAATATTTTTACCATGATAAATATAAATGATAATTTTGAATTTTAAATATTCCTTTCAAGAAAATAACTTTTAAATATTTAATTTTTCATTTAGAGAAATTTAAGATATATTTTATAAATACTCGGAAGTGGTTTTGTCATTTTCTGGGTGTTCAAACCGCCAATAAATCTCTATTATTTTCAAATATTCTCATTTAGTATGTTGTATAGTATAAGACTTAAATAGTATAAACCTGATTTTATTAGGCCTGATAAAATTTTAATACTATACAACGTTTGGTTATACATTGTATAATTTGTTCGCGATAGTAGTAGTGGTATGTGGTGGTGGCGGCGGTAATGATGGTAGTAGTAGTAGTAGCGGCGATGGTGACAATGGTAGCGACGGTGGCGACAATGGTGGTAGTGGCGATAACGATGACGATATCAACGATGATGGAGGTGGTGGTGGCAGCGATGATGGAGGGTCGTGGTGGTGATAGTGGCTATAACAATGACGGTATCAATGATGGTGGTAATGGAGGTGGCGGTAATGGCAGTAGTGTAGCGGCAATGGTGATGGAGGGTTGGTGGTGGTGGTGGCAGTGGCGATGGTGGTAGTAGTGGCGATAATGAAGACGACATCAACGATGGTGGCAGTGGCAGTGGTGGCGGTAATGACGGAAGTGGTGGCAGCGGCGGTGGTGGAGGGTTGTGTGGTTGAAAATATTTTCAAGTAGTTTATACATCACACTCTTATCATGCATTATCCATCATTTATAGGGTAGATTAAATAGTTCATCACTTTAATGTATAAAATGAGTTTGATGTATAAACTTATACAATACAATGTGAGCACTAAACCATGAATAAGTCAATAATGTATTGTATAAGCTTATATTATGTATAATAAGGCGTACCTAACGAGCCCACATTCTGAAAAACAAGGCTGAAGTCGCGAACCCAAGAAGAGACTCTTGCCGGGGTCGCTCGTGTTCAAGAGGCTCAGGAGCTTTCCTTGTACAAATAAAGGTGTGACTCATAACCAATTCTTCTCTTCCTTTCTCTTTGATTAATGGCTCTACTTGATTTCGATTTTGCTTTTATTTTTCAGAAAACTGCAACAAGTGGTCTTCATAATCATATCATACTCGGAGGTGTTTGTGCTTTTACAATGGCGGCTGCTACCTAATTGCACTTGGATTTTGCGTTTAGGTAACCTTTTTCATGAACTCTTTTCTCTTTCACTTTCTTAGTGCAGTTCTTTTCGTTTTGACCATTAACATAGCAACATCTTTGTATGATAGGATGCATTGTGCCTTCCCTTGATTTTGGGTTGCATAAGTGTTTAGTGATGATAGTTATTAAAGATAATAATATAAAATTACTTATGTGACCTTCATTCAACTACTTAAATTTTTGGATTAATTGGTTGTGTGATATAATATTCGCCCTTAATTTCTCCTAATAAAAAGTTGAATTTCAGCATATGGTTGGTGGGCTTGCACATTGTCCATGCTTCAAGCTCAAACAGTCTATTGCCTGAGGGAAGTGTTAGAAATAATACTAATAAAACCATTTATGTGACATTTACCCAACAACTTAAGCTTTTGGGATAATCGATATAGTATCAGAATCTATCATAAATCCGTTTAGTTGAGACATCCCGTATATGGGCCACTCATAAATGTTCATTTCTGCATATTTCACGCTCTAGATGTTCACCCTGAGCGTAGAGGGGGAGGGTGTTGAGAAGTCCCACATTTACTAGAGATATGGTCCTTATATATGGGAAGACAATACTCATCCCTTGAGCTAGCTTTTAGGGTAGAGTTCGCCTCCTAAATTCTAATAGTGGTGGCACTATCAATATGAGTTTTCGCACTTATGTTGTCTTTAATTAAATCAATGTTAAAAAATTTGGGGCTTTATTCACTCACACTTAAATTATAATTTCCAACACAATAGGCATGAGCATTATTGAATATCACCACTGCATGGGAAAGAATCCACTGGGTATCATGGGAAAATGTATGTTGGGATAAGGAGGGAGGTGATAAAAGATTTAAGAGCATTTAACCTGGCATTACTAGGAAAATGTAGATGGAGATTGAAAGTGAAAAAAGTATCTGGTATAAGATCTTAGTTTCGAAGACTAAGGATAAAGAGTTGTTTCTGACTTTGTGGCAGAGAAGAGAAGCTTTTTGTGGAGTCATTAAATCTCTAGATGGTGGAGTTCAGTTTGGGAGAAAATGGTTGGAATATCTTCAGCACTGGACAATAATGGTGTATTTTCATCAGTTAAAGGGTATTCATTTTTTGCAATAAGGAATAAAAAGTGGTGTGACGAATAGTATGTTATGTGCTTTGTTGACTGCTAAATCGTGGTCCTTGAATGGTTAAGCAGTACTGACTTGTATTACATTTCTGATGTGGGTACAGTTGCTGTTCTGTTTTTGCTATTACAGGGCATACCATGTAACACATAGTTTGGCCAGGAGAGCCATTATTTCTCAATTCTCATGATGATAATATTGAGTGAATGCTCAATTTTGTAAGCGTCAGACAAGTTACTCCTTAGAAGAAGGAAATACCCACGGTGTCCGTGGTTGTGTCAAATGTCGGTCAAGTTAGTCCCTACAAGGATTAACTTGACTGACGTTTTATCTGATCATAGAGACTAATTTGACCGACATTTAACAGAATTAGGGAACACGGGAGTATTTCTTTTTTTCTACTGACTAACTTGTCCGATGCTTAAACTTTTAGGGATAAAATTGAGCATTTACTCATAATATCTGTCCAACATCCTTTGCAAAAGAGGAATCTGTTGCACACAGTTTCTTTGAGTGTTCTTTTCTCAAGTATATGGATGTTCTGTTTTAGATGGTTTGGAATATCTTTCAGTTGGTCAATAACTGGATGGTGCATTTTCATCAGTTTAAGGATATTCATTTTTGCAATAAGGAATAAAAAGAGGTGTGACAATTTGTCTGTTATGAGCTTTCTAGACTGCAAATGTTGCCTAAGTGGTCCTTAAATGGTTTAGCAGTGCTGACTTGTATCATATTTCTGATGTGGGCACAGTTGCTGTTCTGTTTTTGCTATTATCTAGTGTACAACGTTAGGAATATTCATTTATTATCTGCTTTGATTAGAAAGAACTAGAACCGTAACACATGATGAGATCTTACAAATCATGCTGAAAGAAACATAAATTGAAAGAAAAGGCAATATCATATGATACTATTTGATACACTACTAAACATTTCAAACTTTAAATGGTAGCTAGCAAGCTAATACCAATTATTAGTACACAGCCCTTGATCAATAAATAACACCACCACTGTAATGTACTCCCTCCACCACATATTTGAACTGAATTAAATTACCAATGTTGCAAATCACTTGGAATGTAGACTGTAGATAGCATCACATCACTTGAAAATGTACTTGACGATACCAGGGATATGAGTGTTCATGAAGTAATCATCCCAATCAATATCTTTGGGGTCGAAGTAAAACAAGTCTTTCTCTGTCTCACCTTGTCTTGCTGCAATCCGCAACTTCTCTGTGTTCATATCATCAAATCTGTGTGCAATAATTCACATTCTCATAAGTAATATACACGTTTTAACATTTGACTAATTAAAACATGGTGAAGATTTTTTCTAATTATACTTACACGCCACTGAAGAACAAGTAAGGCCTGTAAAGTTCCACAAGTCGCATCACAACCTGGATCTTCCTGTTGAGCTCTAGATATGTCCCCTTAAAGTACTGGCAAAATGTTGTGTTGGCCAGCTTAAGTCCCTAATTAGATGCAAAAGTTGTCATCAGAAACTTTCATTATTAAAATGTCTATGACGGTTATCGACAGTGTATACTCTAGTCTAAACTAAAAAGAATGAGCTAGTCTTGCGTGATTATAGGGCTTAAGGACACATATAGTTAAAGTGCTAAGCCTAAGAGTTAAATAACCCATCATAGGTGGGCCCGGCGGTAAGGAGGTTCTCATATTCACGCATTCAAGCATTTTGAGTCGTCCGATTAAGATATGATAATTGTCAAATTTTACATTGTACTAAGTAACATAGAATAGTAATTCAAAATGAGAGTCGTCTAATCTTACAACCCAAATGCTTGAATGTGTGAATGTCAGATTCCCTTAACTTTGACTGCATTGAATCCAAATCCGGACCAATATAACTAACATTAATCTCTTGGAAATTAAACTTTGAATGATGGTGATGATGGGGTTAGTGACTAAATAAGAACCTTTAATGGAAGCAGGTAGCGAATGAACATGTATCTCCGGAAGCTAGCCATGTCTGTTAATACATTTACTCTGCCAACCTTTACGCTCGATCCATCCTTGTTGATCCATGGTTTTGCTGTGAAATATCTTAATCCATAGTCTTGGAGATTATGGTATGTAACTGGATTTCTAACAGAGGAACCCACATGATATGTGGCCTGATCACTTGGTTGATTTGCATGAGCTACCATGGCCACTAGCATTGCATTCACCACCATATCAGCTGGTATCTGCTTGTTACAATTGATTCATGTATTGAGATTAGATCAGAAATAGAGATAACAGAATAAGACAGCAATTGATTTCAATTTCATTTAGTATAACTCACCACATCGACAACTCCATTGAGATCTCCAAGGAAGCATGTTAGTTTTCCCTTTCCATAATTAACAGCTAAACTGTCAATGGTTCTGCAGCAAACATAAAAGTAAAATCATAAACTGAAATTTATTTACCTTACACCCTCATAAAGTAAAATCAATGGTTCTGAGACAATCATGAAACTTTATTCCTTAGCTTTTTTTTTTGGTTACAGAGGAAAATTTCTTTATTCCTTAGCTGGTAATATATTTATCAGATTAAATATTTGATACATCATAAAGTGAAATTTTGATTTACCTTACACCCTCAGACCAACCAGGGAAAGGTTCTTTGAATGTACTTGTAACGATGGTAGGACGCAAAATAACCACTGGCAAGTCTCCTTTTAGTTGTTCCACAAGCATCTCTGCAACTGCCTTTGTAAATACGTATGTGTTAGGCCATCCATACACATTTGCCCTGGTCACAAGTGTTATGAAACACAATTATTATGAGAAGTTTGTTCAGTTTATTAATTATAACTTTTCCTACAATACGATCTATAATATAATAAAGACATAAATAATAGAAATATGATGATGAGTATGTCATAATATATTGTAACTGTAAAAATGTTATTAAGGCGCTTTGCTTTCAGTTTCAATTCAGGATTGCTCATCAAACTTCTCATCCCTTTCCAAGAAAATTGGTCTGTCTACTTTGAGATATTGTTTAGTTGAGAAGAGAAAGAGAGAAGTGAAAAGATGAGTCGAGAGAAAAATATGAAAAATAAAGTAGACTTTGTAAGTTGTTTAATATGATAAAAGATGAGAAAGCAGGATGCCATTTTTTTTTTGTCAGAAGACATTTTTATCTAGAAACTACTATATTTCTAGAGGTCAAAAATATGTTGGGGTGGTTGGACACACCTAGAAGGGCAAAATAGAAAAAAAAGGAAAAAAGCGCTCTATTTCCTTCAAATTGAAGAGATTGTAAAAAGTACGTTCAAAAAAAGAAGAGATTGTAAAAAGTGTTCTCATACACACTCATGACTTTTCTCTCTCACCATACTCTTCACAAGCCAAACGCGATAACTTTGCCTCTCTCATGTATCTCTCTATCACTCATAACTCTCTTTCCATTTCCTTTTATAACAAACAATGCATGAAAGAGAAAATGGTTCATAGACATTAACTTTCAATATGATATTAGAAACATGAAGAGAAATAAAGAGAAACGATGAATATAATATATGACATACTTAGTAATATGAAAAGATATAGAGAGAGAAACATTAAGTGTATGTCGATACTATTTTTTTTTGTTACATAGGAAATTAGGGTGTCGATTCTATTTGAGTGTTTTACAAGTTGGATTAAAAAAGAAAATGTTAAATATATTTAGTTTCTTAAATTATTAATTATCCGATGCCCTACAGGTTAGGACTACATTTGAAAAAGCTGTTGTCCCTTCCCTTTCAGATGTTATGGTGGCATGGGTTCTTTAAAGGCACCACACCACACCAAAGACGAATTTTATATTTTTTCTGTATTAATTAATTATATTTCCTTTTTTAGTTTTAAAATCTTTACTTACATATCTCAAAATAAAATAGAGCCATTAATGTTTCAACTTTCAACAGTATTGATTTAAATTCCGAAGTTGATGCTTGGCCTCACTAATCAATGAATATTTCTTATGCTTCCATCCATATAAATACACTTGCTACCTGAACCAAGCTTTAAAATCTAACCTAACTTGGTAAATATAAATAATTTCTTTTATTGGCCAATCAAGGCTTGATCTTGAGCTTGAACAAACAAGCACCAATGGCCTCTAGTTAGGAGATTGCACTCTTCTTTATGTTTCACTTTCTATCCTCATATGAAACAAATACTACCCTGCATGTTGGTGCTTATCAAGAACAGAGTAGCAGAGACAACACTATATAATTGTCGTTCTAAGTTCTCACATAAACACTATAATTCACTTCACATACGTGGGCATTCTCAGTTCTCTTCAAACGTCATAAGTACATATTATTTACTATATATTTTTTATTTAAAATTAATTTATAGAAAAACTCTTTTATCGTGTGAACTAAATTTTTCTTGGTTTACAATAATCGAATCTGAAAAACGATACACGCTCTTATACTTACTTGAGTTCCAACTTGTTTGTGGCCGGGTCCTATATATTGACTTACACTATCTTTGACGTCAACAGAAAATGGAGCTTGGTGTGGAAGAAACTGGACCTTGCTGAAGAAAATTAAGTGCATGTGTTTCTAGTGGGCCATTAATTAAAGCAATGTTGTGTTTGAGACGCAACGAATTAAGTTGCTCAACTAGAATATCGGCATCACCATGACTGTTCCACAAGGCTAAAAATACATGTACAATGTATTTCCAGTTAACTATTGGTCCACTAATTAATTAAAGCTACTCTATGTTTGAAAAGCAAGAAAGTTTGTTGGATTTTGTAATTAAGTTGTGATCCTTAAATGAACCATCTTATCTTAGCTCATGTATTTAAGCATAGATGCTAAATGTAGAAGCTAATTAACTTAACATTTTTAGAATTGGACCAATTATTGAAGTGGTTGGATACCGGTTTAATATTCAATGGCCGGATTATGATCAAATCGGTAATAATTAAATAATAATATATATATATATTTATATATATATGTGTGTATAATTATATATAATGAAAATTACGCACGAGATAAGACTTTTAATGTTCAATAAACAAAGAAATTAATTTTTTAATTAATATATAGATTTTTAACATTCAATCTTAAGAACATGGTGTATCTATGATAAGATGGCTCTTCATACATAGAGTCATAACCATATTATATAAACAATTCATACTGATTTTGGACCGGTTCTCTATCAGGCCGGTTATATAACCGAACCGAACCAGCTAACGTCTCGATTCCCAGTCAGTTCAACTGGTCCCATTATGACGAGATTAATAAACAATATAATGTTCATCACACTTACACCAAGAAAGAGAAATGAAAAAAAAGATCAATAAAAAATATGATAAGTGATGTAATATGATATAAGAAAAAAATAAGAATATAAAAGAGAAATATTGGTGTGAATGAATTAAAATTCATTATTCACAAACCTTTTAATAGCTAAGTCCTTCATGGCCACTTTAATTTCTTGCTCTGTGGCTCCGTGCTCTCTGAGCTCATCCAATTGGTCACACACTATTTTCTTTTCTACATCGATGTCTAATCCAGGCACACCATTCAGTGAATCACCAAAGTGATATGGGGTCTCTTGTATGAGCCCACCTCTCTCACCACACACGTAAGCTGAAATTAATTAAGGACACAACAACTATTAATGTGAGACTAATTAATGCTATTTTGTCTTAAACTTTTGAATTGACATTGGCATTATTTGATATACTAACCTGTGGATACATGGACAAGAACTTTGAGTTTAATACATAGCTTGGAGAAATTCATGACATGCTTTGCTCCAAAGGTATTTAGACCCAGCGCTATATCATACCTGAATTTTCAAGGGGGAAAAGTAAATTTAAACAAAAATGATTCATGGCATACAAGATATCGTGACAAATTTCTGACATACTTTGTGGCGGAGGTTAAAATAACCTCAGCTAAATGGCATGTTTTAAATATGTTACAATATTTTATATGTTGGTCTATAAAAGCTCAAATTTAATATAATTATGGAATATGTTTGGAGCATATGGCTGTTAAGGAATTCAGTTCTCTTTAGAGGTGGAGATCTTAATGTGACGAATGTGATTGATCGATCTGATTAAAATGCGCTCATGGTGGTGGTTAAAGGCTAGAGCAAAAGGCTTCAAAGCCTCTTATATATTATGAATGGGAGATGGACCCTGGATATTGCTTAAAAATGAGCTGTCTAAAGTAACAATAAGGCTCAACTTGGGGATGGTAGTGGTGAGGACAGAAACTATGTGATTTTGGATACATACAGCAATGACATATCTGATATGGTCTCTTATGCTTTTATGTTTGTGTAACCATATGTTCTTGATGGGTTTGCAGTAGAACTTGTATTTTAAGATCTGGTAGTCCTACATAAATTCAATTTAAGGAATCCTAGATGTTAACTCTTTTCCTTGTACAACTTTGAGGGGTTGAAGCACCCCTTATGCTTCTTGAATATAAAATTTTGGCTTTTCAAAAAAAAAATGTTAAATTAGTTAAAAGAAAAAGTATAGTATATGATACGTAAATATCTTACCTTTCATCAAAGTTAGTAGTTGCGGCCAAATTAATGATAACATCTGTTTGTTTGCAAATCTCTTCCCTTAGAATGGAATCCTTCAAACCCAAGTCTTCATAAGAAATGTCCCCAGGCACCAAAGTTAACTTTTCTGAAATAAAGGACTTAAAATTTGCACCCAATTTTTCCTTAAGCAGATTAAACAAGTCCTTCCCTAATATCTGAGTTCCAAAAATATATAAGCATGTATTAGTCACTAGCTTAATTATTTGACATATATATAGTGAAAAAATTTAAAGTGTGTGTTAATTTCATTAATGATTAGGAGAAGCTTGAAAATGATGGAAGGAAACCATATTTCTACTTAGAGTAATCAACAAGCAAATAGTAGTTTTTCACTTTTTTTTCATACAAGACTCAAAAAGCCAAGACCTTAAAAAGTCATTTACTGACTGAAATATGATCTGAAATCATTTTCCCCTGAAGCAGTTTAAAATGACACTAAAACTCCTCGTAACTCCTTTAAAAATATCATAGGATAATTATGTGAATGAGTGGAAAATCCCTTCAAAAAGTGTAACTTCCATTCTTATAAAGGGATAAATGGCAGAAAACTGTAGTTTACCTCTTTATCCATGATATCTTTAATTTCGTACCAAACAGATTAATGAGAAAGCGAAAGATTGAAAATGCACATAATTGAATTGGCTTTTCTGCACAATGCTGAAATTATTGTATTGATTTGATCCCTCCTCAATATATACGTACATATACTGATATACAGGATCCATTATAAGATTACATACATGTGAGTGTTTGATTTAACCAAATTTTGATGAACATAACCATTGTGTTATTATCACACAATGGTTGGATTTACCAAATTCATATTTTCAATAATTTAGTAAATTGATTAGTTGTATAGGAGTTACTAACTTACTATTGAAGTAAGTGAGTTCCCCAGCCCGCATAAGATAATTATTTTAGAGATTACATTTTGAATAAAGAGATGGCAAAATAAGAGAGCAATTTTTATCTCTAAGCTAGTTGTTAGTGTAGAGTTAATTGTAACCTAAATTCTAATATATTTTGTGCATTTACCTCATTGTCCAAGCGACGAATGGCTGATTTTTCATCTGAGGCTCTTAAAAGAAGATAAACCTTCTTAACATTTGGTTGAACTCTCAATACCTTCTCCAGAAAAACTGAAAAATATACAACCAAAGAGGCAAAGACATGACCAACATATCACAAAAGAAGCATATCTTTGAAGAGAGAGATCTTGATTGAGAGAGAGAGAATATATACTTTTGGCAATAAAGCCAGTGGCTCCAATAAGAAGAATGGTCTTGTCCTGAAGAAAGTGGAGTACACTTCCAACCTCCTCCATTGGAGAAAAAGTATTATTAGAAGAAAGAAATCTACTAGTGACAAAACAAGCACAGTGGTATATATGTGTGGGATATTGAAATGCCAGCCATTTCATATATATATAACCAGAGAAGCAAAGCAATATGGAGCAATTATGATATGAGGTGTGCATATAAGAAGAAGTTGGTGAATGGTGATTGTAATTTTGGTCCTCGATCTCATGCAGGGTGTGATTCAACTCACCCCACTAGCACACTAAACACTGTACCCTACACGAGTCAGAAACAACAACCGTAAAATTATAAAGTGAAGTAAAGTTCGTTACTGGTCCATGAATATCTAACTTAATTAAGATCATTGCAAATATCAACGTCAATGTAAAAAAAATCTTTGAAATATTTTTGGAGTAACAAGTTTTTTTATATTTGGAACAATTTAATTCGTGTACGACATCTTAGTTACATGAGTAATTAATAGTTATTACTATCTCCCATTTCAATATTTTGATATTGTAAATGATGAATCACATAAATCAAAGAAAGGTGAACGTAAATTCTTTCTTGCCATGGAAGCATTTGACAATATTTCATCTCGGCTCAATTGATAGATAGTTGAGACATTTAAATATTTAACCGAGGGTTCAATCATTAAGTAGCATATAGAGGAAAAGATTTGTTGGAAGAAGACTACTTACTTAATGAGAATTTCGAGTCTTGAGAGCATTAGTCATACGACTGCCTAACACGATGTGGGTACTGCTCTATCGACACGATATAGTACCCACCAACTCAGAGTAAGGAAACGGACAAATTAAATAGCTCTGCCTCTAACTCATCACCTAATTTGCATTATCAACGAGCATTTATGTTGTCAAGGACTGTTTTTCTCATGTAGATTGGTTTTTGTTGGGGAGGGGTTGTTTTTCTTTTCCTATTTTTTATCTGCTGTATTTTTATGTGGCGCTGCTTAATCCTGCCACTTTTGCTAATTTTCTTCTTTTCATGCATTTTTTTTTTATGTATTAAGAGTTGCAGTACCTCTTGTATTTAGTGACGGAATTATGAAGTGATATAAAGGGGGGGTCATGGCCCCCCGCAAAATTCTAGAAAATTTCCATAATATATTACCTATAATATTTCCATGAAAACATGGGTATATAAAACGCTAGGTTAATCATCAAATTGGTCCCTGTCTTTGTAAGGCTGTTTGAGATTGGTCCCTCCCCGAAAAATATTGTGTTTATGGTCCCTACGATTGCATCATGTTTGTGTCTAGTCCTTGTCAGAAGGAGGAGCTCCAACGAGCTTGATGACTGGCACCCCGGAGCTGATGTGGACTGATGACTGGATTAATTGGATATTATGTGTGGAGTTTAATTTTTTTAATTCAAAAAACTTAAGAAAATTTATACAAATTAAATCCAACTAATTCCCTTAATTCTAAATCAGCACCCTAATAATTAAAATAAACCCCAAAATCAAAATCAAAATCAATACTCAAATCCCTAAATTAAAATCAACCCTCAAAGCATCAGAGGATTAGACATAAAACGATACAATGTTGTTCCAAAATTAATTAGCTAATCATGACACCTTTACCTTAAAAATAAAATCCTGACACCTTTAATAGCATCCTCAATCGACAATAAACCACTAGAGCTCTCTAGCAACTCAAGGGGCAAAGCGAGCTTTTATAAGAGAACTTGGTCAAACAAAATAAAGAATCTTCATTCACCACATATTTTGGGACCTAAAGTTAAGAATTCTTGTATGAACTCCCAAAATTTAGAGAGAACTGTAATCATATATATAAAATAAGCTAGGTTGTTATCTTTAAAATGTTGAGGCATATACGTTGCTGGTTGTTGTGGCCGTTGGTCGTTGCTTGTCCCAACTCTATAGCAGTGGTGGTCCTTTCTGGTGGGGTTTTGGTATGTTCATATTGTTTGGGTCTCTGATGGCAGGTATCGAGCGGTTACACAGGTCCTGTTGTCGGTTGAACCTGTATCCGTTTTTCGATTTTAGATGAGATCCATCTTAAGGGGTTAGTCACTTGAGTTTTTGCTAGGTATTGTAGCACACTCTTGTGCGTTTGGGGCTTTTAGAGGTTATTTATGAGGTTTTTCTGCTATAATAGTTGGGTTTTGTCGGGCTATAATGTTGGTTAGGTTATGTACCCTTGTTGAGAGGGGTGTTTCTCAACACTTCATATATATCATATATATTTTGCTTTCAAAAAAAATCATTTGTATTTATATACTTTTTTATCAAAGTGTAAGACACGATTATTTTATAAATATTTTTATTAATACACACACACATATATATATATATATGCAAATGTTAGTTGTTAGTGATGTTAGTAAATTAGTCTTCCTCAGGGTTCGAACTCGTCACCTTTAATCTCTCACAACCCTTATGTCTCAAGCTCTTACCACTTGAGCTATCATTCGGAGACATTTTTATTAATATATTATTAGTTTTTTTCATTATTATAATGATAATGTGCGTGGAATTCTGAGATTTTTTTTTTATCAGCAAATTGATATATGTATTAATAATGAAATGGGTAGGGGTGAACATGAGCCGGGTAAATCCAATGAACCCGCCCAACCCAATCCAATCCAATAGAAAAAATGCGGGTTGGATCGGGCAGTCGGGTTAGTCGGATGGATTTTACTACAACCCAACCAAGTTCGGATCGGATTTCGGATTCAGTTCAAATTCATCCAACCCAACCTAGAATCCATACATATAATAATAATTTTTATAATTTTACTCATACTTAGAGTGCTAGTGTCGGAGTGATGACTTTTTGAAACTTTGAGACTTAAGTATTTGTAGTTATTTGTCATATTTGAACTTAGAGTATTTGTTCGTAGTTATTTGTTACATGTTTATATATAACTATTTGGCATGTTGGAGACATCTAAGTTCTAAGTGTCATGACATTACATTTAATGTTGTTTTTCACTGTTTAGATACTATTTATATTAGATTGTTTCATGTCATTTGGTAATGAAGTTTTATGTTTTCATGATATTTGGCTATTTGTCATTTATGTGGTATTATTTCTATAACTTTTTGTGTCTTTTTCATGATATTTAGTATTATCACATATTTAGTATTTTTTATAACTTTTTATGAATTTATAAAAAAATTTGCAAGATTTTTTTATATTTCAGATATATTATTATTTTAATATAGTGACCCAATAAATCCATCTAACTCAATCCAAACTTCGTCGGGTTGGTTCGGATCGGGTCCGAAGAAGAAATTCGTGAAATCCAACCCAGCCCAACCCAGACAATATTGATCAGTTCAAATTTTATTTTGATCAAAATCCATCCAACCCAACCCATGTGCAGCCCTAAAAATGGGTGCACAAGGGGTGCTGCTGCTCCAACCAATGTACAAGAGAAAAAAAGGCAAATGAACTAGAGAAAGCCCAACACAAGTAAAAGTGATAAGCCACTATCTAATTCACACCCAGCTAAAAAATACAATGAAAACAACAGCAAAACGACTCTGCCTATGACAGTTTTACAATCTTCAATTGCTCAATTTCTCAATTCTAGCCAAATGAAGACAAGAAATCTGCCACTGTCCAGCAAAAGGGAACGCACCTCTGCAGGCTTTGAGCATCCACCGAAATGACTTACAAAGACTCCAGGCAAATTAATCTGCCACTGTGTGTGTATATATATAGGCAGATTATCATACAGTATAAGTGACGTGGCAAGATTCTGCAACGTGACAAAATTTTGTGGACGGTGTGCGGCGCACACATCATCTTCATGGAGGGAGAAATTTGTTTGATTTTGGCTTAATTGCACTTTTGCTCCCTGATCTTTCATCTTTGTGCGATTTACCTCCCTCATCTTTAAAATGAGCGAATTCCCTCCCTCTTCTATTAATATGTGTGATTTAGGCCCTTCCGTTAGTTAGCCGTCCAATTGCTAACGGTGGTTGCTATTTTCACCCCCCCTTTTACTAACCACACCCCCTTATCAGAAATAAAAATAAAAAAATAAAAAATAAACGAAATAAATTAAATAAAATTAATAGAAAATAAAAAAAATTATAAATTAAAAAAAACTGAAAAAATATTTTTATAAAAATCAAAGAAAAAATAATAAAATAAATTAAATAAGTTAAATACAATTAATAGAAAATGAAAAAATATTTTTATAAAATCAAAGAAAAAACTGAATTTTTTTTATAAAAATCAAAGAAAAAAATGTTTTTATAAAATCAAAGAAAATAACATATTTTTTTTAATTGAAGATAGAAATTTAAAAATAAAATAAAAGAAGAATTTGTTTCTATTTGCACCACCTACACTAAATTAAAAATAATTATTATTTTATTTTATTTTTAAATTTCTATCTTCAATTAAAAAAAATATTTTATTTTCTTTGATTCTATAAAAACATTTTTTTCTTTGATTCTTATAAAAATATTTTTTTCAGTTTTTTTTTTATTTTATAAAAATGTTTTTTGATTTTCTATTATTTGTATTTAACTTATTTCATTTATTTTATTATTTTTTCTTTGATTTTTATAAAAATATTTTTTTCAGTTTTATTTTATTTTCTATTAATTTTATTTAATTTATTTAATTTATTTAATTTATTTTTTTATTTTTTGGCTTAATTGCACTTTTGCCCCCTGATCTTTCACCTTTGTGCGATTTACCTCCATTTTATTATTTTTTTATTTTTATTTCTGATATGGGGGTGTGGTTAGTAAAAGTGAGGGTGAAAATAGCAACCGCCGTTAGTAATTGGACGGCTAACTAACGGAAGGGCCTAAATCGCACATATTAATAGAAGAGGGAGGGAATTCGCTCATTTTAAAGATGAGGGAGGTAAATCGCACAAAGGTGAAAGATCAGGGAGCAAAAGTGCAATTAAGCCTTTGATTTTCCAATTTGAGATATTAGTTGCAGTGTTATCAGACTCGGACCGGTGATCTTCTCGATCGAGGCACTGGGTCAATGAGTCAATGGTTCAACCACTGGGTCATTGGTTCGATTGCTTGACTCGGTTTATATTAAAAAACTATAATAATTTAAAATATAACCTTAGTATATCATATATATAAAATAATATGCATTCTTCCTAACAAGAAGCAAAGTGGTGTAGTGGAAATTTAGATTAGCTTTCCTCCCTCTAGGTCCTGTGTTCAAGTCCTAGTTATGACAATTTCTTTAAATAACTCTCAATTGAATATCATTTGACCAAATAATTAACATTGAATGTAATTTAATTACAGTTTGACCATTAAAAACAGTTTTGACAAAAAAAAAGCAAAATCAGAAGAAAAAAAAAAGATTGACTGATCCATCAAAAAACCGGCCTAGTCGCCGGTTTATCCCCTGAACCGGCCGGTCCAAACCGGTTTATACCGGTTTGATTGCTTGACCGATTTGATTAATGACTCGGACCGGTAAGGGGTCCGGTTCTCGGTTCAACCGGTCGAACCAGCCGGTCCGGTCCGAGTTTTATAACTATGATTGGTTGATTTAATGGTGTTATTATTTGAAATAAATAGGATTATTTTTTATTTTAAATTAAGAGATAAGATGGTGTTGGATTTAATTTTAATTAGAGAGATTTAGATTGTTTCTCTTGGTTTGAAGTACACCTAGTACTTTCTCTAATTTAATTATTTGGCTGATCAAAAAAAAAATCTATTAGATTCACACTTACAAAAGGAAGGGAGGCTTAATGGCTTTGAAGATTGATTTAGAGAAAGCTTATAACAGGGTTAGTTGGGAGTTTCTCCGTGCCACTTTGTAAGATTTTGGTTTCCCTCTGGCTACTGTGGAGTTGATTATGTGGGGTGTTCAATCTGCCTCTATTTCCGTCTTGTGGAATGGTTCTAAGCTGACCCCATTTTCCCCACAAAGAGGCCTCCGGCAAGGGGACCATTTATCTCCCTATCTCTTTGTCCTCTGCATGGAGCGGCTTGCCATCCAGATACAAAGATTAGTTGATGATGGATCTTGGTCTCCTATTCAGGTTTCGAAAGGCGGCATTGGAGTGTCTCACCTCTTTTTCGCAGATGATGTTTTGCTCTTTGGCCAGGCTAATAAGAAGCAAGCACAAGTTATGGCTACGGTGTTGAAGGACTTTTGTCAAACCTCAGGGATGAGAGTTAACTTGGAGAAGTCACATATGTGTTGCTAAAAACCGGTAGGGTCTCATGATCAACAAGCTCTATCAGCTATAGTGGGCATACAAAGAGCAAGTAGTCTCGGCAAATACCTTGGCATTCCTCTCTTGAAGGGGAGAGTTACCAAAGAGGTCTTTGCTCCTCTCGTGGATAAAGTCACCACCAGATTAGCCTCGTTGAAAACACGTTTGTTAAATAGAGTTGGGAAGTTATGTCTAGCTAAATCAGTGTTGTCTGCCCTTCTTGTGTATACGATGCAAACACTTTGGTTGCACAATCAGCTTGTGAGGTTATTGATAAGAGGGTCCGAAGTTGTTTATGGGCTAAAGGAAGGCATGATCGGGGCTGGAGTTTAGTTCCTTGGCATGACGTGACACTTCCAAAGGCGCAAGGTAGATTGAGTTTGCGTGGTGCTAGGAACAATAATGTAGCCTTATTGGGAAAATTGGTGGACAGTTTCTTACCAAACCGCATAAGCCTTGGGTCCAAGCCCTTTCTCATCGTTATTTGAAGGGAAATACCATTCTTACTGGCTGTTATAAGAATGGGGACTCCTATGTTTGGAAAGGAATAACAAGAGCAATGGAGCTTGTTAGGGATGGCTACCGACCGATGCTTGGTGATGGTACGTCATCAGTTTGGTTCGATGATTGATTGGGTTCGGGTAAATTATGTAATCGCATACCATTTGTACACATCACAGATAGCTTACTCAAGGTTAGTGACTTGAAGGTGAATGGAGCATGGAACTTTGTTGGCTTATATACTATACTATCGCAACACATTATGGAAGAGATTATGCGCATTCAGGGGCCCTTGAGAGTTGGGAAGCAAGATGCCATACGGTGGACAGCGAGCCTTGATAGGTCCTATACCAACCACTCAACATATGATCTAGTGACAGAAGCAGACCTGGGAGATAATAGCCTTTGGAGGAGAATTTGGAAGACTAAGGTACCGGAAAAAATAAGGTATTTCCTTTGGCTGATTGCGAAAGGTGCTTTGCCCACTAATGCTAAACGTCACCGTTGTCATCTGGCACAAAGTGCAGCGTGCTCGCGCTGCGATGCTGATGTTGAAGACGTCGATCATCTCTTCTGCTGCTGCCCAGAGTCGCGCTGCCTGTAGGCTCGCTTTGCGTCGATTTTACCGCCGTTGGCTGTCAATAGGGAGTTCGAATCTTGGTTTACATAATTGCTGCAACATGAACATAGAACCCTTGGTATCGTATTACTGTGGTAGTCTTGACGTTGGCGTAACAACGGAATATTTGGAGGGCAGAGGTGGCATATGAACCAAGTGTTACGGCTGCTTCTGGGTGATGTAGCAAACTGGAACAAATACCACAATCTTGCGGGTCTGCAGCTAGGGAGCATGTCAGCCACAAATGTAGTTACAGAGGCAGCTGCAGCTAATGTTTATCTGGGGTCGGATGGGAGCTGGTCCGGTGGGCTGCACCGTATGGGATGTGGGGCAGTGTTGCATACTTCGCATGGTGGTTGGCTAGCAGGTATGTCGTCGAGTTATGAGGGAGCGAGCGCTTTTTTCGCAGAGCTCTTAGCTATTGAATTAGGCTTGAACCACGCTCTTAGTCTTGGGCTATTGCGTGTTGAGTGTGCCTCATATTGTTTTAGAGCTGTGAATGTACTACAACGAAATGATGATGTTTTGACATATTGGGATATGGAGGTCATTTTAAGAATCAAGTTTCTCATTCACAGTCTTACACGGGTTCAATTTGTATATGTCCCTCGTGATCACAATAATGCTCCGGATTGTCTGGCTCGTCAAGCGGTGAAGGATAATTCTCCTTGGCACGCATGGAGGGATTCACCTCCCTTTGCACTAGCTTCTTTGTATTTGGATTCTGCTAGCTAGCCTTGGTGTTTTTTTTGTTACTTTTCCTCCTGTAACAAAAAAAAATTCAAATATTATTTAATTAGATAATCATGGAGGATTTGAATTTATATTTAGTTCTAAAACTTTTGCTCATATTCTAAACTAGATACATAATCTTTTAAATTAAGGATTAAGATAAATAACAATTGCTTATCAAACATAAGATTTACTTCTTGATGATGAGGGGGCGCTCATAACATAGAGGTAATAGGGTATTCATTTTGTTCTTTTTTCTACTACCTTTATAAATAGAGCTCTCTAGTGATTAGAAAAATAGTTTAGGAAATTTTATCTCTCTCCCTCACATACTCAACGTCTCTTTCTCTCTCTTAATGAAGAAAATAATTTTCTCTTCTTTTCTTGCTTCAAAGCACAAGGCAGGCTAGGGTTTTTTCCCTTAGAGTTTCTTTCTGTGATCTTCTTCATCCTTTTTCTTTTCTTTTTGGAAAAGCTTGTTTGTAACGATTTTCTAATTGAAAATATTTTCCTATGAAAAGTTGATATCCTTGAGAAAAGAATCTTATTTTGTGTTGATCTAAAAGATTTTTACCATTTTGATTTGGGATGAGGATATCCCATGGTGCTACATAGTTTTGGAAGTAAATCTTGTTTAAGGCCCAAGGAGGGTGGTCGAACCCATGATGATCTTTTGAAAAATAAGGATTTACCCATTTTAGGTACATAAGGCCGAGACCAATTCATGGTTTTTGGGGGGTTGGTTTGTTTTGAAAGCTTTTCTTAGGGTTATCAAACCCTAATTTTTAAGTAGGGACTGAAACTGCAAGTTTGAGAAGTTCGGGACTTACTTTCAAATAATGAAAGTATAAAGACCTATCTATAAATAAGTGAAAGTTTGAAGACTAGTTTCTAATTATGGTTTTTTATAAAAGACCTTTTTTGCAAATACTAAGTTCTTTGGGGACCAAAGTTTAAATAATTAAAGTTGATGGACTTATTTTCAAATTTTCTAGGTATAAGCTTGACCGTTATCTGTTAAGTTCAAACGCTAGATACATTGTTTATCATATTTTAATTGATAACTATTTCAAGAGTATAAGTGTAATGGTTAAAAATTTCATTTAAAGAAATAACACTTATGTCTCACATCTTCCACAGTTTGGTAATTAATTGCAAGACAATGCTATAAGACAATCCACACAAGACAAACAAAGAACAATCAAATACGTCAAAGCGTCTACACAAGTGAAGACTACACTCAGTGAAGACATTCATTGTCTATCTCAAAGCTGACCAATGGAAGCAATGTCTAGAGAATGAGCAGTATCTTCAAATTGGAAAAATATCTCTAACATTCATGAAGTGAAAGTCAAGTGCAAAGAATTACGTGATACTCTACAAAGCACTCTGACCAAGGAAACAAGTACAACGTTATCAAAATCAAGTTTTATTTTTCTCTCACAAAAGGACTGGAACAAAGCTCAAAGTGCTACCTACTGGCTGACAAGATACATTTTGTTGCAACAAGTCTCAGTTAAAAGGTACAAGACATTTAATGCACCTGACGAAAAGATTGTTTGATCTAACAGCTAGCTAGAACTTTAATTTAAATGCACCACACGCTCCAACGGCTATCAACAAACCCTGGAAGCACTTGAAGTATAAAAGGAGAACTTTATCAATTCCTTTGTTTGGTATAGATTGTACGAATTGTGTTGTAGCTTTCCTGCTTACCTCTGTCATCTGTTCCTACTAATGGTGGATCGCTGGAGATGGTATAGCAAGGCCTTTTGTCTTCTTCGACCGTAAGGTGGAAGCCCTGGGGAGTCGTCATCCATTCCATGGAAGTGGAGGCCCGGTAGCTATAGTAGATGGCCCTAGCCTGTTGGAGGTGCTTTTCCTCGAAAACTATAGGAATTCATAAGAGCAAGAATATTTTCAGAAGAAAGAATCAACGGCTATCAACAAACCCTAGAAGCACTTGAAGTATAAAAGAAGAACTTGAAGATTTTCATAAGAAAGAATAATATTTTCAATCAACGCATCAACTCTCTTCTGAATAAGAAATCTTCATCAATCAAGCTACAAAAAAAAGTCTCAACATCGTCTGAGAGAAATTCCTAAGAGTCAAACTTTTATCAAACTCTCTCTAGATCTAGAACTCAAACTATATCGCAGAGTCAAATCTTATTCAATACTTTATAGTTTCTGTGCTTAGAATTTTCTATTATTCCTCTTGTGAGAAGAGATTTTTGTAGAAGCAAATGATCTTGAAAAAGATTGTTAGAAGAAGTCAGGTACTGCTAATAATAACTAATTTTAATTTGGTGTTGTACCTTTTTGTTTAAGCCTGAAATAAATGTTTAGGACAAAAACTTCTTTTACCCTTTTAGTGAAATGAGTTTGAACACACGACAGTATTTTTGTTCTGATCACCAATAAATGAAAATTTAAGGTATTTTATTTATAAAATATTTTGGAAGAAGTTAATACCCTGGCTTTCGTGTTGTCTCCAAATAAAATCCCTGATCCATGTGCCTTTAAAAGGGGTAGGTGATAAGAAGCTGGTTGAGCAAGTTAATTGGATTAATTCGGACAACGATAGATGTTTACTATAGGGTTGTAGCCTGCACAGGAAGGTCAAAAATAAAAACGCACAAAAAGAAATTATTAGCTAGGGATATCAAACTTGTCTTCTATATATATATATATATATATATATAGGTAGGTGAAAGAAAAAATATATATAGGTAGGTGATTTATCCCTTAAGCGTGTTATTTTCTAAAGTACATTGGTACACGAATATTAATATATGACTTCTCAAATATTTAATATTGAGTTATGAAACTTTTCATACATTTTTTTAAGTAATTTTTGTAAAAGAATGTTTTGTCCATCTTTTCTGAAATTTTTGCAATGGACATCAAATGTGTTTCATTCTCATGGTTAAAATTTAAATCTTCAACCATACACTTAAGAGATAACATAAACAACAACCAAATGACACCTCGCAATTCTTTAAGGATTCTTTTTGAATACTGTCTTTTTTTGGGTACAAAATAGTGAAAATACTGTCTTTTAAAGTTTATTATAATATGCTTAGTTAAATATGTTTGTTACTCATATAATGTACTCATTTTCTTACTTTTAGTCCTTATAAAAGCTTTTCGTCGGTTTACATCTTCTTTAAATTAAAATTTCAATTGCTAGTTTTTTTACTGTTAATAGTGTTAAGTAAAGGAGACATAATAGTTTAAGTTATTAGGTTATATCATATAAATGGTTATATTTCTAACAAATGAGAGACTGTTAAGTGCTTAAACGACAGACGGTATTCAGAGCCAACAAGATCACATGGTTAATTGATTTAGTCCATATACAATTTTGATATTGGTCGAAGATCTTTCGTGATATATTTTCTCTTGAAACAACATAATTAAATGATATGTTTTCAAATTAGTACATGATTTTTTTAAAAATTAAATTAGTACATTTTTATCATAGAGAAAATTATACTTAAATATGGGTAAAATATTTTTTAGTCACTCACTTATAGGGGTGATTCAAAATTGATCACTGAAATTTTTGTTGGTAAATAATTAGTTGGGGAGCTGCTGCAACACTTGGATTGATGAAGATGTTGATGACGGAAGCACTTGAAGACTCAAAGCGTGCATACGCACTAACCTTTAGGTTCCATTCGCCCCCACCAATTAATGTATATTGGATGCAATTGAGAAAACCGCGCGAATTCCCTTCAGGATATTTTGAATCCCTTGATGTGGTTTGCACTAACACACCAAGCATATATTTGACAATAGTTTACAGAAGTATGATTCCCACACTCCACTCATGCATTAGTGGAGTGAAGGATGATTTAGGATAAAGTAAATGAAAGAGAAATTGGCCAAAATGAAGTCCAATTTTGTGCATATGTTCTGACCAGTTTTCTGCCCAAATATCTCTTTATATAGAAATATTAATATCCCTTGGCTTACTCGCGGACCGTGATCAGAGGTCGCCAATTGGTTCGTTTTTGCTAAAATTTTGAATTCCTGATAATTCAAAATAAAATAACGGTAAAATGGAGCCACCAGGATTCAAACCATGCACATGGAGACAAGTGGGTAGTTACATACCCTCTAAGCCACTATCAACACATTGATATGTGTTTGAACTTTAATAATTATAATCATTAATATAATGCATATTTCTAAGTTCATATATTTTGAATATTTCTCACAATTTTTTATAGTTTTTAATCCCTCAATTTTTTTCTTTAAAATAATGGCACATGACGTTGACACATATGTGATTTACTTTTGGTTTAGTCATCAACCGACATAGTATTTACAGTCAGCTGAAGGAAGTATACATGAAGTTTTCACATCATTTTTAAGCCTCTAAAATTTCATTTATCAACTTTGACATTTCTCTCTCTTCCCCTTTTCTTCACCTCCTCCCCCCACCACCACTTGTCCCCTCTCATTCTCAGCCACCTCCCAAACTCCATAACCACCAATCATCACCACACAACCTCCACCACCCTCACTCACCTCAAGCCTTCCTCATTGGTCGCACAAACCTCAATCGCAATGCTCGATTATTTAGTCGAGAGTGTTGAGAAACCGAGTATGAGCTTGGAGTCGTCACCTTATGGTTTTGGCTAAGATGTGGTATTCGCCTCTTGGTAGTCTTTTTTGTTTGTGCAATGTTGTGTGTGAAGAGATTCTCATGCCTCTTTCATCACGCAACAATGGTATTAAAGTTGACGGTTGGTGCAACTATGGTAACAATCGGTATATCGAAAGTCTTTCTTTCAATAAGTGGTAGTTAGGTGATGTGTCTCATTGATGCATGAGAGCGAACAGTAATGCAATTATGGATATGCAAGTGTTGATAGCTTCGGCTGATGGGAGCATAATGATGATGTCAAGAGTAACTCGCACTTAATGAGAAGAGTGTTAAGAAATTGAGTGCACTAACTTTGGAATATGATGGTGTCTAATAATGAACTAGTTGAACACTATATAAGAGACAATATTTCTTTGTTGACACAATTTTCAATTATATACATGAGATAAATTGAAAGAGTAAAAAGGTAAATGAGTGATATGATGTATGATATGATGAAAAATGCAAAGAAAGATAAAATGAAAGAGAAAAATAAAATATGAAGAAATCATTACTCTATAAGAAATATACTCATAAACTCTTGATAACAAGTTGATTGTTTTCTTCATTAAGTTGTGCAATATAGTGTGTGAAAGAGATCATCATGCTACTACTATAATGACGCAATAAATAGACATAACCTATTAGGCCTACCCTATTTCATTATGAGGAAAATGTTGGTTTCTTTATAAATTAATTATTAAAACTTCATTGATAACAACCGGTTAGCAATGAAGTGCTTGGTTGGTACACGAGTGATGCTTAAGTAATTATATATAGATCCTATTGGACTTTGCCTATAAATGTGCTTTGGTTTTGCATGTGGAAGTTTAGGTGTGCCCACATGTGCGAGTTAGAACTTTTTATCAACAACAATTAAAAAATTAAAGTAAATGTTAAAATATCTTGAAAGAAATAAATGCCTGGACAAGTAACCAACAACCCCCCACTTTGTTTGTTGTCTGTGAATAAAATCTTAGTCTCCCAACTCTGAACCGTGTGGTCTTAAAATGTAGGGACAGATTGATGGGATTGTTTTTTATTCCGGCTCTTCCAAAAAAATATTTAATGTATACTTTTTATTTGAAATTGTAATATTTTATTATCTGGAGTTTTTTTATTTTTATACATGACTAAAGACAAACTACACAATTAAGTTAGGAAAAAAAATTGACAGGTGGAAATGAGAAAAAGGTTGTCCAATCAAAAAACCAAAGCGTATGAAATCATGTTGCCGTGCTTAGAGATATGAGACAAATAAACAAATTAACTCCAAATCAGCATACTCACCTTCTAACTCGGGTAATCATATCGTTAAACCAATAAGTAATTGGATTCACAAATCAACCTTTTACAAAACATAGTCCCAAGCATGGTATAAACTAATCTATACCGTGAGTAACTCAGCATATAAAAAGCATTTCCATTATTGAAATTGTAATTAAGAGATGCTAGGAATATCTCTCGTCCATCCTAATCACACAAAACAACATCACGCACATTCTACGTAAGCTAGAGATCCAACTGTCATTACATTTAAATGAATTTCACTTTAATACACGACATTTGGCACTATAGAAACAACATTCATTAACCTTCCCTGAAATGAAAAGAAAAAAAAATGTGCCATAAAACAAAATTAGCTGGCCAAAAATGAGTGTCAAAAATATGGTTGTTACACCATTTTCGGATTCACTGAAATCACAATAATATAATTTTGTTGTTAAGCTTAAGGACAAAATCAATCATGAAAAAAGACTATAAAAGTGAGCAAGAACCTGAAATGAACACACATGTCTGGAAGAGGCGCACTGACAGAAAAAAATTTGATGGAGTTTCTCTGTAGGAGCAGCACACCTGTTCCATGTCACAGTTGCTCTAAAATTATTATCTACAGTTATAATCTATTAAATTCTTTTTATAATTTTGATAAAATATAATATATGAAGGGCGTTAAGCAAGCTGGATTTGGACAGTAACGGGGTACCAACATCTGTGGTTGTAGCCAGCACATAAATCTTTTTTGCATTGATGCTGGCTCTGATCTTAATAGGGAGAGGAAAAGGTATGAATAATGAATGTGACTACGAAAGGTTTATTTAATTTAACAAATTAGTGACATGAATAAAAAGCAGGACCACAAACACAAACAAGTCCCTCAACTGAAATTGATAATGTTCGGTTGTGAAATTTGAATTGGATAATTAAGTTCCATCAATTGGACCTCATAATAACTTGTCAACATAGAGGAAGGATTAAGCCAAAACTATTGCCGCTGTTCTTCCAGAAAATATACCAAGAGGTTCCTCTGATCTCAAACAGTGGCACACAATAGTGAATGTGCCTAAGAAGACAAAGGTGGTGAGAGAGTCCACAACAGAGGAGGTACTCGCATAAAACACTCAGATGTTCATTAAGTCATCAATGAATTAAAGAGAGAATTTCATAAGTCTTGAAAAGCAATGTGAAAGCAATTATTTTTTTGGTTTCCTAACCTATCCATACAACCGACAACAATGAAACTAATCCCTTAGAAGTTCGGAGATCACATTAAGTAGATAGTCTTCTCTCAACAAATCATTATCTATACACACCGCCCTGAAATCAAACCTTGGACTATATGATTAATGTAAAAGGAATTATGATTAATGCTTAAACTTGCCCAAGATTCCATCAACTCAATCAATTCGAAAGTTACATAGAATATAGAAGTTTTTGTTTATGCCATCATGACCGACCAACTTGACTATAACTTGGTCATAGCCATTTGAATCAATCAAAACAGTTGTTGGCGTAATGGTCATTTGAGCTTACGCGAACAATTGTGGGCTTAGTGGTCACTTGGACTGACTAAAATATCCACATGCTTCCCAGCTTTTTTTACTTAATAATCATGTTTTTAGAAGTCACTCAACTCTCTATTTATTGTTGGGCCGCAAGAGATATAAAACTCTTGAGGATCTTCACATTGGACTAAAGAGCAAATCACTAATGAATTAAACAGTATCTTTAACCTAAAATCTTAATACATTAGAGGTATGGGTCCTCCAATACCTTTCACTAATGAATGATTTAAAGGCTACTTCAATGTAGACATCACCTTGTTATGTAGACATCACCTTGTTTTTTTTATCAATATATATTGTTAAGACATCTAAAGAAGTGAGAAAGATGCAAGAGGCAAGAGGTACTTTAGAGATTTTCATAAAAAAAAAAGTCATATATCACCCTTTCTAAATACATTTTGAACAAAATGAACATTAGCGATCCCCACTAGTTTTCAAAATAAAGAAAATATGATAAAATAAAATAAGCTGAGTACAATATTCATGCAATTACATTGAAAAGATTTTAAGCTTATTAGTATTTTTGGTCCCTCAGGTTAGGCTTTAAAAACATTTCGCAACCCCCACGTTAGGCTTTGTCCAAAATCGTTAGCTTGAAATTTTTTAATTAATGTGGCATGAGATTAGGAAAGAGAAGGGTTATTATGAGAGATAAAGATCACGTGCCACTGACGTGATTCAATCATAACCTTAATCCAACCCCTAATAGAAACCCTAAGGTCCAAAATTGCACAAATCCACCCAAAACCTCCTCGACGACGATGACGAAACGAAGAGGAAGCGGCTTGGAGAAGAAGGTCAACGATGGAGAGGAAGCACGACGAGGTGGAGAGGAAGCTTGTCTGTAACAATGAAGGTCTGGAACGACATAGATAGAGAAAGAGCAAAAGAAAAATGGTGCAAACAATAAGACTCTTCCAAGACAATTGGGAAGGTACCACAAGAAGAAAAGTCCGACTTGTATGCCCACAAAAGAGAATTCTAATTGAATAACGTGAGTTGCATGTACATATATCTCCTAGTAACCCTTTTCTCTCATAATCTCTTGTTATGTCAATTAAAAAAATTTCAAGCTCAGCCAAAAACGTTGGTTTTTTTACAAAAGTCAAGTGAGGTACCAAAATGTTGACGGAGCGTTACATGAGGATAGTGAAATGCTATTTTAAGAGTTAAGAGACTCGCTTAACAATTCAAAAACCATGGGGACCAAAAGTGCTAATAAGCCAAGATTTTATATGGAATCAACCAATTAAATTTTAAAGATGTGTCATGTTAACCAATAAAATTAAATAATAAAAAAAATTAATTCCACATCTTTCAAATCTGAAGTAAAAGGTATTAATACTATCGGTGTATATAAATTGTTCTCAACCCCATCAAATAGATGACAAATTATATCAAGAAAAAAATTGAGATTTTTTATTTATAAATGATGGAGACAATATAAAACTGAACAATAAACTTGACCTTAAAATGAATCATAAATGTGTCCTCCCAAGATAGGCTTATGATAAAAGCGCAATTCAAGCCACGCAAAAGTTTGGAATTGGGCCGATGAAGCTACGTTCTACATTCCAACTAATTTTAAAATGTAATTTTTGCCCTTAGTGGTCCTAACTGACATGATTACCATCATGTGACACCAAATGAAAAAAAAAAAAATCACCCACCAATTTAGCCAAAAAAATGACCATTCTTCAATGGCACATAGAAACACCAAATCAATTGTTAAATGAAATTGACAGTGAAATTTGGATTTAACAGCATACGGTAAAACTTGAGGTTTCCTTAACTAAGTAACTATAACTTCCTAAACTTGACATTTTACAAAAAGCAAGTTCCAAGTTGGCTAGAGAAGCCACAGATGTGACAGATTAGCTTCAACTTTTAGTACCTTTGAAGTGTTTGTTAGTAAGATCAGCTTTCAAGAGTGAAATTAGATTCATCCATGCCACTTGAAACATCCTATGTTGATACAATCCCGCTCTGAATGCCACCTTCATCCACAAGCATGGAACCTTCTTCATTCACTTGTGCATCCTGGTTAACTTGATCAGTCATGTGGGCATCGGAACTTGCTTCATTTGGGAGAACTCGAGTTTGATCTAGAGTATTGTCCTGGCAATCCATGGCTGCATGATCAGAGTTCTCCTCGTGATCTTTTGCTAGTGAACCGTTCTCGATTGGTTTGGTTCCTAGTGAAGATGACTTTGGTAACATGGGATTTCTTTGGTCTTGATTATCATCAACAATGTCATACTCAGATAACAGATCCGTGAATTCGTTGAGCAATCTCTGGACTTTTCTGTTCGATGCCATGGATGGAAGAATATCTTCCCTAAGGAGTTGGTGTTTTCTCATTCCCTGCAAAGATCCAGCCAGAAAATTTGAGATGATAAGTGATCTTTCAGTGTTTAACAATTCTCAATAGAAATGAACATAGGTATCACTGGACCTAAATAATCAGCCAATAAATCTTTCCTCTAGCACTTATCCTCTGTTTACCTCTTGACTGATAATAAATTTCAGTAATTATCTGTTTCTATTCATAGCTTTGACTGATTTTTAACATATAGTAATAATATTTGGGTTCAAGCACACATACGCAGGTAGGAAAAAAACTTACAAGAACAAAAGGATCCCATGCTAATTTATTTGAATCCGGAGATGCTTCCTCAGCCATTCCTGTTGGAGGTCCAAGGAAACTCTCGCAGACTTCTCTTAAACGAGACTCATCTGCTTCCCTGCAATCATTTTGTCATCTTTAGTTAGTCTAAGAAAGTCCAAATCAACAAAGACCACAGAATGTGCATATACATAATTACAAAGCATTTAAAACTAAGATTTATGACTACATTTTCTAAAGTATATATGGCATCTTCACAAGAAAAATCCCGGAAGACTATTCACAAGTTGAGTTCCATCCATCTCCAGAATAGTTATCATCATGTAAACCGTATAATTTAGGACAATCACAAGATGTTTAGAAAAAAATATGTGAAGTTTAAGCAGTAGAATAGCTAGGAGACAGACGGCAAGGGGGTTAGCGGCAGGAGGGGAGTAAGAAATAATATATTACATGCACATTTTATAGTAAAAGTAAAAAAGTACAGAAGCAAGTGTACCTCGGTTGCAACATGGAGCATGCATGTTTCATGCAAGATCAACAAGGTGCGAAAATTGTAATTATAGAATATCTAAAAGAAAAAGGGAAAAGAATAACACCTTGCAAGAAATCGTACATAAGACAACAGGCACTGGCGATAGTCATTGGGGGATCCCAAAGCCAAGGAAGAAGCCAATTGAGATTCCAAATGAGCACGCGTCTGCACTCCATCATCAGTCACTCTGCATCAAGATAGTCGAGTTAAGTATATGTTCTTTTGAAACATCAGAACTCTAATTAAAAGGGGGTGGGAAAATTGGGAAACAAGACATCAGATCTAGATAACAAGCAAAATCCATTTGTCCTGCTAAACAGGAAAATTAAGTATAATGGAATAATTGTAGATACATTCAAACTAACTTATAATTTTTCATATCAACTTTTAAGATAATGCCTATACAATATGAGAATAGGAACAAATGTATCCAAGATAACAGTAGGAGTAGCGAGAATATGATGAAAACTCATATAAGGTGGTTAGGTAAAATGAGAAGCAAAGTAAGAACAAATGGGAGGATCAAATAAGAAAAATGTTTATCAAACTAAAAATTGTCTGATTAAAGAATAAAAGAAAACCTAATTACACATTAGGAGAAACTATTTAAAAGAAGGCCTAGTTCTAAATAGTTTCACTGTTTTATTGAAAAAAATTTAGGCACCCTAATGACACTAATTGATCCCAATGAGTGAGATAAAACTTGGTTGTTTTTGCTGAATATATTTAGAATTTTAGATATGCAAATGTTTGTTCAGATGTAGTAATGAGTCACATCTATCCCACATTCTATATACCCTTAATTCCATATTCATAAAGTATCCAACAGCATATATAAATCGAACCTGGCTAGATAAAAAGAATAGATCCCAATCAATACACACCTTGTCCAACCTGGCTTCCGGGCCATATATTTTCTAAGATCAACCTGTAAATCTGCCAGCTCACCACCATGAATTGAACCCAAACTCCAAGAGCTGGCAAAATTTGATGCAGGGAAGCAATCATCTGCAACCCTCAGCCAACACTTGAAACTCATGTCAAATAGGAAAGCATGGCGAGTGGCCAACACAACAAGAGGAGAACCCGATTTTGATAGCTTTGCAGATATAACTTTAATAGTTCCTAAAAAAAGCAATAAAATGTTTAAAGCCACCAAAGAAGAAAACTGATGGAAATACCAAGGGAAGTTCCCCACGAGTAGGGTAAAAAAGAAAACAGTGAGGACATAAAAACCAAGTGTCTCCAATTCTCCATCATCAAACAAGTGTAGGTAATATATGGTACCTGCATCTTTAGCAGATGAGTTAGGACTTGAAGTGACTAAAGAAGCCAATGAATCTTGAAGGAGACAGGTTCGGTTAAATAAATCCCATAAGTAAAGGGATCCCTTTCTTGTCACCAGCAACAACTTCCAGCATTCATCACAGTCTACAAATGTCGCAGCAGATCCCATCATCATGGTAGGCATTGCTCGTCTCCCACACTTGGAGTAAATCTTCTCAGAGAAAGCAAAATACAAAAAAACAGAGATAGCATAAGATCTACCATTTTGCTGATACATTGAACAATATGTTATGCCCATGTACCCCACCGTATATACAGATTAGTCATTTTTCAATTGGAACACAAGTAAAAAATGGAATTGAAATTTAAAAATATTTTTTCTTCCAAAAATCTGAATACCAAAAGATAATGAGAGAAAAGCCACAGAACATAATCCACTAAGGTAGAGCAGTAGAAGATTACAACGGATAACCATCTTCATGCAAAATTTGCAGTTTCACCCCACCCCCCAACAAAAATTGTGTCTCATTTATGGGATATCTGAAGTGTGCAAGAAATTTCTTTGATCAAGCATTAGTGACACAATGTTTGAGTTTCTTCCTGTAGCGTGTATGCAGGGCATACACCCTGCATACACTAACAACTTGTATTAACTTAACCAATGCAAAAGAGATGCTACCAAGATATTTAAAAGCATAAAATATGTGTGATGAAAGGCATAGAAGAGATAACATCGGATATACATAAAAAAAAGATATATCAGATAATAGTAAAATATGCTGATAAAAGACATAGGGAAACGAGCAACAAAGAATTTTCTGTGTAACTACAAAAGCTAATTATACAATCATAATCTGCAATATATAAGAAATACTAACAAAAAATGAGTAAAAAAACTCATGTATATAAAATTATACATGCAAAAAGTAAATTTACCTGCAGAGATCCATCTTCACACCCAACGGCCCAGAAATTTACGTTACCAGCTAAAACAGTGACTTTTCCTGATATCCTATCAGACCAAAGTGTATGAGGCCCCCTCGTGCACAAAATTTCTGTTTCTTTCGTCATGGATGTATTTCCCACCCCTGCAATGTCAGTTACAACATGTTCTCTTGGGCGTGCTTCCAAAAGAATAGGTGAAGTACCGTCATCGCCTTTCTTGTCAAATACCCTAATGGTAAGTGTAGCACCAGAAGAAGCTGAAGAACTAGAAGTCATCATGTTGCCCAACTGTTCAACATTGATGCTCCCATCACCAGCAGAAGCTGGAACTTTCTGAATCACTAGGCTCTCAGAAATTGTGGCCCTAGCAGTAACCCCAGAACGCTCTTTTAAGTCTGAACTTCTGAAATTTGCACCTCCCAATGTACTTGCTCTTATGTCATCATTATTAGAAACAGCTCTGTCAGGAGCCTTTCTGTGATCAGAAGACACAAAAGGAAAATCAAGTGCCTGCTGACCAGAAATGTTTTCCTGCTGCACTCCGACTGCTTCAGGAATAATTCTTTTCCGGCCATCAGGTCGTCTATACTCTCTTTGTTTAACAGGACTAGAAATCCGACCAGATGTCGTAACTTTGTCTGATCCATCCCCTGCTGGACCTCCACTCTTAATACCATCATCAACTTGAGGCTCGACATTCTTTGTAGTAACCCCAGCGTGAACAAAAGCCTTTGTCATTGTCAGGTGTAGCTGGGCATCAGAAACCACCTTTTTGCTAGATGTCTGCTTGGCAGCAGCTGCTTCTAGCAGTAACTGTGCCGGACTTTCAGCTAAGTTTGCTTTGCGCCCTCTCACATCACCATAACGACTTCTCTTCAACTCATCTAGCTCAGCATCACCTAATCTCTCACCAAGTTCCTTTGGCTCAAAATGAAATGTGGCCACTGATCCATCCAAGGAACATGCAAAAAGTGAATATCCATCAGGGCTCCTGTTTCAAATGGGAAAAGAATAATAAAGAGTTACTCACAGAAAACGAGATATGATAAACCCAAAATATTAATTAAAAAAATAGCACATACATAACATATCAAATGCAACTAGAGACGAAGAGAAATACCAGGACAAATCCACAACACTTTGAGTAAAAAAATGCTTAGCCACAAATAGAGGGCGGGCACTTGCAGTAGTCCACACTGTTATAGTTCGATCCTGACTACCAATGGCAATAATATTGTAAGGCTGTGGCTCTTTGCTTCCAGTCTTGGAGGCACCATTGGTCCACCCAACAGGCACAGACTTCACTTCCTGAGCATTAGAGATATTCCTTCTGAACATAGAATGGTTGAACTTCACCACAATGATTGGAGCATTGTGTCCTAGGAAATCAAATGTTGCAGACCATTCACCTCTCTCTAGCACAGGGGCAGAATGCCTTGGTTTCTGGAAGCCATGCGTGGTGGTGATAAAATGACCACAAGGAGACCATCCAAGACGCCTAAAAAAAGTTGACCCAAGCTGAAAGGAAGATGCACTAATTAAGAAAAGAAAAGGTTTAATCGGATCAGAAAGGATTTCAAAATAAGAAACTTACTGATTTTGCCCAGTGACCATCTGTCTTATGAGCAAGACTCCAATCACTAGTTCTCCATATAATGACAGTTTTGTCATCAGATTGACTAGCTATAAAAGAGCCAATAGGATCCCAGGCAACCCCCTTGACTAGGCTCGAGTGACCCCTAAGAACAGCAGTGCAAATCCCATTGCTCATATTCCAAACATGGATAGTATTGTCCAAACTCCCACTAGCCAATGCAGAATCATCAGGAGACCAATTAAGATCCACCTACTTTAAGCATGGACAAAAAGGATCCCAAATTAATGATGATAAAATATTTAGCTCCAATACATGATAACTTGAAAATGTAAAAGCATTTGGATAAGCAGCTAGAGGCCAGTTTAAATGACAAATTTGGTGCATCGAATTCCAAAGAGCAAATGCCAGTATGAAATTTAAAAAAATGAAGTTGAAAAAGTAGAAGCAATTGCATTACCACATCTGCAGTGTGCCCTCTCAAAGTCATTACTACTTTCCAGTTTTCAATATCCGGGGGCTCTCCACTGCCAAATTCTGTGGTTCCTGAACCAGGCTTTCTCTCATGAATTAATATCACCTGATCATCAGATCCTGATGCAACATACCTTCCATGCTTAGCCCACCTAACGCAGTTGACAGAGCCAAAGTGATCCCGCAGGGTGGCAAGAAGCCTTTGTGAAGCGTCATCATTTTCCATGTTCGTACTAACAGACTTCATATTCCATATGCGAACCTGCATGAAACATACTTGAGAATGTGATTTTATGGAAATTAATTTCAAGTACTTAAGACAAATCAAGAAATTAAATATGAACATCATGATCAAATCGCGGACCATCACGGTGAGCCAAAAATCCGCTATTTCGGCCGCTATTTAGCGGCGAATAGCAGGAATAGCGCGCTATAGTGGGCAATAGTGGCGTCGCGATTAACCAAAAATGCGCTACGCTATAGCGGCATAGCCGCTATTTGGTAACACTGTGAATGATCGAGTCGAAACTAATCCGACCCTGAAGACCTGAAGTAGTATACAGCAAGTTTGCTCATGCACCGTCAGAAAGTATTACAAAGGTCCACAGCATAATTAACTAATTATGAAAACAAACAAAACAGAATCAATAAACTTCGGCAATAGTTATAGTTCTTAGCTGACACTAAGCAGGCAGTTTTAACATTGGATGTTTAGTACATTTCCTTTTTTATATGCAAATCACAATACGAAAAACAGTTAACCAAAATGCACCAAAGGAAATTTAGCTTCCAGAGCTAAACCATATCTAGAAAATAACTGACAAGTCCATCAGGAGGCAATTTTATTGAACATGCAACACAAAGATACTCTAAGCCCTGCAAATCAATGTCTAACAAGTAAGCATGCACGAAATAACATCTTCGGTGCTCCGAAAGCAATCATCATCACATGTTCAAGAATTGTAGGGAGAATTTCCATACCTTATGGTCACCACCACCAGTGGCAAACCTCAGTCCACCGGGTTGAACATCAATGGAGAAAATCTGCATGCCCTCATGGCTAACCCAGCTTGGTTTCTCAGCAATCATCTTCCCAAAATCAAAAAAATCAAAAAATCGCCTTTTCAACGGTAAAAAAACAGTCTTTCTTCCACTCTACTCTCTGCAACTTCAATTCCTTTTTCTTTCCTTGAGGGGAAGTGGAAGAAGCTGAAAACACCACCGAATTTGCTCAAACCCTAAGATTCCAACGCAAATTGCAGGTTCTGATTCACGCAGAAAAACCCTAAAAACCACAAATAGTAAAAATTAAATACACAGAAAATTGACATGTGAACTGAACAACTCAAGGGTTTTGCAAATTTCATGAAAGGGGGAAAACCCTAAATTGTTGAGAATTTACAAACCTGAGAAAGAAAAAGAAAACATGATTTTTGTTAATTTTGAATTGGGGGAAAATAAGGTAAAAGGACAAAGACCCTAGCTTTGGGGGACAAATGAGCAAAAACCCTAAAATGTAATGATGGGTCAGAGAGAAGATCGAGAAGGGTTAACTTTACTTCTCTGTTGTTAACAGTCAAATCTTAGCCAAGATGCCAATGACTTGAAAAATGGTGATTTTTAAGAATTTATAAAAAGGCAAAAAAAAATAAGGACAATATTTGTTACTCTTTTTATGTCAAAATTGAGAATTGAAGAGAAGATGAAAGAGATGGATGTGAATGGTCACTTACTCTAAATAGTTTGGTAAATCATGGCCTCCATGTAATGTGCAATTGCTGACAGACAGTGAGTATCTAGGAGAGAGAGCACGAGAATCTTGTTAGAGAAACAGAGAATAGAGTGTTTTGTGTCAAAACAAATAAATTTCTGTACCCTAATGACATGTAACAATATATAGTGTATAATATCCTAAAATGGAAATATTCATTGAGCAATTTTACAATTTAGTGTGTTGGGCTTGAAGTGGGTGATTAATCTCATGATTGTTGGATGTTGGATATCATAGCCAAAGACCCAAATATATGTATAAGACAAGATTCAACTTTCATATGATCACAACAACTAAATAAGTTCAAAATACCAAATGGTAGACCTCTTCCTCTTAAATCTTAATCAAGCTAATTAGCAAAAAAAAAATCTTAATCAAGCTGCTAAGCTATTGAGACTTTTTTATTTTTTTTAGAGTTGTTTGACTAAATGGGCTTAGGGTTGATAGCAATTGCTCGGCCCATGGTTGTGGAGGATATACAGGGCCTTAGTCATTTGAAGAACATGTATGAATGTTAGTTTGAAAGGTTATCTTAAAGGATAAATCTCTATCAAAAGTGATTTTTTATGAGATTGTCGTGATCATTCTTGATAGGAAATTAAGGCCATCAAGGCAATTTCTTTGCTACCTCTTTAAAAGTAAAGGGTTTTATACCTTTTAGTCATGTTTTCTCCATAATAAATTTTTTTAATTTACAAATTAGTCTTTGGTATAGTTAAAATTGAACAAAAGAGTACTATATCCTCTTATTTTTAATGGGTACCGGAGCAACGCTTGAGAATCAAATGCTATGAAAACTTTGAGGGTGTGTTTGGTTGAGAAAGAAAAGTGAGAGGAAAGAAAGAGAGTGGAAAATGAGATGATTATTTAAATTGTTTGGTATGAGAGAATGTGAAAGAAAATGTGGAAGAAAAGAAGTGTAATATGCAATTACGATTTAATCCTTTTATATTAACAACACTTATTTCCAAATAATTTTAATTTCACTTATATATATTTTATCTTAAAATTATATTATTAATACTAAAACTAAAATAAAGTTTTTTTTCAAGAAAACTAAAATAATGTTAAACTAAAAAAAATCAATTAAATAATATTAACTAAATAACTTTTGTAAGAACGTAAGAAAAAATATGTTCAAAGAATACGGAAGGGTATTATAGAAAATTGGTGAAAAAGTATGTAATTTCTCTCTTTTCTTCCCGTTTCAGGGTGATCATTTATTAAGGTGAGACTCACTTTTGCTTTCTTTTCTCTCCTTTATGAGAAAGGAACCAAACAAGAAAAAAAAACATTGTTTTACGTGTTTCCCTTTCCCTCCACCAAACTAAACATATCTTGAAAGTTATAATCAAAGACATATCCAAATAGGGGTGGAAAATCAAAGTGATTTGTAAACAAGTTTAAACTTGTTTCTTTTAAAACTCCACTTACGCTGTTTCAGTTTTGGTGGAGAAAGTTCCTCTTGCATCGACTCATATATCTCTTGTTTATTAATGTATTACGAATCTTTCCAAAAAAAAGTTTCAAATCATAATATGAAATAATTTTTTTTAATAAAAAAGGCGTGCAAAAGGTGTGCAAGAAGACAAATGGAAAATTAATGTGGGTTAGATAAGTGAAATAGGCTGTTAACAAAAAAAATTTATGGCCTGAGTGTTTTTAAGTTTTGTGTCTCAAAATTTTTAAAAACAAAAACTAGTTTTCACTTTTTAAATTCAGTTTTAGTTTTTTTTTTCAATTTTTAGAAAATTGTTGTTAGATTTGTAAGTTCACAAAATCACCACCATTTTAAAAGTCTATCAACTTTACTAGGTGGTGATGTTACTTGGTTGTGGTGGAGGAGATAGATGTACGTGGTGGTAGTATTGGTGGTGGTGGCAATGGTGGTAGTTAGTGACAGATCTACTCATAAGGTAGTGGGTGGAGTAATTGCCCCCACAAAAAAAACTTACTACTCTTATCTATCAATTTTAAAATGGAGATTTTTTTCTTAATTATAAAAAGGCAAAAAGAAAAGAACAATATTTGTCACTCTTTTTAGGTCAAAATTAAGAATTTAAGAGAAGATGAAATGGATGGATTGAATGGTCACTTACTCTTTTTAGTTTGGTAAAATCATGGCCTCCATGTAATGTAAAATTGCTGACAGACAGGTGAGTATCTAGAGAGAGCACAAGAATCTTGTTAGAAGAAACAAAGAATAGAGAACATTGTTTTGTCAAAACAAATAAATTTGTGTACCCTAAATACATACAACAATATATATAAAAGTGTATAAAATCCTATAAATGAGAAATATTCATTGACCAAATTTACAATTTAGTGTGTTGGGCTTGATGTAAGTGATTAATTTCATGATTGTCATATGTGGGATATCATAGCCAAAGATCTAAATATATTTTAACCAAAAAAAAAGACCCAAATATATATATGTATAGGTTTCAACTTTCATATGACCATTGAAGTTATAACAAATGTATTATTTGAAGAAGTGATCATGGGTGAATGTTGGGATATGATCTGGAAGCTTAAGATTACATAAAATGTGAGGATGTTTATTTGGAGGATTCTTCACAATGTCATCCAGGTGAATGAAAGCATATTTAATTGTAACATGACTCACTCCTCGGCATGTGGTCACTGCTCTTCCAATCTCAAAGGCTCTCTCCATTGCCTTAGGGGTTGCCCTCACTCGATGGAAGTTTGGATGATGATAGGTGCTATGGCATGGCCCAATTTCATGCAACAAGACCTTTTAATTTGGCTTCACAACCAAGCTTGTAGAAACAATGGGAGTAAATTTATTGCGCGCCTGTGAGGTCTGTGGAATGGACATAACAATATGATTTTTTAGAAGTCTCCTTGGACGGCGACACATATGTCACTAATGATTTCCAACGGTTTTGTGACCCACATCTCTTGGGTTCAACTTGTGAAGGTGTAAGCATTTGTTGGCGTCCTCTGCTAGCGGGTGGAGTCGAGCACAATGTTTATGGTAGCTTTATGGAGGTGGAGAGTTGTATGGGCAGTGGTGGTTTAGTTCGTGACATGCATGGTCCGCATCTCTGTGAGTTATTTTCCTTTGAGGAAGGTGGCATTACTGAAACTTAAAATTACCTAAAGTCTAATGATTTTGGCTATCTTCAACTCCTTTTTAGGAGTGATATCTTTGATATTGTAAGAGAAAGAAGTGATAACTGATAAAGTTAAGGTTTTAGAAAATAAGAAATAATAGAAAAACTATGAAAAGCATATAGGGTATTTGAATGTCCAATTTATAATACTGAATTTAGATACAAAGCAAAAACTAAAAGGCTTAAAAGCACTTCCCCCACGAATTGCATTTGTGCAGAACGAGTCCCCAAACTATTTTATTAGCAAGCGTGGTCCCCAACGTTTACCCTGTTAGTGACGTTGGTCCTTGAGCCCTTTTTCCATCCAAAAAAAGACAGAAAACGCTTATGTGGCTCCATTTTAATGACATGGACACCAGTAGGAGAGAGGTTTCGCACACGTGACTATCATCTTCATCTCTTCTCTATTTTAGTCGACATTTACACCCCTATTCACCAAAATCCCCAATTTTGAACCCTAGCCATGGGGAGTTATGGAGGAACACCAAATCAATGCGAAGGACACCATGACTCGCATGGAATGGAAGGTGTCTTTCAACGCAGAAGGCTCGAAACGCATGGAGGTAGTGAAGCGTCGTCTAGTTCTGCTGATTTGAGGAGAAGAATTACGAAATTGTGTGATTGTGGCATTGAAGCTCCTATGGTTACTTCGTGGATTGGGGATAACCCTGGAAGGAGGTTCTACGGTTGCGGTTTGTTCAGGGTATGCATTTTGCTTCTCCTTCTCCATGTTCCATGTATTGTGAAGCTTGATTTTGACTCTGTTTTTTCCAGGTTCATGGTAGGAGAGTATGCAAGTTCTTTGAATGGTTTGATGATGCTGCGAATGCAAGGGAGAAGAAGGTTATTGCTATGCTATTAAGGAAGGTTGAAGTGCTGGAAAAAAAAGTCACCTTCCAGAATTGGTGTTTGGTCATTACTGGGATTGTGATACTGTGTTTGATTTTTGCAATTAAGTAGAATTTTGCAAAAGACATTTTGGGGTACTTAGTGAAGTGTGGGAGGGTTGGTTCTAAGAAAGGAGGATTTTGTTTGGTTTCGTTTGTAATGGAAAGGTCATCAATGATTAAATGCAAGATTTCTAACTATGTTCCTCCCTGTTCAATTTGTACATATACCTAAAATGCAAGATTTCTATCTATCTACCTAAACTTGATATCAGTGCAACAATATGAAGACACATCAAAATACATAAAAAAATCTGCAAAACAAGCCAGTATGGCATAACTGTAATATATGCAGTAGTTGCATTTCATGAAAAAAGTGCTAAAAGATCAAAAGTACCATAAGTTCACAAAGTACCAAAACAAGCCACTATGGCATAACATGAAGAGTAACAAAGTACCAAAACAAGCCATAATGGTTGTACATATCCCAAAATACGCAATAGAGTAATAAAGTACCAAAATAAGCCATAATAGGTATACATCTCATTAAAACAAACTCCACATAGAGTAACTAAACTTCTGCTACAATTACTGGCTTTCACTAATGACTAGATTCTTCCTATTTCTCCCCTTCTTTGGTCCTTGCTGGCTTGAAGGTCTTGTTGTTGATGGCTGAGTTTGTGCTTCATTAGGCTTTCTCCTAGGCTGTCTCGGAGGAAGTCTTGCTGGTTGAGATGAAGATGCAGTAGGTTGGGTTCCTTAGCTTGAAATTCCACCAACTTGAGTCACTTGGCTTGACATTCCAGCTCCTTGTGCCTCTTGGCTTGACGTACCAACACCCTGAGATTTTTGAGTTGGTGTGCCTACACCTTGTGCTCCCTGAGTTGATGTGCCAGCACCCTAAGGTCCTTGAGTTGATGTGCCTTCACCCTGTGCTCCCTGATTTAATGTGCCAGTACCTTGATTATTCTGCCTTGAGCTTCTACCAGCACCTGATCTTTGTTCAGGTTGTAACACTATAGGATTGTCCTGAAATTGAAGTTTCAATCCAAGGGTTAGTAACATTGTAATCCCAACATTTGATAAGTTTGAAAAGTTTCACTATTATACCTGATTCTTGTTGGATTTATTAATCCAGCGTCACCCTTAGGATTCGATGGGCTTAACATCCCACCCCATGGCGCTTAACATCGCAGCCCCTTGAGGACTCTGTGCTATAAGGAAATAAAGTTGCGCCCTCACTAACAGCAATTGCTTTTGGCGTAGTGGTAAGCGCTTGATCCAATAAGTGGTATCAGAGCAAGGTCATGGGTTCGAATCCCCCGGCTAACACTGGGGGGGAGATTGTTGGATTTATTAATCCAGCGTCACCCTTAGGATTCGATGGGCTTAACATCCCACCCCATGGCGCTTAACATCGCAGCCCCTTGAGGACTCTGTGCTATAAGGAAATAAAGTTGCGCCCTCACTAACAGCAATTGCTTTTGGCGTAGTGGTAAGCGCTTGATCCAATAATTCTCTCCAATTGGAATTGTCTTATCTGTTGTTGTATTTCTCGTGCAAGTTCTCATATTGTGCCCATACTCTCCACATCTTCTGCATTTGACAGATGTGTGATGCCTCCTCAATCTGTTTGGGTTCCTTGACTCATAATTCTTCTTATTTCTAATCTTTTTGGTCTGCAGGGGCTCTCCTCACATATGGTGGATTCAGTGGGAGGGCATCAGCTTTAGACCACAGTTTAGGACAATTGTTTGGCAGTATAATGTGTGAGTATGTGTCTAAGAAAGTGTTCTCCTGCAAATAACATAAGCAATGCAATTAGTTTAGGAATATAAGAAACATAATTACATTATTTCGCTTTGGCTCTCAGACTAGAGCTATTCTCACTAAACCGAAAAATTAAAATATACCCCTCTCTCCTCAATGGCTAAATACCAAAGCTAACCTTAAATGGAAGCCCCAGTTGTACACTCCCTTCGTTCTACGAACCCTTGTTGATTCTGAACTTCTGTGTTTATGATCTCGTATATTTCGCTTCTTCGACATATCGGGGTTTGGAGCCACGTCTTCGCACCGCATGCTACTTCCTATGGTTGCAATAACCCATAGGCCCCATGACCTCTTTATTGGACTTTCATTCGCATGGGGAGCGGTTGCTTGTTCCCGGCCTGACGTCTTCCACGGGGTCAAACAGTTAACTTGTAGGCAACATCAACATAGTTTTCAAGAACATGGTGATTATGCCACATGCATGCCACTGAGTATTCACATGGTATTCCTGAAAGGTCTCACCTCCTACATGAACATGTTCTTACCCTGAGATCCACAGGATACTTGTTAGTGTTTCTGCTAACTTCAAACAGTGCATAATAAATATCCTCATTCCATGTAGCTTGCTAGTAGTTAGATTGCTTCTTCATTTGCTCTAACTTCTGTTGAATCATTGGAAAAATCTGTCAAGTCCTCCATCTTAACATTAACCATTAACTGTCTCTGTTTCACTATTCTTGTGGTGAGGTACAACTTCAATCCTTCTAACAGTGTTATTATAGGTTTGTCCCTATGTTCCAAGATAACCTATTGAATGCTTCACACATAGTATTCACTTGCAGTCACATTTGGTGTGTGTACTGTATGCTGATCTAGTCCACATCTTTGGAGGAAGGTTCATCATTTCATGAAAGGCAGACTCACTCAATGCTTTCATGGCCTCCATTGCAACCTTCCACTCATTATGTGTGTTTGCCCTTGCTGCAGTCCACGTAGCATTCTTCAGTAAATCTTCAAGATACTTCTTTCTGAAGTTGGCATACAAGTGTTTGACACAAAGCCTATGTTCAATATTTTCATCCATGTTTGCAAGAGTTGGAACCAATCCCTAAACACACATAAAATGCAACAAGTTAAGATATACATAATTAACACAATTAAGATCAACATAAATAAAAATAGTTTCAAAAAAAAAGATCAACATAAATAAAATCATTAAGCTACACATAATGTACCTTTTGCTGGTCAGAGATAAAGGATCATCTCTTCTTCTGCACACCATTGAGATCCTTCAACAGTAAGTCCATAAACCATTCTCATGAATCTTTGGTCTCAGCTTCCACCACATCATATGCAATTGGAAACATCTGATTGTTTCCATCTTTGCCCACAGCAGATAATAGTTGACCTCCATATACCCCTTTGAGGAAGCAGCCATCCAATTTAATCAAGGGTCTGCATGTCCTAGCAAAAGCTGTTTTGATGGCATTGAAACACACATATTTTTTCAAACACAGGGTCATGCTCTCCAAGTGTGCTTTTGATTATCATTGTGCTTCCTGGATTGCTTCTCAACAGTTCTTCAGCATAATTTCTCAAGTGAAAATATTGCTGCAGACTAGCACCATGAATCATATCTAGAGCTTTGACCTTGCTCTTGTAAGCCTTGAATCTTCCCAAAACAATTCTCCACCTCACACTTGCTTCTTCAATGAGGCCAAAAACTTTGATGTTTGGTGTATGCCTCAAAATTGGCATGAACTTCTTAGCAAGAAACTCAGACTTAGCTTGCCTGTTAGTAGCTGTTCTGCAACATGTATGACATGGATAAAATCTAACTACTTGCCACACAGGCCTTGTAGGAGTCTTGCTGACCCTTAGGTAGAATGGACAATCAAGTTTACAAACGACAACCACCCTTTTCTTGACATTTTTTTTTGAAATTCAGATCCTTCTTGTTCTCCAAAGCAGACTGCCTCCTGAATAAATCATTGTTGTTGAAAGTCAAACCACACTCAAAATGAACACTTCATTCGTGTGATGGTTTAAACTGTCAAAATTTGGTTCCGGTCACCAATTCTTCATCTTCATCTTCACCTTCAGATGGTGTGTCTAAGTCAGAAGAATCACCATCTTCATCTTCAAAGTCAGAAAAGGCAGCTGGATTTGAAGGCTCACCGGTATTCAATGCAGCAGCAGGATTTAAAGCCTCACCAGCCTCAAAGTTGGGGAATGCAGGATCTGGAGTTGGCACACCTACATCAACCAAAGACTCAGCAAGTAACACTTGAGTCCACTCCCAATCCACATCATAGTAACTATCATCTAGTGACACATCACTACTTTCATCACCTTCTAGTTCATATGATTCAGCATCAGACTCTATGTCTGCATGAAGAAAGTTGACCAAGTCTTCACCCTCAACCTCAACAGCCTTTCCTTTGCCTTTATCAACCACAACTTTACCCTTGCCTTTATCAACCACAGCCTTACCTTTGACTTTATCAACCACCACATATCCATCAACAACCTCCTCCATAGTTTCAACCCCAGACCTCACATTTTCAGTCCCAACCTCCTGAGATTGCACCCCCTCATTCACAGATTCAACCACAACCTCACAACTTCAACGACAACCTCCTAAGATTGCACTCCCTCATTCATAGTTTCAACCCCTTCACTCACAAACTCAGGCACTTACTTCTCAACCCTCCTCACATACTCAGAAGTCACTTCCATACAATCATCAAGATCCCCACTCCCCTCCACATCTAGTAGATGCTCAACATAGACATCCACCACAGCCTTACCTTTAATATCTTCACTGGGCAGCATCACATGTGCATTACTATTCAAAGGACTTAACATTCCAGACCTATCCTTGTTGAAATACCTATACCACAACCCTTTAAAGCTGATAACACCTTCAGTATTTACCAATTTTCCCAATTTAATTGGAGATAATTTGTCCACATCAAACCGCTTATACACAACCTTTGTGCCATTAACATATGGGAAAGTTGGGTCACTTGTCATTTTGCCTCCATAGTGCAGAGTAATGTCTATCACATGGGCCAAAGTATGCCCACAGACAACAGCATAAAAAAATAGACTAATCACATGGACCAAGCCATTAAAATAGCAATTTTCAACCTACAGTTTAATAACTTTCGAGGCCAAAATACACACATCATAAAAGACAAACACCACACAACATTGAAAATGTTCACCAACCACTAATTCAACATCAAAGACATAAAGTGGGAATAAAAATGTTGGGAAAGCTACCTTGCAAAAATATTAGGAGGCAATGCATCCCCACAAAACCAAAAAGAGATTGTTGTTGCTTCTCTTGGGGACCACGTTCTCTTTCGAGGGCAAAGGAATCGAGTGGTCCCTTGCATCTTGCACTGGCTTCTTGTTCTTCCCATGGTCCCCCACCTTACATTTAGTACTCATCTTCCTATTCTCTCCCGCCATGTCGTCTTCTCTTCCCCTCCCTTAGACCTTCACCATCGCACCGAGACACGCCGCGAAACCCTACCTTCTTGGATTCTCTGCAACTGCTCTCTCTTCTTCTCTCTTAGGTTTTATGTGCAAATTAGGGCCTCAACCTTTCTATCTCAGATAAGGTTTCAGGGAGGCACGTGCAAGGCACATGGTAACTCTCTTTCTCCTACATAGCTTCTCTCTCCTCCAGGTCAATTAAAAATATCCAACAAAGCAAAAAACGTTAAATATCTAACAGAAGGACCAAGGTCACTAACGGAGTAAACGTTGGGGACCACGTTTGCTAATAAAATAGTTTAGAGACTCGTTCTGCACAAATGCAATTCGTGGGGGACCAAATGTGCTTTTAAGCCAAACTAAAACACGTGAATGACATACACAGGTCATGACTTGCTATTTGATCATGTAGTCCAAAGTACCTTTTAGGCTTTTACTATTGATAATAATTTGATATTATATTAATATTTTTTATATTATATCAAAACTACACAAATTCATGCTAAAAATTTAAATTACCCATGAGTGCAGCTTCACTTCTCGTTGCTTTTAAACTAAATCCTACTATGTAATAAGTACTTCACCGTGATCGGTGTAAATTGATTCAGATAAGCAATTCGTGTAACAAATAGCAGAACTCTTCACCTAAAAAAATATCAATTGTGTAAAATAAAACCTACGAATAATTTATTTTAATCCCTAAATTGTGGGAAATATTATTGGTGTAGAGATCAATTCATTACTTTATACAAGTGAATGTACAGTACAAGAATGAGTGGAAACAATAGAAAGGAAATTATGTAACACCTATTTGTAAAGTAATAGACAATAATTTCTATCATCACATTCAAAATTAAGATACAAGCAGATTTTATGATTTCTTAATCAGAATTTGTAGTATTGACCCAAAAAAAGAAATCCATCTTCAAATATGAAGAGTACCCAAGTCTATGGCAACCCAACTTTTGCGCACCATTCATAGAAGATCAAATAAACCAGAGTATTACACAAGTTATTTTTTATGTTTCTAATCATTTCAAATTCCGCTATACACAATTTAGGAGAAACAAAATGAGCATCCACATTTTCAGGAAAAAAGTGTATACACATTTATAAATCCAACTCCGTTACACAAGGGAACTTGACATCCCCAAAACAAAATGGAAAAGATGTATTTCACTCTATCCAACAGCTAAATAAGTTACAAACTATAAAATATAACGCCAATGTGATTCCATCGTCGTTAACCTTCTTCTCCAAACTCCTTAGTGAATCTCTCATGAACCTCAAGGTCTTTTTTGCTTACTGTAGGTCTTTGTCTAGCCAGTACCTTTTCAAAATCTGTTCTCGTTATAGGGGGTGGAAGGATCTGCATCAGTTTTAAAGCAGTAAGCACTTCCGCCACTTGGATTAAAAATACATATGAACAACCTAGTCCAAAAACATAATGACTCTGCTTCTCCAATTATCGTTGAGGGAGAACGAGAGAGACTTCCTAGTGCCATCAAAATCTATAGCATCTAAAATACCTGAGAAGCAAGGCCTTTTGCAGCAAGATCCTGCATTGTGATTTGCACTGCACCCTGTTGCTTTGGTCCACATGGGATCCACATACCCTCAGGATTCTTAAAGAAGAACATAGCATCTTGGGTTTTGCGGACAGGTTCAAATAAAACATCCTTCACCTAAAGAGGACAAAAAACATTTTACTTTAAATTCATCAAAGTAAAAGCTTATAAAAACCAGATAATTCATAATAAAGTTGAAACTTACACAAACAGAGATATCTGAACCAGAAAACCCCTCTGTTCTGCTGGCCAAGTATTCAAAATCACTTTCATTCAAGTTATGGGGGGTATCTCCGAGATGTACCTGCTCAATATATCAAGCCAAAAAAAATAGCATTATAAACCCATTTTGGTAGATGAATAATATCAAGCCCAATAAAATGCATAACTCATAATCATGCAAATTGCCCTACCTTGAACATGTGTTGGCGGGCCTTCAAATCTGGTAGAGGAATATATATACGCTTATCAAAACGACGCCTTATTGCCTGAAATTACAGATTGATTGAACAACATTATATAGGCTCTATATGGATACACATCAACAGAATTATTTCTTACCTGGTCTAGAGCATAGGGTGTGTTTGTTGCTGCAAGAACAAGAACTTTCTGATCATTGTTTCCTACACCCTGCAATGCAAAGTGGAAAAACTAGGCTGAATAAAGAAAAATAGAAAAGGGAGAACATCGATCAAAACTGTTGGAACCAACATTGATGTTAATAACAAAAAAGTGAATCAAATAAACATAAATATATAGATAACCAATTCAATTTTTTGATAATAATATACATTTGGGGACTTTTCTTTGGGGGGGGGGGGGGGGCAAATTCTGACCAGATCTATTAATCAAAAGTTGCATGCAAACTTTCTGGTCTGGATGACTACAAACCAAGTAACTATACAAAATTTGAGGTGAAGGATAGGAACGAAGGCAAGAACAATTACACGCTTCAGAGTGTTTGATACCCAGTAGAACATGCTTTAGTAGTTCAGTTACATAACACTAAACATATATCCCATTGAAAACACAAACTAAAAAAAGTCGAACATGTTGACTATATAAACAAATCACAATTCACACACAAACAAGAAAAATTGTAAAACAGCAATTGCCACAAAAACCTATATTATTTTTATTCCAACAGGAAAAAATTAAAGCATGCAACACAAATTAATAAGCGCTCAGTTTTACGACACCTCCAAGTTCTTGAAACAGTATCAAAAGCACAGACAGAACAGAACCCAAGGAAACCTACATATTAAATAGAATCGCAATACAAGCAAGCTTATGCCTAAATGGTTTATATTAAAGAATTCAAAAATATATTATGTTTTTTTCATGATTTGAAACTATTTTGATAAAGGACTCCGATCTATATATAACTGGGACTAAGGCTTCTTGACAACTTTTAGTCGTGACTCGTGCTGTGCATAATGCAATTCAAATATAAACAAACAAACTAATTTCTCAGCTTGACAACAAATCCTCACCATAAAAATATTACCTGCATCTGCACCAGAAGTTCTGTTTTAATCCGTCTTGAAGCTTCACTCTCATTGCCTTCTCCGCGCTGACCACATAGGGAATCTATTTCATCAACAAATATGATAGAAGGGGCATTTTCTCGAGCCATTTGGAAAAGGTTTGACACCAGCTTTTCACTCTCACCCATCCACTTTGAAACAAGGTCTGATGAAGAAATACTGGTGAAGAATTCAAAAGTTAAAAACGCTTGCAAGAACATGTCCACTTATGGACCTACATTCATAGCAATACAGAAGGCCTTTTTTAAAATAAATATTAAATGCATCTCAAATTCTCATTACAAACAAAATTATTGTCAAAACACAAAAGAACGTTAGAGGATGAATTTGAAGGAAATTATAACCATGCATGCCATCTTCTAAATGCTACGCCATCAGCAAATATTAATGAATCATGGCACCACCCGACATAATTCATTAACTTTTAGTATTATTTTAAACCAAAGAAGCTAAACCATTTTCATTCTAGTTCCTCTTTTGTTTATCCAAACACAAAGTAAAAGATTGATAGAAAAGTAAAAAAAAAAAATTCAGATTAATCTCCATTCTTGTTACGAACTCCAATTTTATTTAGTTTATTTAGGTACCCTTAACGTAATTATGGTTAGGGAAAGTCTTTTAGTCTTATAAGATTTCTTACTTCCAATTCAATTTCAATGCTGATAAAAGGGTGCAGCGTAGCAGCAAGCCCAAAAAACGCTATAGCGTGTAGCGCTATGGCAGGTAGAGTTATAGCCGCTACGCTGCAGGAGAAGGAAGAAGGTGGCTGGAAGGAGGAAGAGGAAGGAGATCGCACAACTTCATCGGGAAAAAAAGGAGATTGCACGGAGGCTCTAAATGGAAAGAAAGCCTCAAAATGCCCTTAAAAAGTTTGAACTAATGTTTAAAACTGGGGGAATTTGGGATTTTCACTCGGATTAGTAGGGTTTGTGATCCCTCTTTTCCCTTCGCGCCGCACCAGACACGATTTTGGGTACAATCCCGGGCACAACCACTGCTACGCGATTTCTGCGCCGCTACAGCCTCCAGCCGTCGTGCCGCCACGCTCCGCCACAATAGCGCGCGGCCACGCGCTATTAACAACCCTGTATATATCCATGTATGAATATGGATTCAATCCAAGGATTTTCCTTCTAATTCGGTAAGTTCCAGATTGGAGATTTCGCAATCCTATAAACTTCATTGTTGTAATCAGATTTTCCTCGAGTGAACTTTATTATGTTCACTTAGAATTTCAAAAGAGCATTAATTGATGTTTTTTTCCAAATAATGCCATCATCCGAATAATAAATGAGGAGACATAAAAAATCATTTTAAAGGGTAAAATAGGAAGAAATAAAAATCTTTTCCGAAAGTTAACAACATTAATTGCATTTTATGTTTCTTATCTTTCTGGACAGTTAATATGAAATGTAGGTACTAGGTAGCAGAATAAATTTACCTGAAAAATGTGGAGTCAGCTTCTGTTGCAACTGCCTTGGCTAAATATGATTTTCCTGTTCCAGGTGGTCCATACAATAAAAATGCTCTCCAGGGTCTTCGCTTACCTGAAAAAGACCACGGGGAAACATATTCAACATTTAACAAAATTCCATATAAATAAATAAATGTATAAACATGGTATCTTGTTCATATAACAAGGTTTTCATCAGTTCTAATTGAAGGCCAGCATGTAAGTGTATGCAGAAAGTTGAAAGATGGAAAGTTTAGAAAGAAATCCACTTCACACTGGTTTGGCATAGCAAAAGTATGAGAAGGTGAAAAGTAAAATGTAAATCATTTTCACTCAAGGGCACAACTTTGCTTGAAAACTTGAAATTATTTACTCCTTCCTCCAATTCCCCCTTCAACTTTCAACCCACTGAAACAAGCGGACCCTTAGGCAGCACTTGACATGTGGACTGAGCAAAAAATATAAATATAACTACTGAGTTCTCTTTGATTCCACCGTTTTAAATCGAACCAAAATGTAGCACTTTTCACACTTTATGTCTTGTTCTGTTCTACTTCTAATATATATGCAACAAACATAGAGCAAAACCTATAGGTCCTATTTAGTTGTAACATATCTACCAAACACCACCTTAGCTACAAAAGAATGTTTCAACCAAATAAAATTGCTATCCTCAACCCTCAATAAGATGCATAAATAGAATGCCTCTAGCTCATGATGCCCAGTTTCAATTACATAACTTTGTAACTAGAAAAATCAAACATTGAGCAACTAATGGTTAGCAACTAACAGTGATGAATGAAGCAAACCAACCTGTGAAAAACTGAGGGAACTTCACAGGCAAGATCACAGCCTCCTGCAACGCCTGCTTCGCACTCTCCAACCCAGCAACATCATTCCACTTCACATTCGGCTTCTCCCTTATAATCGCCGAGTTCAACCCGGCCCGGAGCTTCGCCTGCTCGGGATCCTCCCCATCTCCACCTTCCCCATCCTTCGGCTTCGTCTTCGGCCGCGTGGCCACAGCAGCGTCCCCATTAGAAGCCGGGCCGGGTCCTCCGTCATCTAGAACAGCCCTGATCTCCTCCGCGCGGCGCAAATACTCGGTGAATTTCTGCGTAATCGCTTCCTTGATCTTAGGATTCTTCTCGTACTTGAGATGGGTCTTGAAATACTCCAAAGCGTTCATGTAGAGAGGGAAGGCTTTGGCGTAGTTTCCAGCATTGTCTTCCTGCACCGCTTGCTTCACGTACTCTATTGCTTGCTCCTTGAAATTGCTATACATCTTCTTCTTCCGAATTGCATATACAGGGAATCAATCGAAGTTCGAAGATTAAGGGGAAACCCTAGATTAGCAACACGATGATCGTGTTTCGATGGGTTTGGGGAAAAGAGGGAAATTGGGGTCGATTTTGAAACCCTAGCTGGGTGAATTGGAAGGTGATGCTGAGGAGGATCTGATCGGAGGGAGATGGAAGAAAGGGAAAGGACTGGACAAAAGGGAACCTGAAAATACGCGTTTGAATATCATGAAGAAGAAAAAGGAGTATCCCTCCCAAGAAAATTCATCGAAATTACAAACAAATTTTATTTTATTTTTTGATCAAAAAATTACAAACAAAAAATTTAATTTCAGTGCGGGTAAATGGTCACTTTGGTCCTTGAAAGTGTCAACCGACTTCACATTCGTCCCTGAATGAATTTTATTCTGCTCGTGGTCCCCCAAAGTGGCAAACGTCCGTCACTTTAGTCCTTGACGTTAAAAAACACTAACAGACGTTAACAAATTTCTTTTTTTAAAACTGAATCTAATTAATTAAAACAGAAAAGTGCAATTAAGATTCAAAATAACCTGCTTCACCATTTCTTCTCCTCCCCCACTTCCAATCACCACATACCTCTTTCAACCCAGAAATAGTCAACAATACTATGCTTCATGGGCAATAACACTCAGCTTTTAAGCCATGAAAAGAACAAGAGGAGCAACAATGTAAGTTACTAATCTGGTCCCAGATCGAGAGCGAAAGAGAGAAAGGTGTAGGAATGTGCTTGTACGTTGTGCCTGTGTGATTTTGAAGATAAACCCACCTGCAATTGTTGATTTTGTATGAAAGGTATGAACTTTGGTGGTGGCAGAAGCGTGGGTTTTGGGGGGTTTAGATGGTGAGAGAGAAATAGAGATGCAGAGACATAAACAGGTGAGTGGGAGGGAACATAAACAGAGTTGAGGATGAAGATGAATGGTTGAGGATAAGGGTTCTGAATTTGGGTGAACATGATGGGAGAGGATAATGATCTGATGAAGATGATAGGATGAAGGTTTTTTTTTTTAACGTGTTGATATGGTGAAGTTGGTGATGGATGGATTGAAGAAGAAGATGAAAGAAAAAAGAAGTAAGCTGAAGAAGATGAGAAGGAGATTAGGATTCAAATTTTAGTTAATTTGTTTTTTTAAATTTAAATTAATGATTTCCAGGTAAAAAAAATAAAAAAAGGAATATGTTAACGTCTGTTAGTGTTTTTTAACGTCAAGGACTAAAGTGACGGACGTTTGCCACTTTGGGGGACCGCGAGCTGAATAAAATTCATTCGAGGACGAATATGAAGTCGGTTGACACTTTCAAGGACCAAAGTGACCATTTACCCATTTCAGTGCATGTGTATAAATTTTTTTTTTAAAGTATCTAAAGAGTTTTACGAAAAAAAAAATTTATTTACCAAAAAAGGGTTAAAAAAATCATATTTATCAAACTAGTGTGTTTTTGAAAAAAAAAAAGCCACGGACACAGGGCCAGTATAATAAACTGTGGCGTTTCCCTCAATTTAGGCCACGGTCATGCATCCGTGGCTTTTTTCTCAAAAACACATCAATTTGGTAAATATGATTTTTTTAACCTTTTTTGGTAAATAATTTTTTTTTCACATTATTCACTTTTTTTCGAGTTTTACACATGGTTTTAAAATCAAATTTATTTATGACGTGACAAATGTTTTTTTGCAAACTCGATCTAATACCGACAAAGCAATCTGCAAGTTCGTTAGCCTCTTGAGAAATATGATAAAGACGCACATCCAATTGCGAAATAGAAAGAGATGGATATTCATGAGCTATGTAGCAAACACTTGAAGCAATCATCATTGAGAGACTCACTTAACGATCTACAACAACTCGTTTCACAAAAATATTTTCTTAAAGCTCATACTCCGTAACAAAACCAGGCCTTGTTGGAGAGATTAAATTTCGACACTGAGTGCATTATCAACAAAAGCTCTAGCATAAAAGCCACGAATCAAATTTCCGGACTAATCACAAATCAACCCCCGATCCCCATACAGTAATTATTGCATTAAAGGAATCATCAACCGTGAGTAAGATACACTCGGGAGGAAAGAATTATGTTTATCACTAGTAGGATTCTCAAAATCAAGCACCTTCTTTTTACTGAGAAAGTTAACATGATCAAGATGTTCCTGTTTAATCGAGTAGCACACAAAATCTATAGTCCACTTATCTCCCACAACCATTTTGCCATGCCAGGTCCACAAACCTTGATAAAATGAAGATCCATTCATTCGTTTTATTATCCAAGCCACAATTGTTTTTTTTTTAAAATTCCCTTATTAGCGTTGGCCAAAATCGACGTTATTGTGTTGATTCTATAGTTGGTCTACACAACCAATGCTAATGGGGAACGGTTAGCGTCAGTTAGTTTCTCTTGGAGTTGTACTGGCTTTAAGTCGACCTAGTCGAAGCTAATATTTAGAGTCGGCCTTCCAACCGTCTCAAAGAGTTAGATTCAATCATTTTGATGTTTTTTGCGATGCCGACGCTAGGCTGATTCTAAATCGGCTTTTGTGTCGAGTTTTGATTGTTTAGCGTTGTTTTTTTGCCTACGCTAATTCACGTTTTTAGTGAATTCAATAAATCTTATTTATATAAATATATTTTATCATTATTATTGATGTACTTTAGAAATAGATTTATGATGTCTAGTTTAATATAAAGTATGATTTTAAATAGACTTTCAGACCCTAATAAACCCAACATAATCTACTTTATTTTTATCTTTACCAAGTAGCTTATAATATCGTTAGCTTGCCTATAGAAATGTTTATTTTAGTATAATTTAACTCGTAAACCTATAAATTTGTAGCCTCTCTAAAGATAAATTTGTTAGCTGACAAAAAATTCTTAGCCTTAATTGCACATTTGGTCTCTGATCTAACACGATTGTGCAAAACTCGACCCCTATGTTTAAAACGAGCGATTTTAGCCCATTTTATTTTTACGTGAGCAATTATGATCCTTTCGTCAATCTACCGTCCAAAAGTTAACGGAGGATGCTGACGTGGTATCATTAATTGACGTGGAACTCCATCTCACCTCGCCACATGGATAATTTATTAATATAACATTAATTTTATCACATAATCAGAAATTTCAGTAATAATTAAAGTTAACAGACAAAAATTTAAAAACAAAATAACCCAAAGTTATCTGAACCGGACCGGTGATGAAACCGGTGAGGGTATCCGTTCAAGGTTTATTGGATCAATTGTAGTTCAACTGTGGTCCAACCGGTTTTACCGCTATAAATTAAACAATATTATTTTTAAATAAATAGATAATATAACTTCATATTTCAAATGAAAATTACTTGTCAAAATTAAAATTAGTACACACCAAAAAATAGACCAAAACACTTACAATACCAATTCTGTCATTGAAGCACATGAAGAAAGATATAAAGAATTGACCAAAATACTTTACAGCACCAATTCAATTATTGTGTGATGTATGTTTGATAATTGATAGTTGAATGATTGAAGAATATGATATTATTGTTTGAATAATATGTTTACTTGTTTAGTGCAGAATGACTTCCCCAAGATTGTGGTACTCTTTTTCCTTGCTTGGTTTTTATCCCACTGGGTTTTTTCAAGTAAGGTTTTAATGAGGCTCTCTCTTGGGATTTCGTTTCGTCAATCTGTGGGTTGGTGGTGGGTTTTTAGCACAGCTCAGGATGTATTTTCATGCTTTAGTCCTATCAGATTTAGTTTGTACTTGGTTCTTGCCTATAGCTCATTTTGGCTTAGGTTCTTATTAATAATATACCTTTCATTTTCAAAAAAATAATATGATATTAAGTTGTTAAAACTTAAAAGAATTAGTTGACAATTTATTAATTCTGGAAAAGAAACATAACAGCAGAAGAGTTGGAAAAGGAACGCACCACAGCGGTAGCGGCGGCCAGAGGCACGGCGGCGGGCGGAGCAAGGCGGCGAGAGGAGCGTGGCAGAGATGGGTGGCTAGGGTTGATGTTGTGAAAACTGGAACGTGAAAACTAATACGTGAAAGACAAACGTTTCTATTTTCAATTTCTAGGTTTTGTTTTTTTTTTTGTTCAAAACCTTATTTTTTTTTCAGAATCCAAACAATTGGCATGGGTCGAGCCCATTTTTCCAAAAAAATTGGAAAAAAAAGAAACCGCCCAAAACCGCAAACCGGCCGGTTTTTAACGGTTCGGCCGGTTCAATGCTGGTTTGGACGGTTCAGCCACTCACATGACCTAATTATGTGATAAAATTAATGTTTTATTAATATATTATCTATGTGGCGAGGTGAGATGGACTTCCACGTTAATTAATGATACCACGTCAGCATCCTCCGTTAGCTTTTGGATGACAATTCGACGAAAGGAGTTTAATTGCTCACGTCAAAAATAAAAGGGACCAAAATCGCTTGTTTTAAACATAGGGGAAGAGTTTTGCACAATCATGTTAGATCAGGGACCAAATGTGCAATTAAGCCAAATTCTTATTATGAAACATACCTTTAAATAATCTACGAGGACATACTAGACTTTTAGGAAGGTCAAACCTGAACAAAAAGTCTATAAAAGGTAACAAATCAGACTTAAGAATTATATTTTTTAAATAGGTCATACCTATTTATGCATGCAAAGTCTACCTCGATCAACTTATTCTTACCCCTACTCATTATTCTTCCTATATGATGGAATAATAATTTATTTTATTAATTTAGAAGATAGGTAAAAATAATTTTCAAAAACACGTTTAGTTTAAAGAAGAAAAAACTTTGATCAAGTTTCTTATATCATTTTCAACATGTTCTTTAATCGAATCATGACATGTGAATTTTATTTCTAAAAATAATAAACATTTATTATGAATTTATTGTTGAATTTCAAAAAAAAATTATACTCTTCTCATATTTGATTAGAAAACTTGATTAAATGGATATAAAGAACCAACTTGATATTATCATGTGTTCATTTTAATACAACACTCGTAATATATTTAAACATCATTCACATTGGAAGATGCTGAATAGTAAACATAGATTTACAATTATTCACAAGAACACCTTGCGTGAGCCCTCATATAAAATAAACGAAATCCAGTAAAATATTAAATATTAAGAAGAATCCTCATACTTATCACTTTTACGATATACATCATCTCATGCCTGGACTAATGTCCCATGTGCTAGGTACCACAAAGTCCATGTGAATGGACTTAAATAGGGCCACCATCCTCATTCCTGTCATAAGCTAAAATATGCAACAGAGTGGGAGTGAGACCCCGGAAATATAATAATAACTATATAGATGCAAGACGTCACTCAAAATCAACATACAATAATTTCACATAATTATAGCATCAAGATGCATGAAATGCATATGCTAACATTTAACCCTAGTATTTAAGTCACTAATACGATTGTACTATAGTCCACTATATTTCCATTGTAGTATAAGTCTCGGCCACAACGAAAGGATCTAACACAAGTCACATCATTCTCAGAACATAATGTCATGAGAATTGGTGTCTCTAAGATTTTAAGCGGTATATCACCCCTCATATTTCTCATCAAACCATCAATGAGATATAAAGTTGTGGACAATTATCCGGATTGGGAAGATATACTTCCCTACTCATTACTTCTACTCTACGATACAATGATATTTCTTTCATTCCTACTCATATTATAACAACTTCTTTAAATAACATATACTGAAGTTAACTACTGTATTAGTTTTGGAAAACATTATACAATCTTCCACATTTATCGTTAGTTAATGTGTTTGGTAACATGGAAAAAATTAATTACTTGTGATGATAAAAAATTTGAAATTACAAGAGTGTAATAAATACAAGACGTATATATGAAAAATGATAATAAATATTTTTAAAATTTAGTAGGTGGTCTTATATAAAATTCAGTAGGTAGTTTTATATGTCTCCAAAGGGATTTACAATTAGGGGCAAATAGAGTATAAGATACTGAAATTTGATTTCAAATATTTCTCTCTTATTTCATTAATTCACAAAATAAAAGTCTTTCGGTATCTCACTAATCATTACCAATATATTGAGAACCATAACACAAAGTTCTTTTTAACTACTTGTTAGGTCTCTACGATTAAATTGATAATTTTGAGTACTATTGTTGGAGATTTAACATTTTATAATTAATCTCCTAATTTATATTTTTGCTAGTCAAATAAAATTTTAATTTTTTTGTCAAGGTCGTGTACAAACATTTTAGGGCCTAAGGAGAAAATGTAAAGCAATTGTTTTTTAAAAATAATCTTAAAAGTAACTTTCAATTAGTTTTTCAACTTTATTTTCTTTCAACTTTTGAAAATTAAATTCATACTTTCTATTTGTCATTTCTAGCTCTTGTTAAGAATAAGAATAAAAAAGTATAAATAAATATAAATAAAGCAATATTGCAAATAAATAAAAAATGATTAACAATGGAATATGAAACGTGAGAAATGAAACAATGAGAGATTTTGCAACACTTTAACATTAAGTATCTCATTTGATAATTCACTTTAACATAGAAATAATGAATTTTTTTTTAAAAAAAAAGAAACAATGAGCGAATAGCAAACTTGTGTAATACTATATACATATAAACATACATACATACATACATACATACATACATACATATATATAATAAAAAAAACTAACTATTATTTTACTGTTTTAAATTCCGTACATTCCTAAATTATCCGAAATTGAATAAGAAAATCAATAGTGATCATTGTCATTAAAAGCAAAATTGCGTATGAGGAGGGGGGGGGTAAAAGAATGACTTTTCCATAAACTGGCGGGTATGTTAGTTACTTAGATAATATAGCAATATATTTACCTGTAATTTTTTATAAAAATTTTTTTTTTTCGAAAGTGAAATATGTATTAGTATAAAAATGATGAAATAGTCACGATATAAACCCTCCTCAAAGGGATCAAAAAGTAAGAAACAGCCGAAAAAGCCCCAACAAACGAAACCAAACCACGCTTCGCCTCCCCAAAAGGACTCAATCAAACAGCCCACAAAACCTATACAAGACCACCTACCAAAAAACACAAAGCCTGGAAAAAAAACCCACAGAATGCCTCACTCACAGCAGTAATACAATCACAATATTAGGAGGGTATTACAACTTATAATGATGTGAAAAAGAATGAGACTTTATGTCATGATTGATTTGAGGCCTTCAAGGTATGATTACAATTATATGTTACGAACAAAAGTTCAATTGATTATGCGTTATTTATATTTTTAGTACTTGTTTATATTAAATTACAGGGATGAGTTGCGTGGGTTGTTCAGGAAGAGCAAGCGGTCAAGAAATTTTTTAAGCATAAATGCTCAAATTGATTGTCTGATATGCTTTGTTCTACATGAAAAACTTGAAAGATACCTGGGTTGATAGGTGAAAGTGCTTGGAATGGTCTTGTGTGGTATTAGTTGTAAGATAGGTTCATGAAAATATCGCAAAAGGCCAAGAAGAACCGAGCATCAGAAAAAGGGAGGTCACTTCACAAAGCTGAATCTATTTCAACGCTTGAGCATGGACGACCATTAGTAACTTAATAACAATAATAATGGCTTCACTTCATATTTATTTAATGTTTATTTTAAACAAATTGTGCATGTTATTTCAGGTGAAATAGTTGGGCAGAGCAGTAAATTTTGGAGAGGTCTTTAAACGTACACAGATTCATAAGTTAGCCAAGAAGTGGGTTGAGCCAAGAGTTGAGAGTACATGAGTATGTTTACAATTCAACGCTTGACATAAAATTATTTGTACTATATGTTACTTATGTATTATTTTCTTTTTAAGACTGGTTATGAAGATAAAGTTAGTGAGAATGAGGCCCAAAGTTCAGAGCTTGGGGTTCAGAGGCTGATTCAACCACTCGCAATCAATTGTGGATAAAATAAATTAGGGGAAAGTTTAGGGGACAAATATATGGTGCTAATGACATGGTGACACGATACAGGCCCGATGATAGTGTTTATTCCATCACCTAGGAATCTCAGGCCTCAAACTCGTCTTATGTCTCTGATGTGCAGATAAATCCAGAGTAACAAGAGATGGGGAAGAGTTTGGAGAGGGAAAATGCTACCCTCCCTGAATAGATTGAGAAGGTAAGGAGAAGTATGAACTCCAACGACGAATTGAGGAGCAAATTGAACAATAAAAGGCTCAAACGTGGGCTAAAATGGAGGCAATGAAGGATATGCAGGAACAATGATTGCTAGAAATGAGTGATCAGTTCAATGCCTTCTCATGGTCCATGGACGGTGCGACGGGAAAATCAAAGCTTTGCTTAAGGTGAGAGAGTTTCATCCACTCTTCAGCCTACTCCAGCTACCGCTCCCCTTCAGCCTACTCCAGATACTTCTTTGTTTTACCTTACTGTTGCTACTAATGTTCAATGTATTGTCTTCTCGCTTCATTCTACTCTACGTGTTGCTGATCAGTTTTCTTCGCACGATGGTTTAAATATTGATAAGGATCAACCATATCAAATTTATGGAAGTAACTATGATGACGAGGATTTATAATGAATATAAGTTGGAACCCTTTAACGAAAATAATTTGTATTTCACCGACAACTTTTTTCGACGGCTTTTTCCATCGGAAACTTTTCACACATTACCAATAAATTTCATACATCATTAGTAACTTATCAATGGTTAGTACCCACTGGTAATTTTTCGGCGGTCTATAAAACGTTAATAATAATTACCGATGAGCTATATAATGACGATTTTTTAGCTGTCGGTCGATCGTCTTATCGTCAGTTATTTTGCCTTACTCGATAAAATGAGTTTTTCTTGTAGTGATAATTTAAAATAATTCACGATATTCATAATCACAATTTATATCCAATATATTTCAAACCAATATTCAAAATGTGGTCCAGTTAAACAATTCAATCATTCAGCCAATAATAAAATTTGTTCATAATATACATATATAATCTCAAATATGGTTAAATATGTTTTTGGCCCTACATGAATATAAAATGGTCTTTATAACGTCATAATTATTGTATTAAATTTTTTTCCTAGTCACCAATACATAAAGGCGTCCACGTGAACTTTTCACATCTATTTTGGTCCTTTAAAAAATTCTTCATTCAAATTTAGTCATTCTCCCTTGATAATGATCTTAAAATCCAGAAATTCATATCTTCAATCTAAGAACTATAAATTTCTTCTCAAATACTCAGACACTCCTTAAGGGTTTTGTCCTTAAGGGCTTTTTGTGGATAATAATATATAATCCTTTATTTTTCAAAAAAAGAATACTCAAACACCCCTCTATCTTCTTCATCTTCAAAACCAGAAACCCATAAATTTATTTCATATTCCTTCTCCTCCTCCTCCTTCCACCCTCACCCAGCACAACTGAAACCCTCATGCAAAATCACCACCACCCAAAATGTCCTCCCAAAACTCAATAGCATAATAAGACAAATTAATAATATACTTATTGAATTTTAATCCTTTGTTAATCATTTTATCAAAAACAATATGCTTAAATTCAAATTTTGTAAGTAAATTAAATAATTACATTAAATTATTTTAAATATTTATTTTTAATTCAATTATGTTGTTTATTCATTTTATAATGAAATGTGTTATCACTATATTCTTTTATCTTCTCATCTTATTTTTTAATTCTTACTTTATTTTCTATAATCCTTGCTATCATATCCATGAGAGTATTAAAATTTTAATTTGTACTTAATTCATCTCAATAGATACTTTATATTTATCTGTTGAATTTTAGAAAAAATGTTCATTTAGAAAATTTTACTTTAATATTTCTCGGTACATTGGAAAGATAAATTGCACCTTTCAAGAATTGATTCATGGACCTCCCATACTCAACCCACATGTCCTAACTTTTACCACTTTAATATACACTAATGTTAGATTTATGTATTTTATTTAAAATCTCGGGAACATTGCAAACCTCCCATGAGGTTTGATATTATAGCACTGACCTCCCATATATTATTTAACCTAACACTATTTACCATTATTTCATTGAAAAATTGCACTAACTGCCCTTGATATTTATCACTATTGTACTAACCACCTCTAAATTGTCATTATAACCCTCAATTTCCCTCAATTATTCTAAATAGTGAATAAAGGAGGTGAGGTAAGTGTTTTTCGCAAAATAGAGGAGAGTTTAGGGCAATAGTGTTAAAGTTCAGGGGATCTTAGTTCAATTTTCCTAAAATCTAACATATAAAGTATTTTTAAAATAATTACTACAAAATTATAATGTAGGTCTTTTAATAATGTGAGAAATTTGTTACCAAAAAGGGATGGAATAAGATTATTTAGTCTTCAGTGGTAGTTTTGGCCATCGTGGATGGTGACGTAGTCGGGAATCTTAACATTCGCAAAAAACTTGCAAATGCTAATACGTCAAAAAAACTTATCACCAGCTTTCTCCTCTTCCCAAGACAGTGCTGACACAATATTCACATGGAATCTCGCGAAAAGTTGGCGAAAAGTTTTTTTGTCATATTAACACTAGCATGTTCTTTTGCGAATGCAGACAACCCCAGTCACGTCACCATCCACATTGGTCAAAACTACGACAAAACACTAAATAATTGTTTTCCACCCCTTTTTGCTATTTTTTTCACATTATTAAAAAATAACTTATATATAATTTAATTTTTTTTGAAAATCATTTTCTCGTGCATTGCATAAGTTAAAATATTGGTTAGTAATTTGTTTGGTCAAATGCTAGCTTGTGAGCGAATTTTGAGAATAAAGCAACGCATGCTCAAAGTTAAAATAATGTCATTTTTGAAATTTTATGTCTAAAATTTGAAAGAAAATATACAAAATTAAAAATAATTTCAAATAAAATATTTATAAAATATCTTAAATTTCTCTAATAAAAAATAAAATAATTGTTTTAAATTTGAGTTAAATGGAATATTCTGTCTTTTTAAATAATGTTTACTTTTTGACAGAAAATAATGTTTACTTGTTAGAAGGTTGTGCGATGAAATGTAGATTTTAGCTAGATAAGAATGAGACTGATGGATTTTATGAGATACATAAGAATGAGAGTGAGTATTTTAGATATGGATTTTATGAGATACATACGTTCAATGGTTCTAGTTCGTCAGTTATGTAAAATGCAACAAGCCAGCAACTAACAGTGATGAATGAAGCTAATTAACGAACCTGTGAAAGGCGAGATCACCACCTCCTGCTTCACGCTCTCCAATTCACCAACATCATTTCGCTTTTCACTAAGCTTTGCTTGCTCAAGGTCCTCCCTAACCCCGCCCTCCCCTTCGTTGGGCTGCATAGCCATGGTGTCGTCCTTGTTGGAGGTCGGGTCAGGACCTATATCATCGAGGACGACTTGGATCTCCTTGGCCCGGCCCAAGTACTCGGTGAATTTCTGGATAATAGCTTCCTTGATCTTAGGGTTCGTTTCGTACTTAAGATGGGTCTTGAAGTACTCTAGAGCATTCATGTAGAGAGGGAAGGCTTTGGCATAGTTCCCAGCATTATCTTCATGTACGGCTTGCTTCACGTACTCTATGGCTTGGTCCTTGAAAAAAGTGGTATACATCTTCCCAAATTGAAGTTCAACACCTAGGATTTTCAAAGATTAATAGTGTGTGAAGAAAAAATTTGAAAATATTTTGGTAGCAAATTTTTTAATAATGTTTACTTGTTAGATGACTGTGGGATGAAATATAAATTTTAGATAAGAATGTGACCGATGTATTTTGTTAGATACATATGATATGAATGAGGCTTAGTGTTCAAAAATATAGATTTTATGAGATACATAAGCACAAAGGTTTTAGTTCATGATGAGTCGTTTCAATTTCAAACTTCAATTATGTGAATGACAACAAGTTAGCAACTAACAATGATGAATGAAGCTAATGAACCTGTGATAGGCAAGATCATAGCCTCCTGCTTGGCGCTCTCCAATCCAACAACATCGTTGTTCTGCTTCTCCTTGAGCTTCGCGTGCTCAGGGTCCTCCCCATCCCCGCCTTCTCCTTCCGGGGGCTTTGTCTTGGGCTGCGTAGCCACGGCGACATCCCAATTGGAGGAGGTCGGGCCAGACCCTCCTTTATAGTCAAGGATGGCCCGAATCTCCTCAGCCCGGTTCAAGTACTCGGTGAATTTTTGGGTAATAGCTTCCTTGATCTTAGGGTTCGTCTCATACTTAAGATGGATCTTGAAGTACTCCAGAGCATTCATGTAGAGAGGGAAAGCTTTGGCATAGTTCCTTGCATTGTCTTCCTGCACGGCTTGTTTCACGTACTCAATGGCTTGCGTCTTAAAATCGCTATACATCTTCTTCCCAATAGCATATACGATTGTCGTGTCTCGTTGTCTTTGGGGGAGGAAAATGGGAAAATTGTTCCGATTATAAAACCTTACACAACCAATCAAATCATTTCAACTCATTAAAATAAATTAAATAAAAACCTGTAATATAAAAGAAAAATGTTCCCTTCCAACACTACCTCACGTCTTTTACTTTTTTTCAGATAAATCCAGAATATAGAAATAGGGACCCGCGTCGTTTACTTCTTTCAGATCCAGAATATTGAAATATGGAAGAAAAAGGGACGTGGAGGCATTTTTCTTCTGCTGCTTGTACATGCCTAGCTTGTGCCTTGTGGCCTGGCCTCCCTTGTAAACTATCTCTGGTAGATCAGTTGAGATTGGGTGCTGCACTTTTTTGAGTCTCATTTTATTGCTCTACAGTTTTCATAGACAATAAGGCCAGTTCAAAGTTTTTTTTTGGGTAAGTAAAATGGTATATATAAGGGGGCCAAGACTATTTGTACCATCCCTTTTACTATCCACACCATCCCTTTTTTTAATCCCAAAAATAACCCCAACATAGAAAACATACAAAGTAGTAAAAAAAATACTCTCCCAACCTCACCTTCTTCTTCCTTCTTCCTCTTCCACTCTCATCTTCCCCCATCCCTATTTCATCTTCTAAACACATCACACACCTTAGAGGTATTTGAAGCTCCAAATCAGTGTAGAAGATAAGTGGGTGAGATCAAGAGAAGAATAGAAGCTCAAAATAGGTGAGATTTTGGGATTTTTACGGTTTTTTCGCGTAAATCTGGGTAGAATATGTGGGTTCTGGTTCGTTCCGCCATTTAAACTGCGGACGTTTTATTGCTACCGCTATCTTAGTAGCGGTAACTTCCGCTATCTTAGTAGCAGTAACTTCCGCAATCAAAATAGTTGTAACGTCCGCTATCAAGGTAGCGGTAACTTCCGCTATTCTGTAATTTAAATAACGGTTTCTTTCTTCTTCTTCCTCCTTTCTTGTTCCTTTGCTCCTTCGTCCTTTTCCTTCTTCCTCTTTCTTTCTTCTCCTTCGTGATACAGTGAGTATGGTGGTGGGAGGCTACGGTGAGATGGAGGCTAGGGTTTTTTTTCAATTGGGAGAAGGCTAGCGTGAGAATGAGAGAGGGAGATGGTGAGATTAGCTTTTTTGTTTTGTTTGTAAATTGAAGTAATTTTTTTTAAATATTTGGGGGTATAAATGTATTTTCGCACTTAAAGGGATGGTGTGAATAGTAAATGGGGATGGTCCAAATAGTCTCTGTCATATAAGGGATACTAGGGGTATCTCAACCCAAGATGTAGAAGAGATCAAAGTAAAGCAAGACAAAACGCAGGTGTACAAAAAGAGAGAATCACCTAAGTACAGAACAGGGGAAACAAGACCAGGTTTGCACAAAACAAAAGCACACAAACACTCAAGGTCCTTACAATAGCAAACAGTAGAATAATCCAAAGTGCAAAGCTACTGCATTGATGAAATAGCACTTAACACAAGAACTTTTCTACAAATTAATTTAATTTAGTTTATAAGAAGAATATCGTAAATAACATGTTTTAAAAAAGTTCATATAATCTTTGACATTTATTTTTAATTTATGTTTTGTGTGGCGTGGAAGAATATTAGCCTGTTTGTTATGTTGTATAGTATAAAGCCTTATAATATAAAGTCTAATTGTATAAGATATGATTGTATGAGGCTTGATATGATAATTTTAGCCTGAATTTTTTTTAATACTATATAGTGTTTGGTCATACACGATATAATTTGGTGGCGACAGTGGCGATGCTAGTAATGGTGGTATTGAAAGGTGATGATGGTGGCAGCGGTGGTGAATGGTGGTGGCGATGGTGGTGGAGATCGTAGTAGTGGCGGTAGTGGTGGCAGTGGTACGTGGAGGGTGGCGGCGGCGACAGCAGTGGTGGTAGTGGCATAAACGATGACTGTATCAACGATGGTGACAATGGTAGAGCGTGGTGGCGACGGTGTAGTGGCAGCGGCGGTGGTAGTGGTGATGATAGTGGTGGAGGTGGCGATGGCGGTTGAATGTGGTGGCGGCAGCGGTAGTGGTAGTAGTGACGATAACGATGACTGTATCAACGATGGTGGCAGTGGTCGAGCGTGGTGATGGTGGCGGCAACGACGGTGGTGGCGGTAGCGGGGCAATGGCGGCGGCAACGACGATAGTGGTGGTGGTAGTTGCGGTGGTGGTGGTGGCAGGGACGACGGTGGTGGCAGAGACGATGGTGGTGGCGGTGGTAGCGATAGTGGTGGTGGTGGCAGTGTTGCTGGTAGTGGTGGCGGCGGCGGTGGTGGCGGAGGGTGGTGGTGGTGGCGGTTGATTAAATATATTCAAGTAATCTATACATCACACTTTTATCATGCCTTATTAATTATCTATATGATGAATTAAATAATTTATCATTGTAATGTATAAGAATGATTGATGTATAAACTTATAAAATATAATGTGAGCACCAAATAATAAATAAATCAATAATATATATAAGCTTATATTATCATACCTAATATAGTGCACCTAATATCATGTCTAATACGGAGTGTCAAATGAACCATAAGCCAGACTCTAAGTGTAACACCCCACTTTTCGTTATTAGGTTATTTATTATTTTATCTTAATTATTATTATGCTATATGGTAATTTGATGAATCATGTGATTATAATTTAAATCTCATGTGATATAGAATAAGATTTAGATAAATAAGGTTGTTAGGTTTTTGTGTGAGTAATTGAGAGTGGGGCCCATTAGTATGACTATTTAAGGGATATGAGTGAATTAGAAAGAGAGAAATCAGAATTTGAGAATTGGAGAAGTTAGCAGAGGAGAAGAAAAGAAGCGTGAAAGAGAGAAGGGGAGAAAAGAGAAGAAAAACCTAGAATTTGATCTTCAAGAGGTAAGGGTTTGAATTTATCTTGTATAATTGTAGAATAACAAAGGTTGAGTTTAACATGAAAGAACCCCCATCTTCTTTGAAAATTCAGAACTGAGAGACTGTGTTGAGTGTTAACATGTGGTGAGCAAAATTGATTTTGAGCGAAATTGAGGTTCTGGGGAAAATTGGGTTCTGTTATGTTCTGCCCGCAGATACCCTAACAGTCTGTGTTATAAAGAGCATAACTCTCTCTACAGAATTCCAAATTGAGTGAAACCAATTTTGTATTAAAGCTAACTCATAGGGCTATGTTGGGTAATATTTTCATAATTTTTCGATTGCTGGTTCAATACCAGAATCAATTCCAAGTTCATTCTGTTTCTGCCCGCAGGCAACCTAGCAGCCTGTGTTGTAGAGAGCATAACTCTCTCTAAATAATTCCGAATTGAGTGAAACTAATTTTGTATGAAAGCTAACTCATAGGGTTATATTGGGTAATATTTTCATAATTTTTGGATTGCTGGTTCAATACCAGAATTATCTGCAAGTTAACTCTATTTCTGCTCGCAGACACCCTAACAGCCTGTGCTGTAGAGAGCATAACTCTCTCTACAGAATTCCAAATTGGGTGAAACCAATTTTATATGAAAGCTAACGTATAAGGCTATGTTTGGTAAAATTTTCATAATTTTTGGACTGCTCATTTAGTACCAGGATTATATGCAAGTTTGCTATGTTTCTGCTTATTTCTGGGATTGATTCTGAAACTCATTCTAGTAATTGATATGAAACATTTGATGATTTTGTGTTGCTATTTTGTAAGTGGAATAATGAATGATTTGATAATTGTATTGAAGTGTTATTTTGTGCAATTTTGGTGTGATTTCCGTTATGGAATTTGGTGAGAAAATATGTTATATATTTGGGCTGGAGTGGTCTCAAATTGCATGTTTTAATTTATGAGATTTTGCACGAAATACACTTCATTTAGTCAAGAGGCAACGTGTCGGTTTTCTTCGGAAAACTGAGGTTTGTCCCAGAACTGGAGTGGTTCTGGAAGTCTGGCGTGGACTTCATTGGTGGTTAACTGTCTGGAGTGGACGCGGTGATACCGCTAAGGTTAACAATTGTACCACATGCATACATTAGAGTCTCACACACTAAGTTTCACGTTTTCAGTGGTTTTATGTGTTTGGTAAATTGTTAGTGAATTGTTTTGCTGTTGTGGTAAAGTCGAATTATTATTCTTCTTTAAGCTTATAATTTTCCGAAACATTAATAAGAATTGTGAAACTGTCTTGAGAGAAAATATTATAATCACTCAGATTTTAAAGACAATGTGAAGAGTTTATATAGCAGGATCTGAATTGTTTACTTGCTCTTTGTTATGCTATATTTTATACAATGTAAGTTCTTACCCTTCTGTTGGAATGATGTTCTATGCGACATCGCTCAGGTACTGGAGGTAGAGATGTGGCTCATGAGGAGTAGCTTCGGAGAGTCTTAGTTTATGTTATTATTATTATTATAATAAAATAAGTGTCTTGCTCTGTAATGTAACACTGGGTAGATATTTTAAGTTACTTTTACATTTTTGTTGAGAGGATTTTATAACCTCTCCTTATGGAAGTTGTTGAATAATTTTCTAAATTATGACGATGTCGTACTGTTGATGGCTCAAGTGCCTATGAAATTCAGTTTTGAGTATGATGACTTTTATTGGAATATCAAGGAAGATAAACCTATTTAAATAAGTGATTTTATGCATCTTAGGATTATCTGACTGTTTTAGAAATTTTATTTGCAGAAATAATTCATTCTTTGGAAAGCATATGAACTTATAAATTTTCAACCACAATCAGTGTTAATTTTAATGAGTTTTCGTGAATGTGCGTAATACTCCCTTAATATGTTTTTAAACTCTGATAAACGTTTTTAAATAAAACAATGGGAAAGAGGGGGTGTTACACTAAGCACAAAAATGAAAGGCTAAAACACGAGACAGACTATCCTGCAACAAATAATGGAGCTTCAAAGCTGTTAAAAATTAAAAGACCCTTGGCAATTACTCCTTCAACTGCACGCAGATAATTTCAATGTTTAAATATATTTACCTACTCAATTTCAAAGAAAATCATGGTCTAATATGTGTTTAGTTATATATACTGGCAATTTCATTGTCATGAAACGTAACAAATGCATTTTTTTCACCTTGTGAACGTGTAAAATACGTTTCATGAGGTCACATGACATGGTTGACAATAAAAATATTAATAGTAAGAAGCATTTTCCCGAGGCAAACAACATTCGACTTGTCAATTTTGGAGGACTATGAAAATGATGCATATGTGTGATGTCATTTCTCTTTGTTTTATTTAAAGGAAAATAAAAGAAATGAAGGAATCAACGGGCTGAGCTGAAACGTGTATGCGCAGTATCTGGTGGATTCAGCCCTTATCCGCGCGGCGCCGATGTTTCCCGTCCACTATCGTACACTCCAAAACGGCCTGCTGCTTCATTATTTCTGTTTTAAAAATTAGAATGCATGACGAATATGCTCATGACATGACATGACATAATTTAAAAATGAAAAAGGTTCAATCAAAAACTGCATAGTTCAAGTTATAATAGTTATGAAATATATAAGTTAGATGAGCGAGGTTTATAGATCAATTCATAAAGTATTAACTTAGGGAGAAGGGAAATGGGGAGGAGAAAATAATTCACCCCATTGCACGAATGAGGGAGGGATAAGGGCAAAGAAGAAATGCGGGGAGTCAGTTCCCATTTTCTCCCCGCACTGGTCGCCCTTATGGTGCTAGCTCAAGAACATATACCTTTGTGAGTTAGTTGCCTTTATGTCGGGGCACTTGTGAATCCTATCAATCAAGCTTTTTCCAAAAAAAAATTATGGTTTAAAACTTCATATATTATAAATTTTGATTGAAAATAAGGGTTAGATGATACTTTAATTGACAAGCTTGGAAGAAGAAAGTTAAAAAAAGAATTCTTATAATTTATGTAGCACTGATGTATTTAAAAAGAAACTCCAATAATTTAAATTTAAATCTATAAAATATTTAATTGTAAAATAAGATAACTTTTTTCTTTCTCAAAATCATATTTCTTTTTGGTCTTGACCATAGTATCCCCACAATCAACAGCCATGAGACTAATCCCTCGCCCCACGGTCAGCGCACTAAGCGGTAGGGGCTGGCCAAACAAAAATCATATTTCTAATTCAATCAAATTTTTTATCTCCTTAAATTCATCTTATAATAACTCTAAATTGAAGATTTTTTGTTTTTTTAAATAAACTCTATATTGAAGATAAATCTCGAAAATATATTTTTATATAAAAATGTTTGATTGTTTTTTTATCTGATTAAGAAAATATTTATATTTAATAATTGAAATTTATTATAAATATAAATTTAATCAATCATTTATTACATTAACATTTTAATTGATTTGATTTTAAATATACAAAATCGCACGTTATTTAAAAAAATTGTAAAATGTGCTATGTTTTTTTGACTTTTTTCTGACCTCATATGCACCACACATAAATTGAATGAATGTCCTCACTTTTCACCATAGTGATTTGATTGATACGTGTCCTTTAATTTTCTCTTTTTCCCAAAATAATTAAGAGTACTTATTTAAAAAATAATTCTTTTGAGAAAAGGAGGTAGCGTAGCTTAGACGGTTTCCAGAAGAAACGAAATCATGGCCCCATACAACTCCCCTCAAGAGAAAGAGAGAGAAACACAGTCCATAGAAAACTCCACCGCGAAATAATAGACACGGTTGCACCCCGTTTGGTACAAAAACCAAACAAACCCCACGGGAAAGAAAACCGAAAAGAAAGAAATTCAAGAGAGAGAAAATTAAAAAAAACTATCTAGAATTTTCTTTTCTTTACCCAGACGAACGAATCGCCCTCTGTTTAGGTTTTTATTTTCTCTCCACTTTCCTTCAAATCTCCGTTATTTTCAGATTCTCTCCTCTTCTTTGTTAACCCCCAATCAAACCCTCTCTCTCTCTCTTCAATTTTCCTTCGATTTTCCATCTCTCTCGTTTCGAATTCCCTCTAATCCATTCAATTTCACCGTCGATTTGCAGATTCTCATACCGGTAATCTTCGATTCTTCCTTTGTTTTTTGGATTTGTAGCGATTTTTAGGGATTTTGATTTTGATTTTGATTTTGATTTTGAATCTAATCGATTGATCGGTTGTTTGGATCTGATTTGCAGATTGTGAGAAACATGGCGGAAGAACACAGGTGCCAGGCTCCGTTATTCTGCGCGAACAATTGCGGTTTCTTCGGGAGCGCGGCGACGGAGAATCTCTGTTCCAGGTGCTACCGCGATCTGCAGCTCAAGGAGCAACAGGCTTCATCAGCGAAGCAGGTTCTCAACCAGTCGCTCGCGCTTCCGGCTCCGGTGGTGATTTCCGAGCCGGCGGCGGCTTCTTCTTCGTCGGTTGTTGCGTCGCCACGCGCCGTGGAGGAGGTGAAGCCGAATGGGCCGAGCCGGTGCGTGACGTGCAGGAAGCGCGTGGGGCTCACGGGGTTCAAGTGCCGGTGCGGGATGACGCTGTGTGGGGTCCACCGTTACCCGGAGCAGCATGATTGTGAGTTCGATTTCAAGGGTTTGGGGAGGGACCAGATCGCGAAGGCGAATCCGGTAGTGAAGGCGGAGAAGCTTGAGAAGATCTGAGATGGGGAGGGGCGTTATGGTCATTTCGTATTTTGTCGTTGTTACCGATTTGTCCGTGGAAACTGACCCGGGTATGGATCCGGGTCGGACTCACGGTGGTGTTAACGGATCGGCGCCGTAATAGGCGGTGGTGGGGGTGGTTGGGTTAGTGGGTGGGTCATTGTTGCGTTGTGATTGTAAATTAAATTTAATAACATTTTAATTGTCTTTACAGTTGAATGTTGAATTATTTTCTAGCTTTAAAATATTAATTCTCTTGCAGGCTGAAAATTATTTCAAAATGAAGGGTCACTCCGCGTGACGCTGATATTCGCTCATGGATTAATAGGATTATTACTTGTGTGTGTATCTCAACAATAGCTTGCTTGCCATTTACCTTCCTCATGGGTTAAAAGTTTGAATTATTGATCCAAATTGATTATTGATTATTTAAACTAAAATTGATTTAATTAGTTTTTCTTAATTTAGTTCATTTGTTTGTGAGTCATATTAGGGGGCGAGGGTGGTGTCTTGTGCTCTCCTTTAGTGACAGTGCTTATAGCTTAGAGAAAAAAGACTCAAAAAAGTGGATCGCGAGGGGAAACTTATTCAAGCCCCTATGAAGGTTTGTTGCGACTTTGAGTAGTGCTATTTGAGGATGGTTTATGGTCGAGCATAATGGGTTGGTGCTTTTGGAACCCTAGGGTGTGTCAACGAGGGCGAGACATGCTTTGCTCACGGGGAAACGCTAGGGTTTGGAAACGCCAGGGTTTGGTTTAAGATTTGCTTGGACACTGCCCTCCAAGACCTTATAGCCCAGATTAGTTATTCAGGTTGAGTTAGATTTGGGAGGTAAGGTTGAGTTAGATTTGGGAGGTATAATTTTTTCCTTGGCTTGTTTATTGTTTTTTGTTATTTTCTTGTCTTTCTGCTTTTGGCTAGCTTGGGTGGTTTAGTGTTTTCGGTTAAAGTTCTAGGTTGTTTCTCTTATGTTTTTTGTGGCTTCTTTCTGAATATTTGGTTGTGTTGCTCTGCCGGTGTTTCTGGACTCCTTGTTGTGACTCGTGGGTTGCTTCTTCTCTTTGTTGGTAGGTGTTTGCCTTGGTTGCTTGTTTCGTGAGCTGCCATCTTTCTAATGGGTCTTGAATTCGTAAGATTTCATTGTGTATTCTTATCTATTGCATCGAATATACCTTTTTTTTAAAAATAAAATGCATATAAAAACACAAACATTCAATAATATGTATCGAATAATATGTATCTAATCAAATACACATGCTTACACCAATCATTAAAAAGTAAAAACTGATATCAACTACAATAAAGACTTTGACTGATGAGAGAGAGTCGAGAGAGAGGCTCTGGAGGCTGGCCTCAGTCGCGGTGGCTCCGGCCATGGCGACGATCGGTGGTCAGTTCGGATTATGGAAGATTTCAGGCTCGCGGCTTTGAGGAGCGTCGACATTGGAGTGGAAGAGACGGTAGGGTGCAGAACACAGGTGGCGGCCATAACCGCATAGATCACGAGCAGTGGCGAACAACAGCCAATTTCCGGTCAGGAGGAGGAGCTCTGCGTCCACAGCAACAACAAAACGCTCAGGATAGGTTCTCAACCCTTTTCCAAAATTCCGGCGGTGGCCATTATCAATGGAAACGCCATGAAAGTGGGCTGCGACGAGCATCAACCAGTTTCCAGCCAAGGGCAGTAGCTGTGCGTTCACTGCAGCAAAAAAATGTTCATGATTCTTCCACCCAAAAACAGGATCGACAGAAGTTTAAAGACAAGGAGGAGTCTTTCTATGTTTTTGTGGATGGCTTGGGTGATCGAATTACCTTGGCAAAATTAAGTGCCATTTTTGGGAGAGCAGGAAGATTGAGGAATGTGTTCATTCAATTTAAGAAGAAATTTCAACGACGCTTCCGCTTTGGTTTTGTGCGATTTCAGAGTGATGATGAGGCATGGTCGGCGATTCGAATGTTTAATGGATTGCGCCTCGAAGGTAATTACCTTGTGGTACAGAGAGCTAGGATCCAAAAATCTCCTCGGTCGATGAAGGTGCCGTCTCCTGAACGCCATCAATTTGAAATACAAGGGAAAGTTTGGCGACCAAAGCCATTGCCCAAGCAAAATAACTCTGTACAAGATAGAACCAAGGAGGATGAAACATCTGAAAAACTGGCAGCGTGTCAATTGCGATTCACAGCCGCTGATTTGGATGAGTCTTGGTTCCAACGTTGTGCACAATCACGTACAATCACGCCTAAATCAGTCGATGTTATACAAGATGATCTGGCAAAGATAGGACTGTACAATTTCCGCTTGATTCCACATGGTGCTAATGAAGTCATGCTTGAGTTCGAGAACAACGAAGAGATACTGGAAACAATTTCGGAGTGCGGCAATTTTTTGGCGCAGGAATTGTCGGATGTTAAACCTTGCACAGTTCTAACTTTTGGCACTGCACACTTGGTTTGGGTCCGACTGTGGCAAGTACCGATGGGTTTATGGACTGAAATTTTTTCCCGAGCCATGGGTAATAGATTGGGTAGCTATGTGGAGTCCGATGCAGATACCAAGTTACGACTTCGAGCTGACTATGCACGCATTTTAGTTCGAATGCATCATCCCCTATTACACTGTTTTACTATGGCTGTGGATGTGAATGGCGTTTCCAGTATAATCTTGGTCGAAAAGGATGATGTTTCCTATGATTACGGTTCAGTTCAGGGCATGCCGTCAACGCCGTGGAAAATCTACAATTCAGAGGAGGATAACCTTACTGAGGATGATGAGGATAACAATGATGCTAAGGAGACAGAGGCAACCGGGTTTGTTCACGTTGCTATAAGTTCCAACGATAAGGATTCCGAATCCGCCGTTGATGTCGAAACTGATGAAGAAGATGAGGTATACATAAACGAGGGGATGGAGGGCCTCAAAATTCTGCCTAGTTCGTTCTCCAAGCAGGAAGAGAAAGAGCCTGCGATTGATGATGATGGCGGACGGACGTCAACACCGGTGGTGGAGATGGTTGCAAGGGTGGCGTCGGCGCCGGTGGCGGGATTGCCTGAGGAGGATTTTTTGAATTCAAATCCCAACGTGAGTAAAGAGGCCATCAATACAGAGGAGAATCAGAAGGAACAGATGCAGGTCTTGCTTGATTCAGGTTATACGTTACAAGAAATTATTGATTGGAGGAAGAAAACACGTGCAGAAGGAATCAAGTTAAAAGGAAATCCTATCCTTAATGAGGTTTTTCAAAATTCTGTTCCTAATAAAAATAAAAGATTTTCTGTTACAGGTTACTCTTTTAACTCACAGGATTTGTTTCTGAATTATTGTTTGTCTTACCAATCTGATAAGTGGGCCCCGTTTCAAGTTCAAGTTCAAGCTAAAGGGCTAAAACCATGTTTGCCTCACAGATTAAAGCAGAATCAATTATTTTCACCCACTTTAGCGTCTCAGGAAAAGAAAGAAATTGACGTATTCGTACATACAACTCCAAACCAAATTGTCAGGCAGCAATTTCCAATTCTGAGTGAGAACGTGCCAAATCATACAGCTTCTACAAACGTTCCTCCCCTTACGTGCGTGGATTCCGGTGAACCAGAGTCGGCAGTAGCTGTGATTTCCCCGAATACAAATTCCTCACAGAGAAGTTCTCAGCGGGGGCGTCCAAGGGGAAGCAAAAATAAATCCCATCCCTTGCCTGAGGACTTTTTAGAGCCTGTAGCAGGTGAAGATGGTGTGTCGACTCGCGCGCAAAGAGCTTGGTTGCTAGGGAAAGAATTGGGACTCAAACCAAGAGGGTCAGAAGCTTTGATGCTGAGAGGATTAGAAGCTCAGATTCGTGAAAACCATCCCCATATCAATTAGTATGTCAGGGCCTTGGATTACTTGGAATGTTCGGGGCTTAGGAGAATCAACGAAAAGGGAGGCTGTGAAAAAAGCAGTTTTGCACTTGAATCCAGAACTTCTGTTGCTTCAGGAAACAAAATTAAATGATCAGCGTCAGCATATTGTGGAGACTTGGACGCAAGCCTTGCGTATGAGTCATGCTGAGGTCCATTCTGTTGGGTCAGCGGGTGGTCTTATGTGCTTGTGGCGGGAGAGTTCCATCCGTGTTTTGTCAGTAGTGTCAGATGTATGGTTTATTTTCTTGACAGTGATGATATCAAATATTGAGCAGCCTGTTTTAGTTGGGAATGTTTATGGTCCTCATTCTCTAGCGGAGCGCAGGCTATGTTTTGAGGCCCTGAAAACACATATTCTGAATCATGATGGATTGGTGTTTCTTGGTGGTGATTTTAATGCAGTTCTGTTGGGGTCGGAACGTTCTTCAGGCGGAGTGTTGGATGCCGGTGATGAAGCGTTCCAGCAGTTTGTCCAGGTTACTAATTTAGCTGATTTGCCTCTAGCTAATGGAGAGTACACTTGATATTCAAGTCGAAACGATGGTTTGTGGAGTCGTTTGGATCGCTGGCTGGTATCTGATGAGGTTCTCTTATCTTTCTCTAATATTTCTCAAAATGTTTTTGACTGGAATGTTTCTGATCATAGGGCAGTGGGCTTGCTGTTTGGCCTGCTTGATGCCGGTCCTAAACCTTTTTATTATTTCAATCATTGGGCGGATGAAGCCGGTTTTAATGAGTTGGTTGAGGCTTGGTGGCACTCTGCAGTTTATCAAGGGTGGTCAGGGTATGTTTTACAGCAAAAACTAAAAGGGTTGAGGGGGAAAATACGAGAGTGGCGCAAGGGGAGAGGGGCCTGGGGAGTTGAGAAAATTGTTTCATTAGAACATAGATTGCAGGGGGTGATGGAGGCGCTAGAAAACCAGGGGGAACGGAGGCATTGACGAAGGAAAGGAGGGACATCCTTGAGGATTTATGGAGGGCGTATAGGGAGGAGGAGAGAATTTGGCGTCAGAAGTCAAGGGTGCGCTGGTTGAAGGAGGGGGATAGGAACACAAAATATTTTCATCGTGTTTGCAAGGTACGCACAGTGAAGAAAAATATCACTTAGCTTAAATATGAAGGTAGGCTCTTAACGACGTCATTAGAGATTAAGCAGGCTATGCGGGATCACTTTCAGAATTTTTTCCGTACATCAGAAGTGCCTAGACCTTGGCTTCAGAACGTGAACCTCAGAAAAGTGACCACAGCGGAAAATCAATTATTGGAAGCAGCTTTTACTATTGATGAAATTTGGGAAGTAGTGAAAAACTTTGATGGGAATCGAGCACCAGGACCGGATGGTTTCAGTATGGATTTTTTAAAAAATTTTTGGAATTTAGTGAAGGATGATTTGCTTAATTTTCTCAATGATTTTTATCATTCAGGTCGCATCGTAAAGGGATTGAATTCTACCTTTATTGCATTAATACCCAAAGGTGGTCAGCAAGAAGAAATTTCTGATTACAGGCCCATCAGCTTAATTGGAAGCGTGTATAAATTGTTGGCTAAGGTGTTGTCTGTTCGCCTGAGTCTGGTTCTTCCTGGTTTGCTGAGTCAGAATCAGTTTGCTTTCACCGCAGGACGTCAGATTGCAGATTGTTCTTTGATTGCTAGTGAAATTGTTCATTCCATGAGCTCAAGGCCAGAAGGAGGTTTGCTATTCAAAATTGATTTTGCGAAGGCCTATGATAGTGTTGAATGGGGTTTCTTGCTGGAGCTTCTTCATGAGATGGGTTTTGGGGGAAGATGGATTCGATGGATGCAAAGTTGTGTTTCAACAGCTTCTTTGGCGGTCTTGGTTAATGGATCTCCTTCTGAATTTTTTACAATCCAAAAAGGTTTGCGCCAGGGAGATCCTTTATCCCCTCTCCTTTTTAATATTGTGGCGAATGGGATGTCATGTATGCTGAATCAGTTGCTAGAAGATGATATCCCTTGTGGGGTGGAAGTGGCGCTGGGGCTACGAATTAATCATTTACAATTTGCAGATGACTCTCTATTTTTTACAGATTGTGACCAGCAACAGTATCAAAAATTGGCCTTGGCGGTAGAAGTCTTCTTGTTTTGTTCAGACCTTAAAGTTAACTTTAGCAAGTCAGCGGTCTATGGGGTAAATGCGCTTTCATCTACGGTACAAGAGGCAGCAAGTTGGTGGAATTTCAAGGTAGGCTCCCTACCTTTTATGTATCTTGGGGCTCCTCTTGGAGGTAATCCAAGGAGGTTGTCATTTTGGAATCCGGTTCTGGAGAGGTTAACAGAAAAGTTGGGTTTATGGAGTTCCCGCTTTTTATCCTTGAGTGGGCGTCTGGTGCTTCTGAAATCAGTTTTGAATGCTATTCCACTTTATTATATGGCTATATATAGAGCTCCGAAAGGGATCATATTGAGAATTGAAAGGATCATGAGGCGCTTTTTGTTGTTGGGGGGGGGGGGGGGCTGCAGGTGAAAACAAAATTATGTGGGTTGCTTGGGAGGATTTGTGCAAGGGGACACGATATGGTGGTTTAGGAGTCGGTTTTCTCGAATGGAAAAATAAAGCCTTGCTTTTGAAATGGGTTTGGCGCTTTGGTAGGGAGAAAGATGCTTTATGGCGCATGGTGATATGTAAAAAATATGGGCTGCCCATGGAATTGATTTCATTAAATTTGGACACTCTGGAGCTTAAAAAATTGTCAATCCCGCTAATGGATGTTTGCACTGTATGGCGAGACAGTGGGCTGGTTGGGAGCGTGTTCAGGGACGGTTTAGCTTGTCAGGTTGGTAGAGGGGCAGGTGTATTATTTTGGCTTGATCATTGGACAGGTTCTGGTCCTCTCAGGCTTGTTTTCCCTCGGGTATTTGCATTGGCAACGCATAAACGGACAACTATTATGGAATGTGGTACAGCTGTAGGCCGTCAATGGTTCTGGAACATAACTTTTCAGCGTGATTTCTTGGGATGGGAGCGCCAACACTATGATGTATTTATGTGCCACCTTCAGAGTTTGGTTCCTAAGCAGGGGGAGAATGCAACTGTTGACTGTATGGTATGGAAGCACGACAACATGGGATTATTTAGTGTTAAATCTTTATGTGCTGTTGTTGAGGCGCGGTGGTTCACAGAGGATGGGTGGTCCGTTCCAAAATTTCTAAGGCCTATTTTACCTTCAAAAATTGCTTTGTTTTTATGGCAGGTTCAGAAGAACAGGATTGCCACAAAGGAGAATTTGGTGAATCGTGGGGTGGCTTTGGAGGATGGAATGACTTGTGTCCTCTGTTTATTAGTCACAGAGTCGGTAGCGCATCTTTTTTTGCATTGCCCAAGGGTGTGGCATGTGTGGGCAGCAGTGGTGCATAGGGAGGGCGTGTGTTGGTCATTGCCGGGTTCAATTCATGCATGTTTGGCAGAATGGTCATCACTACGAAGAAGCACTTCAAAAGTGTTATGGGAATTGATTCCGTACGCAATTTGTTGGGTGATATGGATGGCCCGTAATAATGTGCTCTTTAATGACAAACCTTTTGATCCAGAAGATGCTTGGGAGGCTCATATGTTTTTGATATTTTCCTGGATAAAGGCGTGGTGGAAGGAGTGCCCGTATGGGGCGGATCAATTTGCTAGAGGCTTTACAAAAATTGATGTTAAGGGTAGCGTTCGAGTTCGACCTGTAGTGCCCTGGAAACCACCACAAGGTATGCTTTTAAAATTTAATGTGGATGGCTCTTTTCAGTCTGGCTGTGCTGGTATTGGTGGTGTGTTGAGGAATAGTGTTGGGACGGTGGTAGGAAAATTTTGCAGGAGAGTTGACGTTCAGCGAGCTGATGAGGCTGAGGTTTTAGCCATTTTGTATGCTCTTTTGTTTTGCCACCAATTTCAGTTATTTTCAGTGGAAATTGAGAGTGATTCTACTCTTGCTGTTGGTTGGGTGAAAGGAGAGAAAATGCGGCCTTGGAAGCTCACAAATGAGTTGAATTTGATTGATTACTTGATGTCGGTTGTGTCTTGTAATGGGGTCAAACATATCTTGAGAGAAGGGAACACAGAGGCAGATGAATTGGCAAAGCTAGGATGTTTGTGCGTGGAACCGGTGTGGCTTTTTCAGGGGTTAACAGGGTTTTAGTAACGCTGGTGCTGGTATTTTGGTCTTGCTTTTTTTGTTTGCAGGCTATAGGAGGATTGGCGGATGCATTAAAATTGGAATTTTTGAAGTTGTTGTTGCTGTTGGTGTTAATATCGCTGCTGCTGTTTTTGCTGTGGTTGCTGGCTGCTGTTGCTGTTCTGTTGTTGTTGTTGAAATTTGCTGGTTCTGTTCATGTTGCTGTTGCTGTTGTTGTTGCTGTTGTTGTCGCTGTTGTTGTTGCTGCTGCTGTTGCTGTTGCTGTTGCTGTTGTTGTTGTTGTTGTTGTTGCTGCTGCTGATTTCGAAAATTACAGTTTTTGGACCATGCATGTGATGTTCTGTAGTTGTTGTCACTGCTGTTAAGCGATAATAAACAATTTGGAACTCCTGGAATTTTTTCATGATTGGAGGGGCTGATTCTTATTGTATCTTGATGCAAAATGGCTGTCCCAAGATTGTGGTACTCTTTTTCCTTGCTAGGTTTTTATCCCAATGGGTTTTTCATAGTAAGGTTTTAATGAGGCTCTTTCTCGGGACTACGCTTTTGCCATTTTGCGGGTTGGTGGTGGGTTTTTGTTTCTCAGCTCCATGTAAATGTACTTTGCCTGGTTTGCTTCTCTAGCTCAGGCTTTCTTATTAATAACATATCTTTCATTTTCAAAAAAAAAATAATATGTATCGAAATAGTCGACATTGATAAAGTGATGGGTTGATTTAAAAAATAATAACATGGGATGGTTTACACCAAAAGATATCATGTTTCATGTTTTTTTATTTTAATGAGTTTACTTATATTTTAGAAAGCAGAAACCTTTATTAAAAAAAAAAGAAGTCGATAATACTAGTACTCAACAAAGAGAGCAAAAGAAACTAGTGTAACATAGGAAAACTTAAAATAAACAATTTAGGGCCTCAAACCAAATTGTTTAGGTACACTCAAAGATAAAACTATAGAAACCATTGGTTGAGTTATTTTATGAGCTATTTTTTATGTAGAGTTTAGTATGAGCTATATTCGATTGTGTCCAACTCTTCTAAAGTTAGAGAGTAAAGTAGTTTATCATTATCGAACTTCTCAAATTGATTATGGAAACTTACTTTGCACGAGAAGTTTGGTGGTTGATGTGAAAATGTTCTTAACATGTGATTAAAGACATGAACATGTGAATTGAAGAAAGTTATCTATAAATTGAACCACGCACCAAAAGTGTGGCATAAGCATATTAATTCTTAACTTGTGCAGCATGACTTTGAGAGTCTCCATTTTAAACATTTCATATGTTAGATTTATTGAGCCTCAAGATAGTCTTATAATGTTATTTTGTGTTGATGACCTAATATTTGTTGGCAATAAACTAAATATGAGGATGATTCGATTGTCCCTACTTTGATCACATATATCTCCGACCGCCACTTTCTCGTTCTCATCTAACATGCGAGTCCCCCCTTCACGACTTGTGCCCGTACTAGAATCTATAATCCAAGGTGTTTGTGTCATTTCCTCACGTCCCATTAGGAGTCTTTCACCCCAGCATATGGTATTGTTGAAAAGCTCGAGACTTGGGGTGGCGTGTACGTGCTCATCTGAATCCTCAAGTTCCTGTCACCCATATAAGATCCACCGACCAACATTAAGAGCTACGCTAGACACTCATTACTCCACCCGTATTCGCAAACATACACACATAAGGAAAGTAAAGGAAAATACCCGTAGGTACATACTCTCATTCCAACCATAGCCAAAAGTATCTCTCTAACACCAACTACATACTTTGGCATTAGAGTGTCATTGCAAGGATCCCTCTAGAGCATTATTGATGACGAACTATCGCGGACCGGTCCTTTCTCTTTTTATCACCACCACCTACTCTCGTTGGAGTCCCACCATTTTTCCTCAATCAACATTGTTTGCAGTCATTTGACCGAATTTAATTTGTCTAATCATTTATATTGATGTCATACTTCTTGGATGTTAGAGATATTCGACATGATGGTAAAATCTTTATCTCTTTGAAGAATTTAGCTGATGATATTTTGTGATTGACTTTTAGTTTCAAGACATGTAACTCATTGCCACCACCACAACCACCACCACCAACGCCGCCGCCGCCACCACCACCACCGCCATCACTACACATAATATTAGTATAATTTAGTATTGTTGAGTGTGTTATGTTCTGATCTGCTTGATGCATGGGTATGTAGATGATTTATATTTGTCAACTTAAATATGATGATAACTTACATTATTTGCTAACTGTTTGAGGGTCATTACAACATCTTTTGCTTTTAGCTACACTGGTTTATGCAACAGGAAAAATGTTGCCTAAAAATGCATTAGAACCAATTCGTGAATGTTGAATTGTTGGAAAAAACAAAAAAAATGTTGTAGTAGGCCTATTGGCTTGGTCCTAGTTTAGAGATGCTAAGTATAGCAACTCTGAGTTAGGGGGAGTGCTTGGTTTGGACGAGACCAACCAATTTAGAGGCCTTAAAGGAACAGACAAATGACTGTAACTCATTATCAAATTTGCATTGGCATCCAACATTAGTGTCGATCAAAGCTGCCGCGACATTTAAAAAAATAATATTTTAAAGTTTAACGTTGGTTTAGTTAATGATTGTAAATAAAGTCAACTTATACGACCGACACTAACAAAAGGACAATAGCGCCAGAAATCTTATGAAGCGTATAACATCGACTTAGCGTCATTCGTCATGACCAAAGCTAAAATAGTAGCTTCATTTAACGTGAGTCCGGACACCAACGCTAAGCCAACACTAATTAGAGTTTTTCTTGTAGTGTCTATTTATTCTATTGTGTTGTTATCTAATTCTCTTATCCTATCATTTCTTATCATTTTCTCACCACTAAACATGCCCTTATGATTTAACAGTTTAGCTAGATTAGTGCAGTTGAAGATGGTAGTTATCTTTAATTTCTAGTTATTCTCCAGCATTTTTCCGACAAAAAATGTTGGAGGTCCCTTATCTTCAAGAACCATATACCCTCCCATTTTTTCTACCACTTTTTGCTTTGGTCAAGCCTATCTCGAAAGAATCCAAATCACCAACCTTTTTTTTTTATCTCTCCCTTTCTCTTCCTTACGCACGTGCATCAAGGATCACCATGTCTTCCTTAAGAAAAAGGAGGTCTAACACAAGATCACTTTTCAGTACACACTTGCTTAATATATAATATTAATATAAATCAACCATTTTGGGTGCTTTTCTAAGCAGATCTTCTGATAGAGTATGGTGGCAATTGATGTCAACTGCTGTAGCTAGCAATTCGATATATATTGCCTTAATTTTGATCTTGTGAACCCAAAATAGTGACCTGAAAATGTTGATTTGGAAAAAGGCAAAAGCATAAGATTACAAATGATTCTCTGTGACATCTTTTCATCAGATTCGTGAATATTGACTTGGTTAATGTGAATGGGCATTCTATACATAACACTCTTATAAGACTTTTTGTTCGTAATTTCGTATATACTCATGCAGCTGTATCTGGTCTCACATTTTGCATGCTGATACACACCTCAATGGTAATTGTACACTATACAGGGGAAGAATAGTACAATCATCTAGAAGTTATTAATTAATCCAGGGATCAATATAAGCCGTAGTAGTAAAATGTCATTAAAGTGTTATAAAGATTTCAACAACAGAAGTTACAGAACTGAAGTCCTAGATTGATGAGGACTACCTTTTAGTAATGAAGCGGATAAATTTTCTCCACTATTGAGACGGTTACAATAATTTAACATCATGTAACACCTTCTTTCCGTTCCTAGCTATGAGAAAAAATTCACATGCTTCATCACTTGAGGTATAACTACCATCTTATTAATTAAATACAGAGAAAACTCTTACCTCGATAATTCAAGCTAGCATATTACCACCGGAAATGGATTCTTTGCAGTCAATTTTTGGTGTAGTCGCTGCAGTCAACTACACCAGAAATTGACTGCAGCCAAGCCGGATCCCGGATCACTGAGCAAGGAGCACAAGTCTGTAAAAGTTACTACTACTCTTTATAATTATTGTGGTGAAGGAATGCTATATAGCATGTTAGATCATGATCATGCATGAGCAACTTCATCCTCATCGGATCCGGTAACGCATTCTCTCTCGTCGTCAAAGCCTTCAAGAGAAGGATGTGGGGAGTGACCTTTTCCAAAGGATCTAATGTGATCTTTAAGAGATCTCTTGTGCTTGAAATCTGAACCACAAGTGCAATACCACAATTTGCCACAGTTCTTCTCATGAGTCCTCCAATCCCCTTTAACTGCAAAATTTTTAGCACATTTTCTGCACATGAATGGTTTTGCTCCATGCTTTCTTTTGTAGTGGGTTTGGAGCGTTCTGAAGTCCTTCAAGGGCTTGGCTCTTGGATGATTGATGTTGTTCTTGCAACCCTGGGCACAACAATAGCATGGTAGCCTTAGCATAGCAGCTGGTTGTGTTCCTCTGAGGGAGTCTGGTCCTTTTCTAAATTCAGATCCATGCCCCCACATATGCATCTGTGAAAGGGTAAAGTTTCAAGTTAATTTGTGAGTTATGCCGAGGCAGGTTCATTTTTTTTGGTAAGAAAAATGATGAGTGTGCCAATGACATACTGGGGTCTCGAGCTGGGGAGGATTATATCCTCGCTACCCCTATGGAGGTGAGCAGAGGCCCACTCCAGACAAACTCATTTCTAATTGATTCCTAACATGCTTCAAATTAGGCCATCAACATTAATCCTCAAGCCAAGCTTGCTTATATGGCCAAATTAATTGTTAATCTCACTGATAAAGTTCAATTAATTGGTCAAATACTCGTCAAAACTATTGCTAGTATCCGAGTACTAGGAAAGTTTGAGTTTAAAGCATGTTTTCGTAATCTCACTTATGTAGGCTAATAATTATGATTGAAACTAAGCCCCACATTTGATAATATATATAGAGATTACAATGGAATAAAAAATTGGGTTTCATAATTCATACTGATATTATATTTTGTACTAGACAAGCACTTCTTCTCAATTTGAACCCGATAATACTTTGGGTTAATTTGTGTTTTCAAGTCAAACAGTTCTATATGATATAAAGAGGGGCAATTTGTGCCTTCTCTACAAAAAAATGTTTTCAAAGGCATAATTCTCTTTCTCCAAAGATTCACAAGTATGCTAAGAGAGTAGATCTTGCACTATACTGCATGAACTTTCACTTATGTTGTGATTTTATCCTCAGCAATAGCATCCTGTCAAATTCCGACAAATAAAAGATCCTATATATGCTATTCGTATTTTGAGGTTTTAAGCCTAAAAGGAAACAAAAGCATGAAGATATGAAATGATAATTTCTATTTGACATCCTACCGGATAAAAGGAGCCTTTTGCTAAAAGTTTTAAGGCTGCCAGCAAAAGAAACCAAAAGAAGAAGAAAAAAGACAGTCATCAATTAGTCATGTTTATATATCATGTTTAAATAAATGATTCTTTGTTTTTTCTTGATGATTATCTCCACACTCATCATCACCACCACCGTGTAAAACACCTATATTTGATGTTGGCTAGCTAGGATATATATACATTAAGGGCAGAGAATTCAAGTTTGACAGTTTTGTCATCAAATGCTTTCTAAGAAATTCAGCCTTGTCATGGATGGGTGAGGTTATTTAGATTTCAAATTATATGTGTCTGCAAAAATTTGTTATCAATATGAAAATATAGAGGCTAATTAAACTATCAAATTAAACATATTATTAACATATATGAGCTTTAGTATCAATTCTGTCTACCAAAAGCTATTTTTATAAGATTCTTCGTAGAATTAGTTTTGACTTTAAAATCAATTGTTGAATATGTTTTATTTTTGAACAACTTGTCGAATAATTTCTTAATATGCAGAAATTAGAAATTAGCTAAAAGAGGGACGGAGTTGTTTGATCCATAATGAATATCAGGTAATATGAAAAAAATATCGAAAGAAAATGACATATGAAAGAACCATGTAGGCTGATACCAATCACTATGAACTAGACTACTATAGTATGCAGTTTCGTGAATTATATGATAGAACTCCCTGATCACAGAAACAATTAAAATTAATTTGTCAAGAAAACCTAGCCCTCATGATGTCTTATGCTATAAATATAATATAGTTCCTTAGTAAATTGATATCTCACCAATAATTATTATCCTGTATACATAAATTTTAATTACTTTTTTGAATATTCTCAAACTTCGCTCCATTCCAAAGGCGCTATACTTCTATAACACAGACTAATTAAAATTAATTTCAATTCCAAAGGCGCTCTTTAGTCTGTATATATCAAATAATCTATGAGCAAATAGTTTAATAGAATGAAATCCAATTTTTTCACATGGGAAGTTGAAAAGTAAAACCAATACCTGCATATTGTTGTATCTATTGAAGGTCTTGCTGCATATGGAGCAAGAAAACTGCATGGGACCAACAAGGATCTGTGCAGGAGTTGGTATCCAAAACCTTCTCTCTTGGTTAAAAGAACACTCATCATGTAAGGTTTTCTTCACGGGTTCTTCTTCTTCCTTAACATGATAAAAAACACTCTTCTTCTCATCAGAACATCCTGTGTTAGGCAATCCAATGTGCAAAGACACAGTCACCTGTTCCACCTTCTCTTGTTTTACTTCAAAAACTTCATGGTCTTCCTCCAAGTGCTTTCTATGGATGAACTCACTTGAATTTGGCAAAAACTGAATAGTTTCCCTGATAACTCCATGCTTTGTCAAAGAAGTAGGAGATAATGATACTGATGAAGGTGGTTTGAGCCATTCAATGAAATTTGGGGTTTGAAGGCATAGATTCTTGTCTTCTACATTGCACTCCCTCAAACCCATTTTTCTTGAGAGTATATACCTTTAGTTTAGCTGTGAATTTCTCTATTTATAAAGGACTATATATGTAGACTTTTATATCTTAAAGCTTGCAATTAGGATTATATACTCAAAATTGCATCTCATTCTTTGTCTCACCAATAAATTTTAATATACCAATTTAAAATTACTATCTAAGTTTGTAACTGTCGTACTCATATCATTTTGAATTAACCGAGTTGGTTGACATAATGGTTAAGCACTACGTCTCTTAAGCAAGTTGTCAGAAGTTCGATTCTTACCTCTTGAGAATTGAGAAAAAAACATTAGTGAGCCTCCTTCCGCTTAGTTCGTCGAAAATTGAGAGATGAATTAGTTTTACAACTACCGATTATGAGATACTTTGGTTAACACCAAAAATATCATTTTTAACTTACATGGTAAGATTTAATTAAAAAAATACAGTCAATAGTCAATACATTAAAGCTTTCACTATGCACGAGGTCCGAAGAAGAAACTGTTCACATGGTCCAGTATATACAACCTTAATTACCTAAGAGGTTGTTTTCACAAGTTGAATCAGTAACCTCATTCACATAATAACATCTTTTATAGTTGCTCAAGTCTCCCCGTCATCATAGAAGATATATTGTTCCCGAAGGATAGCTTAAGTGTTAAAAATTAGGAACATAAATGTTGGGTGGGGACGAATGGTGAAGAGTCCAGGGTTCGAACCTCTGAAGATTACTAATTTACTAATACTAACAACTACCATTTACCTATAAAAAATATATCAGAGAAGATATTGATATATGCACTTATATGGTATTGATTGATGCTAAAAGAGGCTTTCTTGGGATGTTCTTTATGGAGCTTTTCTTTTTCTTTATTTTTTTTCCCTTCCTTTTATCACCCTTACCTTTGTTTTTCTCCTTTGGTTGGCCTATGTTTGTTTCTTTTTGGTGAGAGAAAAAGAGGGACTAATTGGTGGGGTTAGAAAATGACATGCAAAACAGGACTCACCAAAAGAATCCTAGAATAAATAGTATGAACTCTGATCTGAATTAGTACTTGGTAATGGGACAATGTGAAGCGAACGAGTTTATCCTTTTTCATTCTCATTCTAATTCTAATATACATATATTGGAATTTGACCCACGTATGCACACACATTTTCTCACAAATTGACCCTAAGCATGATCGCAAAATGAGACTATGAAATCAAGCATAGACGCATTTGGTCAATACCTAAACGGAGAAAAATATCATAAATGACGAACCAGAAGGAATAATGGCTGGACAGAATGTCATCTTGAGTTTTACAATTAATATATGCACCATGTTAGCTAACTTTCAAAAATCAATAATTAAAGGAAAGAAATGACACATAGTTGTTGGTGCTGATGATGGCAGGCAGCTACAAGTTTTATGTATAATGGGGGTTTTCCAACCTAGTGTGATAAGGTATAAAAGGGAAAAATCTTATATTGGAATTGGGGAATGCTAGTTTTAGTTCTTGTTAGCTTATTAAGAGTACACAGAGTACTTAGTTTATGGGTATTCAACATTCTTGGCTACGACGCGTATGTTGAGATGCTATACATTTCAGAATCTACATAACAGACAAACTGGACGACGCTGCTATGTGTGTCAAATATCTTCCAATTCAAGTAGGTTCAATTAACGAATAAAGATTCTAATTCATCTAAATTATCACTTGTCCAATTTCACATTTTCTAGTCATAAGTTAATGATCTTATAATGCCTATTGATAAATGATATATGATGTAGATGAGTGATATATGACTTGTAAAAAAATTACTTAAATATATTGATTCTCTAACTTTTAAAGAGGAATCTAAATTGAATCATAAAATAACCATTTGCTATAAGTCTTTGAATTTTTATTTTGTTTTAAATATATTTAAATAGACTTGTCAATTATGCCTTTGGCCTCAAGATAGACCTGACCCACATGGGCTAGGGTCAAAAAGCCACTCGGGCCAAAAAGCCCATGGCCCTTGTAATTTTCAAAAATGAGTTGGGTTGACCTGATCCGGTCAGATAACTAAACGGGTCTGATCGTCCTGAATTGTCGGTGATCGGAACCCGAACCTAAACCCAAATACTAAACCTGACATGAGTTGGTCGGCCAACTAGAACATGTCAGACCGACTTGAACCCTAAAATCAACATGAATTTATCGGGCCAACCGAACAAGCCTAACCGACCTGTTTTGATACCGGAATTTTGAATAAAGGTAAACCCTATGACTTAAGGTCAAACGATGGCAGTTCAAGTGTCATCAACGACTTTGAAGATAGAAAGTTCGAGGAGAAACACAACTAAAGGTCTTGATCAAACAAGGAGCGAAAGAGAAGACCAAGCACCAAGGGATTTCAGACAGTTCCAGTTTGAAGTTTTGTTTGAAGTCACAAGAGGATCCCTAGGAGATCCCAACACTTAGGTAATTCCCTCATAACCCAAGCAACTAGCAACCCTCGAGGAAGTCAAATACTTAGTGATTTTCAGGTCAAGCGACGAAAGATGGAGGTTCTCGAGGCAGATTCAAGCACATGCCATAATTCAGGGCTCAAACTTACGTTTGAGACTAGAAGGGTGCAAAACCCACACCCCATAAGTTGATCCAAGTTCTAGATTACTTTTTGGATCCATTTGTTTGGGCAGCTTCCCCGCGTAAACGTTGGGATGAGTCTAGCCCACCTAAAAAGGCTGAACCGACTTTAGGGTACATGAAGGGTCGAGTTTAAGGTACATGATTGGTCGGGCATGTCAGCTTCCAGTTAGTCTTATAGGCGCCGAGATGACGTGTCGGGTAGAGCAAGTCGGCGACAAACCATGTGGGTCGACTCCGAGTCAATTTGGAATTAAGGTTCATGGGTAGAATTTGAGAATCTTGTTTAATATTTTTTTGTCAATTTAATTTTTAAATCAATTTTTAAATTTAAAAATAATAAATAAATTTAAATACTTTTTTTGTCTACAAAATACTTTAATATAAGATTGTGGGTTAATTGGGGCTAATCTGGCCCCACTTACTAATGAAATAAAAGGTTCAAAAAGGGGTCTGAATGAGCTGAGCCCTGCAGGGCCTAATTAATTGACAACTCTTATCCAAGTGATGTCTCGAAACCCTCATGGCATGAGTTTTGCCCAATCAACTTCCTATGTGTCATTTCACTCATCTTGATTGTAATTGTTTTATTCTACATGTTACTTTTTTTATTTGTCACCCTCTTTTTCCCATTCATCATGTTCCTCCTCCACCATCACGAGCATATCTAAAGAGGCTGGCAGAGGCCACAACCCCTAAGAGTTTTAATTTCTTTATCGACTATATATGTTTTTTTACTAAAAAAATTATTGTTCTTAATCCGCCCCACCAAAGATTTTGTAGATTTTTTATTATTTTATTGCAGCTCCTCAATGGAAATATTTTACTACTCCTTTGCTCAACATACACCAACACCCACCGTGATTGTCACCATTACCGTCACCTTGCACCAGTCTTCCTCACAATATTGGCCCTCATAATTCCTCACAATTACATATACTATGTCTAAATATCTATCGATATTAATGTAAATGAATATTAACACACTTGATAATTTGAAGGTATAAGGTGAATTGAACGCTAATAAGTCCACAGTTCATGTTATATACATCTTTTTGGTACATTGGAAGAATGTCATACACATATGATATAAGCCATATTAACACATATATAAAGAGTAATTTCTTTTACATTTGTCCTGTTGCTGCTGCTGCAATATTGTCACACTTTTTATTCAAAAACATTAACCTTGGTCCCGTTTGGCCGAATTTATTGAATTCTAAAATGTTGAAGACTTGAAGTCGTGTCATGTGTCTACATATATAATAATGATCCAAGGTTGAAGCTTCCCAGAAGGAAGCACTGTTGCAGCACAAGAAGAAGTTGTCTCAGTCTCTTGTCAAATTCCCCCAAAACCTGAATTCGTATAAAGACTAATCATTTTCGGTTGATTCAAAAAGTGTTCCGCAATCGAAGGACTGGGTCTCAGTGGAGCTGATGTTTGATGATTAAAATTCAATATAGGCGTTTTCTAACTTCTTCTCATCATGATTAAGTTTGTGACTATTTTCAACACAATCCATCAGATCCAGAAAGAATGGGGATTACACGTATTTGTGGAATTAAAACTACATATAGATATAGTGCTGGTTAATTAATTAAAACTAACCCCAAAGTTCTGTCATGTGTAATGTGTTCGATTAAACAAGTGAATAAATTGGTACAACAACAAACTACGAAGTTACTTGAGTTGAATCATTTCTGAATCTTGTGATAATAAATTAATAAAATAATCAGGTGGAATTTCTATATTTATTGATATATAATTGAGTAATTACTTTAGTGTGTATTTATATTTTCGTTAGCAAAACAGAAAAAAGATTTTTAACAAAAATCCATCTCACACTAGATTGACATAAAAATGCTTTTGTCCTTTGTTCCATGAATCAATCCGCTTAAACGGGGTGGGGTGGACCGAAATGTCCGACACTTCAACCTGTTTCAACTAACCCAACGTAGTTCACTTCTTCAATGAGTTGAAAGCTAACTAGGGTAGGTTGGTCCATCAGGCTAGCCCAACTTTTTTGTGAAAAAATTAATACTATTGTGGACCGCGGGCCTTAACTATGTCTGCGGTTTACTCAAACAATTTTTTTTTCAGGCTCAATTCATTTTTAACTACTTTTATAACACTACCCACTCTTATGTCTCATCTCTGTTTGTGTTACAATGACTTTCTCATATTGTTTGTGATTGTGAGGGTTTATTTAGTGTACACAAGAAAATTCTTGTGTAAGATTGCACAAGTGTCATTTTTACCTGCTGTTGTAGGTTTTCGGGTCATCTATATTTTTAACTTTTTTCTTTTAAATTTATATGTTTTTAATTTAAAAATTTAGTATGTTGTTTAATCTCTCCTTCCCTCCACCACCTTCCTCCCATCATCCTCCACCCCATCGACCTTAGACACCGCCACCGCCAACGCTGCCACCGCAACCGACGACACCGCCGCGACCACCAGATCGTCTCCTCCCTCCCACACCAATACCCGCCCCTTCCTTGCTTTCTCGTCCCCGTATTCCTCCTTCCCCTAGAACCCACCAACATCAACACCAAAAACCTCCACCCAACAACACCACCCATAAACTCATCCACTCCCCTTCCTTCCCCAATCCCTCCTCCTCTACTCCCGATCACCACCACCACCACTCCCTTCTCAACCTCACCCTATTCTTCTTTCCTCTCACCAGATCTAAACCTCTAAACTCAACCTCACCCTGTTATGGTTTTGCAAATAGCAACAAGAAGGTGGTGGCTACAAAGTAGCGGCGAGGAAGGGAGGTGATGCTGGCGCTGGCAATGGTCAAGTGGATCATGGAGGAAATCAGAACCGCAAACAGATCTGGGTTCTTCCTCATGGCTTCTAGGACCGTTAGCATGACCGCCAAATCAAGAGCAGCGGCACAGTGGTTCACAGAGTGAGACGATTGGTGTTCTATTGAGGAGGATCGGAGCGTGGTTGACAACGTTGTGGTTCAATTCCTCTTCTTGCTTCATCTTCTCTGATGCTCCTCCTCCACTATGATCCACGATTTGTTCAGACCTGGTTAATTTTCCAGTGATGAAGGAAGGAGTTGATTGAGTGAGAAGAAGAAATTGCGTTGGAGCAGAAGAAGATTGTGGGGTTTTCTTCAATTGTGGGATTTTTCATGTGGTGGGTTTTGGGTTTTTCGTTGGAGAAGAAGATTAGGGGACAAGAAGGCTCAGTTCCTTTTTCGGGTTTTTCTTCAATCGGTTGGTGACTTGGTGGTGGTGTGATTGTTGAAGGAGGATGAGAAAATCTGGTGGTGGTGGTTTTTTTTTTGAACAGTGGAGTTAAATCAGGGTTAAATAGTTAATTAAAAAAATATTAACCTGGAGAGTGACCTACTATAACATGTAAATCTAGGGTGGTGCAACCTTACACAAGGTTTTTCTTGTGTACACTAAATGATAACATACGACATCTTTAAGTTATGTGATTTAGGATATGATAACATACGACATCTTTAAAACTCAAGAGAAATTATGATAATTGTTAGGATAATATATATAATGCACGACAGTTTTCTTCTAAAATGAATATTATTTTCATTTTCCCATTTGGTGGGTCTGCACCAACCCAACCCAATTTATGAAATGGTTGGGGTGGGTTGACGCACATTTCTACCCGTACTCTTAGAGGTAGGGGTGAACATGGGCCGGGTAGATCCAATGAACCCGTCCAACCCAATCCGATCCAATAGAAAAAATGCGGGTTGGATCGGGTAGTCAGGTTAATCAGATGGATTTTACTACAACCCAACCAAGTTCGGATCGGATTTCGGATTCAGTTCAAATCCATTCAACCCAACCCAGAATCCATACATATAATAATACTTTTTTTTTATAATTTTACTCATACTTGGAGTGCTAGTGTTGTAGTGATGACTTTTTGAAACTTTGAGACTTAAGTATTTGTAGTTATTTGTCATATTTGAACTTAGAGTATTTATTCGTAGTTATTTGTTACATGTCTATATATATTATTTGGCATGTTGGAGACATCTAAGTTCTAGGTGTCATGGCATGACATTTAATGTTGTGTTTTTCACTTTTTAGGTACTATTTATGTTAGATTGTTTCATGTCATTTGATAATGAAGTTTTATGTTTTCATGATATTTGGCTATATGTCATTTATGTGGTATTATTTCATGCTATTTGGTATAACTTTTTGTGTCATTTTCTTTTTTTAATATTTCAGATATATTATTATTTTAATATAGTGACCCAATCAATTCATCCAACCCAATCCGAACTTCATCGGGTTGGTTCGGATCGGGTCCGAAGAAGAAATTTGTGAAATCCAACCCAACCCAACCCAACCCATACAATTTTGATCGGTTCGGATTTTATTTTGACCAAAATCCATCCAACCCAACCCATGTGCACCCCTACTTAGAGGTTATAACCCTTAACATTTTCAAAATTTCTGAACACATGTGTGAAAATTCATATGCTAGAAGTTCGTGAAAGTTAACATCATAACCACATTAGAAACTATACTTAATTACTCCCCATTACAATATAATGCACAAAGCTTGACTTTAGAAAGTGTTTCTTTTGTTTAAATATTTTTTTTATTCTTGTAAAATTGGCATATGTTAATTTGAATCACTGTAAAAAATTTATTCATTTTCAGTTCTTATAAAATATAAAAAATAATGTGTTTTCAACCCTCATGAGTCATCAAGGACTAAAACTATATGACTTTTATGTTCTATGGAGACTAAAACAAGTAAATTTTTTACAAGGATTAAAATTTAAAATTATATAAGGACGAAAAATATATTTTGAAATTTTCTTTTTAACCCATGGTTACAAAAATATTACTTTAATTATTTAACACATTAGCTGACACATGGACTAATTTCGATGATATCATCAATATGGGCTTAAAATTGGATAACATTTTTGGTGGAGGAATTTAATTGCAACATTAGGAAAAAATACATGGATTGAAGTTGAGTTATTGAGAGCCTTCTTTTAAAATACATGGATTAAAAATGCATTTAGTCCTATTTTATTTTTGTCAAAAGAGATTAGAATATAAGGGATTCAATTGGGTCTTGAAGTAGGCCTCTGTTAGAACCCCATTAATTGAATGTGGTTTCCACGTTGCAGTCTATATTTCCCTACAAGGCCCAAGACTTCAGAAACATTCATCATTACCAAGAACCTGTCAAACTTAAAAAAAAATACCTGTAAACCTTGATTGAACAAAAATATAAAGGAACCTACCAAACAACAATCAATTTGGAAAACAAAAGAAAATGCTGATTTCATCTTTAATTTGTATGAATTAGTATTTTAAATATCATTTCATGTATTGTAGTCAATTAAGAAGGACATTTACACAATTAATCTGTATGCCATTACTTATAACTTGAATATCATTTCTTCTCATCTCTTTCATTTTAGTTGAGTTCATTATAAAGTTTCATTTGGCTAAGACTAGCTAGCATTCAGTTTCAATTTCCCACACTGTATTACAGTGTAGCCATCGCATCATTTATATATCTACTACACATAGATGGGTAATAACCAATATTGAGCAATAAAACAGTTCATCCGTGGTTATTGCTGGCACAGAACCATGGTAAAACACTTTCTTCTTACAAATAAAATGAATAGTTAACTGATGAAACAAACTGTTTTAGTTGTCCCCTTGTCCTTGTTTCTCTCCCACCATTTCCGTGGATTTTCAAGACGTGGCTAGTGTAGAAAACAAACAGCAAATCAACTTTTCAGTTTGGAGACTGAAGTCCTATTGAATACTATAGGGTTAATGGGTTCAAAAGGAAATGACAGGAGCAAAATAATAACAAGGTGAATTTGTGCTCTACTCACCCTCCCCTCCGGACAGAAGAAAAAAGGATCATGCCCCTATTAGAGAGAAGGAAGTATCAATTGACAATAGTAGCTAGCATGTACACTGTGTCTTTTAGCATCAATGTCTCGTCATATTCAAGTGTAGTGCTGACATTGCTTTTCAATGATCAATATTACCCAGCTACAACTCAATGATGCACAAGGGTTGGGACATAAGGGTTGGGAGGGGATGTCAAGTGGTAAGAGCTAGGGGACATAAGGGTTGGGAGGGAAGGCCCCGGGTTCGAATTCTGGAAAAGAAATTAGAAGAGATTTTCTAACTTACTAACAACTAACCACAAACATTTACCTATCAAAAAAAAATTTGATACACAATACGCGATGAAAGAATATATAGTGGTGAAGCTTGAAACTTTTTAACCATATGCGAATAATTAATTAATAGAGTAATAAATGCGGATAGTGCTGATTTACTTTTCATGGAGAATGAAAACTCTTGATGAAAATAACGGGTTGTCTAAATTATCATGAAATTTTTTGGGTTAAATAACTCATCATTCAATCACATTGAAAATAAGTGAATTAGAATTTCTATATTTTATTTATTTATTCATTTATTTATAAATAATCCTATTGGTCTATTGAATTGTAGATTAATAAACTCGATCACATAGGCATTTAGACAACCTCTCAAAACAAAGGTGTTTCAACTAACGTAGAAATTGTGTCAGGAGTGATTTAGAGCATCTTAATACTTAATATTTTGAAGGGTACCTTATCACTATTTTTATGAGTTTGAAATGTCAGATAAAATATAGGTAACATTTGGTAGACTTGTGAGAAGGGAATTAAACATGAAATATGAGTTCTATTATGTATTTGTCATGTTATTAAGATGAAACAAAACATGACATAAAGCTTCTGGAACAAGACACTTTGGAGGCAATAGAACATAGCGCTCGCTTAAAAGAGTGGCCAAAGATTTTTTCAAGCAGAAGTTCAGTAGGGGTACTGTTGTTGCTCCATTGCTGGATGGGGTTCCTTTTCGTCAAATCAGTATGGAGGATCAGGAAATGCTTACAGCAAAATTCGACCCCTTGGAAGTTAAGGATGCAATTTGGGAGTGCGGGGTTGATAAGAGCCCAGAACCCGACGATATTAATTTTTAATTTATTAAAACCTTATGGAATTTGATTTCTAAGGACTTTCAACTACTTGATGATTTTCATGCCAATGGTCGTTGGGCCAAGGGCTGCAATACCTCCTTCATGACTTTGATCCCCAAGAAGGATAGTCCTCAAGTTTTCTCTGATTACAGACTGATCTCCCTCATTATTGTTGTGCTTTGATGACCCGAGATTGTGGCGTATTTGTTTGATTAACAGTACCTTATCCTACATCCCGCTCTTCTAGCTTACTCTTTTTAAGATGCATGCAGGTGTGGCGAAATAATGCAAGAGAATTATGAGAAACTTCTTATGGAGTGGGCTTGAGGTGGAGCATTCAAAAATTGCGTGGGTTATATGGGACATAGTTTTCAAGCCGAAGTCCCTTGGAGGTCTTGGAGTAAGGGATTGGAGCGACTTTAATAAAGCCTTGCTTGACAAATGGAGATGGAGGCTTTATTTTGGTGACACTGGTTTGTGGGCAAGAATAATTAATTTGCCTCAAATTCCAACATTTGGAGACTTGTGGATGGTTTTTATTCCCTAAAAAATAAAAGCACTCATGTGGAGACTTCACTGGGATCACATTCAGACTAGGCAAAATATTATTAGAAAGGGTGTTCTCCTGACTGATTCTCATATAAAGTGCCCTTTTCTTTACTTGTAGCAAAGCATCTTTTGTTTGGTACTCTTTCATAAGTTGGTTGGGTGTCAATTATGTTCTTCCTGGTGATAGTAGACTGCATTTCCTTCAGTTTGTTCATGGCAATTAGAATAAGAGGCAGCGTTGGGTCTGGTGGTCCATTTAGGGAGCGTGACCTGGTCCCTTGGGTGCCTTCGCAATAGGATGGTATTGTGTAATGAGAGCCCGAACTAGACTAATTGGTTGGGATTAATTCAATGGAGAGCTTGGTTGTGGGTCTACTCGACTATGAGAGAGTTTAGATCCTCGATGGCTGAATGAATTTTGGGTCCTTGTTCCTGCATATCCCAAGTGTAGATCTATGCGCATGGTGGTTTGGATTGGGCGGTGGCGGTGGTTTGTGTTTCTCCTTGGTGTTGAGAGGCATGTTTGTATCGATTGTTTTTTCCTCTGGGATTGAATGGTGTTTTTGTTTAACCATTGCTCTCCTTGGTGGTTTTTGTGCATTTTCGTTTTCTTTGTTTCATGTTTGGATACTAAATTCTGTTTCTCTTTGTATTGGGTTCTAGCACCCCTGTGCTAGTATTTAATACAAGTCATTTTGCTTATAAACAAAAATGGAGATGAGTAAGCTGGTGAAGGTGCGTGGTTATAAAGTTACTCACAATTAGGTGAAACGAAGCATATTTTGGGAGCTTTATTGAAAAAATAATAAATTGAGACACTACATTGTTATCATACACACATAAAAATAACTTCCTTGAGAATGTATTCTAACAGTTATGAATTTCAAGGACAAAACCAAAGAACAATGAATGAATGTGCTAGATGATTATATACTTTAAAGTTGGGTAGATGTGGAGACAACTCAGACAAGCTTCATTCTTTTAGGCAAATTAAATATGTATGACATTATTTTATTGAATTAATGTTTTGCGCCATGATTTGGGTGGTTTTATCCTTGGCTTCGCAAGGTCGGTTGGCTTCTCTGAGATCTTGCAGGCAGATTTAACGACTATTCTTCACGGTCTGCAGATTTGTTGGGACAAGGGGTACAAGCAAGTGGTGTTTTCAAATTCAGCTCTCGCTATTGGGGTCGTGGAAGGAAGCTTGTCTCGATTCCACTTGTATGCTGCGCTAGTCCTCTCCATATCCGTCATTTGTTGCAGTAGCCATGACAAGTGATTTTGAGGCATACCTTAGGGGAATGCTCCGACTGACTTTATGGCCAAGCTGGGAGCTGGATTGCATTCGGTGCAGGGGAATTTGTATCTTACGCGAGCCTCCTTCTAGGGTCAAGCCTTTGTTGTTGGCATATAGCATTGGTGTCTCTCATTTAAGGGCTTAATTTTTGTTTTCTTTAGCGCCATTTACCAAAAAAATGAATTAATGTAAAAATCATTACATTCATGCTTACATTTTACATTTCATTTATAAAATATGGAAACACTATTTGAAAAACAATGAATATACATCAAATTTAAATGAATCAGTACTAGAAATGTCATATGATTTTACCTATAAAACCATAGATGTTTAATCAGGCCGACATGACACTTTAATTTCCTCCCACATGCACCATTGGAGATTAACCATAAGGAGTAGTATACATTATTGATCTACATATTGCTATCTCAATCAATCAAACATGAAACAAAAATAGATACAAGGGCTTTCTCTTTAGAGAAATATGCCATTTTCTGAACCATCGTTAAGGAGTAATTTCTCTGTTCTAACATAAAAGGGACGTGTTATGTTGATATCCCTTTCTACTTTGACACCACTCACCCATATTTAGTAGAATGCAGTTTACTATAATTAAAAAAAAAAAAAGGAAAACAAATTAAGAGTTATAGGTAACACTGTTGAATTGCTTATGAAAAAAAACAAAGAAAAGGTAACAGTGTTTGGTTTTACGTTAAGCTTTTTATATAGGGCGTCAGAAATTGAGAACGGCGTCTAGCACGCTTGGACTTGAGGATGAACTTCAGAATCTTCAATCCTTAAAAAGTGGGATTTATGGACTTCCACACTTCGAGAAAGAGAACGACCTGTCTAATAATCAGGTCATTCAAGAAAGTCTTTTTAAATGTCTAATGATATAGCTATCTTTAGTACTATGCACCATCGTGTAGAGGTGTAAGTGGGTATAGTCCGTCTGTTAATCCGATCCGAACTGAACATATTATGGTGGATTATATCATCAGTTTGGTTTGGATTTATTTTACTGCATCCGATCACCATCAGTTCGGGTATCAGATTTGGGTTTGAAAAACCGATCAATCCAAACTAACCCAATGAATTGAAAATATAATTATTATTTACCTTCCGCTCAAACACTCTAGATCATTTCATTGTCTATTTATATTTGTATTGAAAATGTTGGTTTTATTTAAATTATATGGATTATATAATTATCGAATGTTTTGTTCTTTGGAGATGTTGAATTTTTCTATATTTTTATAATTTTCACGTTTTAAAAATAATTTTCATGCAAATTTTTAAATAATTGTTTTTATTACAAATCCGACCATCCGATCCGAACGAATCCAATTGAGATCGGGTTGGTTTGGTTCGAGTTTAGAAGTAAAAATCAGGAAAGCTGAACCAACCAAATCGAAGATTTTTGATTGGTTTGGACATTTCAACACCCTAAATCCGAACCAATCCGGTCTGATTACACCCCTAATCGTGTATGAATGATACTTTATTAATTAATAGATTTCTGGATTAAAAATAAGGTTTATATTTGCAAATTAATTTTACTATATCAACATATATGTCCCCATATGATAACTCAAGTGGTAGGAGTTAGGACACATATGAGTTGGGTAGGGGAGAGGTCTAGGGATCGATTCCTAACGGATGCAATTTACCTGTAAAAAAATATCAACATATATAATGTAAATAACAAGGTTAGTTATAAAAGATTGTCTAAATGACCTATGAGAAAGTTTAGATTAAATAACCCATCGTCCAATCACATTGAAGATAAGTGGGTTAGAATTTCTATATTTTATTTATAAAATTTTTTATTGGTCCATTGAGTTGTGGGGTTACTAACCCACATGAGTCATCTAGACAGCCCCATAATATAATGTGATTCAACGGTAAATAATTTTTTCTGTTAATCCGATCCGAACTGAACATATTATGGTGGATTATATCATCAGTTTGGTTTGGATTTATTTTACTGCATCCGATCACCATCAGTTCGGGTATCAGATTTGGGTTTGAAAAACCGATCAATCCAAACTAACCCAATGAATTGAAAATATAATTATTATTTACCTTCCGCTCAAACACTCTAGATCATTTCATTGTCTATTTATATTTGTATTGAAAATGTTGGTTTTATTTAAATTATATGGATTATATAATTATCGAATGTTTTGTTCTTTGGAGATGTTGAATTTTTCTATATTTTTATAATTTTCACGTTTTAAAAATAATTTTCATGCAAATTTTTAAATAATTGTTTTTATTACAAATCCGACCATCCGATCCGAACGAATCCAATTGAGATCGGGTTGGTTTGGTTCGAGTTTAGAAGTAAAAATCAGGAAAGCTGAACCAACCAAATCGAAGATTTTTGATTGGTTTGGACATTTCAACACCCTAAATCCGAACCAATCCGGTCTGATTACACCCCTAATCGTGTATGAATGATACTTTATTAATTAATAGATTTCTGGATTAAAAATAAGGTTTATATTTGCAAATTAATTTTACTATATCAACATATATGTCCCCATATGATAACTCAAGTGGTAGGAGTTAGGACACATATGAGTTGGGTAGGGGAGAGGTCTAGGGATCGATTCCTAACGGATGCAATTTACCTGTAAAAAAATATCAACATATATAATGTAAATAACAAGGTTAGTTATAAAAGATTGTCTAAATGACCTATGAGAAAGTTTAGATTAAATAACCCATCGTCCAATCACATTGAAGATAAGTGGGTTAGAATTTCTATATTTTATTTATAAAATTTTTTATTGGTCCATTGAGTTGTGGGGTTACTAACCCACATGAGTCATCTAGACAGCCCCATAATATAATGTGATTCAACGGTAAATAATTTTTTTTTTAACATAATCCACCCTAGAACAATACATAATTAATTAATTAATGATTGATGCTAATTAATAAGCAATTGAAGACATAAATAGGTAGCTATTTTCTAGTTAATCATATCCTATATGTGATCATATAATATAATTTTTTAATGTATGGATATTCACTTTTAGTTAGACTCATGTGTTTTTTTTCCTGACCACCCCGAATAGTTAAACTGTTTAATATCATTTTGGACAGCTAAAAAATTTCATAATTAAGTGGATTTCATGTTGGCCAAGTCAGGACGACAAAAATGAGATTCATCTCATCCAATAGGTAGTTGGGAAGAACAAAGCTGAAATATTTGTAAAAATCTGTAAGGCTGCCAAAGAGGAGCCAAGATCTCATAAGTCATATACAAAGACTAGCTTAAGGCCTAACTCCTCAATTACGATTCTCATCATGTATATAAAAACATATATGTTTGATCATTCATTTACATAAACATTACTCATTTTGCTAACTCATTGTTTTTGAAGGGCTTTAGGCTTTTTCCTTAATACTCTCATACTGACTTGAACGTCAGAGTGCCTTTGACAGTACCTTCCTAGCCATGTCAACATCACACCAATGGGCTGAAAGATTTATTCAAGGACTGTGAACCACCACAAGAGATCGAGAGAACCAACTAATTTATGAAGGTATGAAAAACACTAGAAAGGGGAGGGGGGTTCGAATATGGTTTTTAGCTTTTAGAAATTTCCCTCTAAGATTAAGGATAATCTTTTCGGACTAAAGATCACAAAGTGCAAGAGATAAGGGAAAGAGAAAAGCACACAATGATTTTATCCTGGTCCACTTGATAAATCACTCAAGCTAATCCAGTCCACCCGTTAAAGTGATTTCTTCCTTCTTAGAATGAAGGCAATTCACTACTCAATGATTGTTACAACTGCACTAGCAACCTTGCTCAGTGACTAACAATACAATGAACTAGCAGCACTAAGACAACCTTGCCTTAGTCTTCTCAAGAATACTGACCTCACTGGTCTCTCAAGGAACTACAAACAAAGTTTGTGAAAGAGTTTGGTTTACACAAAGATGCTTCTAAACAAGCAAACGTAAACACAATAAGAACAATGAAGAAATATTACTAAGGTATTCGCTGAAAGTATTTCACGTGTATGCACAAAGTTTTTTCTTAGCTGATTTCTTCTATCTTCAGCCTTTAAATACTCCAAGGTTTAGAGTGTGTATCCGTTGGATGAATCTGTCCGTTGGAGGACAGTTCTGAAATTTCAAGAGCCTGCTATGGCTGAACGTCGTAGGTAAGGCAGTCAGAATAATACATTTGCTTTTGTACGAATGACAGTGACATTGCCTTAGCCTAGTTGACTCTTGATCTTGGGCGACGCTTCATGTTGGAACTTGTGAAGCTTGTGTGATAAGAGTCAGAAGAAAACTTGAATCCTCTGACCTTCAGAACTTCTGCTTCTGGACCGTTCATCAGAACATCTGGCCTTCAGAGCATGAAGTGCTTCTGGTCTTGAGAGCCAGCTTACTCTTGGACTTCAGAGCTTCCAAGTCTTCAGCTTCTGGACCGTTCCTCAGAACATCTGGTCTTCAAGACTTCAGATCTTGAATCTTTCAGAGTCCACATCAGAGCTTTAATCTTCAGAGCATCTGAAGCGTTTGCTACCGTTCATAAGAACGTAGTTAAATGCAGAAGCGTTGTGCTGGTTACTCTTGGTGTTCAACCTCTGATTGATATATCGTCTTTGAATCAGAGTCAGAGCCTGTTTGTCACAACTTTAAAAGACAAACGTTAGAGTATCACAATTGTTCATACATAATAATAAACTTGTTATCATCAAAATATAGAGTTGTACCACCTGACCAAATCTTGGTCTTACAATTTAGATTCAGAAGAACATTTTGATATAACCTGTGGGAAAACTTATTCAATTCCCATCACAATGGTACAAACTTATTCTTTAGGAAAATTGAAACAAGGGAGACATGAAGCCTTACGATACTCTTTCCATGAAACCTTACGATACTCTTTATGATGAAACTACTCATCATCTTTTCTTCTCTTGCCCAAACTCTTAGAAAATCTGGATGAGGATCTATTAATGACTTGGATTTTCACTTGCAATCCCAAATGATGTAGGGATAAATTTTCCCCAGCACTGTTTGTTAACCTCTTGGAATAGGGAAAGTAGAGTATGGCTTGGGGCTGGTTTGGGTTGCTACTGTTAGTCTAATGTGAAACTTGAGGAATAACATCTGTTGAGAATTCAATTGATATTTGGAGTTCCACATTGGTTGAGTAATGGTGAGGAGAAGACTTTATAAGAGATGTGACTCATAAACCTAATGTCTTAAGGTTATGAGTTAAGATATGGCGTTGATATCTCTTGGTGTCTTGCACCTCGGCCCATGGGTTCCCCTATCTCCCCCAACAAGTGGTATCAGAGCCGATGGTTCGAGAGACCATGGTAACGACTCATTGTGTCGAAAGTCTTCCTAGAAGTGTGGTTAGACGACAGGTTCCGTTGACGCAGCGAACGATGATACAAGTGTGGATAGCTTCCACGGAGAAAGACCATGATAATATGGTTGTGACTTGCACGTGAGGGGAAGATTGTTGAGAATTCAAGTGAGTTGGAATCACAAATTGGTTATGTAAGGGTGAGGAGAAGACTTTATAAGAGATGTGACGCATAACCATAATGCCTATAATATTTTGGGTTAAGAGTTAGCGTCGATTAGTTTCTTGCTCCTCGACCCATCAGCTCCCTTGTCTCCCCAAAAAACATCATATTCAAGGGGATATAGAAAGGGCTGTCCAAAAAATCACTACCGACCGAAATTTAATTCACCTGACAAAACCGTCACCCGCAAAACAGAATTCGAGCAACCCGTCACCACTAATTTGCCGGTGACGGGTCTTGGTGCTTTGACGTTTTTCACTCGACAAAGTCCACTATTTGGACCCGAGTCTGATCCATTGATATCTCTTCGCTCAATCCTATCTAAATGGTTCACAACCTCACATTACCCTACTACTAACTTTGTTGCCTGCCTTGTCTCCTCCCTCAAACTTTTTCCTTCTCTTTAACAATCATAAATTTGAATGAGTCATTTAAGACTAGTGAGGTTTTATCTAAAAGTTTCTTCATTCAGATGAGTAAGATCTATCGAAGTAGAGTTTCATTCTATGCCACTGCCATGCACCATCAAGGCAGAGCCAACTTCGTAGTGCATCTTTTTTTCTTTGAATACTTTTTGGACTAACAACCCGTATGAACCCACCCGACAAAACCGTGACCCATGCAAACCGAACCTGAATAACCAGTAGCTACTAATCGGTCTGTGGCGGGTCTGATATTTTGATATTTTCACTCATAAAATTAACTATTTTGAACCGAGTCTGATTGAAACCGACCGATAGACAACCCTAGATATAGAGTTGTCTATAGTCAAGGATGTAATTCAGTATAATCCTAATCCACGGCTATGGTGCAAAGGCCAAAGGGTATCGTGTTTTTTTTTTCTTCTCTATTTTTGAGTGGACTATGAATCCACTGAATTTTTGTATTGAATCTTTGTAAGCTCCCTCGAATTCTTTTGGGTTGGTACCCTTGTACCATTTAATGTTATTAGCTTATAAAAAAAACTTGGTGTGAGTGTGATTAAGGTCTGAATCAACCTTTATTCATTTTTACTAGTAATTGTACATAATATTTCAAAAGTTCTGAAGAGTGAAATATCTTCAGCCAATTCACGCATATATACTGCCCACATATATTCACTAACTTTATACTAGGAATCTGGTTTCTAGATAACATAATTTAATGAGAACATAAACTAAACGCTAAGTTCAACCAGCAACTTTCTTACAATCACGTACCTAACTAGAAACAACAATACGAGAGGGATAGTTGATGCTAGCTAGGGCTGCTACACCCTTATAGTAGCCTTAGCTTATTTTTCTGGCCACCACACACCTATATTCTATATATAGCTAGGCCATTTTATATATACTATAGATCCTTAATTATCAGTACAAAACACACTGTAGATCGATGTTGCACCATCTCATGACTTTTTGTTCAACGTCTTCTTGGAGCCGTTTCCCTTTGAGCATTGAAAAACACAGCAGCCACAGGTGGCCCTAGCTCATTCTCATCAGCAAAGCGTCTTGTGTTAAAGAGGTCCCTTGAAATTGGTATTTTGATCACTCCCTGCCTGCATTTCTGCTTGTAAAGGAGGAACACAAACCTATGGATCCCTATGTTGGGTCGTGGCAGTTCATACTTCACCACCTCCTTTCCTGTTCAATTGAATAAGGACATGTAATTATACAACAATAAAGTGAAAGCCAGTGCTCTCTATTTTGTGTGCATTATATCAATAATGTGACCAAATGACTTACCAAAAGTGGCGTCCGTTGTGCCTGGGATATCTGTGACCATCCTGCATGTAATTAAATGCTTTCTTATAGATTTGGCCAAATTATTATACTAATATACTCAAACATTTCATCAAACAGTGTATAGTACTATAGTGTATACAACAAACACTCAATTTTTCTTTATACCTCCTATCTAAGCATGATTCATTACTTTTTCTCTCTTATCTTTCTTTCTCACGATGGGTATCCGCAAATGTCTATAAATCATTTTCAATAATAATAGTTGAACACACAAATAGTGCAGACAACCAACATACACCCCATTTTTCTCTTTATCTCCCTAGTTTTATATTTATATCACATTAATTACTTTTCTATTTCTCTTTTCCTCTGTTTATGTGTCTTTTAGATATATGCAGTATGCATGCAGATTTCAGCTTCTTTTTTATTATTTTTATCAAATACTTATCATGTTCTTTATAACTTAAATGACAACAACGAAAATCTCCGAATAATAGCTCAAGTGGTAAAAGACTAAAAGCTAAGAAATATATGAGTTGGGGATAGAAAGTCCAGGGTTCAATTCCTAAAAGTTGTAATTTATCTTTTCAATGTAAAAAAAAAATCATAAGAGTGTTTTGGAAAATCATTATTATACTCTCCTATGTTAGTAAAAAAATGATTTTAGTTTTGAGAAGCTATACTTTTAGCGTATTTGAATCAACTTTTATTTTTCTCAAAATTAATTCTTAGAATGAAAATTAAGCTATTTTCATAAACTTCTTATCAAAGTCAATTTTGGCTTTAAAAACAATTGTATAATATTCCTAAACATACATTACGTAGCATCTAAAAAATAGCCAGAATCGATTTTGACTCACTAAATGCAAAATCAAACATGCAACTGGAAAATTAGTTAAGAGTGAAACCTAATTCTGCTGCCATATATAGTTGATTAGGTGTGGATATCTCATATATTTTAGTGCCATACCAGTGTAAGTGTTCCCTCAGGTAAGGATCACTAGGACCAGGGACATCAGGGTCAGTCATGACCTGAAAGAATTAGTTCATGGAATTTAGAATATTATTTTAAATTGAAACACAATATATGGAAAAAAAAAGATTTATCTGAGAGAAGTAGAAGGATACTAACCAGTGTGAAGAAGGATCTCATATCCCCTCCATGAATCTGAACCTTAGGCTTAATGGCTATTGAGGAAGGGAAAAACTCATGACCGTTATAGACCTGGTTGTTGCTGTAAGTGACAGCCATTTTCATAGTTGGAGTGAAATAATCAACTACATCTCCGACCACTCTTCCAATAGCAAGAGGATCTGCTAACAAGTTCATGGATGTCGGAAAATTAGTTAAAGCAGTACTAGTCACTGAAAGTGGCCGTGCAGCCATGAAGAACAATGTAATCAGTTAATGTTGATTTAGGGGACTTGCTGTGTGTTTGAATGTGAATCAGAGACCCTATATTTATAGCGTTCATCCCTTTCAATACATATATAGGTATCATAGGAGATAGGACTCATCATAGGAAACCAACGGACTAGGAAAGGGAAGCGAGAATTAAAGAATGACAAAAAATTAAAAAAATTGAAAAGAGGAACCTTGTGAAAAGGCTGAAGTTGCATCACATTAATATATACAATGATAGCATAATATATACGGTCTCGATTTTTAAACACATAAAACATCATCAACACCCCATTACACTATAGTTTTCCATTATGGTGCTTGCTACCATACCACAACATTTAGGTGGGGTATGATACATGAGATAATGTGTACCAATTAAATTAATCCAGAGTGTAATTACTTAAGTACTCTTTTTTTTGTCAAATATAGGCTAATATTGATTTTATTATTTACTAATTAGTCCTCAACTAATGTACTAATTGAGAATCCTACTATTTCATTTCCCTTCTCCAAAAATCTTTCCGTCTTCAGCAAATCCACATCCTGGTAATCTGCAATTTCATTTCCATTCTCCTGCTATTTCACAAGTCATATCTATCTCTGTTACTGTGACTTGTTCTTCCCTAAATTCGTCAATTTAAAATCATCAATTTTGTAATAAAACTCAGTTCTTCAGAACCAAAAACAACATACAGATTTGGGGTTTCAGAAGCAAATTTTTTGCTCTTCATATTCTTCCTTTCCTCCAACATCTCCCTTTCTTAGCCTCTTTTCTTCTCAGTTCTGATTTGGGGGGAAAAGTGGGTTCACTGCAGATCTGGGGTAGAAGAGGAAGAAGTGGCAGATCTGAAATCGCCATCACTACCTCCTCTTTCCCAGAAAACCCTAAAACGCGGATCTTGGGTTGCAGATCAGCCTCTTCTCGCCTAAAAGCTCAACCAACAAGCCATAACCACCCAAAATCGCATCCGCCGCCACCTCCTGCTTGATGCCCCGCTACCATCACCTTCGTTCTCCCTGAACCGTGCCACCATCACCATCGTTCTCTCCAAATCGCGGCTGCCACCACTTCTTGCTTGCAGCGCCGCCACCATTTCTCTGAGTCCAGCGCCGCCATCACTATCACTTCCCCTTCCTAGTTCAGCGCCGCTGTCACTCGCCCTCTCTAATTCCGGTGCCGCCATCACTTCTTGTTTAGGGTTTTGGTGTTCATGTTTTTTATCTTTCTTTTTTCCAGATCTCGATTATGGAAGGTTAAATGGGGGTTTGACTTTAGTAAGGGAGATGTTAATGAAGAAGATGATGATGAAGGATGAATTTCTGGGTTAAGATGAAGTTTAATCTCTTTTCCTGAATGTGAAAACCCTAAAACGCACAAAAAAGAAGTTTCATGAAATTGAGTTACCACTTAAAGAAATTACAAAAATGTTAGGACCATAACATAATTAATACAAATATTTTTTTTTTGTTTTTCGTTATTTTTCAAAAAGAAAAATAAAGAAGTCAAAGTTTACAGTCAAAACAACTCCTATTGGTCCACATCACTCAGGTATGATACAATTGTGGTATGGTAGCATTTACCTTCCATTATTTAGGTCTTTCTATCACATTAATACAATTTTTTGTTTCTTCATATACCAAGGATACATACAAGCCCGAACTATAAAAAAGTAGCATTTGTGTTGTCTCAACGGAGCTTCGCCGGAGAGTTGGGCGGTTCATATGTCATCATCTATCATCATGTTGTTGAGAGTTCCCCATCGTCAAGGCAAAGGTCCTCCGACGTCTAGTTATAATTTGACAACCTGACAAAGACAATTCGACACTCAAGTCAGGTATAATTTGGCAGGGTAGCGTTAGACCAAATTGCGGTAGTATACCTTGATGGGCTCAACTTAGGTCACATGGGATTGTTGGATCGTAACAAAGAACGCCCTCAGTCGTACCATGCTGGACGGCCCAGCTGAACTCCCTATTTTGTAGGTGCTTATTCGTTTCCTCTACCACGTACAAGGTTCTAGACCCTTCCCATGTAAATATCTACAATGAGCCAATCGTGAAAGGTTGATTCCTGATCCTTCGCAAAGATATTATTCCAAGTCCTACGGTGCGGGGTGTGCTCCTGATTAATGAAAAAGGTCAAACGTCCGCGGTTGTTAAACTGGACAGACTTCGTCTGCTTGAGTCAACAGATGCTATGAATATCAAGATTGTAAGATGGTCCAACGATAGGATCTTGTGTACTATATTCTATGGTGGCCAGCTGATGATGGGCCGAACCATGGAGGCCCGAGTCATAACAATACTATTAATTAAGGTGAAGCTAGTAGTGATTCTCAATTTCAATTATTTCTTAAGATATCTCCATAGGGGAGGCAAGCAGAATCCTAGGAGCCAAGGCATCGGAGATCGGTGAAAGATTATGTTCAGGATCATTAACAATAAGAGAATAAAAAGGTAAAATTCCTGCCGTCGGTGCTATTAGAACCTTCCTTAACTAAACCAACTCATGGTGATGTTGCCAATGACAAGGATAATTTAAGGGAGAGTTTGGAGTATAAAGGCATTCCACTCACCAAATGGAAGCTACAAACAAAATCCGGGTGCTAGTGATTTGAGGTCATTTACATAAAAAAGATTTTTAGGGACATGGATCACTTTTGATATTGATCAATAATAGTAAGGAAGTAAGAGTGGATGACTATATCGGGGAGCCCAGAACCATGAAATTGGTATCCTCTTAATTACAGGATTCCTATTCCCCTTTGGTTCACTTCCGATAATTATGCTGTGATCACTTACTAATTAAGTAGTCACTTCCATTACTTTTTTTTCTCTTTAATATCTATAAGTTTAGCATCTCTTACCTCTATGTATTCAGCAAAGCCTTTATCTTTCTTGCCTTTGTCCAAGGTACACCAAGTGGTGAACAGATGCACTCCCCTTATAATTTATGAAATTTCACTTTGTACTATCACATTGTCTAGAGAAATATGACTAATGTATTACTTATAAATAGGAGGCTATGCTCACCTCAATGTACATATTTTTGGGCATCAATGTATTACTTACCTCAACTCAACCTGAACTCTAATATGATATCAAATTTTTTTATGACCAAATGATCTAGATTTTGAGCCTTTTTGCTCTTACTAATCTAATAAATAGTTGAACTTCAACTTATAGTAGGTGAACCCGTGTGTATTGACTATAAGAAAACTTGTTATATGAATAACAGTTTTTGGTATCATCAAGAAAACTTGCTATTACCTCTATGACAAAAAATTGTTGATATCGTCAAATTTTTGACGGTCGAGTATCTGTTGGTAATTACCTCATGGATAATAGCTACCGGCAGTGCTTTGGTAAAGTTGTTAGTAAGTTCCACTAGTAAATTTCCGACGAAATTATCTGTTGATAAAGATAGAAAGTGCTGACTGTCAAGGTCGTTGGTAATCTGTCGATAATCATGTTAGGTTTGACTAGAATCACTCCTTAGACTGTTGTGAGACACGTTAGTTTACCTTACTGATGATAGTGTCCCAATAGTAATTCAACCTAGTATGATAGAACCCGTTGATTCACAAAATTGGTGATCGTGCTTGGTTGAAAAGTCTGTGGCGTGAAGCTACCATGCGTTGGATTATGAGTTGACGCCTCTATGTCAGAATTCAGGCTAAATTGATGCGCATGCGCGCTATTTATTTTCCGACCAGTATTATGGGGCTTATGCCCCCTAAAGGCATGTGTTGTTGGTGGTACTCGTAAGGTGGACGCACCTTGCAGGACACCTTGAAGTGCAATTCTCATCGAGCAGTGAGAAGAATCCTTTGTATACGACTTAAATACACGATGAGTATTGTAAGTGGCATAGTGACCTTGCTGCCATGGTCCACTAAGATTCAGCCTTTGTCACTTCGATTTGTCCCTAGATTAACTCTTTATTTTTCCGGATGAAAGTTATACCTTAGTGTAAAGAACTTCAACTTTTAATCGATTACGCACCATTTGTCACAATGTTGCATCTTTCTTCATCTAAAGAACTTCAAATTTTTCTATTTATGTTCCTAAACCACCACAAAACAATTGTCGTTCATCAATAACATACTATTAAATAATGGAAATTAGGGTTGTCCAACGGGCAGATTCGGGCCCAAATCTTGGTTTTGGTCGGGCGAAATCAGCCTCTAGCCAAGGGCCACCACCGTCCGATCAGTATCACCAGTTGCTTAGGTTTGATCCTTGCGGGTTTTGGGTGCACGAGATCGGATAAACTGTAACCGATCAAAGAAAAAAAGGAGAAGAAGATGTTCATAATATAGAGAAAAGAGAAGAAATGGAATAAGAAAAAAAATTTCGTTCAAATTTCAACTGTTAATGGAAATCTCAACCGCTGGTATGCTTGGAGATAATATGAAGGAGCTGTTAATGGAAATCTCAACCGCTGGTATGCTTGGAGATAATATGAAGGAGTTGTGTGTTTTGTTTTTTTAGGCTATGTTGGGGTCTTTTATTGTTTCAAATTTCCCTCATGATGGAGGCATGTGGTTGTTTTTCACCACGACTAGGGTTTGTTGAGTGAGGAAAAGAAGAAGAGATTTGTGCGGCGCGAGGAGAAGAATGCTAGTGTTGTTGAGTGGTGGGAGAGGGGGCAGGAGAAGAGAACTGTGCGGTGGGCGGTGACTAAAGGAGAGAAGAGAAAAGAAATCTGTTAGAGAGAATAGGCGGATGAAGGAGAAGAAGATTGTCACCTCCAGGGTTCCAGGGTTTGTGAGGTTAAATGTGTGGCCTTTTTTTTCGGAATGTTAAAAACTGGGCTGGTCTGGACTGGTATTTTTTTTAGTAGGTACTTCGTTCGGGCTACAGCCCAAACCAAAACCGACCGGACCAACCCTAGCTATATGAATCGTGCCATTAAATTGCCAAAAATTGCAGTCGAACTGGCCCGTCCCAAACACAAAGAAATTGTCGGACAGCTTGGATCGGGATTGAGTCGGGCCTGCTTGGACATGCCTAATGGAAATTACTTAACATCTACCAAGATGATTTTCGTAAGAGCTTCAAACATAGCATTTGTATAGAGTTCATTGCTCATTGTTTGAGTGTCTCTGAACTGGTAGGTGTCGTGCGGGTAGAGATGACAATGGGTAGGGTATGAGTATGGTATTGTAGTACACATCCTAATACCCGCGTTTTCAGAAAGTACCGGTACCCGTCCACATACCCGCAACATGAATACCAGTCCTCGTACCCTCTGGGTACCTATATGCTCATACCCGTGCCCGTTACCCACAATTTAGTTAACAATTTTTGTTTTTTTTTTCCAAGGTATCCTCACAGTCGATAGCCTAGCTATGAGACAATTCCCCCGAGATTCTTAGATCACATGAATTGGGTAGGGAGCTCCCATCAAATGCATCGCCCAAGGACCGAACCCTGGACAAGGAACTCAACTATCTACCAGTTGTGCTACACCTTGTTGGTTAGCTAACCAAAAATTTAACTTTCACATTTTCTTCAATAGAAAACCAAAATATAATAGCTATTATAAAATAAAAAGCATTAATTAAAAATACAAAAGACCATCCATATATTTAATTAGTAAAATCATTCAGATAAGTTTTTGTTTTGTTTCAAAAAGAATAAGGGAGAAAGTTAAGCTCTAAGTTTATAATTTTAGATTTTTTAAATAAACTCCTAAAGTGTAGATTACTAACTTACTTTAAAAATAAGTAAGAAGGCAGAGTTCAAAAAAGAAAAAGTAAGAAGGCAAACTTCCCAATTATGGGCCAAGATATGGTGAATCTGATGTACAATTAAGCCTAGAGTTATTCTTTTGTTTTCTATCCAAAAGTTTCAGGCCTTGAAACACTAATATTTTGTTGAATGGGCCTGATAAAAAAGAAGCAAGGGTGGCTCAATAGGCTCAAAGGGACCCTTTTAAGCATAAAGTAATAACACAGTTAGAGTTGCCGCGGAAGTTAGTTATTTCTGGTTATCATGAGTTCAACCTGTGTTTCTTCACTTCCACTTTCAGTTGCTACAAACCCAAAATCAACAACGTTGGCATTGGAAAAATGCACAACACTGTCCCAGGTTCGCCAACTCCACGCTCACATCATCAAAACAAACCTCACCACTCACGCATCATGTGTCGCCAAACTCATCCACGCTTTATCTCGGAGCTGCAACCCCTACGACGCGGTTTCGGTATATGCTCACGCGCTCTCATGCTTCCAGCTGAAGGAGATCGTGTTCTGCGTTCCCTCGGTTCTCAGAGCTTGCGGCAGATCGAGCGCGTTTGAGGAAGGGAAGCAAATCATGGGTTTTGTAGTGAAAACTCAATTGTGGTGTGACCCTTTTGTTGCGAACTCCGTGGTTCGAATGTGCTTGGAGGTTGGTGTCGTTGAGCTTGCGAGATCGGTGTTTGATAAAATGCCTGTGAGGGACTTGATTTCATGGAATTCTTTGCTCACGGGGTACTTGAGGGCGGGTGAGATTGATATGGCGCGGGAGGTGTTTGAGAAAATGCCGCAAAGGGATTTGGTTTCGTGTAATGCGATGATTGATGGGTATGGGAAGCATGGCGAGTGTGAGCTTGCTGAGGAGGTTTTTAAGGTCTTGAGTGTCAGGGATGTTGTTACTTGGACGAGTATGATTTCAGCTTTTGTTCTTAATCGTCGCCCGAGGGAAGGGTTGTGTTTGTTTAGAGAAATGTTGAGTGAAGGGGTTCAGCCTGATGCCCCTGCTATTGTGAGTGTCCTTTCAGCTATTGCTGATCTGGGTTTTGTTGAGGAAGGCAAATGGATACACAATTATGTATTAACTAACAAGATACGTCATCAAAGTTTTAGCTTTATTGGATCGGCACTCATAAACATGTATGCAAAATGTGGGCAGATAGAAAATGCTTATCATGTATTCAGGAGCGTTTCTCAGCGGGGAAATGTCGGCGATTGGAATTCTATGATATCTGGACTTTCTTTGCATGGATTGGGTCATGAAGCTATAGAGGTTTTTCTGGAGTTGGAAAGGGCAAAACTTGTTCCTGATGATGTCACTTTCTTGGGGCTTTTGAGTGCTTGCAACCATGAAGGCCTTATGGATGAAGGTCAATTTTACTTTGAAACAATGCAGTTGAAGTACAAGATAGTTCCTAAAATTCAGCACTATGGGTGCATTATTGACCTTCTTGGTAGAGCAGGTCAGTTAGACGAGGCGCTTGGGGTTATCCGTGACATGCCTTTGGAGCCTGATGTTTTAATTTGGAAGACCATTCTCAGTGCCAGCATGAAGCACAATAACTTTGTAATGGGGCGCAAAGCTGCATTGCGAGCTATAGATTTGGCTCCACAAGATTCAAGTTGCTATGTTCTTCTTTCAAATATATATGCCAAACAAGGAAGGTGGGATGATGTGACAAAAGTTAGATCAATGATGAGAAACAGGGGAGTAAGAAAGATTCCTGGCTGTAGCTCCATTTTTGTGGATGGTAAAGTTCATGAGTTCCTGGTGGGGAAGGCCATGGATTTGGGGCACAACCAAAACGTTATGTTTAAGTTAGAGGAGGTTGTATCGAGGTTGAAATTGGAGGGATATGAACCTGATCTGAATCAAGTGTTTCTAGATTTTGAAAGTGATGAGAAAGAGAGCCAACTAGTTCTTCACAGTGAGAAGGTGGCTCTTGCCTTTGGACTATTGAGTTTGCCACAGGGCCTTCCCATTCATATAGTGAAGAACTTAAGAATTTGTTGTGATTGTCACACATTTATGCAGCTGGTTTCCAAAATCTACAAACGTCGAATTGTTGTTAGAGATCAAAACCGGTTTCATCATTTTGATAAAGGTTGCTGTTCCTGCAGAAATCATTGGTAACTTTGCTATCATGATGAGTTCTTGCCATTGGTAAATTTGGTTGGAGTTCATAATTTATGTTGTAAATGGAGTAAATATTGTTTTCATCATTGATTGTAAATCGGGAACAGTTAAGCATTTCCTATATCTTTACCTCATTCTTTTCACATTTCCTCCTTCATTTACTGATTAGATTCCTTCCAAAACTAATTTTTTGTGAGCTAGCTAGATGCTAAGTGGCATGAAATAATTGGCAAAGAAAAGTGGTTCGTCTCATAGTCATCATCTTCAATGAACACACCTCTATCAGACATCAACTTGTTTGTTTCTTGCGCAGTTTCAGGAAACATCTAAGGGTAGGGAGGAGAATGTCACAGAGCTTAGTAAAGGAAAAGGGTGAATTGGCAGAGCTTAAAATCGATTTCAAAATTTATATCCAAACATACTTGGAGGCGCTTCTACTCGTGTTGGACGTGGAAGAAAACGTACTCTATAAAACTGAATATTTGTACATCTAAACCACACCCACGTAATAGTTCAATTGCTCTTAACTAAGTGTTTTATGTACCTATACAGCTACAACTAGGGGTTAGTTTGATTTAAGAAAATATTTTCTTTTTCCATTAATTATTCTATTTCTTAAAATGATTTTCATATTTAAATTTTTAAAATTTAGATAGGACTAAAGGTTTGTGCAACGTCAGTTTAAACTTTGTATTGGTAAGTACAAAACGTCAATTATAAATTGTACTTACCAATATAAAAAAAATGTCAAAAAGTACAAATTTTTTAAAGGAAATATTTAAACACCTAAAATTAAATTGACAATAATTACAAAATTGTTAAAGGAAATATTTAAACACCTAAAAATGAATTGACAATAAAAAATCAATTCTAATACTTGACAAATGTGGAAACAAAACATGCTAAAAAATGTCAATCCCTCCTTTTTATTTAAAGGAAAATTCAATACATTTTTCATTTTGAGTTTAATGGATATGCACTGTCAGTGTAAAATAGTTTTACACGGACATCCAATCAATGTTTGTCACGTAGGAAAGAGAGTTACATTCATTTTTAATTTTAATTAAAACAAAATCATATTTGCTTATTTGGCGGAATTCAATTGAATGTTAGTGTAAAACTATTTTACACTGACAGTGCATATCCATTAAATTCTTTCATTTTTATATTATATCTTATCATTATCTTGTCCACCTCAAACATAAGATATGGTAAGACTCTATTGATCTTGCTCTTATTCTATGCTGCATTTATCTAACTCTCTATCATATTCTACTGTTAAAAAACTCTCTCTCAAGTACTCAAATGATTCAAGATTAATTTTTCAAATGCATCATTAATTAGCGGTCAAAAATCTTTAATGACATGATTATGATTAGTGAGAGAGATTTTGACTCCAAAAATTATGTTGAAAGAAAACAAATGAAAATTACAATTTGCATATGGTTAGTTATTTACCTCTCTATATATAAGTGTAATAGTGTAAGTGACTATAAACCGAACCAAGAGAGTGTAAGTGTTGCATGTGAGTGACCATTGGGGGAGGTGGCTCTTTGAAGCAGTGAAAGCATCATCATCACTTCATCAGTACCAACAAGAACGGGTGACCTTCCAATAATCCTTCTGATTTTAATTATGCTTCTAATTTCTTTGGTACGAGTTCATATCAGTTTTCCAACTTGGTTATTTGTGTGAATATTGTCTCGTGATTTATGCATTTTTTTGTTGATATATAACGATGGTTTTCCCTAAGGTGAACATAAACATCTTATTTATTCTTATTTCAATTTTTCTGATAAAAATAATTTCAAATAAAAGATTTGTCTGATAAAAATACTAAAAAATTTGGAAAAGTGATGATTCATGAGTTTTCAGTCACGGGGAGGATAGGAAATATGTTCTCTCTCATGTTAGCCATTTAGAGCATATCTCTGATGGAAATCTTAAGTTGAGATATTAGAATCAGATCACAACAAGAAATTCGGAGATTAGCCTCCAAACGTTTCCTAGCAAATTCATAGCAAACCGCGTTTAGCTAGAAAAAAACTAGCGTTTGGCTACCAGATCGTTGGTAGCCTGATTTGAGTGGCTGATTGGCTTCCAAATATTTTTCTAGCTAAATGGAGGCAAATTTGAAAAGTTTCCTAGCTATTTACGGGTTAAAGTCAAGCCATATATTACAATATTTTTTATTTTACTAGTTATTAACTAGGAAATTTTACAGCTATTTCCTAGATGATTCGCAGGAAAATATTGTTAGCAATTTCGCAGCTAATTGGCAGCTAATACATAATTTAAATGACAGCTCATCTACAACTAATGTCATACTCATTCTATTGATGATGATATTTTTATTTAAATATAAAATAATTTCATCTGGCAGTGTCTTAATATTTGTTTAGTTTCATTTATCATTACTATGTTTGCATAAATTAATAGAAGCTAACCAAAATAACAGGTGCATATACAAAACAACAAATAATTATGAATGCTTTTAGTAATTAATAACCAAATAATTCAAAATAACTTAAGCATAAGTAGTTCAATCCAAGTTCACTCCAAGCAATTCTAGAAAAAAAAATATATCAGTCAATTGGGATTGCTCAAAGCTAATCTATAGTACAAGAAACAAGAACATCTTAAGGACTTTCTACTTTTTTTTGGAATTCTATAACAAGAACTACAAATTTTAGAATTGCACAGCATCGCCCCTCGTGTATATTTGCCTCCTCAATTGAGCCCCTCCCCTGTCAGTCTGTCACATTGCATGAACCCCCAAAATAGACCCATAATTTCATCAGATATCTGATACATCAGTAGTAGTCTGCAACAGAGCAAGGATCATGATACCTTTATTCTGGCAGTGTCTCAAGGATGTCCATATGCTGCCTAGCCAAGAGCTGAAGCTCATCCTTCATAAACAAAAGATATTGCATAAACAATCCTTTGCTCATTCTGTTTCAGTAATTTAAAGAAGGAATCTACAAATGCAAAACCCAATAAGACAAATGGTTCTAAAATGAAAACAAAACATGTTTTTTTTCTTGAAGCGAAACCATTCTAGCATGTAAAAATGTAAAGAAACACAATAAATAGATACATAGACATTGTAAAATCAATATATCAATACTAATTAAAATCTGATAAAAATGCGTGCTTAAAGAATAGGCAATGTATAAAACAATTGTATCCTCTTTTGAGAGAACTATCCAGAAACATATTCAGCTTCCTCCTGTACCATGTATAAAAGACAAATCTCCTATAAAAGATGCATTCTAACAATGTCAGGTGTAGCGTTGAACAATAAAAATTCCACAAAGACAAGATAGAAAACGCTAAGCTAACAAATTAATCAAGACAAGTAAAATTTCAGATTCAGTCATGGGTAGGTTCCTTCCAAGCAGAAAAAGCATGCTACCAATGAAGGAATCAGTTAACAAACTACATAATTTTCTTATTCTATTAAAGTCAACTATCTTATTCTACCAATGAAGATGAGAATGAGAGAGAAGGAACCACCTTACCTCCATGAACAAGAGAGAAGGAACCTCCATGAACGAGATCTGAAGGTGCGAGAGAAAGTCTTTTGCTGCAACAGAGAGATAATCAGAGACTGTTGCATATAAAGGTCAACACTCAGAATCATAAACTAGTCGGTCTCAACAAACATACTGAGTAACAACTCAGTGTTGATCATGTCAAAGCATATTAAAGGCAGAGCAACATATGATAAAATATGTGAAGAAGGTGGATTGTCCTTACAAGCTATGCCTAGTCTGAAGAATAACTTACGGAGCCATCCAATACGGAGTACCCTTCATAGACTTGGCACCGGAAATGGTAGCCTGCAGGAAAAAAAAATTGACCCATTTAAACAAGCAGACAAATGCAAGAGCCTTCACAAACGCCAAGCAGTATATATAGTTTAATGGTATTAAAAGCAACAGATAGAGTGAGATTACCAGCTCAACGACCTGTTTGGAAGCCCCAAAATCTGCAAGTTTTATGCAGCCTTTATTATCTACAAGAATGTTGGCTCCCTGAAATTAACATGCACTTGAACATCAGCAACTAGAAAAGAACCAAGCTCCAAACTTCCCCAATAGTGATGATATAGATCCACCAGGAACAAACTCCAGAAGAATATTTAAGCTATCCTCTTCTCTAATTGTGCCCAAATATCTCTACAGTACAAAAAATCCAGAAATTAACGTTTGTGAATTGTTGTATACAGTATAAAACTTTTACATTATCTTTTGTAATATTAATATATACTATGGTACATTATCAAAATATTGATAAATTCTAATCAAGAGATCACAAACATAACACATGAAAAGGAGGATTGCATGCTATCTCTCCGAATGAATCCTCCATCCTTTTTAGTTATTACTTATTACCCATAGTTTTCTAACTGTTATCCCCTCGAACCTATCTGTTCCTAATTGGTATACCATAGAACTAAGTCCTCTAACTTCCCTTTGTCCTTAAATATTCTAATAGATCAAAATGCTTCAAATTTAGATAACTTATGTTTAGCTACTCCTCTTGAATCATTTTAATTTATTCCTAAAGTATCTGCATCAATCGATTAACTATGAACATATGAACCTAACTAGCATGTGGTTCATAAATGTGTTACCCACAAGATCATCGATCTGAATTGAACTTATAGCTACCCCCGCTATACGATTTGCACAAAATCATCAAGTAGTTAGCATTTAAGGTTCATGCTAGTTTCCTCCCATCCTTAGCATCATATACTAACCAAATTTTACACCAAAATAGCAGAAATGTAGCACCACATTCTGCTCTAAACAGAGCATAATTTAAGTTTAAACACAATCAAACAGTTAAAGCATATAGTTGGTTCCTCTTTAAGTCATTTTATCGAACACTTTAAGCACAATGTACAAACTTCTTGCAACAACAGACCTGGTTGAATAGACCTTGGCAGGAGTAGCACTGAGAATATTGCTGAGGGCTGTGTCAGCTTAAATGTTCCATCATCAAATAGAACTTTGAAAGGCTTCTGGCGGAAACCAAAGCAAGCGGCGTAGAACACGTAACATTTTTACTATTCAGGACTTGATCGAAGAAGTTGAAAATTCTAGCTCCTCTAAATATTCACATCAACAAAAAGAACAAAAATATAGAATCAGCTTCTTTTTCCTCATGATCAATTTCGACACTTCTCAACTATTTCTATAACTGAACCCTAAAATTAATTTTAGCTTATGAATCAATTTTAGAGAAATTTCAAAACAAGCAGCAACAATTGTAAACCGAAGAGTGTGAGTGAGAATGAGAGTAACCGTCTGTAATGTAATTGGCATTGCTGATGTTCCAGGGGAGTTGGGTTTGGGGCCCCCTATGGGGCTCCGCGCCCCACCTCTTTTTTTTTAACCCATAAATGCCCTACGGAACTTAAACTTTCGTATTCAATAAAATAGAATACGGAAGTTAAAATTCCGTATTATAACTCTGACAGTTATCACCTTTTCCACCATTACTCCTCCCTCCACCAACCCCTCCACCATTACTCCTCCGTCACCAACCCCTCACCAGCCCCCTTAACCCCCTCAATGCCTCCAGACCACCCTCTCTCTCACCCTCTCCTACCTCACTTTCATCCTCACTTCCATTCTTCCTACCACCACCACCAACTCCTTCATTGGCAAGCTCTCCACCATTGGATGCAAAAAGATAGCATTTGAGGTAAGTGTTGTTAGTTGTTTGTTGTATGTTGTTAGTTTAAGTAGTTGAAGTTGTTAGATTAAGTAGTTAGATTAAGTAGATTAAGTAGTTAGAATGATGATTTTCTGAATTCTGAGATGTGTTAAAATACGGAATATAAAGTTTCGGAGTCTATACGAAAATTAATATACCGTATTCAATACGAATTATAAATTTCCGTATTCAATACGAATTATAAAGTTCCGTATGCAATATGGATAATAAAGTTCCGTATTCTCTTCCAGGGATGACAGAATCATTTTTATTTCATGAATCCCAATTGATTGAAGTTGGATTGAACAATGCTCAACCTGAAGAGGTGCCACCACCAGCATTTGTACCCCCGTGTATAAGTATAGATGTCTCGCATTTATTTACAACTGATCAGGTATTCTTTGAACAGATTTTTGCATTGTTTTGAAAGTGTAATATATCAATTCTTATTATGTCTTGATCACCCCTGTTTATGCCTTGTTTGTGTGTTGGGTATGCATCATTGAACAGATTTTCCCTACCCGTGATGATCTTATCAATTGGGTTCATGGAATTGCGATTGAAAATGGATATGTTGTGTTGATCACAAAGTCAGATAGCGGTGGGAATGGAAGCAGAAAAGCTTATGTCATGTTGGGGTGCGAGAAGCATGGTAAGTATGTTCCCTACAGAGACTCTGACCTTGTTGAAGGAACGAGAACACAAAAGACAGAATGTCCTTTTAGACTAAAAGGACGACCTATGAAAAATGGCATAGATAGAGATTGGCGGCTAAAGGTGATGGAAGGTACACACAACCATGAACCAGCTAGGTCACTACTTGGCCACAATTTTGTTGGTCGTCTAAATTCCGAAGAGAAGGAGCAAGTGGAAAAAATGTCAAAGAGTTGGGTTCCACCGAGAAAGATGCTGTTGACTTTGAAGGAAAACAATCCTTTAAACTTGACTACCATATCTCAGATTTATGGTGCTTGCAAGAGGTTAAGAAAATCCCTCCGCGGGTCATTGACAGAAATGCAACACTTGTTGAAGAAGTTGGACGGTGACAAGTACGTCCACTTTGAAAGACATGAGCCTGGATCGGAAGTCATTAGGGATGTATTTTGGGCTCATCCAAATGCTATCAAACTGTTCAACACATTTCCATATGTAGTGATTATGGATTGCACATACAAGACAAACAAATATAAAATTCCATTGCTTGAGATTGTTGGACTGACTTCCACAGATAAGACATACTCCATAGCCTTTTGCTACATTGTTAATGAGGGCACAGATGACTACGTTTGGGCACTGGAGTGTATGAAGTCTCTATTAGCTGATCAAGCCATGTTGCCTAAGGTGATTGTTACTGACAGGGATCTTGCCTTATTGAGTGCTGCTAAGCAAAGCCTTCCCAACACCAGCCATTTATTATGCTTGTGGCACATCAACAAGTGTGTTTTGGCAAAGTGCAAACTCTATGTTGGTACAGATGATTTTGCTGAATTGGTTATGGGGAAGTGGGGAGAGGTGGTGGATGCTGCAACAGTTGAAGAATTTGAAGTTCAATGGATGCAATTGTTTAATATGTGCAAGGACAAATACAGCAACTTTACCTCCTATTGTTCTACTACATGGTTGGTCCACAAGGAAAAATTTGCCAAGGCATGGACAAATCATGTGATGCACTTTGGAACAACAACAAGTAACAGGTACAAAAATTATATGAGCTTAATTTATGCCTTGTTATATGTTTTTCATTTGATAGATTGTTTACATTGGAGAGTTAATAAGATATCTGTTTGTTGTTTGCAGGGCTGAGGGTGCACATGCCAGTTTGAAGAAGATGTTGCGGGATTGCAAGGGTGACCTAGCCACTTCTTGGGATGCGTCGCATAGTTTGACATGTAATCGACATACTGAAATATTAGCATCGTTTGAGCGCAGTATTCACAGAATTGATCACATTTTCATGTTCCCATTTTACACAAATATTAGAGGATTTGTGTCAAACAAATGCCTGCAGCTCATCGACGATGAACATATAAGAATGAAGTCCTACGGCGGATGCGATTGCTTGTTGAGAGAGACTCATGGACTACCTTGCGGTTGTGAACTTGCAGGTCACCGGTCAACCACTCTCTTGTCAATTAATTCTATTTGTTATTGAAAGTGACACTTTTGTGAACTTGCAGGTTATGAAAGAATTCCATATGAGTCAATTCATCCATTCTGAAAGAGACTGAGTTGGGAGCATGTACCTGAACCTGTTGCAGATACTATCAGCAACCATATTTGCGGCATGAACCATGGAGATATGCAACCAGAAGTTGAGGCATTGACACATTATTTCAGTTCTTTGGATACTGGAGGGCAGAGTATGGTAAGGAGGAAGCTTCAAGCTATCTATTGTCCTGAAAGCAGTTCACTTTGTACTCCTGAGGTTCAGATAAGGTCCAAGCGCACTCTTAAGGCGAACGAAAGAAAACCACCCAAGGTTAAAGCAATAGGATCCTTGACTCGTGATCCTTCAGGTTTTGAGCATGTTGATAGGGAGATCAAAGAGGCAAAGAAGGCTTCGCAACCACCAAAGAAGAAGAAGCGTGTGAAGAAGTCTGATACAAGCTATTTCATGGGTCATTTTCCATCCTTTTTCCACCCATATATACACACAGTTCAGAATGTTGAGGACGATGGTAACTGTGGCTATAGAGTCATTGCTGCATTACTGGGACTACCATCAGGTGAGGAAGGTTGGCCATGTGTTAGGGAAGCGTTGATAGACGAACTTGAACGACACAGAGGATTGTATGATGAAATGTGGTCCAGACATGTGGTTAATGCCTTACATTCTCGACTCACTCTTCCTCCTGGTCATCCGGCTACCGAGGATAAATGGATGCAACTGCCAGAGATGGGATACCTTGTAGCAACCAGGTTCCAAGTGGTTTTCATATCCATCTCTTCTCAGGGTTGTTGGTCATACCTTCCACTAAGAGGAGAAGGTCCACCTCCTGTACATCGTGTTATAGCTGTTGGTCATGTGATAAATCACTTTGTACAGGTATTTTTTTATTGCGTACACTAATATCCAGTTTGTGAATTAATTTGTTGTATTTGTAAGTTATCTAATTTTATTGTTATTCTCTATAATGTAGCTCCATCTAACTCCTGGACATTCTATGCCGCCAATTGCTCTCCAGTGGGAACGGTATGTTGATCCTATATCAGTAAGCTGGTGCGTCCCATATGTTACACGTTTACACAGGTTCACATCAGAATTGGAAGCTTGGTTTGTTACTTTTGGTGTTCCTCTTAGTCACCAAAGCTATGTAGACATCACCACAGACTGACACCACACTTTGTGTAATATTCATTTGTAAACGCTCTGTAATATTAATCTGATGGGCCTTGCCCTTATGTTGTTCATTGCTGCTTTTAATAATAGTAATTTGATGGTCATTGGTATATTGATGGGCCTTATGTTACTTATCTTGCCTTTCATTATTCACGGTGTAGTTATACAGGTTATTTTTCATTATAAGAGTCTAAACATAATAGGTGGAAATAGAAAGCGTGGTTAATATAAAAAGAGTCCATACAATGTCGTCACATGTCATAATATAAAAGTACACAAAAAAATATATACAAATATACAGTCACTCGCCCCGACCCCTACCGCCACCCCTACCGCCACCCCTCCGACCTCTAGGTCCACGAGCTCTGCCTCCACGAGCGCCCTCTGCAGGTGCACCCTCTCCACGGGCTCTGCCTCCACGGGCTCTGCCTCCACGCGCTCTACCTCCACGACCTCTGCCTCCTGCAGCTCCAGCTCCTCGGACAGCAGCAAAGGCTACTCCCTGGGTACCGATGAATGCGCTGGATCTAATAAGATCCAGCGCCCTCTCAGTGAGGGATCGGGCATGCGTGCCAACTGCAAGAGCATCTGGCACCTCCAGTGACTGCTCCAACAAGTCCACGACCCGACGCACAACCGTCTGCAAAAATAATGTACATAAATGTGAGTGTACAAATAAAATATCATGAACAAAAAATCACAATTGCATGAAAAATAAAATTCAAACTTACCACAGCACTGAACTCCTCCCTCCTATCATCAGGGATGATGAACCGATGGGACACACCGCCATACCACCTCATGTACTCCTCCACAGCCTCTCCCGAATGAGTAGCAGGGATCCCCTGAGGGCGCAGGTGCGGCACAAAATCAGCATAGGCAGCATCTGCGGTCTCAGCAAGGGACCCAGTCGTCTGGATCTCGGAGGGGTGTCGAGGGACATCCTGGATGTAGCCAAACTGGCGCAGAACCCTCTCTGGTAGATGTCGTCGAACAACACGGCCAAATGGCGTCCGGATGTAGCCAGAATACATGGCCCTCTGATCCCGTGGTCGATGAGCCCGATGGTCCTCAAATGGGGTCCATATAATGTCATCCACCGTCAGCTCATCGAGCATGACTCGCCTCTCATCGAGGCCTGCATGCCCGACCCGGGACATAACCCACCGCCGCGCCCTAGGCTGGTCCTGCGAGTACTCCGGATCCGCCCTCCGGATAATGACGCGATCAGAAAGGTACTCGTAGGCCCATCCTAGCAAGAGTGAGCTGAAACCTCCCATCTGGGCCGTCCCCCTCCTGGACGCTCGATCAAGCTGGTCGTACAACGTAGCGAGCGCAATCGCGCCCCACGCGTACTCGGACACTCGACCGAGATCCTGCAACATACCTATCCAGTAGACGGTCGTGTGGTATCCACCGCTCTTGCTAGCAAAGAGCGTCGCGCCTAGCTGGTTCACCAGCCAAATCCGTGCAGCGTCCTCATATCGGTGCTCTACAATGAAATGAATTGAGTTAACAGTTAATAACAATACAATAATAATAGATACTATTTAATCAAGTAATAATTAAGACATACCCTCCAACGCAGCATCATACACGGTCTGCAAGACCCCAAAGCGAATAGTCTGGCTCCTGTTCTTATCAAACTCAGCATGATAACGAGCAACAGATCCTCCCATCAACTCAGCACATAGCGCTGCACACTCGTCCCTCTCCCCCCTCCCAGGCGTATAGAACCTCGACCCCATTGGGAGATGGAGAAGAGCCGACACGTCGTCCAGGGTGATGGTCATCTCCCCAAACGGCATGTGGAAGCTACTAGTCTCCTCATGCCATCGCTCCACAAGGGCCAAAATGAGGCCTGCATCTGTCTCCGAGTAGCTGCACCAGGGTAGCTGATGAAGACCCGTCTGCTCAATCAACTCTCGAACCCTCCTGTGACTGTCTGAATCACCATCACAAGCAAGGTTCCAAACCTTCCCCCCAGCTGTGGCCACCCTCAAGTGTCGACGGTCCACATACCGCTCGTCTGTGCGTAGGAGTGCATGCCACGTCCAGGGAGCCTTGTGATCAGCATAATGCGTGAGAAGCGACAGATCAACAGGCCCCCCCGGAAACGGCGGCAACCTCTGGATCAGGTCCTCCTCGCCACCCTGTGCCTCTAGCACGACATCAGCATCAACATCAGGAGGAGGAATACTATCCTCGTCATATGACCCCTCCTCGCCGGATGACTCCTCGTCGGATGACTCATCGCCGGATGACTCATCGCCGGATGACGACTCGCCTGATGACTCCTCGCCTGGTGACTCATGGCGAGGTACCTCAACCATGGGAGACGGCGGAGTAGGAACTGGATCAGTAGGCTCAACTGGAGCTGGAGCTGAAGCCTCTACCATGGGCGACTGCATAGAATCAACTGGAGCTGGAGCTGAAGCCTCAACCGCGTGAGAGGTCGCAGCATGATCGCCGCGCCGGCTAGAAGCATGTAATCGCCGGTGTCTATCCTCTGTAGGCCCCGCATCCTCACTAGCTCGAGACCTCTTTCTGTTCTTCATTCTCACTATATATTCAGAGCAAACATTTTCTAAATAAATTCACTGAATAAATTATACTCGCTCAATTACTAAATTTCTCAATTAAATCTCTAAATAAAATCACTAAATAATTCACGATGTTTATAACTAAATTAAAAACATTTTATAAATTAACTAAGCTAATTAGATTAGGTTTTATAAATAAACTAAGCTAATTATATTAAGTTTTATAAAAACATTTTATAAATTAAGTTTATAACTCTAAACAGACACCAAATACGGAACATTAAGTTTCATATCCAATACGGAACATTAAGTTTCATATCCAATACGGAACATTAAGTTTCATATTGAATACGGAATATTATGTTCCGTATCGAACCAGAACTCCATTAACGACATTGCATGATTGGAACTCGCCCCAAAGACCAATTTATACAATTTCAGCCAACCTAACATCTACTTAAGCATAAATCGACTATCCTAGGGTTGAAAGATTCCATAATTTCAAGTTAAATGGTGAATTCAAGTTGAAATCCAAACTTACTTACCTCTAGGTTCAATGCAATGAATGGGGAGAATGGGGTTGATGATGGAGACGATGGTACCCTGTCCAGATGATGATTGAAGCAAGGAGAGCGTCGAACTCGAAGATTGCAGAGCAAGGGTTGGGAATGGTTTGGAGCGCTGAAATGGGTTTTGAAAAAACCCCTGTCGATTACATAGTAATATAATACGGAACTTTATATTCCGTATTGAATACGAAATTTAATATTCCGTATTCTTTTAAAGGGGGTTTTTCCGTAATTTCCCCACTTTAAGTGGGGCGCGGAGCCCCATAGGGGGGGCCCCAAACCCAACTCCCATGTTCCAGCCACCGTTGTAACGTTGAAAATGGTGAAATCGTGAGTTCGTTTCTGAGTCAGGACCAGAGTGATCAAATTAGCCAAAGGAGCACCTTCTTCCGCCGCTGATCAGCACCTCATCATGCTGTTTCACACCAGCGATTTCAACAGAATCTGAAAATGAACATCGATTCGAATTAAGAAAGAACGAACATTGTAATGTGTGGAAATTAGGAAAGGAGATTCCAGAAGCGGTGGAGAGAAAAGGAATGGTTGATTGAGATTTATTAGAAATTGGGAGACCTATACTCAACCACAAAAGCTAGCTCAAGAGTTGAGGTTTGCACTACCCTTATAAAGCTTATCTTGGCTCTATCTCTAGCCAATGTGGGACTTCTAACAAGATTGGTGAAGAAAATCGAAGTGAAGCTTAAGCTTCGGTGATTGCAATTCAAACGAAGAAGCTTGAGGAATCGAGAGAGTGGAGAGCGAAGGATCTGAATCAAGGTCGAAAATCAAGGGTTCCACTGAATCATCGAGGGCGAAGGATCTGGAGAGAGAGAGAGAGAGAGAGAACGCGAGAAAGAGAGAGAGTCACAAAGCCAGTGTTACGTGAGGGATTAGGGTCTGTTTGGATTGAGGGAGGGGGAAGGAGTGGAGTGGAAGGATGGGGGTTCCATTGTTTGTTTTATTTAAAACAGGATGGAAGAGAGTGGTAAGTAATGGTCCAAATTCCATCATGCTCCATTGGTTACCTTCATATTTGCTCCCCCCAAATTGGATGGAAAAGAATGGAAAGCAAAACCATCATTTAATTAAATTGTAAAAATACTATTTTACCCCTAGTAACCTCCCTCCATAACCTCCCTTGCACGTTCTTACTCACTCTTTTTCACCCATTCTCAATAGTTGCTGCCATCTTTGTTTGCAACTTTCTCTTGCCTTTCCCCTGCAGTTGCTCCCATGTCTGGTGCAAGCTTTTCTCTGGGCAAGTAAAATTTTTTTATCTCTTCAATGTAGCTAAGCCTTTCCATATACTCATATACATGTATTTGTTCTGAATTCTCACCCCTGGTAACTTACCACCATAACCTCCCTTGCACGTCATAACTCTGTAACTAGCAAGGCTTATTTCCTATAGTAATTTTCTGTTTTTAAATTCAGTATAAATCGGCTACTTCTAAGCATATTTGCGCTATTTCTCATTAATTTTTCTAAGTATGTTCCTCATTGGTGGCTTGTAATTAGTTTTTATTACCTGCAATCATGTTTTAATCACGGACTATTTTATGCAATCCACTTTGACGATATTACTGTACCATTTGTTTGAAGGTATTTTTGATTTCTTAAGGATAATTAGTGTTTAAGCCCGTTTTCATATAAACACCAGATTGGAGATGAGATATATAATATGTATGAAAGGAAGATAAATTGTTGAGCTCCCTTAACGATCAATTTGACATTCTTATAAGCTAAGATGACTTTTTTAATGATATTTTATAATAAGGGTAATATAGGAATAATAAAGTTATAATTCATTCTGCTCCGTCCCATATCCAAACAGTGGAGTGGTAACTTTGTTCCGTTCCATCACAAAATACCCAAACAATGGAATGAGATTTTTACTCCATTCCGTTCCGCTCCATTCTGTTCCATTACATTCCATTCCGCTCCGCTCCATTATGTACCATCAATCCAAACATAGACTAAGCGGTTGAGAAAAAAAATTAAAATGTTTGTATTTTTTTTAAGTTAAGTGTATTTTAATGTCATGTGAAAATTAGAAGTAAAAATCAGGTTTGTTAACCTCTAGTTTACTGGGTGGAAAAATAGCAGGTAAATTTGGAGGCTAATCTCCGGATTTGTTGTAGTGGATCTTCATCTAACATTGATTCCGTCATTAAAGTTATTAGTAAAAGCTAAGATCCGTACTTTAGTTAAGCAACCTTCAAAAGTGAGATTTTTTTTTTTTGAAATTTCAAAAGTGAGTTCTTAAATAAAATAATCTTTGTTTCTTTTTCTTTGAGCACCAGAACTCAATAAAATAATATGTTTTCTCCTTCATATTGAATTTTAATTATACACTTCCTATCATGATGAAATTTAACTTATTATATCTTTTTTAAATATTAATTAAGTTATATTGAATTAATAATTTATATTTGCGATGTACCACAAAAATTAATTTAATTAATTTAGTATTAGGTGTAAATAAATAATATAAATATAAAGCAACTGAATCAATACACTTTACCCTTCCCGAACAGAAATAGAAGTGGTGGTTGAACTGTGTATTTTTCTTTCCAAAAAAATAACAATATTTGTCGTTTAGGAGTGGCATTTTACTCTCGATCTGTTTTTCTTTCTCTTTAACTCTCTTGGTTTTTCAATTCTTTTATTTTGGACCATTGAATCTCATTTCCAGAAAACGTGTCCACGAATAAGCAAAGAAAGCACCACTTAGATCAAGGTATTGAGACATGTCTATTTTCTCTTGCTTTATTATGATTAATGATTTCCCTCATTCTAGTTTTGTGCTAAAGTGGTGATCCTTTCTCTTGCTTACGGCAGGGTGATCCTCTCTCCCCTTATCTGTGTATTCCTTAATTTCGAGACCCTTACTGTTATGCTTAGAAAATATATGGAATCAGGTGCACTTTATTTAGGGTATAAACATTTCCTAAGGCTCCGCTTAATTCTCAAATACTTTTTCCCGATGATAGCACTGTATTCCTTTAAGGAAATTTTCATGAAGTGACACACTTAATTAAATGAAATTCTCCATTCTTTTGATATTTCTTGTGGTTAAGTGGTGAATTTTGAAAAATCACAGCTCCTTTATAACCGAAATGTGCCTAGCTAGTACTTGTTGTGATGAGCTTAGGTAGCTTTTGCTTACCATTAGTGGTATATCAAAGTCCCAGATATTTAGTTTTGTTCATGAAAGTTGAAACTAGAAGACCTTATTTCAAGCGGAGAGGGAGGTGCTCATCAAATCAATTGTTTAAAAAATAACCTATTACATCATAGGTTGCTTCCTTTTACCCAGTCTATTTGTTCTCAAATTATGAAAATGGTAGGCAAGTTTTTTCAGGTGGTTTTTTTTTTTTTATAAGCAAAATTTTTAAGGTGGGTGATATATGGAGTCAAGGAAAATTTAATGAATGAGGTGGGAGAAACAGGTTGGGCCAAAGAGGAAAGGTGGCTTGGGTTTTCGCATGCTCTGCTGATATATAATTCAGCAATTCTAGCCAATTAGTGGTCAAGTGCTCTTGATTTGAATAGTGGTGATTCTTTGGTGTCGACATTATTCCAGGCTTGTTATTATAGCCATAGCTTTATCCAAAATGCGAAATTGGGGTTTAGACCTTACTACACTTGGAGAAACATTAGACAATCTAAGAGTGTTATTGGTAATGTAAGTTTATGGAGGATTGGCGAGGGAGATAAGGTGTACATTTGGAATGATAGGTGGGTTCCCAATTTGGTTGGCCACAGGGTCGTGTCTGGTAGCACTATAATTCCCTCTTTATAACATGAGTAAGTTTTTTTTTTTTTTTTTCTGGAAGGCAAAAGAAAGAATGAATAAATAGTAGCAAAAGAGGGATGCTACCCATATGCAAAGACGAAAAAACGAAACAGAGATAAAAGAAACAAAAAAGGAAGCTTCACAGCCCAACAAGAATAAAAAAACATACACCAGTCATAAGCCCAGAAAAACTCAGCAATCGAGACTAATACAAAAAACGAAACCCAAAGAATAAGAAAAACCTTTCTTTTTAAACTCACTATTTATTTATATTCATTGACTCTTTTTTAACACATCATTAATTGTTGGTCAAATATCTTAAATGACATGATGACTTAAGAGATGTTGACCGGAAAACAATAGCGTTTAAAGAAAAAAAATGGAAATTACAATATGCGTTTATGTTTAGTTACTTACCTCTCTCTATATATAAGTGTAAGAGTGAAGCGACCATGAATCGAACCTAGAGAGTTTAAGTGTCGTGACCTTTGGAGAGGACGTGGCTCTTTGAAGGAGAGAAATTAAAGCATCATTCTGATTCAGTGGTTCGTGTTCAGGACCATTCATACTATCATCATCTTCAGTACCAGCAAGGAACCAGGTAGGTTTTCCAATCCTTCTGATTTTGATTATGCTTCAGATTTTGTGAATGGCACATTTAAACAATTTCTGGAAATTTTAGTCTCGGGTAGAGTATTGGAAATTTGTTCTATAATCCGATGTTACCTTACCCCTCTTAAAGATTTCTGAAATCTTTGCTATAAATTTTATTCACATTCAAATTTCACCTCTACATTGGAGAAATACGAATAGAAAATAGAAAAAGTGACAAGAGGAAAAATAAGAAAATAATAAGAATGTCCCTTTGGGGACATCTGATAAAAAAAGAGGAAAAATAAGAAAATAAAATAAGAAGAGAATAAATGAATAAAATGAGATAAAGAGTGCATATTTTTTGTTGAACATAATTATTCCTCCTCATTTTCTTGGATAGAAAAGAGGCTAGGGATGGAAAGCGGTAAAAAGGGAAATAATTATGTATGTTTTTTGTATTGATAGACAAATGTTAGTTACTAATTGTTAGTAAATTAATTCTTCGCCGTGATTTGAATCCTGGTCCTTCATCCTGCAAATCTCTTCATTTTCCTTAGCTCACCAAATGAGCTACCCGCCCCCCGAAATAATTATGTATGTGATAATTGATACAATTATAAAGAAAAGATCGTAAAATTTTAGTCAAGGTGAGTGGGATATCAAAAGTGAAAATTTGGGTTTGATTTTCTACTAGAAAGCAGAATTTTTTGAATTATGAATATATAATTAATTCTAACATTTTTCATAAATAATTTTTATTCGTGAATTATGTTATCAATATTTTTACTATATTGATTAAAAAGATATACATTAAAAATGCATGAATAATTTCTCAATTTTATATTGACTTCAAAAAAAAATTTAGGCATAGTCATCTAATAATAATTCATCAATTTATCATGTCATAATTAAATTTGAAATAGAAAATGGAGAGATTTAATTGTATGCATATGTAAAACTCTTTACCTGTCGGTGTTTAGAATTAAATCCTAAATTTTAAAGTAAAAGAAATCAAATATTGAGTGAAACAATATTTTAGTTAATGCACTCATATATTTTTAATTAAAATTATTTAACTTTTGTAATAAAATCTTGAACGATGACTATTTTTATTAGAGAATAACTATTATTATTATAGATTTAAGACAGATTTCAAAGCCATTCAATGTTTAGATATCATCATATGTTATTAATTAAAATATTCTTATAATTTTTTTGTTACATGTTTAATTTAATAATATCCTTTATCAATCGTTGCAGTAAGTTACACATGTACATCATATTAGAGATAAAGAGTCATCGTATGATAGCTCAAGTGGTAAGAGCTGGGGGACATATCGATTGGGTAGGGGGAAGTCCAGGGGTCGATTCCTGGCGGGTTCAATTTATCTTTCCGATGTACCAAAAAAGAGATAAATGCAGTTTTTAAAACAATTTTTTCAGCTTTTTTAAAATAATTATTATTTTTGAAAGTTGAGACCACCCCATAAAAAGTTCATTAAAATTACTTTTAAATGTACGTACATTGTTATCATGTTGATAATATGATTGAAAATGCAGTTTCTTTCAAGCAATGTTTAATCCAATAGCAGTGGCGGTGGCGGTGGCGGCGGTGGTGATTCTCATAGGGTGGGTACATAGGGCCATAAAGCCTCCTCCTCCAACAGCATGTGGATCTGTTGGTGGTCCTCCAGTCACTTCACCAAGAGTGAAACTCAGTGATGGAAGGCATTTGGCCTATAGGGAATTTGGTGTTCCAAAGGAAGAAGCTAGGTACAAGATGATTATCATTCATGGATATGGCGATTCCAAAGATTCAAAATTGATTAATGTTTCTCAAGTATGAACGCGCCCCTCTGTTTATTTCTTCTTTATGCTTTTGTCTGGTTTTGAAGTATGCTTTTTTCGTGAAATAGTTACTTGTTTTTTAAAATAGATATATGTGAATGTGTTCTAGTTTACTGAATAATTTTACACATTCTGTTATTTGACATAATACAATAACCATCATGTTGAATGTGTTGGGTTTGCTTATATGTAGGAACTTGTTGAAGATCTAGGGATATATTTCCTCTCCTTTGACAGAGCAGGTTACGGCGAGAGTGATCCAAATCCATTGCGTTCAGTGAAGAGTGAAGCATATGATATTCAAGAACTAGCTGATAAAGTGCAAATTGGGGATAAATTTTATGTCCTTGGAATGTCAATGGGAGGCTACTCTGCTTGGAGCTGCCTAAACTACATTTCACATAGGTATGCGACGGTTGGCAAATTTCACATTGAGTAGATATATAACCAAGATAATCCTTATATATAAGAAAGATAATCCTCACCTATTGAGCTAGCTTTTAAGATAGCGTTATGCCTCGCAAATTTTAATATAGTACGTATATCATAGTAAGTTTTACATTGACTAGATATATGAAAAAAATAGTCGTTATATATGGTAAGACAATCATCACATCTTAATCTAGCTTTTGAGTAGAATTACGCATCACAAATTGTAATACGTATTTGATTTTGCAAGGTTTTAATGTTTACCATTCTTGATTCTTTGACAGATTATTAGGAGTAGCATTGGTAGCTCCAGTGCTAAATTACTTTGGGATGCCCTCTTTTCCTGATAATTTATTAAAAGAGGCTCTTCGGATGCTACCTAAGTCAGACCGGTGGACACTTCGAGTTGCTCATTACGCCCCTTGGTTGTTCTATTGGTGGAGGACTCAAAAATGGTTCCCAACATTGTCGCCGGTAAATCTTGAAACGTTGCCTCATGAGGATATAGAGGCCATAAAGAGCTTGCCAGAAGATCCAAACATGGGCCAGGTAACTTAACTTCTTCGTCACTTTGAGTTTATCCGTTTATCTTCATATTTATAGCATGTATAAATCTTTCCATTAGGTACCAAAATAAATTTATAGGGTGTTTGATGTTTCCGTTCACAATTGATTCTAGCTTCAAAAATATACAAATTTCAGCTTATGCGGTGGACATAATAGTTTTACTAAAATCTATTCTATAAAAAGTTATGTAAGGTCTAATTTTATGTGAAAAGCAAGCTTAGAGATAAGGGTTGTTATGCTCTTAATAGACACATATTCTCAACACACCCCATCAAACTTAGGGATGGATATCTTGATAATTATTTTTGAGGTTCAATCTAGATAAGGTAGGACTAAAATTTACGTGAAAGAACATTTGCGGATGGCTCATATATAGGTGGTCTCCAATATACATGTTTAGGATAGACTCTTCCACTATATTATAATTATGTTAATGTTTAACTTTACACCAAAAGCTAATTTAGTGATGAAAGCTGTTATACCATTTATAAACACCTATTTAACTATATTTCTAATCAATATGAGACTTCTCAATAATTTTTATCCACAATCAATTTACAATGTTGATCCAAACACATGCATACATTTTGGGAGAAAAATAATTAGGACTGCACATGAGCCATATGCTAATATCTACTTCTATTTTCTCTCATAATCATTTTTCACATCTTAAAGCTATTTATTTGTATAAGATTCTTCCTACAATTCGTTTTGCCTTTAAAATTACTCCCTCCGGTCCTATTTATAAGCAACAAAAAAAAAATTCACATAGTTTAAGAAATGTAGTTAAACTAGATAAAATGCATTAAATTTGTCTTAAATCAAAATAAACTTCCAAAATTACCCTTTGTTATTAGTGTTGGAAAGTGGGAAAGAGAGAGAATAATTAATGAGACACATTTTACAAGTTAGAATTAATAAGGGCATCATTGGAAAAAATTAATTAATATAGCTCAAACTTTCATTTGGTTCTTATAAAAAGGACCAAGGTTTTTCTTCTCTTTCATGCTTATAAATAGGACCGGAGGGAGTAATAGTCATGCATAAAAATTAATATCTTTTTTGGTTTTTCTTGAAAAATGAAATAATATGCAAACACACATTCATTATGCATTGATCGATTTGATGCATCGTAATATGGTCTCTCTCTCTCGTGACTCTCCAAACACCCATCACACATGCATTTAAAATTTAGGGAGGTAAACTCCAGACTCCAGTGAAAAAGAAAAGGCATTCTGCATGATCTATTGCTATATTTTCCAACAATAATACCATCCATGTGTTTGAACATTTTGCAGAAAGCAACTCAGCAAGGTACATATGAATCATTACACCGAGACTTAATAGTTGCTTTGGGAAAGTGGGAGTTTGGCCCAACAGAGATAAAAAATCCATTCCCTGACAATGATGGTGCTGTTCACCTTTGGCAAGGCTCCAAGGATACGATAATTTCATGTATGCTGATGCGTTACATCGCACACAAACAACCTTGGATTCATTATCATGAGCTTCCTAATGCGGGGCATATGTTCATCAAATCGAGAAATGAATGTGAATCTATAATTAGAGCACTTCTAGCCTCATAAGATCTTATCTTTTGATATTGTTATTGGGATTGTGAAATTTTACATCAATTATTCAAAGTCTTTTAATTAACTCTGTTATATGAACATTTCAAAATATATGAATTGAGAATTGTTTGGTAATTACAACGTTATAGTTACTTAAATTTTACAAACTTTGATGAGAAGTATATTAAACCAATGGTGTACTCGATATATTTTGTTAGAAGTTGCAATTTATTTAGAATGTAAGAATATATTTTTGGTTGTTGTGGTTGATCTCTTTTCAATGACAAATTTGAAAGAGGATGCAATTTATAATCGTTTTTTTTTAATAAGCAAAATTGTATTGAATAAGAGTACTAGGGGTACTCTAACCCAAAAATATAAAAAAAACAAGAGAATAATTACAAGGGGAGGGAGAAAGAACAGAAAAAAACCAAAACAGTGGTGCATGTCAATGCTACTCTCACGAACAGAGAGGAAAGTAGACACTAACAACTCCTTGCCTGCTAACACCTACCTTTCCCCAACAAATACAAAACTCAAGTGTCCCTCTTGCCACTTTAAGAGCCCCTGAGCCCGTAACAGTACAAGAACTACTAAGGCTTCAGTAGGAAAACAGCCAAGGTAGCAAGATGAATGAGTCATAAACATCCCAAGCAATATCTAGGATTGGAAACCCAATCATATGTTGAGAAGACAAACCTCTTATCTTTTGCCTTGAGCAAGTTCCATGCCCTCAATTGTGCCAAATCAAATAACTTTTCTGCATCCTTCTCACCATTTCTGAAAATGATACTGTTTCTTGATTGCCATAATGTCCAGACTATTGCGAGCCAAATTGATTTTGCTCCCCGCCTTTGACTTTCTGTCCAAAGATCTCCCCCAAATTGCAGAAAATGTGCTACACACGAATCTGGCATTACTGACAATATGCCAAGCCACCTATTGTATTTCTGCCAAATCTGATATGAAAAGGGGCAATGTAGCAGTAGGTGAACCAGATTTTCTTCGTCCTCTGAACAAAGAACACAGGCTAAAGATTCGTTTGCTGGTAGGATTCCCCTACGAGATAAGTTTTCCTTTGTTTGCACTCTTCCCCACAGGGTCTTCCAGCCGAAGGCGAGCACATTTGACGGTGCCTTGCATCGCCACAATACTTCAAAAGCCGGGATTCGTTCTTCAAGCTCTATGCCCTGTAAAAACCAGTATGCAGATTTCACATTATAGCAATTATCCTCACTTGCCGGCCATAACCAACTATCTTCTTTTCCTTCCACGAGTACGTGTTCTGGAGCTTATGAAGGAAATGAGACCAGCCACCAACTCTTCCTCTCGTTCCAGTAGCTGCCTTCGCCATAGGAAATTCCATTGCCATGTCCCATCTAACCAGGATCCCAGTTCAGGGATAAAAGAGTGTTTCTGCACCGACAAGTTAAACAACCTGCTGTACTTTTCTTGTAGCTTCTCTTCTCCTGACCAGCGATCCGACCAGAACCTAGTTCCCCTTCCATCTCCTACAATGCGCTTCAAACCATGATCAAACCATCTATTTCCTCCGTCGTCGAAGCACATTGTAATAATGTCCTTCCACCAGCTAGACATCTTTCCCCCTCGCTCAATACTGCCTAAATGATCAGGTATGGTGTACTTTGCCCGTAATACTCTTGCCCACAGGCCAGGCTTTCTGTATCCGACAAAAGCCGCCACCTCCATTTGCCAAGGAGCGCCTTATTAAAATTGCCCCAATCTCTCAAGCCCAAGCCCCCTAGCTCTTTTGGCCTACAAACTGTTTCCCATTTAATCCAAGCTACCCCTTTGCTCTCCTCTCCTCCTCCCCAAAGGAACGATCTCAAAATTTTCGTACACTTATTAAGCACACCCTTTGGCATACGGAAGAAAGAGAGGAAAAAGAGCGGTAAAGAAGACAACACACTAGCAATCAAAGTTACTCTCCCTCCAAAAGAAATAGTTTTTTGCCTCCACCGAGATAATCTCACTTTAATTTTATTCACCACTGGATCCCAAAATCCTAATCTTCTCGGGTTTCCCCCAATCGGTAATCCGAGGTAAATGAAAGGAACTTTCATTACCTTACAATTGAGGAAACTAGCAATGTTTCTAGTAATGCTTCCTTCTACTTCAAGTCCCGCTAGCTTGCTTTTGTGAAAATTTATCTTTAGCCCTGAAACAAGCTCAAAACATCTTAGGACACTTTTTATTGCCAAGGCATTTAGACGAGTTGCCTTTCCAATGAAAAGTGTATCATCCGCAAACTGTAGTAAGGAGACTCCCACTCCACTTGCCTGACCTATATCATAGCCTTCAAACTTCCCTAACCGCACAGCTTGTTGGAAAAGGCCATTTAGACCTTCTTCTACTATAAGGAAAAGAAAAAGGGCCAATGGGTATCCCTGCCTCAAACCTCTTCTCATTTTGAATTCCTCTCCTGGGCTCCCGTTCACAAGGACCGACACTCTTGCGGATCTTAAGCAACTATCTATCCATCTCACCCACTTCTCATGAAAGTTCATCCTTCTCATCATATAGCTCAAAAATCCCCAACCCACTGTGTCATACGCCTTCTCAAAATCCACCTTGAAGATCATGGCTTGCTTCTTCCTGCATTTTGCATCATGGATCACCTCATTTGCCACTACGATGCCATCCAACATACTTCTCCCAGCTAAGAAGGCTGATTGTTCATCCCCAATCACTTTAGGAAGCACAAGCTTGAGCCTATTAGCCAAAATCTTTGCCACAATTTTGTAGACGCACCCAACCAAGGAAATTGGCCTATAGTCATTAAGGCCCTGTGGCGAGTCACATTTTGGGATCAAGGCAATAAACGACGAATTGCTTCCGAGGGCCAAGCATTGTTCAAATGAAAATCGTCTAGGACTCGCTTAATATCACCTTCCAAGATATGCCAAAAAGCCTTTAGAAACTGAAAATTGAACCCATCTGGTCCTGGGCTCTTGTCGCCATCACAATCCCAAACCGCCTCCTATATCTCCGGCAAGTCAAACGGAGCACACAAAGCAATGTTGTCTACCGAAGTGATAGACCTGAACGGGACTCCATCTAGGTTCAAGTGAGGGCATGCTACTTCCTCAAACCGCTTTTCAAAGATCCTCTTCGCTTCCTTCTTAATTTCAATTGGTCTTTCTTCCCACCTTCCATCAATTGTGAGCCTTGTCAAGTTATTTGTGCGTCGTCTCCAATTCACATAGGCGTGAAAAAACTTTGTGTTGCGATCACCTTCTTTCAACCATTGGACCCGAGCCTTTTGGTAGAGGATTGATTCATTTTGCCTAGAGACCTTCCACAAATCCCCCATTAACTCCTTGCCTTTCAAACACTCCTCTTCTGTGAGACCCTCTTCCTCTTTCTTCTTGTCGAGCTTCACTAAGTCCTCTATGATCGCCTTCTTTTGCTTTCTCACGTCTCCAAACACCTCCTTGTTCCAAGTGCGGAGAAAAGGTTTCAACAACTTGAGTTTCTCCTTTAGAACATGAGCCCCCCATCCTTGAACATGGATCTCTTCCCAAGTTTTCTCCACAAACCCCTTAAAGCGCGGGTCTTGCAACCAGCAGTTTAAAGTTCTAAAAGGCTTCGGACCCCAATCGCGGATAACACTCCTCAATAGCAAAGGGCAGTGGTCAGAAAGCTCTCTACCAAGCACAAGCTGAGAGCTTTCCGGCCAATATGTCAACCAAGCTCCCAATATAAGGAATCTATCAATTCTGCTCATGGACTTCCCATTTGGACGATACCAAGTGAACCGCTTTCCCGCAATAGGTAAGTCCAGTAGTTCCATCTGGGAAATGAACTCATTAAACTTCTCCATATCTCGTCTTCCATAATTCAGCACATTTGCTTCGCCTCTTCTCTCGTGAGCCGCTCTTACCGCATTGAAATCTCCACCAATGCACCAAGAATCAATCGTGCACCCTTGCTTCCACTGCTGCAATTCCCTCCAGACTGCTCTCTTTCCTTCCCGGTCACAAGGTGCATACACATTTGCAATGACATGATGCCTATCTCCCCAAATGCCAACCAGAATAATAAACGATTGATTGACTGTACAATCCAACAGTTCAAAAGCATCTTTATTCCAAATACAAAGTAAACCGCCAGCGCTGTTCACCGCCGGACTCATTCTCCAATCGCAACTCGAGTCTCCCCATAAGGAATTACATAAACTTTGTTCCACTTCTTGCACCTTTGTTTCCTGCAATAGTACCATCTCTATTTTCTCCCTCACTATCAAGTCTCTTATTGCTCTCCATTTTATTCTATTCCCCAACCCCCTGACGTTATATGAGAGCACTATCATTGAGAAACTTCAGTATTTCCTACAGGATCAGGATTAGCCAAAGAGTTGGCCATGTCCTGGTCCCTTCTTTCCATATGACTTCCTAGCAATCACCTAGGCAACTGTATGTATGTTTCACCATTTTCCTAATCTTTTAATTAATATTGTTGAAATTTTATATCAATTCCAAGTCTTTAACTATGCATGTCATTAACATATATGAAGATTAATTTACAAAATATATAATTAAGAATTGTTTGATTAATTTACAAAATTTTAAACTAATAATTAAAGCGATGAATAGTAGTTTTAATAATTCATCAATGGTTGAATTGATTAGTTAGTCCGGCTTGTCTTTAGACAATCAATTATCAAAGTGGTATAAGGCTGGATAAATAGTCTTTTTTTTTTCATCTACATGTGTCAACCCACTTAAATATATCTAAGGGGTATAGGAAATGAATCACAAAGGAACGAGGTGTTGAGCTAACTGTGTCAACCGCTTAAGTATACCTTAACTACTTATTCTAAGGGATGGAAAAACAAGGCACAATATTAGAGGGAATAGCTCGCACCACAACATTTATAAGTACCTCTCTTCTCCCTTTTGAAAGAGTAGTCGATTTTTCTCCTTCCATCTTTTAAATTTCTTTAGGGTCAATCCATGACGATATTGAAAAATTTGGGTCTTAAATTTTACCAATGATGGTAGATAGACTCAAATACCCATCATAATTGTTTTAAAGTTGGCATTTACTATTTAATATTGCTAAAGTTGAGATAATATTAATTAATTTAAAGTTGTTCACGTTAGTATTAGTGAACCGGTGGTAATGAAAAAGCATATGATTCTGTCATATGGGATTTCCTCTTCTATATGCTACAAAGGATGAATTTTTGTCCAAAGTGGGTTGGTTGAATAAAAGGGTGCCTTGACTCCTACTCTGTCTCTGTTCAACTTAATGGAAGCCCAATATCGGAATTCAAAATGTGGAAAGGTCTCAGACAAGGTGATCCTATGGCACCTTTCATTTTCCTTGTTGTTGCAGAGGGTCTAAATGGCCTCCTCCGGAGGGCGGTGGATTTAAAAAAATTTAAAGGTTTTAGAATTGGTCAAGGAGATGAGGTGGAAATTTCAATGCTACAATTTGCAGATGATACTCTTTTTATAGGGGAAGCTTCAACTCAAAATGTGATGACCCTAAAATGCATTATTCGCTGTTTTGAAATGGTCTCAGGTTTGAAAGTGAATTTTCACAAGAGCAATCTCATTGGGGTAGCTATGGAGAACATCCTTCTTGGTGAATATGCAACTATCCTTCATTGCAACACTGCCCTTGTCCTCTTCAAGTATCTAGGTATCTTGGTTGGAGGCAATCCTAGAAGATTAACCTTTTGGGATCCTATCATAAATAGAATCAAGAAGAGATTGTCGGCTTGGAAGAATAAAACGGTATCCTTTGGAGGGAGAATATATCTTGTTAAGAGTGTATTATCGGAAATTCCTCTTTATTATCTATCCTTCTACAAAGCTCCAATTGGTGTCATCAAAGCTTGTCTTCGTATTATGAAGAATTTTTTATGGGGAGGCTTTGAAGGGAACACAAAGATTGCTTGGGTAAAATGCGAAAAATTATGTAGACCAAAGTGTGAAGGAGGACTAGGCATTAAGGATTGGGGAAAGTTTAACTTGGCACTATTAGGCAAATGGAGGTGGAGGTGGCTAATAGAAAAAGAAATCCTTTGGTGCAAGGTCCTTAAAGCAAAATACAACAATGTCAATCCTTCCAAACCTTCCCCTTGGTGGCAAGACTTATGTAATTCTTGCTTCCCAGGTGTTAATGGACAGTGGTTCGGGGACAATTTAAAAAGAAAAAATGGAGAAGGGAATGAGGTATTATTCTGGCATGATGATTGGCACTCCCAAGGCAACCTCATGGAAAAATACTCTCAGCTATTTCAGCTCTCAACTCAAAAGGATAATAGCGTGTGAACTGTGAAGGACATGGGCTTTTGGCATGATGGTACATGGATTTGGGACCGAAATTGGAGAAGAAATCTAAGGGACAGTGAGGCACTTATGAAGGAAAATCTGATTTCAATAATTAATACTTTCTCACCTCAGCTGGACACTTGTGATAGTTGGATTCGGTGTGATACTATTGATGGCATTTATTCTGTCTCTTCTGCTTATTCTATTATGCAGGGGCTTACACATGAGGTACTGGGTTCTGTCTTTAAATCCTTATGGGAAGTGCTAGCACCTTCCAATGCTATAGCTTTTAGATGGAAGGTTTTTCATGATACGATCCAAACTAGAGGAAATCTTAGACGAAGGCATGTGATTCATTTACCGAAGGAAGCGGTTTGCCCCCTTTATTTGCTTGAAGAGGAGAATACTTCTCATATTCTTTTCTATTGCCCTTTTGTGTGGAATATTTGGATGGCCTATTACAAATGATTCGGTATCTCAACTGTTCTACCTAAATATGGTGTGAATCACTTCCTTCGACACACCTTCTCTTGCTGGTCAAAGAATCAAATAAGGGGGACATGCATGGGTCGTTTGGATTGCTATAATTTGGTCTCAGAGAAATGCAAGTATATTTAAAGAAGGGGAAATTGACATTGATAAAGTCATTGACAATTTACAATTCAGGTCTTGGGTTTGGCTTTGTGGAAAATTCAAAGATTTTGGATGCTCCTTCTATGAATGGCAAATTCATCCATCTTTATATCTGTCATTGCTATAATTCTTTGGATGCATTCTTGGTTGTTTGTTGATCACAAGGACCTCTCAGTTGATCTTATATAATGCTTATGGACCTTGCACATAGGATTTCTTTGTGGATACTTTGATAGTTCTCACTGGGACTTTTCCTTTCCCCTATTTCTTAGTACCTGTTTTGGCTTTTTTTTCTTCCTTTTCTCTTGGTTTGAAGTACACCTAGTACTTCCCTTATTATAATTGTTTGGTTGATAAAAAAAAAGGTACGAAGTTAGAAGACTATGTAATTAGGTTCCAATGAATATACTTATTCCAATACGTTACTTTTCCTTTTATAGAGGTGTGTAACCTTAACCCAAAATATCTTAAGATTTGGGCCTAAGTTAAAAACGTCCAATATATACCTAAATCACCAATAAGGGCATGTGAACGCCACAAATCTAGACATGCATAAATTTCTAAAATGGGAATGGGATCGCCAAAACCTTCTATTCTGCTATCTTCACTAGCTCGCCCATAGGCCTTGGTCGCCACTGGTTGCCTCGAGTGATCCTGGCTCAACCCTTTCGGTGCACCCTCTATTATTGAAGCTCAAATGGGATGATCCCTAGACTGAATCGCCCTTATTGCAATCCAAAAGTACATCATAATTTTACTCATGATCGAGGAAAGTCAAAAGGTTGTACCCTAGCTAGGAAAATTATTTGTTAGAAGGGACAATCAGAGTTTTTTCGAACAAATTTACACATGTACATGACAACAACAAAAAATATAAGTTTATGATTTTAATTTTTTTTACGGATTTATTTTTTGAGTAAATTACACCCACAACCTTAAGGTTTTCCTATACTGAAGAGGCGACAACTTTGAGAAATGAGTTGTGCATGGAGTGGAACCGTAGTCACCGTCGAGTTCTTTGTGAAGTGGATTGTTCTGAGCTGGTGGCGATTTTTTTGGAGGATGGTGATAGGGCGTGGTTCCATGTCAATGCTGAGGTGTTGGGTGACATTCGTGAGCTCCTAGATAGAGATCAGAGGGCTCGGGCGTCGTGGATTCATCGTGATGGTAATTCTTCGGCTTATTGGCTTCCCAGATAGGGCGCACTTAATTTCTCCCTCAGTTGGTGTTCAGACTATTGTTTCCCCTTCTCTCGAGCAAAATGATTCTCTAGCTAGCCGTCCCCTGGTTCTGCTCTGTCTGTTGTTAATTTTTCGATGCACAAAAAAAAAGTTTTTCATATATAACACTAAACTCCAAATTTACTTAAATATTACACTCTACCTCATTTACTATTTATTACCTCGAATTTTGTTACCAATTTTTTTTGCAAATTTTTTTTTTTGTGAATTTTACTTCAAGTTTGAGTAAAATTTCTATAAATCTATATCTGCAAGTAATTTCACAGTTAATTGGTGCAACTTTCTCTCATTTTTTCTTTTATCATTTTTTTAGTACTCTTTGCTTTTTTCCTTTCTACATATGATTCTTTAAAACAATTATTCTAGTGTTTTAAGAATTGATGATTAGTTTGTTTTAAATTAATTATATGAAGATTCAAATTTATGAATTAATACAATTCTAATATTATTCTGCCTTATATCATCACTCTGAGACTGATGTAACGTAGCTGATGCCTATGGTGAATAATTCACTCTAATTTTCACCATATAATATTAGGCACCTGACTTTCTAAATTGTAGCAATTCAGAAATTTGTCTATATTACTGTATGGTGAAAATAATTCATCACATGAAAGAGGGATCAATGCATATCAGAGTCTTAGAGAGATGATATAACTTATAAGGAAATATAATATTAGAAAATTGAAATTTTAAATGTTTGGCACGCCTAGCTGATAAGCTAGCTGAAAACTGTAAACTGATAAGGTAGCTGAAAGCTGATAGCTGAAAGTTGAAAAGCTACGTGATTTGAACAAAAGTGTTTGGTAAAACTAGCTGTTCAACAAGCTGATCATTGTTAAATGACATAAAAGGACATACTTATATAATTATTTTTATATTTAACATTACTTTATTTTCACATTAATATCTATATGATATTAATATTACAATTATTATAAATATTTTAATTTCACTCAATTTATTTATCATCTTAAAAATATAATATTAATTTTTACTTATTTAATTTTCTATATTTTTATTAAATTAAATTAAATTAAATAAATAATTTGTAATATGTAATATAAAATTATTTGTTTTATTCCAAAGTAGTAATAAAAAAATATCATCTTACATCCCATAATAAGACGAGTGTGATAACTGATAAGTAAATAGATTTAGTAAAAAACATATAAAGCTAAAGGTGGAATTTTAATAAAATAATAAGGATAAAAATGAGAATATGTTTAATAAACTATCCTGAGGTAGCTTATAGCTTAAAGCTTTAAGCTACTGAAATAAGCTCATTTACCAAACACTTTTAAAGACCTTTTAAGCTAGTTAAATAAGTTTTAAGCTAGTCAAATAAGCTACTCCCTCCGTTCATTTTTAAGTGTCATTCTAGCAAAAAACTCTCAAACCAAGATAGTGAGTTATTAGAGTTTTTTTTCCATTCTACCCTCTCACATCCTAATCATGAAGTTAAAAATTTTCCGGCCAAAATAGTGAATAATTAATTTTTTGTTCCACTCTCTATCATATCATTAAACTATTTATCATTCTTCCTTCCCTAGTAGCAATAAAAATTTATAACGGTGCCACCTAATATGCACCACTTTTTAGTGGTGCAACCTTGCACCACTATACCATTGTCAATTTTACCCCTGTTAAAAAAAATTATTTTATAAAAAGAAAAAAATATTGGTATTACCGGGTGGATTTTGATGGGATTAATTTTTTGAACAGGGGTAAAATGGACAATTAACATAGTGGTGCAAAGTTACACCACTAAAAAGTGGTGCATATTAGGTAGACCCCCAATTTTTAATGTTAACACATTTTTCTATGTAACTTTGAAAGCTCTTTTGGGTACTTTCATTGAAATTTAATTTTCACTTACTAGACAAGACTTTGAATTGATGTAATGAGAATTTAATTTCCACTTAATAGTAAGGGTATAATTGACAAAATAGACTTTAAAACATAAAAAAGACAGTTAAATAGGAACAAACAATTTCTTCTAAAACGACACTTAAAAATGAACGGAAGGAGTATATGCTAGCTGAAATGATATGTTTAAACATAGCCTTAATTAAGAAGTGCTAAATCCCAAATCCCAATAATACAGACCTGCCGTCTCATCAAGTACTACTTAACAATAAGAGTTGAAAGGAAATAGGAATGAAGGGCAGTTGAACATCAAGCAAAGTGGTAGCTTCCAGCTACTTTTCTTTTCATTGATTTTGGTTGTTGAGAAAAGAGGTTAGAAAATTGAAAATGATACAACAACTCGTCACTAATCAAAATGACTTTACATAATTTTTATTTAATTTAAATCAGTTTTTTGTGCATTGGAAAACTAGTTTTTTTTTTTAGAAAATAGAAACATTTCATAAAATAAAATAAAGGTCAAGGGAACAAGACTCTCCCTTGTGAGTTTTAGAAGTTCATAACAGTACAATAAAAGAAAAGAAGCAGGACAAACAAAAATAAGATACACTTAAAGCAAGACAATAAAAGCTAAAAAGAGCTAGGCATAAGACTAGGAAAAAGAACAACCAGTTTTTTATCTTTGAATATAAAGCTAAAATTTAAAAAGAGACTATATCCAAAAAAAATATTATCATATATTCAAGGACTAAAATCATAACATTTTCTTTTCTTTTTACGGAGTACATCACATAAACTTTTTTTAGAAGCAAGTACATCACATAAACTAATTTTTTTAAGTTTTCAATTCTCTTGCAAGTCAACATACTTGATACTTCCATGATTAATGAAAAGGGGAGACATGTAAAAATAATGTAAAGGGGAGAGAATAATTAGGGTAAATTATTAAATAAATTTTTGTTAATATCATTTATGACGCAAGAAAGAAGGATTTCCGCTATGATAGTCTTACAGTTTTACGGGTTCATGTATTTTTTTTGAAAACTAAATTTATTCAAATATAAACTTGAGAACATAATCTACCAAAAAAACTTGAGAATAGGACCCTCTCAAAGTATCTGATGAGTGTAGATCGTAGTGATAGAGGGTGGTTGTTTGAACTCCTTAGTCGAGGGATTTGGATCCTCTGCAGCAGTTAATTCCCTCAATCTCTCTGCTGCAGAGTTTCTAGCCTTTAAATTGATCCAATGATTCACAATTTTCACGCATTAAAAAGAATTTAAAATACCCACGTGACCATCAGAAGCATTGCAGGAAGCGTGGTAACCATATTCTCTTCCTTTACCACTGCGCCGCTCCACGCCGGTCACCGTCCGCCACCGTCCATCAATATAGTCTCCGGCGAAACCGATTCTTCATCGATCTTCCGAAACAAACTCCACCAGTTTTTGATTCCCGTCAATTCCTTTGCTTACTCTACGTCTTCTCATCATTGTTGCAGAAAAACCCATAAGATTCAACCTTTGCACAAATTGCGATATGATGATACAGAGAAAGTGGAGAGGAGAGCAATTTGATGAAAGCATTCAATTTTGATGGGCAACATATGTGGAGGACTCAACCTCGGCGGTTCAATCGTTACAACAGTGCTGGACGACAGACTTTTGCCGCTGAACGTCAACGACACAACAATTCTCCGGCGCCGGCGAATGTTGTTGCCACCAATTCTTCCAATATGGGTTGCGTACCGCCTACTGGCAATGGTTCCCTTGCTTCTAAACATCCTGTCAGTTCCAATGGCGTTGTTCTACACTTTGCATCACTTTGATGGTCACGTGCGTGTTTTCACTTAATTAAAACATTTTTTTAATGCTTGAAAATTGTGAATTGTTGGATCAATCAAATGGCTGAAAACTCTGCAGCAGAGAGATTGAGGGAATTAACTGTTGCAGAGGATCCATTCTCTTAGTCGAGAGTACAATTTCTAAAAGCCGCACTCTTGAAAAAATCGTTAGCATTCACCACACCTAAGTTAGAATTGCGATAGCAATTTAACAAACTGAAAAATAACCATCTCAAGTGATCAGTATGGTGAAAATACCCCAAAATGTAATTTTTCAAAACCACCTAATAAGCACCTCGAGAGCAATCTAATAGATTCCCCAACAAACATTCAAAGTAAATAAGACTAAAAAAAAAAATCAATGCTAGATACTTGGACTGCAATCGGGTGACTCAGCTCAATAGTCGCCCCATTTGGTCTTCAAAGATGGCGGACGCGTTGGAGGAATTGGGTCAAGATTCGCTTAAGGCGACCAGTGACATCAAAAACTTACGGGCGAGCACGTACCATGGAGACAGTTGGATGGTGAGTCTTGGCGCTTTATGTACGTTTGAGGGTCTTGGCGACCTCATGCCCTGTTTGGCGAACATGAAGACCGTAGGATAGTGAGTCTTGGCGATTTATGTACGTTTGACACATAGGATTAACAATTACGTTTTACATATTGGTATAAGATCCTCTCAAGTCAAAATTCTTTTATATTCCGTCGTGTTGAAATTTTGTGTCTTTCTTTCTTCACATGTGTATGCATTAAGTATGTGTAGGTGAGACCCTTAAAATGTTTATGAAAGTAGAGATAAACACAAATTTTCAACACAATAGAATAGAGTACGAGAGAATTTTCACATGCAGGATCATAATAATGCCTATATATTGATAGTAAAGAAGTGACCTTAAATTCCATACCATTTATTCTGTGTTTCAAAATCCGTACCAAGATAAACGACTTTTTCTCTCACATCCCAGGATGCTCACAGTAGTAGCATCTGTAATTTTGATAGTGAGTGTTCTGATTTATTATGCATATCAGAAAATGAAACCTCCTCCATCAAAAGGTCCTGCTGTTACTTCACCAAGAATCAGGCTCAGTGATGGAAGACATTTGGCATACAAGGAAAGAGGTGTTCTTAAAGAAAAATCCAGATACAAGGTTATTCTTGTCCATGGCTATGACAGCTCCAAGGATTTGTATTTGCCACTTTCTCAAGTAAGAACTCTACACACCATATTAATTGCTTCATCCTTTTTAGCTTGTTTGCTGAAGCTATCAACACCTTTGCAAAGATTCCTTGACTGAAATCTTCATTAAATAGTAACTCTAATGAGTTTATAGAAGGTTAGACATTTATATAAGTTTTCTCACTTCTCTGTTTAGTAGAGTTTCCTCCAACTGAGTTGTAAATTTGGAAGTGAAGGGCAAAGATTTTTCAGTTCTCTGTTTAGCAAGTTTCACATTAAGAAGCAATAACTGCTTTCAACCGTCCTTCCTTTACGCATAAAACTCCGGTAGATCTCCACATTGGGAGAAAGAACAAAACACAAATGAATTAGACACCACATTTTTTCACCCAAAATCTGAAGATATTGCGTTTATAAATTCTCTCACTTATAAACTTAACACTCCCTTAATTATCTAATATGGGGTTTTTTACTCGTACTTGAATTCTAAACATACTCATGGTTTAAAATAAGAGAAAAAGTTTGATGCACCGACGGTGTAAAGTTTTTTTACACCGTCAACCAATCAGATTTCAAAGATATGCCACGTCAATTAATGAAATTAAATGAAAAGAGAGATTTTCTCACATCTTTGAAATCTGATTGGTTGACGGTATAAAAAAACTTTACACCGTCGGTGCATCAAAATTAAACTCTTAAAATAATTCCCGATCTTTGATATGTATTTTGTAGTCACAAATAAGTTTTGATGTTTTTCTCACCCAACTTAAAATTTGTGTGACATCTTTTTCCACAATATTTGGTTTAAAAAAATTCCCGATCTTTGATATGTATTTTGTAGTCACAAATAAGTTTTGATGTTTTTCTCACCCAACTTAAAATTTGTGTGACATCTTTTTCCACAATATTTGGTTGATATTTTGAAAGATTGATATGATAATAGTAAATAGTACTATCCACCCCTAATGGAGTTGGAATCATGCAGCTAAAGCTAATTAGAGGAATTGGCTGATCTGGTGGTCTTGCAGGAAGTCATGGATGAGCTGGGTTTGTACGTTGTGACATTTGACAGAGCAGGGTATGGAGAAAGTGATCCAAACCCAAAGCGCAATGTGAAAAGTGAAGCATTTGATATCCAAGAACTAGCTGATGAATTGCAGCTAGGTCCAAAATTTAATGTCATTGGACTCTCCATAGGAACTTATGCAGTCTGGGCCTGCCTCAAATACATACCCCACAGGCATGCTATATGAAATTCAATCTTCATTCACTTTTTTTTTACCTAAAAAAGAAATATCTTTATTAATATTTTAGTATGTGTTTACGTAGACAACTTAATTAATCGCTTATTCACATAAGCTCCAGGAGCGTCAGCTTAGCTCCAAGAGTTTAAGTTATAAGTTAATTTAAAAAACTTATTGAAATAAGGTCAAAACTGATTTTATGTAGATATAAGTGTTTACGTATCCGTTAATCTAATCAACTTATGACTTGTGAAAAAGACACTAAACAGCTTATAAGCATATCATAAACTATGTTTGTAAACTATTTAAACATTTGCACAAACATTTATCTTAAAAGATAAATTCCAATAAATTCTTCAAAACGCATTCGTATTCTATTATTAAGTTCTCAAAATCAAATTTGTAATTGACCCCAGAAAAGTAAAATAAGTTTCGTTGAGAGCTTTGGGTGCAGGCTAGCTGGTGTCACACTGGTAGTTCCTGTGATCAATTTCTGGTGGCCTTCTTTTCCTTCAAAATTGGCCAACGAGGTATTCAAGAAGCAACTTAAAAGGGATCAATGGAAATTGCGGATTGCACATTATGCCCCAGGATTGTTATATTGGTGGATGACCCAGAAGTGGTTCCCTTGTGATTCTATAACGGAAAGACATCCAATACTATTTAACAAAAGGGACATGGAAACTATACAACAAATGTCACAAGTACCTATGCCCCATGAGGTACAAGTTCTATTTTGATTTAAATTATCATGATATATTAAGCATATAATTTCACTTTTACTATATGTTACTTTTATTAGTAAGAACATTAATTGTCACAATTTTTTATTGTCCATTTGGGATTGTAGTATAAGATACGACAGCAAGGTGAATATGAATCTCTGTATCGAGATCTAATAGTGCATTTTGGAAGGTGGGAATTTGACCCAATGGAGCTAGAAAGTCCATTCCCACAAAATGAGGGAAGTGTCTACCTTTGGCAGGGTCATGAGGACAAGCTTGTTCCATTTGAACTACAACAATACCTTGCCAAGAAACTACCTTGGATAAGTTACCATGAAGTTCCTGATGGGGGACATTTGATGATTCATGAAAAATATTTGTGTGAAGCCATTTTCAGACAGCTTTTGCTTGGAGAAGAACCAATAATCAAATAGGCCTGGTTATGTCAAACACAGACTCAAATTTTCTCTCCACACAGGGTGGTGAAGTTGGCCCAATAATGCTCTGTTTATGTGTGGATGAAGTATTATTGATTCTCTTTAGCTTTAAACTTAACTAGGATAGACCCCGTTTGCCCGTGCGATGCACGGGTAATGTTTTACTAAATCAATTATTAATTGCATTGAGTAATTGATATATACAGATTAATACAATGATATATTTATTAAAACATACAATTTTAATTAGTAAAATATTTATATGTTATTATTATCTTTCTTTATGTCTCAATGTTTCATCTTACTTATAGATAGTAATTGGATAACTCTCTAATATTAAGTTTGGTTCACATTTTAAATAAGCACATGGCTTGTGAGTGTGGATTTGACTCTCTTTTCTTTTCTTACTCCTACCCATAAATCCTTCATGTTTCAATTGCGTAATAAAAAAGAACAATACCAATATAGGGTAGATATGGTGAGCTATATAAACTATCAGATTTGTCTAACATAGTGACTGACTTATCACATTAGAGAATCAATATCAAGCTTTCAAAATCTAAAATTTACAAAATACTCTAGCTAATTACTAATCACCAAGCTTAAAAAGGTAACGCTTCTGATTCTCATCTTCTCATATTTACATTATTGTATGTCAGTAATCGGTGAGACAAAACCACATCAGTTATAATTCATCCAATAAAAAATAAATTGTTTTAAAAGGACAATAAGAAACCCAATTGACAATGGAAAGACCTATGACGATTCATGATCCATTGCTAATATAAATCTATAGTGACTGAGATAAAGCACAAAAATGAATAAATAATTTCCTTGTCCATGAATTTCCTTATCTTCTTAAATTATTACATTCTGTACAAAATTGACCGTTTTAATATGAACCCATTGATAATTTGTTATAATCTCAACAATGTAATCTTTTAGAATACATGGTTCATCACAATAAAGTAAGTCCAAAAAAAATTAAGTCATGCTTGACATTTTATATAAAAGATTATTTTTCCGGACCTCTAAATTTTTGGCTGATCATGTACCTCTATAGTAAAATCTGCTTGATTCAAAACTTTTCTCCCTCAAATTTTAATAGAAACTGAAGAGAATGATGAAGAGCATGATAAACCAATACCACATAAACCTCCTCGTTAGTTCTTTCATAACGAACCGAAGAGTTCACCTCCTCGTTAGTTCTTTCATTTACAGACAAAATGATAACACAAAAAATCTAAGGAAAGGGGTTTCATCTCCTATCTCAGAAGAATGAAAAAGACATCACAAAAAACATGATTTCTTGGGCCTTCAGAGACTAATCAATGAAAATAAATAGAACTATTCATTACACAATTATTGGAGAAACAGTACCCTTAACAACCCAAGAATATTATGCATGAAAAAAATATCATACCTTTTGTACTTTGTATATGAGTCTATAATTCAAGAACTCCATGGCAAGGCTAAACCTTTCAGCAACAAACCCAAATAAGAAAGTGGGGGTGATAAGACATAGGGAGAAGTAAGAAAAGAATAATGAAATGAAACAAAAAAAGAGATTACGAACACTCAATAAAGTTAATAAGAGACCGAAGTAAGTACCATTTCAGAATTTGATAAAGACACGGATAGTTCATTATCACCTCAGGAGTGTATCATATTAAGAAAGAAAAGAACATGTCACAAGGACCAAAATCACATAGATTAAGTACGAACCAAGTTCATCAACCAAATTCAGTTCACTTCAACTATCAGTCATAGCTATCCATTTTCTACATTGACTACCCTTATATTGAAAAAGAAAAAATATATCCTTTGAATACATTAGATCATGCCAGAAAGCTCTGAAGTACATGAGTTCAATTTTTCTAAAGTGTAAAGCAAGTAGCTGAATTCAAAAGACTCTGATATCATGCCAAAAAGCTCTCAAGTACCTGAGTTCAATTTGTCTAAAGTCTAAAGCAAGCCGCTGAATTCAAAAGACAGAGTCATAGTTATTCAACGAAACTAATAAAGCTTGCAAAATAGGTTAAAACTCAAGCAATGTTGAGTTTTCCATAAACTGTGGCTTCTTAAAAGATCCTTAAACTTCCAAAACTTGGATAAAAACCTTGTGATCATCATTTTTCTTACAACCAATGGAATTAAGAAAATCAAAGAAGAGAGTTGGAAACTACTTGGACAGTAGTGTTTAGGGCCATTTTTTTTCACTCACATTGCCAGCAAGGCTATATATACTCTAAATTTGATGGATCAAAGCCTCACAACCAAAAGTAACTCTAAATCAAAAATAGCTGGATAATCCAAATTTAATTATTTAAAAGCTAAGGTTTCAAGTCAGTGATAGTTATTTCCAGTAGTCTGAGATTTTATATGTACTATTTCAATTGCAACCACAATAGGTGAACCAGTTATTACAGAAAGGAAAATTCCTATCATACAGCAAACACCATGACTATTCTTTAAGGACATGATAAAAGGAATGCATATATGAATTTTACAACAGATGCACTTTTATCAATATTAGCAAAATAAGATGCCAGATCAAACTCAAAAGTTGCGGACTAAAATGATTGGTGAAATAAGAGATAGATGATTGAATTTGAAAAAAGGATATAAACCTTATTAAAACCATGAAGAGCCTCAATCATAAAGGTTGAATACAGAGAGAAAGGCAAACCAGTATCTGCACAAAAAGTAGAAGTGATATTTCATTAAAATATAGATGTTAAGATTGATAATAATTCCAAAGCTCAATTATCACAAGCACCATCAAGATAGCATACCACTGATCAGCCATACCAACAATATAATGATAAAGAAACTTCACCCCAAAACATAATGCTCCAGAACAGGATATCAAATAGAAAATAATGAATTGCAAAGCATCAAAGTAGTTCAGGTGAAGTTGAAGATGCACTACAATGGGTAGTGTCCATCATAAACCATAAACCAAAAAATATCTTTATTCTTTAGCAATAAGAGGTGTCACAACTAAAAAACATACCTATTCAATAAAAGTGACTGGAAATAAAAAAACTATAGGCATTTGGACAAAATAAGTTGGCTGAATCAATTAATCCATATATGTAGTCATAAAGCATAAACAGAAAAGTTAATAAACACAACAGACAATGAAGAAATAGCAAAACACCAAGAATGACAGGCCCCTTTAGGCCTTTTTTACACTAATGTAATATCTAATCACAAAAGGCTAACAAAGTAACTGTAACAATTTCAAATACTTTTCTCAAATGGAAACTTGAGATACATTTAAGATGAGCTCACAAGCATTAAAAACAAATCGAGAAAATAAACCTCTAAAGGGTAGAAAAAGTAGTCTAATACCCAAATATTTGCATGCCAAAATGAGCACTGAGATTTTCAAATGATAAAATTTTAAGGCTTAAATATGTTGGGGGCCCCTATAAAATAGGGGTCCTTTGGTTTAAGCCCCTACAAAATTTTTTCTTGGGAATAAGCCCCTAATGAGAAAATAATATATAGTGATAAGCCCCTGCCGTCAACTCCCGTTAAAAAATATATGAGTCAGCAAACGGAGCTGACGTGGACCTTTGCCACCTCATCAAGTGGGCCCACAAGCTGCTGACGTGGAAATGAGAAGAGAAATATGAAAATGCCAAATGTGGGATTTGAACCCAAGACCTAGAACATAATGGGCAACATCCTTCCCACTAGGCTACAAGCTGCATCATTAGTATAAGTGCAAAATTTAATATATATCTTATTTAAACTGAAGCTGCTAATATTTCAACCAAAAATTTAAAAATGTCCTAAGCATGATTTGAACCCAAAACATAGAGGTTCATGGAGGAGGCTCTAACCACTAAGTCAATGCCTAATTTATGCATGTATTTTTAGCGCAAAACTAAATATATATTTAAAAACAAACTGATAATGCTAAATAAATTTGATGTGGTAGATCTAAAAATTACATTTTTAGGCTCTTAGACGCTCTTATATAATGTATCAATTTGAAACAAAATAAAATATTAAATGTAAATAGAAAAACATATTTACAAAACTTTAAAACGTAAAAAAGTTAAATCTTACAAATTTATTAGAGTTCATATATTGACTTTTTTTAAGTACTAATGAGTATATATACTGAAAGAACAAAATAATAGTTTTTTATGATTTAAGTGGGGTTGAATTCTTGTTCTTTTTTTTACATAATATATATATATATATATATATATTGTTGTGCGCATGAATAACAAAATGAGCCAGTGGCTCAATTGTAAGGACATTGAGTATGATCCTCCATTTATGGTGTTCGAATCCTGATTATGGTGTTTTTAAAAAAAATTGTTAGTTTAAATGAGATATATATCAAATTTTGCACTTGTATTAAAGATGCAGCTTGTAGCCTAGTGGGAAGGATGTTGCCCATTATGCTCTAGGTCTTGGGTTCAAATCCCACATTTGACATTTTCATATTTCTCTTCTCATTTCCACGTCAACAGCTTGTGGGCCCACTTGATGAGGTGGCAAAGGTCCACGTCAGCTCCGTTTGCTGACTCATATATTTTTTAACGGAAGTTGACGGCAGGGGCTTATCACTATATATTATTTTCTCATTAGGGGCTTATTCCCAAGAAAAAATTTTGTAGGGGCTTAAACCAAAGGAACCCTATTTTAAGCTTCCTGAGCAAATTTTTGGATTAAGTAAGTTGAACTACAACTTCCCTAACTTATAGCAAGAAGCTTCACATAGAAGCAAGCAAATTCTAAACGTGACACTTAGATATTACATGTTAATATATGCAGTACTTTATATCAAGATTTTATTTATTTTATTTTTAGGTAATGTAATAGGGACATGCCCAAGGAGCAGCAGGGACAATGCAGGACTTAAATTTTAGATGCAGGTGATGCCTGAATTGGGAAAATTGGAGGTAAGATATCTAGTTTCAAGCTTCCACCTCAGAATAAACTGTCTACTGTCCTCCTTACAATCGACTGTGGATCTTCCTCCTTCTCCTTCAAGTTTTTACTGTCCTCATTCTTGTTCTCACCTAACCCACTGGCCGACAGTCCTTCAGCAAAATCAAGATCATAATTGCCAACTATGGAGTTCCCTTTCTGATAACACTTGCTCTGATCTTTCATGCTTCTTTTCCAGCGCATAAGCTTCGAATTTGCTGAAGCAGGACCAGACATTGGAGATATCAGTGAAAATATACAAATGGTTGAACAAAAGATGCAAATGGGATATGGGAAAGCAGGATGAATGAAAATCCTCACATAGGGGAGTATTTATAGAGAAATTGCATAAATTAACTGACATACCTACATCTGATAGAGAGTTGTAGGTCATCATATGTTCTTGAATAAAAAATGTTCACTCCAAAAATCAAATTAAGTGAAAATAATCATGTGAACACAAATAAAGATGGATGAGAAGTACAAAAAAATCAAAGAAAATCAGTAACATTCAAGGCGATTAAGACCGGTAACATACCAAAGGATTGTTCATCCGCGATTTGCTCCTAGGGAATGCACTCATATGAGCAATGGAAGGAAGCAAACACGCGATTTGACGGGAGCAGATGAGCAACTGAACTGTAGACATGGATGAGCAAGCAATAGAAGGAGCCAGCGAACGAAGATGACGACCTTGGATTGGAAACGCGAGCTGTGATGAATGGGTCAGAATACACTCATATGACGTAGAAGAGGATGACCGGTGAGGGGAAAAAGGAAAAAAAGCAGGAAATCAGTAAAAAGAAGCAGAAGATCAGATGAACGGTGAAGATGAAAAACAAATTCAAAAAAGTAATAAAAGAAGGACAGATGGCGCAACGTGATTGGAGGTCTTGTAGGAATAGTAAAAACCAAACTCATGAATAAGAAGTAGTAGATAATCAAATTATATTTTCTCCAATTTTAAAATTCTACTATTCCTTCATCTAAAGTTCTCAAAGTTTTAAAAATTTAATTCGTATAAGTTTTTATATTTTGAAATCTGTTTAAATTATTTTTTATCTCTCATCTATCCTAAATCTTCAATATTCAATTGTAAAATTATTTAATTATAAAACCATTTAGTTAGAAAATTGAGACTTGGAAATTCTAATAAGGAAATTGGGGGAATGCTTGATTTTAACAATTGAAAAAAATGAGAGGTAATTTCTTATAAAAAAAAAATTGGTGGGCCAAAAACATTGAATCATAATAATCACTATAAGAAATAGTCGATTTAGCTCCAAAGTTATTCAAATCGTTAAAATAAGATTTTACGCAACTTAAAAGTAGCGTCGACCAGGCTTGTTCTACATTAGTTAGCATTGGCTAAATAGAAGGCCCATATCCTATAGCCCAGTGGTAGCGTTGGCCTAACATCGGCTGATGCTAAATTTGAGTTCCAAAAAAAAACTACCCTTTGTTTCTTACACTATTTCCAACTTCTTCCCCTTCCCCAAAAATATCCCTTGAAACAATTCAACCCTTAGGCATTCCCTTCTCCTGCATCATAGCATCACTTCTCAATTGACCCATCGAGACTCTTTGTTGATAGCTCCACTGACCGCCACTGTGATTTGTTCTAGAGGAGAAGGAGGATCGCGACTGAGCCTCTTCACTTTCTCTCTTTGATTTATTTTTCATGTACTTAATTTCATTGGGTTTTTTTTTATGCTGATTGTTGTTATGGTTGGTTTACGGGTGACTCTACGTGAATAGCGTTGGATTTGCATCAGCGTTGGTAAAGTGGATGCTAAGCCAAGGTTAAATCAGATTTAACGTCGATTTTTACCTTATTACGTCGGCTTTTGGCCCGCTAACCACTGATTTTCTTGTATTGGAAGAGATTACCCGACGCTAATTAATTCAACATTTAAAATATTTAAGTAGACATTGATAATTTTTTTTGGTATATCGAAAAGATAAATTGCACGCTTTAGGATTTGATCCATGGACTTTCCCACCCTAACTCATATATCATTTAGCTCTTTACCACTTGAGTTATAATTCGGGGACAGAAAATGATAATTTAAGAGTTTTAATTTTAATAGAAGCAATCATTGCAATAATTTAAAAGAATTAAACGATTAAATTTGCTAAAATATATTAAGAAGACTGACATTAATATTTTTTTTGTTACAGTAGGAATAAAATTTATATTATCTTTGATATAAAGTCTTGTCTCTTTTAATTTGTATGAACATGTGAGATAAATATAAATCAATTATTAATGATTATTAAGATAGATGGCTTCTCGTGTATTGAAGTGAAAGTGTGAAACATCATTCTCTCACTTTAAAAAAGTACACTATTAAAAAGGTTATGATACATGTATTAAAGTTATATATAAACCTAGTAATAAAGTTGGAAATATCCAATTATATAGACTATTATATATAGTGCCACCGAAGTTTTACATTCCAAGAGAAATTAGTTAATTTTGAATCAAAAATACTTTTTTTTGTTTTGTTACAATGAGTGGTGCAATAAGACCACGCGCAATAAGGCGGGACAGAATCACCCAAACGGTGATCAGAGGAACCATCGCTCAATAGCAAGGAGTGGCATTCACCAAAAGGGGAATCAAACAAATGCTCACCAAAGGGGAGATAAACCAAACTGAGCTAGAAAATCAGCCAGGGAATTCACATCCCTAGAGGTATGTTGAAAGACTAGAGCTCCATGAGCAGCCTGAAGACGGAGGATCTCAGAAGCCAAGTGTTCGAACCTGTGACTGGTAGTGTCAGTGGGCGTGAGTAGATTGACTACCTCCAAGGCATCAGTTTCAATAATAACTTCAGCTAGGTCCATCCCCATCACCATCTCAGTTGCGGTGAGGACTGCAACAAGCTCTGTGAACAACACATTCGATGATTCCAGTTGGCCAATATGTCGCGAGAACCCCTTCACCCAGTGGCCTTCACTGTCACGGATGACACCACCGCAGCTTGCCCAGAGATCGATACTAACCGCGCCATCGACATTAACCTTCAACCAGCCTGCATCAGGAGGAATCCATCTCGGGATAGAAGCAATGCATGTGTTACACTCGAACACTCCTGAACAATGACCTTGAATGCCCCTTAGAGAGGGACCAATTGCATTGTCCAACGCGAGGTGCTCCATACCCAGGGATTTCATCAATTGCCAGATCCGAGTAGTGCTAAAGGGGACTTGGTTAAAAACCCAGTCATTCCTCATCTGCCATATTGCACAAAGAGCCGACGCAAAAAACCTGGCCCAATCCATACCATGCCCGCCCTTGAAGAACCCAGTAAGATTCCTAGCAAACCAAGAGTCCCAGTCAAAGCTGAAGAAAATATTGTCATCATTATCTCGGAGAGCACTTCGCCATAAGGGTGATGTGGAGAATGGTAAAAGATCTTAACCTCTTACCAATTATAGTACTTGTTATTCAAGTTGGGAACGCTATATAGTTAATAGTTTCGCAATAACTGCCACAACTTCTGTAGTAGCTCTTTGCAAATTACTTGGAAGAGGATTGAAATTCCGGATTCGAATCTCGGTTGTGAAAATTCTTTTCGAATTTTTTTTAGATAATTTTAGAATTTTTTTCATATGCAAATGTTAGTTGTTAGTAAAGTTAGTAAATTAGTATTTCATGGGAGTTCTAACTCTGAACTCTTCACCCTTCATCCCACAAATTTGTATGTCCCCTAACTCTTACCACTTGAACTAACCCTCGGGGACATGACTATTCCAGAATGAACCATAAAAATACTGGTGCAGTGATGGACCAAGTTTTTACCCATTATAGCGGGTAACGCCTCAAATTATATTTTTTTTTTCAAAATAGTCCTTTAAGTCTTCAAAACAAATTTAGTTATAAGAAAGTCCTTCAATTTAACTTAAAGGTTATGGATTGTCAAATGCAGAGGAACGAAGGCTTGAAGTTGAAGAGGCAGAAAGAAAGATTTAGGGTGGCTAACTTTAGAGGCAACGAATGTTTTCATTTTGATTTAAATTCTATTTGACTAGGAAGTTGCCCGTGCAATGCACGAGTTTCATAAAAAATATTTAAAGTATGAAATTATTTCTTAGTACTTTTGAAAACAATAATAAAGGGTTTAACAAATTGTGGATGCATTATATACAATATAATAATATTTATTTATTTTAAAGTAAAATATTGTTCTACTTGTAATTTCAGATCATCTGTATTAAAAATTGCTATAAAAAATATAAACAAATATTGTTCCAAAAGAAAAATATAAACAAAAATTGAGTTTATAAAGATACATCAGTCTTTAATACGGAGATATTTAACTATAAAAATGTAAAAATTACACTTTAATATTCTAGTACTACCAAACTCTTACATTTCAAGAGAAATTAGCAAAAACATTCCAAACATTTAATGTAGGATTCAATATTTAAGCGATGTGTCTAGAGAAATATTTGGTTGAAGAGACCTTCCCACTTTATGTGATCTCTAAATCATGAAGGAATTAGTCTGATGGATGTTAGTGTGGATCGAGGTTTGAGAGATCTAATCATATAGGAAAGCTTTAATATACTACCGCTACTAAACTTTTACATTTCAAGAGAATTAGTAAAAAAAATTCAAGCATTTAATCTACGATTTGATTTCTGAGCGATGTGTATGAAAAATGATTTGGTCGGAGAGGCATATTCATATAATGTCAACTACGAAGACGAATAAAAGAAATTAGTTAAATAGGAGTTGAAATTTTATTTTCTTTTTGGAAAAATATGTAAAATAAAATCATTATGACCAAAGAATACAAGAAATTAAGAAAATGGCAAAGCTCTTAACCTCTATGTAGAACTTGTAATAACTGGCATCGAATTTTTATTGTACATATACTATTGTTTAGCAACAAATGCCATGAATTCCGCAGTAGCTCACCTGGATAAATTCGCTTAATGAATTTCCGGGTTCGAATCCCGGCTGTGGAACTTTTAAAAAGGTTTTTTAATTATTTAAGTCTACTTCTAGTCTTCTACAAGTTTTCCCATTTTTCCTTTTTAGATAAAATGATAGAAAGGAATATTAGTTGGGATTAATACTTATTCTTGACAAAAATATAATTATTTATTATTGATAAAAATGATAACTAGTACACACGATCATATACATGTTACCAACTTATTGTAGCCTGTAGGTATGTACAAATTTTGCTTTTCGATTATCGTTAGTCACATTTATTTGTTGAAATCCAGTCACCTCATCTATCTATCTATCTATACTATATATAAAAGCAGAGTTTCTGCAGCCTTGAGGGCAAATCAGTAATTCAATAAGCCAATGTACATGAACTTCAATTTTGACATGGTTATTTTAGTAAATCTCCAAATAATTATACTGCAACACAATCTTAGCCGTCCATTGATTTTAATTTTTACGGTCCTTGCGGATTGCCGTATCGCATTCGCTCCAGTAGATTTCCGTTTCCATTCTATCATCCTATCTGATGTTTACGTTTTTGTTCTGCAATCAAGGCTTCAGTTTCAATTCCACCACCTTTTGTTCCAGTATTAAGGTGGGTCATGGGTGATCGTTTCATTCGCTCTGAACATTCCCCCTTTCGTTAGATTGTCTGCATCAGAGAGATCAGTTCCGGCTTTGCATTGAATCCATGCCTAATTTCCAGGTTTTGGAGCATTTTCTTTTCAGAGAAGCTTAGAAATTTGGATAGGTGTGGTTTCTTTCCTTTTTTCTCTCATACAATCTTGTTAAATTTTGGTTCTTATGTTTTTAACTTTTGGAGGATGCAAACTCAAAATGATTTCTTTCTCTTCTGTGGTCCTGAATGTGATATTGATGGCGCACCTGGCGACAGAGTTGAAGCAGCGGCTGCAACGCAGCCCCGTCCTCTCTCTGCTGATATGAAATCGGTGTCTGCAGAATTTAATCGCTCATGGATTTGCCATTGGCCATAGAGGAAGAAGGATCAACTTGAAGGTAACCTACAATGTTATGTACTTCTTTCTTTGGTTTTGATTGATATTATACCTTTTAAAGCTGAATGATGAAAGTGAAATAGATCGATTAACCTTGAGGATGATGACACAGTGAATGTTGAAGCTTTCATCAATAAAACATCATTCTTGGCTAGCAATGGTCAGCATGAAGTACTGAGTTTAAAGTGCAAGGTCTGCTATTCCATGTATTTTTTGTTATTTATATGATTTTCTTCTCTTGATTTTCCTTTGTTTGCATTTGTAGTACATATGTATTGGATCACTTTCTTTTGTTCTTCACAAATCAGGTGCTTCATTCTTCTGTTTGTGCTTCTCTGGGAATTTTCAGAAATCTCCAACCAAATATCAAGTGAGTAAAATTTTTGTATTTGCAGTACATGTTTTGTCCTTCTTCCCTCACTGTGTTTGTTGTTCTTCCCTCTGTGTGTATTATCCTTCACTACTATTGTGTCTGAAATTGCAACCCTTGCTGCTTTACAGATTACAATTCTGCAAGTGTTTCTCCTCTTTTTGTACCCTTTTTCTTTGACTAAATTGCATGCAAATGTTGGTGCTCTTATTCTACTTCCATATATCTAAATTGAACCCTTTAACCTTATTCTACAGCTTCGTTTTAACCTCTTTTCTTTCTTTTCTTCTAAGTTGAAATCATATAACTATTAAGTCATGCTATTTTTCATTTAATTATTTCTAACTTTTGAGAAATGGTGAGAGCTTTGCTATTGCTTACTACCACTGCACTTGCAACTACTATTCTTAGCGAGTACAAATAAACGATGCAAAATCTAGCTAGATCCATTCATCCTCTCCACTCCATGTATCGCTTTGGCTTCCTTCATCTGTTTCGGCCCTCCTATTTATTCGTTCCAGCCACTCCGTTGTTGCTCTTGACGCTACAGAATGTGTTTCCTCTCCCAAAAATATGGCAAGGTAAGAAAATCCTTTCTCTTCCCTTTATTTTTGCTAGATACTGAGAGATAATGCTGCAGGTTTTGGGGCTTGCAAGGGTGATAGAAGGGATAGAAACTTAGAAAGGGCTCGCATAGATGTGTTGACATGAAGAGAAAAGCATGTCATGACCGTAACCGTTGGGTTTTTTACATATGAGGGATATGTGTTGTTTTCTTTAGCAAATTAGTGCAGTATACTTTGGAGTTATTTCAATGGCAAAATCAGTATACTTTTGTTTAACTTTAAGGTCCATATCTTATGTTAGATAGTCATTTTGAATGATAATTTGATCAGGCCATTTGCAAGGAGTATAATCAAGAAGTTAGAGCTGCAATATAAGTAGAGAGAGCTGCACGGGACTTGCTCAAATCATGGCGCCAGGAAATGGATTCAGTTTTATCTGCAATGAATTGATTAAACAATGCAATTTCTACTGGAGACATAGATGGTAAGGTTAGGTTTTTTATTTTTTTACAGCTATGCCATTACACATGAAAGTTATCTACTAAATATAATGATACTATTCATTTTTTTATCTCTATATACCCTATTGAGAGAAATGAAGGTAGGAAAATTTGTTTGGACAGTTTTTAGTGAGGGGATAGTTTAGAAGTTTTGCTTTATGTGGAGTTTCTGGTGTTTTTTCAACTCTCATTTAGGGACATCAATGATTTATATGGGTCCTCTGCTAATACTGCACATGTATATGGAAGCTTCTCAAATGCTATTAATGATCAACGTGTGGAATATCAGTGAGACATTGAAATGGATGATAAAAAACATAAGTTACCAACTTAAATTGTCTTCAATAATGATCCAAATTAAACACAATAAAGTGTCTTAAATAAATATAAAGATGTCATGTGGATAATAAAAAAAACATGAGTTACGAAGTTTAATTGTCTTCAAAAGTTATGTAGCAGTTATAGAATTTGTACCATTTAATAAGGAATTTAAATACGGCTTTAAAGTGGATAATAATGATAAAAAAATTGACCAAAACAAAGTGTATTGAATAAATATACACTTTCTTTTTTTTAATATTTTGTATTTTAAGCAATCTGCTCTCTTTTTTGTCGCATTTCTTCTATTTTGGTCCAGCCACACAGAATTGTGTCTTGCTTATCTTTTGATTTTCTACTACCTCCCTGATTAAATTAGATTCCAATTATTCCTTAGATTTTGAAAGAAGTACTTGAGTCATTGAAGAAAGGTAAAGATTGATCTCTCTATCTACCTTCCATGTATGTGTTGTCTAAGATCATTTATCTCATTCGTAGGTCTGATTGATTAGTACTAAAATTTAACATCACCCTCAAAGTACCTCTTTTATATGAACCTGCCATAGAAAGTTTATAAACCCTCTTTATGGCATTACATTGAGGACAACATCTTAATCTTATCTTAAATATTTATAAAAGAAATTTTTTTGAATGGTGTTTTATAATTAGGACGGAGGGAGTAATTAGTCAGGGATCAAATCTTAACTGTGTACCTTTCAATCTTAGCTGTGTGTTTCTATTGTCTTTCCTTTCAGTTCAATATAACCCGGAAACTTCCTAAATTCGTAATCCCCTTCCACCTTCCCAAACACTTCATCTTTATCGTCTCTCCACCAGCCACAATCTTTTTCTTTCCAAGACCATCAATAACTTCTTGCTCTTCCTCTTTTCACAAACCTGAATAATACAACTGTCAGTCTCACATAGCTGTTGTTTTAGTGATTTATGTTTTTTTGTTGGACTCATGTGTTCCTTTGCATTTCAGGTTTATGTTTATTTGGGGATGTTGTGTCTATCAAACTTCATGCTGGCAAAGTATATGGTTTTGCTCAATTTGGACTTGGTTTTCTGTTTTTATTTCCTCCCTTAATTTTTAATGCATAAATCTTTATGGAGTTGCTCTATTGTTTTTGAAACTAAATGGACATGGTTTTGCTCAACTTGATATGCTTTTAGTTACATCATTTGGTTTGAAATTTCTGAAAATTGCTATTGCCATAGTTAACCGGCAAAGTTAGCCTCTTATCAAAATTATGTTTACATTGCTTTGGCTTTTCAAATGTGTTCTTTGTAAGTGACATAGAATTTATCTTTCGTTTTTAGGTTCTCTGAAATGATGTTGCAGCTTCTGAATTCTATAAAGACAATATCATTTTCAATTACAGTGGAGGCCATGGACATGGTGGTAATTCATAGGATGCTTGGGAGCATGTAGGTCCATATGAACTTTCATACTAGCATTGGGGGGAAGTAGTTGAAACTGAAAGCAGAGGTCATCCAACTGATACTAATACATGTTTGCCTTCAGTCAAGTACAAAACTGGGAAAGATCAAAATGGAAGCAATGAATCATGTGTTATTTACCGGGTGGACTGTGACACTGGTGAGTCCTTGACAGATCTTTCATGCAAACATCTTTACCATCCTTAGTGCATTAACAATTGGTTGAAAATATACAAGGTTTGCCATGTTTGTAATACTGAGGTATCTACTCCTGGGAGCAACTTATAGGAGAATTCTGTACTTCTCCCACTTCCTTCGCTTCAAATTGAAGAAAAATTGTGCAAGTTGGGTATACCCTTATTTTAGTAGCATTGCTTTGTCGATGTGATAATCATTGTGCTTTATTGTATCAAGCTCCTACGTTTTAAATGTAACTTTAACTTTTGGATTCAGCTCTCTAAGGTTGTCTCTTTTTATTTTTTAAATGGAATGACTGGCATTAGTAGCCAGTTTTTAAGGTCATTGTGGTTGTTCAACTTTCTTTCCTCAGGTTAGTTAGGAAAGTCTTGCGTCCATTTAAATTTCAAAGAAATAGTTCCCTTAGTGCTATTTTTTTATGTATAATTTTCTTTTGAACAACGGATCCATGTTTTTTTTTCCAGAAAAAAAGAGATAAACTTAAAATAGGGAAAAACAAAGGTTCAGGAAGAGGTAAATTTAAAGACAAAGGTGCTGAAGTTTGTATTACAAATATGTTGAAGCTACCTTATCACAGGTAGAAAAGACATTTTGCATTCCAAAGAAGTCATTTAGACAAGTAAGCTAGGCCAACAGGACCATCAAATACCTATAACATGAACTGTCTATGTAATTATTCCTGAGTGCAAATTTAAGAGACCAACATTCTTAATTACAAGGCTACGTCGAAATTCATATGCTTTCTAATCTTAGACCAGATTTCATTATTATGCTTATAACATAAATTTGAAGTCATCTCCTTTTGCAATTGTTTTCCTCTTCCATATACTACAGTTTTGTGAATACCCAATATTGCACAAGATTTTGTAAAAGTGAGCTCCATATGCGCATTAAGATTGTACGGTACAATTTGTGCCCAATGCTAATGTTCGTCGGTACAAAAGAGAAAGAGAAGAATAGCAAATCAATATTTCTTTTACCAAATTGCATAAAGGGACATAAGTTACAAAATAAAGGGGCTTCAATAAAATATTGAATGTGAATCCTTCAAGTTTCAATTAATGATTAATAAATGTAACAAATTATGAAAAATTAATTTTTTTTTGGTGTTTGACAAGTTTTTAACCTGTTTGAGATACGTTGGTGGTCCGATTAAGGATAGAATAAATAAGATATATAAAGTGTTCGTAAATTTTGAATTATAAGAATCTTGATTAAAAACAATTAAAATTAATAATTTTAAAAATAATAGTAGCATAAGACTATTAAATTTGAATATAAAAAACTAAATTAAATATAAACAATACAAACTCAAACACATTTATGTAAAATAAAACATTTCAGATTATGTTTTTTTATAACGAAAATAAGTTTTATTATTTAATTCATATACTTTTTCCAGATAAAAGTAACAAAAATAACACATTTAAAAATTTTTACGCTAAAAACAAAAATGAATATCCTCCGTGCATCCCACGGGTCACAATACTACCTGAAAAAAATGTGAAATAATACGCTCTCAGTTTTATTCTCAATAAAATAATGTCAATTGCAAAAAAAAAACCTAACGCATCAAAGTTACTTCAACTAGCTGAAATAAACTAATCAATAGACACAAAATTAATATTCATCTACCATTTAAAACAACAGGACAAAAGATAAAAACAAAACAACAACACAAAAAACCAAATACAAACATTTAAGGTTTAATTGCACTTTTAGTCCCTCAACTTTGACCTTTCTACGAAAACCGTCCCCCAACTAAGAAATTAACAAAAAGCATTCCTGAAGTTACCCTCTATTAGCACATTTGGTCCCTTTAGTATTTTTCATCCAAAATCTAACGGTCCGAGTAATCAAAATGCAATTAAGTCAACTTTCTCACCATCGTGACCTACACTTTTGGTCCCCCAATTTTCGCAGAATTAATTTTTGCTAAAGGGACCAAATGTGTTAACGGAGGGTAACTTCGGGGATTAATTTTTGCTAATTTCTTAGTTGGGGGAAAATTTTGGCAGAAAAGATAAAGTTGGGGTCCAAAAGTGCAATTAAGCTGATATTTAATAAAAAGAACCGATTTAATAAAAAAAATACAAAGCCAAAAAATGAATATCCCCGTGCATCGCACGGGTAAAAAGTACTAGTTATAAGTATAAAAAGTAATATGATTAAAGGCATAGTCATCGGAAAAAATATGCCAACAAAGTGTTGGTTTAATGGTAGCACTACAAGAATATTTTGTTTTAGCGTCCAAATTTAGTATCGGTCGCAACATAACGACATATTTCATTGTTAGTATTGATACCGACACAAGTCATTCGAAAAAAACCACTTTTGTTTAGTTTCGACTGGACCAATGCTAAATTGAGTCGGTTAAGTAATACTTTGCGTCTATTAAGGCAGACACTAATATCATCGACTAACTAGCGTTCGTTGGTAGACCAATAATGTGTCACATGACCAATGGCCAACTTAGCGTTGCCTCAGACCGAGGCTAATGTGCCACATGGGAACGACACATTTGGGTCGACCCTAATGTGTCACAGGACGACACATTTCATTGTGCTCGAGGACTAGCGTCGGATAGGTCAACGCTATGATTCAATGATTTCTCCACTCTATCTTTAGTATAAGCCTCATCCCTCATTCACTCCCTCCTTCGCCACCCTCACTATATGTGCCTCCCTTCTCCTCTACCCTTGCCATTGCCACCCTCTTGTTTTCCATCAGCCTCTCTCTCCTATTTCTCCACCATTGTCATTCTCTTCATCTCGTTCTTACTTTTCCACCCCCACTCACATTCTCTTTATCTCTTGGCCTCTTCCTCATTTCTTTAGTGATGCTTCTAGATCTACCTTCTTCCTCCTGCATTGCCAGATCCACTGTGAGGCTGCCTCCCCACTATCGCTTCATTGTCGTTGTTGACTATTGCGCTGCTACTGTCGGCTATTACAGTCTTAATAAGTACTGTAAATAACTTTACTTGTGACTTACTCTATTGTGTTAGATTTTTTGTGATGTAGTAGACGTATTTGTGATCCCCGAAATAAAATTATTTGTTACCAATAATTTAGATTTCTTTATAAGACACTGAAGAAGAGTATTATATTATTTGTAGAGTGATGAAAGATCGTAATAGAAGAACTCTCTCTAATAGAAAAATGGTTGTTGGGGGAGAAACTTCATCTTCTCTTGAGAATCGAATTTTGAAGATTGAAAAATTCGTAGAGGCATATTCGTTTAATGTGATCTTCAAATCTCAAGGGGGCTAATCTCATGGATGTCAACTACGAAGATACCTTAGGAAAAGAAAAGAAGAAATTAGTTAAATATGAGTTGAAATTTTCTTTTCTTTTTGGAAAAGATATGTAAAATAAAATCATTATGAACAGAGAATACAAGAGATTAAGAAAATGGTAAAGCTTTAAACCTCTTACCAAATAAATGTAGTTGTAATAACTGGCATCAAATTCGTATTGTACATATACCATTGTTTAGCAACAAATGTCATGAAATCCGCAGTAGCTCACCTGGTTAAATTCGTTTGATAAATTTCCGGGTTCGAATCCCGGCTGTGGAACTTTTTAAGAAATTTTTTAATTTTTTATGTCTACTTCTACAAGTGTTTCCATTTTGTTTGGGAGACCTATTGTTAGCTTAGACTAGTAAGATTAAGGTTAAATTACACTTTTTAGTTTTTACTTAAAAAAAAAAGGTTAAATTACACTTTTTATTCCAATATTATAATTGAAAAAAAAAATTGATCTTGTAACAATGTGATAGATAAAACGATTTAAATTAATATTTTTTTTACACGATATCAAATTAATTTGAATTATCTTATCTACTTTACATTTCTTTCATTCACTGTTATAATCATGTTTATTTATTTATTCCTTTTCAAAGAAATAATCATGTTTATTTAAAATTAGAGTTTAATTTCTATGCACCGACGGTGTAAAGTTTTTTTACACCGTCAACCAATCAGATTTCAAGGATGTGAGAAAATCTCTCATTTTATTTAATTTCATTAATTAACGTGGCACATCCTTGAAATCTAATTGGTTGACGGTGTAAAAAAACTTTACACCGTCGGTGCATCAAACTTTTTCTCTTAAAATTATCAATATTTATTTTTACTTTGTATTTTTTAGAGTAAAACATTTTTTCTATTCTCTCACGTCAAAGTTAATAGTGTCCGTACAAAAACGTTTTTGGTCTTTGCAGAAGTTTACCTCTTTAGTAAACAATGATAGTTCTTCTAACAAATGACTTTAGCAAATGATTTACTAAAGGAAAACATTATATTTCAACATAAAATATAGAAATCCTAATACGCCTTCATATAAACTCTCAAATTTAGTTTGATTTTCCTATTCTAATTTATTCAAATTACTTGTATCCCTCATTTATCCTAAACTTTCAATTATTTGATTAGAAAAATTAAGGTTCGATGGAATTGGAAAATTAAGGGAAGTAAAACATTTTAACAATTTAAAAAGGTTGTCTAAATGACTCACGATAAAGTTTGGGTTAAATAACTCATCATCCAATCATATTGGAGATAAGTGAGTTGGAAATAAATTAATAAATAAAATTATAAATTCCAACTCACTTATCTCCAATGTGATTGGATGATAGATTATCTAACCCAAACTTTTCTTGGGTCATTTAAACAACCCCTTTAAAAAATATAGGTTAATATGTTTTTATCCATCTAATTATATTATTGATCAAATTTAGTCTATTGTCGGAGTAATGTTGCACTTGCATTCCTAAGACTTTAGAATTGTTTAATTTTAGTCTTCATTGGAAACAAGGAGCCTATGTGGCATTATCCATATCAATTTTAATTAAAATTTAAAGATATATAATTTTATTTTCAAAAGTAAAAATATAATGATATAAATGGAAGGATATAGAACATAGATTGTATACCTTCCTCCAAGGGACCCAAAAAGAACCCGCTCAAAAGCCCATGTTTAGAAAAAGAAAAACCCGCCCGGGAAAACAAAAAAAACGCCCCCAAAGCCTACAAAAACCCAACAGACCCCAAAGCCTAACAAGCCTCCAAAAAACCCATCAAAACCTGCAAAAGCCCACACAAAAATCCAGCTAACTCCAATAAGAAACCAGAAAAACACAACCCTGCAAGCTAAAGAGGCCCACAAGCCAGGATTTGGGCCGCAATCGCACTATGGGCAGTGGCATCTGAACAATCGTATGACAAGCCGAGACGCTTACCCACTAAGATAACACTTCTCGTACGAGTCATGACATCGTAAGGATTTGACAGTTCCATGGGTAGAACCATCAGCTATTTTCCTTCTGACACCGCTGCACCGCCCGTCAAAGTCACCGAACGAATTGTAGGATGGGTCGTCTTCTCAATCCCCTTAGCCTCAACCTTCTTAGCCCTGCCTAGTGGCCTGGAAGCTTTCACAATCTCTATGGGTGAAGAAGGTTGAGCAAAGGGGGGAGGAATATAGGAAAGGTTGGCACCTGAATCCTCCCTGCAAGTAGAAACAAGACTAGCGACAACACCACTCACCTCCTCCCCTAGGCCTTCGCCCTATCCAAGCACCCCGACCACGATAGGACCATGAACCAGAGGGGCAAGCTCAGGGAAAAAGACAACATCATGAATCTTTTCACCCAAGCATCACCCCCTATCAAGCCCCCAACCCAACTCCACTTCTTCAAGAACCTTACCTCTAGCGCTGGAGAAAAGAGCCACCCGCAAAGGTGAGACCTTGTTGTGAGCACACCGGAAAGCAGGGGCCTTCTATGCTTTCCTGGGGAACCTGGCTGGAGCCACCAACAGGGCCGCCCCACCCACCCTAAGACCATCAAGCGCACAGACAACAGAAGAGGCATGCTTCGCTGAGAGAAAACAGACGAAACCGAAGCGAAATCGCCTCCCGATCTTGCGAGTTCGTTGGACAAAAACCCTGGAGATGCTTCCAAACAGAGAGAAAAGGACCTGAATGTGATGATACCTAATCGTCTCTTCGATGACGTCGAAGAAGAGTGTAGAAACGCCTATATATCCATGTACCTCTATTGCTCGATTCCAAAACCCCCTTCTCGCACTTTGTTCCCCCCTCGTCCAAAACATCACCATCGGCGCCCAGGGCAAGTAACAGGCTGCCCCAGACCTCCTCTGGTTCATCCTCTTCCACCTCGTCATCTTCCGCCACCGAGCCTAGCCCCAATTCGCCTCCAGCTGCTGCATGGTGTGCTTGGGTTTGAGAAACCCTAGCAGAGCTTGACATGTTCACTGATTCTTCTTATTAAAAAACTGTGTACGACACATATATAATTGAAAATTAAAAAGTTAATTAAATTAAAAAAAAAAACCTAATTTTCCTATTTTCTTTAGCTATAATCCTAATCCTTCTTTCATCATCTTCATCTTCTCTGATGGATCAAAATCAACAAAAAATCCACCAATATTCCCATTCTTCTTCCTCCACACCCCCCCAACATCAATTACAACATAGAAGAAAAAACCCCAAAAAACGGGAAGTGTTCTTCTTGAAATTTGGAATGCTTCTCTTGCTATGCTCAGTGGTTGTACTCAGTTGTAGCTTGGCCTAAGGTGGAAGTGTTCTTCTCTTCGTCCTCCACATCAATTAAAATGTAGAAGAAAAACCCTAAAGAAAGGAAGTGTTCTTCTCGGAATTTGGAGTGTTTCTCTTGTCGTGCTCAGAGGTGGTGCTCGGTTGTAGCTTAGTCTAAGATGGTGGTGGCATTGGCCTTGAGTAGAGGGGGATTACATGTAGAAGTTTAGTGAGAGAGCAAAGAGAGAATTCATGAGACTAATAAGAATTCAAAAAATCTAAGAATGAACAGCATGTTATGTAAATGAGTGATAGAACCTATAGTTATAGGTTAGGCGTGTATGTTTGGTGTGTCTATAAGAGTGAGGGTAGTCCTTTAACTAGAGCTTCCGAGCGCACGGTTGGCTTTGATGGTGTCGTGCTTACGTATTTGTCTCAACCTTTGCTGGGTCGTCAGACACTTTCCCAGGCATGTCGGGGTGGTTCGTTCCTAGACCAGGGTCGCACAGTGTCTACTTAAGAACATAGCCTATTGAGTCGACCGCGACGTCATCGGACCAACAAAAGTCTCAAGTACCTGTTAGATTAGAAGTCCCCTCCATCTCCTCAATTATTCTCATTTGTCACCTTCCTCCTCCCGCTCTTCCTCCTCCAGCAATTGATATCCAATAAAATCGATAGAAGAAAGAATCAAAACACCAACATAAATCATAACAAGAAACCTTTTCCATAAATCATTAGCACTAAAACCCCATCATCAAATCTTCACCATCAACCACCATCACCAGCACCTCCTTCGAACTCCAGGAACATGAAAAGAAAAGACCCAACCTAGTTTCACCCTCCTCACCACCGTTTATCGCACCTAGAAACCTAGAAACGTGACCCCAAACCCAGAAACATGGAAATAAAAATGAAAGAAATTGGAATGAAAATCCTTTTTTCTTTACTATCCAACTCTATCTATGAATGAAAAGCAAATGATAAATAATATATAATATCCATATCAACATGGATTTGTTAGCGTTGACTATAGCTAACACTAATGCTAACAAAAATATTTCCAGTCTTTTAGACTAATAATTACTATTTAGCTTCAGCATTGATTATTAGTGCGTTGTGTCGGCCTAGAGTTGGCCAAACTGACATTAAAATGTTTCATCAGCAAAATGACCGATACAAAATATTATTTTCGAGACTTTTAACGTCCCCTCCAACACCATCGATCGCTAAGTGAATATGGATCCTCTCCAACCAAGACCTCTCTCTAGCTCCCTGCATTAGTCTTGCAACCATTGATTTCTAAAACTATGGCTGAGATTTTTCAATGAAAAAGGAATGGTTAGTTTAAAACATCAAAATTTATTGTTTTATACTGGTTGAATGGTACAATAATTGGAGAGATCCTAACTCATTGTGTAAGACCCCGAAATAAATAACTAGATTATTTATCTATTTTCGTTATATTAAATGATTGAGTGTTTATATTCTATCTTATTCTTCTGACTCGAACCTTATTGCGAGTCATGAATATTATTTATATGATAACTAAGTTCAAGGATGACACTATAGTCATTTTGATTGATAGCACGAGTCATATTCGCACCCGACTAAGGTCGAGAGTGTCCGAAAAAGGCTATATCCACTCCTAGAGCTCCGTTTAAGAGAATTTTAGAATTGAAGGGGGAATAATAACCTCCGAGTAATTTTCCCACGACCTGTATTCCGATACTAAACCCTAGATTGTACGCACGTTAGGTTTTGCTTCCCGGAAGTCCGCCGAAGCAAGACTTTAACTTCTCGGGGACTTTAATTAAGAGCCTGAATGAAGAGTTTTTCTATTCGGAGCTTCTAACAAAGTTTCCATCCGCGAAACCTCATACCTTTCGACGTTTGTGATATTTTTCCAGAAGTAAGTTTCTTCATCAGACGTCGACTGCAAAAAGTAGTTTTTCGGCGTAAATCGACCCACACCGTCTTTGAGACGTTTTCTTCAATTAAATGAGCCTCGGTTTGAGTTTCGACATTCCGTCGTCGAATACTCAATTTTTATCAGTATATGAAAGTACCAAAACGACCAGAACCGCGAAATCTCGATTTTTCGGATTTTCCCCTCAACTATAAAAAGGGAAAAAGAATGAGATTTTCTCTCATTCTTCCCCTTCATGGCTGAAAGCTAGAGAGAGAAAGAGAGAGGAGCAGAGCTTTTTCCATTCTTGCCCGATCGACCTGATTCAGGAAGCTACACGTAGGTGCAGAGGCAAAGATGCTTAATCTTACTTCTGTTTCTTCTTTCTGTTGAGTTTTCTCATGTCTTTCTGTGCTCAAAGTTTGGAGGAAAATGTCAAAATTTCTGATAGCTTCAATTTTTTTTCCAAATATCTTCCCCACTAACCCAACATGTTATAATCATTGTCGGTGCGCTCGGATTTTCACCGAGTCGCCGTAGATCTGAATTTCTGAGCCCGAAACCCATTTTCACTCAGACTTTGCTTTTTGATTCAAAAATTCTTAATCTTGCTTAGTGCCTTTGAGATTATTTGTTACTAAAGGCTTTGTTTATCGTTATTCAAAATCTGTTTCGAAAAATATCGACTTTGAGTTTTTAGTCATTAAATCTTGACCAAAATACCAATTCACAGTTTAAGTTCTTAAATTTTTTTGAGAGTTTCCCTGCCCTAGATATCATCTGAGATTGCCTAGGAATTTTATTAGATCGAAGAAAAAGTTTGGGAAACCCTATTTTTGGTAGTGACCGAAACCTGTTGGATCTGTACCATGTCCAAAAATAATTTTTGGGTTTGTATGGCCTGAGTTATGGCGTAGCTCTCTCAGTTGTTTAAATTTTGGCTTTGGTTTCATGTCATTCCGAGTTCTGTAGCTCGAGTTATGCGCGTTTTAGCAAACAGAGGTCCTGATGTCCATTCGCGCCTAGATGTCGAACTCTGAAGCTTCGAAAGCTTCTTTCGGTTTTATTTAGTGTTATTGGATTGTATTGTTTCTTAGTGACTAAGAAATGATATTTTTCTTAAGGTTTGTAACGAGTCGAGCTGAGGAAAGAGGTTTGGAACAAGCTGTGAGGTTTCACAAGGGAGGAAGACGCACCGGGGAACTTGCAGAGTTCGGGAGTTTGACTTTGGATCAGACTGTGATATCGAGCTGGGAAGGAGAATAAAAGGTTAGGGTAACTCAGTATTAGAAGCGTCTTTTGAGTCTTGCATGATTTATCCGCACTGCATGCGTTTGAGATGAAGATGTTTAATTTGATTGGCAACGGATTAAAATGTTGGCATGTTTTGATGTGTTGTATACTTGCTTATGTTGATTGTTTCTGAGGCTTGTGCCAAATGTTTTCTGAGGCTTCGGCCATTGTTAAACAATAGAGACGTGCGTCTCCATTTTCTGGGGCTTCAGCCATTGGTTATTGTTGATACTCTGTCTTGATTATTGGATTGAGAATTGTGGATGTTTTGATTGTTGTTGTGGTTGATGTTGGGCCGGATCACATATTAAGTATGTTCTAAGTAGCTATATGATGTGTTGATATTTGTGCATATGTGTTATTGGATTATATTGTGGGGCCTGTGTGGCATATTGTGGGGCTTGTGCGGCATATTGTAGGGCATGTGTGGCATATTGTGGGGCCTTCGTGGCATATTAAGTGACATATCAATGATTTTCGTACCAGGTGACTGTCCCGTCTTGCGAGACGCTTTTGATTTGACCTGTCTTGGTAGTAACACATAGTTGTACTACATGACACTTATATTGGTTTTATTGATATCTTATTTTATTCTATATTGTTGATGTTATTGTCATCTGATTTGATGTTATATTGTTGAGGTTGTTGATATCTGATTTAATGTTATATTGTTGAGGTTGTTGTGATCTGATTTAAATCTATGTTATTATGTTGTTGATATCTGATTAAACCTGTGTTGTTGATATCTGATTTGATTTTATGATGTTGGATATATGTCGTCATCTATCTGAAATTAAGTTGCTAGCTTATGTGCCATGTTATGCACCTAACTTTAATAGCATGTTTTTCTCTTTTATACGTGGTAATTGTATGGAGTTAACCCTTTCTATTTGATACTTGTTGTTTGGGCGCTTAACGTTATTAGGCGATGGAGAACCCTCGATGAAGCTTGACCTTTGTACGAGTCGGAGATGAGGACTTGAAGATTAGTGAAAGACTTGAAGAGTAAAGTCGGGTTTAAGGCTCGAGCCTTGGGTTAGAGAGCTTACTGTTATTGGTTTAAGCTTACCTAATGATTTTTAGGAATTTATATTTGAGTTTCCGGGTAGGTTCCGATTTATATTTGAATTTATATTTGCTAGCTTTCCTATGGTTCCCCAATTTGGAGATCGTAGGGAGTATGTCGGATTTATGGTGTCAGTGCATAATAGATTCTCTGCTGAGTTGTTTCTATTGGTTAGGTTTTGTAGGTTGGATGCTTTCGGATTTACCTTCGAGTACTTGCCTTGTTCAAGGCTTGATGTAAGTCTATTTGTAGTTGGGAGTATGCATGACATGTTTTAGAAAACACTTTGAAGAAAAAAAAAATATACTCATGATTATAAATCCTTTTGGAAAACATTGCATATTTATTTTACTATGGTGACCCCTAAAAGTCTGGGCGTTACACATTGCTAAGCTACAGCCTGACACTAAATTGTCTGTAGCGTTGGTTTTTAAAATCAATTGACGTTAATCAACACTAGCTTTTCTTATAGCGTAGGCAAACTAAATGCTCATAAGTGTCACATCCTTGAAATCAAATTAGAAAATTTCAAGGATGTGAGAAAATCTCTCTTTTCATTTAATTTCTTTAATTGACATGTCACATCCTTAAAATCTGATTGGTTGACGGTGTAAAAAAAACTTTACACCGTCGGTGCATCAAAATTAAACTCATATACAATTGGGGTGACTGAAATTGTCACATTCCCACCAATAATTGGGCTGTTCAATTCAAAATTCTATTAACCCTCTGGCCTCCTGGGTCCACTACCAATCATTGATGGGCTTGGTTTTTCTCACTATATATGTATTGTTAATGCAGTGTTAACTCTAATACATGACATCTCTGCTGCTTGATCTGCAAATGGCCGTTCACCTATATTGGACAAAAATAATGTTCTGCCCACACCCAATTTAAAATGAGATGAAAAGGATGGAAATAAAAAAAAATTGATGGGAAAAAAGAGAAAATATAAGAGTTTTAAGGTGTGTATGTCTTTCATCTTTACCACTAGGGTATCTAAAAATGACAATGATTCTATTACATATGAGGTTCACAAACACAAGATCGATCAACACTTTGAGGGAGTTTTTACACGTTACAATCTGCAATGTATTTAAGAGTAAAACTTTTTTTAATAAGCCAAAAATTTACATTCAAAGTTAGTATCAGGGTGCTAGAACCCGAACATAATAGAAATTAAAGACATTGTAATTGTAGAGATAGTCTAACTAAATGTCATAACATTCTAATGATTAATTCAAACTGCAACATAAACCGTCAAAAAATGTATACTTACAAATTATACGCTCCTAATGTTTTTTTTATAGTTTCAAAAAGAAAAAACATAACTTTTTATTTAATACTCTGTAGGTTGTGATGGTCAGACAATCTGCATATGTTAATAATATCTCGGTAATGATGGCTAGAATTCACTCACTATATACGGATTAATGAATGAAAGGCTATGATTACAAATTACAACTGCTCAACGTTACTCTCGATGCAAATTTAGACCAAATTAAAGATGCAAAATGGTCTAGCTATGAGACTCTTTAGTGCTTAATTAGCCGACAAGTAATGACTAATGACTTAACATAATAGCTGAACGTGTGAGTCAACAAAAGAATAATTAATTTTAGGAGGATTTGATCCAGACCAATCACCTTTCCAGACAGGGAAACAGAGAGAACCTCAAAGAATTACGGCTCAAGGGAGTGACAGATTCATGGAATGATCTATTGTCTTTCAAAAACACTCCCACATGGAGATGCTGTAAGCTATGCTGGGAACAAAACTATACTATATATCTATGTACATACTCAAAAACACATATTAAAGCACTTAAATTTTGAGCCAAACCACTTTATTTTTAAAGACCAATCATTGGCATCATGAAGGAATAATTGGTAGGAGGCATATTATCTATCTGCAACGGGTGTTAGATGAGCACAACATATAATATTTCTTTTACTTCTTTATGATATTGATCGTGGGTCCATTACCTAAAAGTCTCCTTCATAGATATATTGCATATTTATACATATGTTCAATAATGTTGGTCCAAATAATGTTGGTCCAAAAATTTATAAGTTATAACATAGACTTTTTTGAAATTTTGGAAATTATTTATACCACCAGTCTATGTCGTAGCACTTCTCTCTAGGTTAGTTTGAACTTTGAGAGATTTGCGGTTAAGCTTACTATAAAGTTTGAGTTAGATAAAAATAGTCAAATACTTGCAACATTTAAATGATGAATTTAATGTACTAAAATGAAATCAAGTTCCTGCTAATTCATGATTACCCTGTGTACCATATTGCAAACAGATTTCTGTAAGTAGAAAGGAATCTTAACGTGGCATGGTTTAGGTGATGACAGGGAGAAGATGTTGACCCATGAACAAAAGGCATAACTTACCAAACAAATCCATCTCAGAATTTGGATTTAATACACAACAATGTTATGCTTTGTGCACTGTTTTTCTAATGTTTTGGTTGAAATGGTAATGGCCTAATAAGTTATTCTTTTCATGTGTAAATAATTCATTTAACATTTAATTTCCCCTTGTGTTTGTAGGCTGGTTGAGTATAATATGAATAGACTTTCATCATAATCCACGAGAACTGTTTTATTTACTTTTTTCCTTCAAAATGAATGTAAATATTCATTTACATCGATGTTAAACAATATCTAAATACTAACTTAGTGCATATTTGGTTTTCATGTAAAAATCATGTTCGGTGCATTCGATTGTTACGGTATCCAGCAAAAGAAACTTTCTATGATTACTTGGGCCCCACCCATTTTCTTGGTATACACGCGAACAATGCCACTTAAAGCTCGAGCACAAACTACTAGCGTGGTGCACGACTTTACTACGACCGATTGCATCTCTTAGCTGACTTCTTGTGTCGACTACGACCGATTGCATCCCTTAGCTGACTATTCGTGTCCACCGCAATCGATTGCATCCCTTAGCTGACTTCTCGTGTCCACCGCGATCGATTGCATCACATAGCTAACTACTTGTGTCTACCTCAACCGATTGTGCCCACCACAAACTGATTTCCTCCAAGTAGTCAAAAGCCTCGATTAAGGGCATAACTTGATGTGTTCTCATCCACTACGTCCCATCGCAAGTTAGTAGTTCTCAAATCAATGAACGAGTGCGTCACTCAAAGTCCCAACTACAAATGCAAGTGTATCCTCGCCCACTCGATAAAACAATTGTCTGTAGATTCATGAGTCTCCTTCTTAGTTGTATCTAATACCCAGCATGACTTCCAACCTCAAACATCCCAGACTTGGAACCCTCTAAGGTTCATTTATTTATGTCAACAAACATCCAAATATAGGCTTAGTTGTTGGAAATAATAAAGTGTGTGTTCTAATACAGGATGAAAAACTATGACCAAGCAAAATTATAGTTGATAGACAAAAATTGCTTTAATTTTTGTGATTATTCACCATAATTTTAATATTAGTGTAATTTTTCATCGTGTATCCAATGCATGAAATACATCTTCTCCTTGATCTATTAAGAATCAAGAAACCATATTTTATTTTTGCCAACTTGAATGAGAAAGAAAACACAAGTTGATCACAAGCTGAAAACACATGAGTTATAATTTGCTGTTTTAAGTACATACAGCCCTGAGCAGACCCACAAGAGAACCAATAAGAAAACACAGGCGGTTAGAAGAGAGAGAGAAGTGGAGTAGGAGTCAGTGATTCTAGTGGGTTCCTGCAAAAGACCCCACCTGTCCAATTTCATTAATTTTTTTTCTTGTATTTATTCAATTTTTTTATTTTTTATTTCAGCAACCTTTCAAGCCCCACAAGTCCAAATAGAGCCTGATACAAGATTTTGGGCACCGCAGAATTAGTTTCTTAATCCGAAAAAAAAAATTCAACTAGGGACAGTGGTGCAGACTAATCAATCAGGTTTCTTCATAGAGAAGGAGAAAAAGGATAAAAAGTTTCAAAGAAAAAGAGGATCATATCTGAGAAAAAGACCTGACCCTCTTGCTGTGACAACTTACAACTTTAGATATCATCACTTTGACAAGAAAGCTTTGATCTTTCCCTGCTCTATGATATAGGATTCCATCTATTTATCCTTAGAATTTTCCAAAGAAATTGAGGTAAGGTGAACACATACAACATCATTATTATCATGTACATATTCTTCAATCTTGGTAAAATGCATATGTTTTATTCATATAAGTTGAATTAAATGCTAAATCTTTCAGTTTGGAACATGAGAATTGTCTAAAAAAACCCTTGCATGGCGAGTCACAGAATTGGAGAACTTGGTTTGTCTGAGTCAGGCCCTTCAAGTCACCATGTCCCTTATGGAGTTCTTCACAGGATTGATACTTCTTCATCAAGCTTAATGTAACAAGAATGGTTCTTATGTCAAATCATTTTACTAGTATGATTGATTTATTTAATTTAAACTTTTGTTTTTTAGCAATCAAGGATCTAGTTTTGATTTTGGAGAGTTGGAAGAAGCAATTGCTCTGCAAGGAGTTAATAGTAGAAATGATGAAGCCAAAGCATGTATGTTTCCTTTTCTATCTCTTTTGTTTCCTGACAGTAGATAAGCATAACCAACTCTTTCTAAAAGCAGAGAGGAAAAAAGGGGAATTACCATTTCCAATACCATAATGATTCTGAGACAATAGGCTTGGATGGTGTGGGGTTACAATCTTAGAAACCTGATGATTAGCTTCCTCTGCCATGTGATTCATTATATAATTGAAAATCTTCATGTCTTTATTTTGGTAATGATCAAAGTCTTTGATCCTCTCTCAAATTTTTCTTTTGTGATTCTTTGCAGCTTTTTTCACAGGCAAACCTGCTGCTACACTGGAAATGTTCCCTTCATGGCCAATGAGAATCAACCAAACCCCAAGAGTACTAGTCTCTTAATTGTCCTTGTTTGACCATCTATTTGTACATGCCCATGATTATCATAAAGTTCAAATAAATCTAACCCTTTTTTTCATCATTCAAATCCTAAGTTTTAAAACACCAAATATTTCTTGTGAGTTGATTTTTAGCATGTACAAATATTCAAATACCAGAATACCAGAATTTTGTGTGTCTCTTTTTCCAAATATAGGGAGGTTCAAAGTCAGGAGGGGAAAGCACTGATTCAGCTCTTTCAAGTCCATTTGATCCAGAATCTCCTGTGAGCAAAAAGGCATCTTCATCAGAAAATCAACAAGCTTTTGATCAGCATCAGCATCTTCAACAGGAGATTATGGCAAGTGATGAAGCACCAAGAACAGGCTCTTCATCACAAAATCAATCAGCAGCCAAATCACAGAATCAAGTAAAGTTTCAATCCTTTTATTTCACTAATTTTTTCACTGTTAATCTCTCAGTTCTTCTTACTTTCCATATCCCCAAAACCAGGGAAAGCTACCCTCTTTAATGCTATTTACTACTGTTATGATCTGTCCCTTCTATCTTCCCCTTCCCTCTTTCTTCTCTCTTGTCACAAAAGAACAAACACAGATCCCAACCGCTTTCAGAAAATCAAAAGAACAGAGTTTCCTGATTCCTGAACGATTTTCTGACATGAAACCATGATAGAGAAGATAAAAATTAAGAGAGGGACATGTGTACAAAGTAGTACAAAACAAAAAAACAAATGGAGAATCTTTTCAGTACTTATCAGTTATCAAACTCTTCTTCTCATTAAATTGACCCACCACACCCACTTCGCTCAATTTAGCCAAGCCTTGTGTTTTCTCTCCCCAAGTCAAATTTGGTTTTCAAGTGTTCCAAGTTCTTCTTAACCAAAACCACAATGGCAGATGATGATGCCTTTTGCTACCCATATCATGTTGATGATGGCATGCTTCTTCAGCATTCTGAAATGATTCCCAGAAATTCCACAAGCACTGTAATCATGCCATCACTCAATTTTGGATTGAAAGCACAGAACCTTATATAAGCTAGTTTTAACAATTTTCTTTTTTTCCCTCCCTCATTTGCTTAGATGCTAAAATGTTACTCTTATTAATACAATTTTTTTCTGTTTTGCTTAGTCCATTTTGATTTCAACCCATCAACATTTATCCTTTTATCCTTATCTTTTAAATTTCTTTCCTTTTCCTTCTGAAATCATCATTTAAATAAAAAGTTTTGGTGTCTTCTGTTGCAGAGAAAGGGAGCTGGTTCCACATCTGATAAACCACTTGATGCAAAGGTTTTAATATAGTTCCAAATTCCAAGTTGTAACATTTTTTTGTTATGTGTTCTTTCATGGCTAAGATTGGATTTTTTTTTACTGGCCTCAGACATTGAGACGTTTAGCTCAAAACAGAGAAGCTGCAAGGAAAAGCCGTTTAAGGAAAAAGGTGTGTTATTGTTGTACAAGTTCAATGGATTCTAGCAGAAAGTGGAAAAAAGTGAAAGAAAAGCTGTGAAATTTAATGCATTTTTTCCTTCTGTGTATGTTACAGGCTTATGTGCAGCAGCTAGAATCAAGTAGATTGAAGCTTACTCAACTGGAGCAAGACCTTCAAAGAACTCAAGCACGCTCTCAGGTTCTCTAGTCATATACTAGTATTTTATAATATAGTTGTGTTTATATTTATTTTTAACTGTTAGTGATTTTTTTTTTGTGATGTTAATTGGATAGGGATTCTTCATGGATTGGGGTGGTGTTGGAGGCAATATAAGCCCTGGTGAGTTTAGTGTCCTTTTTGCTGGTTTAGTTTTCAAATGCTAGTGATCAAAGTGAAACAATTTACTGATATTTAGTTATTTATCATTATTTACTTTTTTCCAATGAATCTAAATGTTCAAAGTACCTAATAGAAGTCAAAATTTGATTTTGAGAGCCCATTTAAAATCTAGTGAAGTTTTCTTTTTTTAGGGTAGAGAAGTCTTTGAATCTTGTGCTTGAAAAAAATAAAATCTTGTGCTTGAATTAGAAATCCAATATGCCAATGTTTGAATTTGATTTTGCCAAAATGTTTATTTATCTTTGAAAGTACTAACTTTCTAAAATATATAAACTATAAAAAGTTTACTTTATATTGTTTGGCTTTTCAGAGAATTATTCCATCATGATACTGAACTTTCTCACTTATGGTAAAATAATAGAGTTTCTGGAAAAGTTAACAGCAAATAAAATAAAAACTAATTATTATGCACTTTGTTATGAAAAGGAAACGCATTATATATTATGATTAATCCATTCATAAGGAATTAAAATGGTGCTGGGTCTCAGGGTCTGTTTCATTCCTGGCCACAATATGCAATGCATTATTATACTATAAAACATGAAGACAAAACCTTTATAAAAGCATACAAATTAGAACCTACCACATATGGCACATACTATAGTTTATTTATTATAAACCAATAGTAACACATAATTAATTTAACAATGGTGTTGTTGTTGCAGGAGCTGCAATGTTTGATATGGAATATGCACGGTGGTTAGAAGACGACAACCGTCTCATGGCAGAGCTCCGTAACGGACTGCAAGCGCCATTATCGGACAGTGATATGAGAGTGATGGTGGATGGATATCTCTCACACTATGATGAGGTTTTCAGGCTCAAGATTGTGGCTGCTAAATCAGATGTTTTCCACCTTATCAATGGCATGTGGACTTCCCAAGCTGAACGCTGCTTCCTCTGGATCGGTGGTTTTAGGCCCTCTGAGCTTATCACGGTGGGTGCACACATCTTATTTTCCTAATTCCATTAATTAATGTATCAATATATCAGGGTGCAATGGGTGGAAATATGGTAGATCAGTCCGATTGAAGCTAGCCTGATCTTTATCTACCTACTAGCCTATTAAAAGTCTATTTAATAGAAAATGTCATCGTAAGGAGTTTAATAGATCATGGGTTAAGAAATTACGAGTTAATATGTCTTTCTACATTTTCATATATTTATATTATTAATAAAAATAATAATATGCTTATTCTGATCCATCGAGTCAAATAGATTTTTTTATCACTTTAGCCCAGTCTTCGGAAGAAGAATAAACTTGAGATTTTTTAAAAGCGACTCAGGTCAGACCTTTGATGGGCTAGGCCGCGAGCCCCTAATAGGTCGTCTAACTTACTTCCACCCTTAGGTGCAAGTTTGAGTCCTCACTCGTCCGCTTAGTATGAAATAAACTGTAGGGGTTCTTTGAGTCTGACTTTATCTTGGACAAGGGAAAATTGTGATTCTATTGTGGGTTATGTTAAAAATTTGCCCGCCTCTTAGACCATGTTTTACATATTTAGTGTATGTTATTTACAATATGTTATATATATATATATATTAAAATTCATTTATAAAGAATTTTTTTTAACCTGTGAACTCTTTTTGTCCATGCTACATAAAATTTAAAAGAAAAAACTTTTCTTGACAACAAAAACAAAGTTAAAAGGGACTGGTCACTTTCTTTTTCTTTAATGAAAAAGGAGTGTGTGATTTTCTTGGATAGTGAGACAAATAACTTTCTTGGTAATGGCAGTGCTGTTATAGTTATGATAGTAACAGGATCCAATGGCAGTGATGAGTTACTGTTCCATTGCCAGTTAAGACTAATAGTTGGCATTATTAATTCAAGGGTAGCATAGCTAGCTAACAGTTTCAAGTGTGATTTTTGTTTTGTGGTCAGATGTTGATTCAACAGTTGGAGCCACTGGCGGAGCAGCAGATTATGGGGATGTATGGCGTGCGCCACTCTTCACAGCAAGCGGAGGAGGCTCTTTCTCAAGGCCTTGACCAGCTTCAACAGTCTCTCGTTGACACCATTGCCGGAGGACCTGTTGTTGACGGTGTGCAACAGATGGTGGTGGCCATGGGCAAACTCGCCAATCTCGAAGGATTTGTTCGGCAGGTACGCATACATTTTTTTCTTTAGATAAATTGCATTCAACTCATATATTTTTTAACTCTTATTACATGAACTATCATTCAGGTATGCATACATTTAATTTATGGCTTTGTCTATTGTCTTCCAATAAAAATTTGATTTAAGTAGAAATACTTCTTAAAAAATAACATGTATTAAATAGTTATAAAACATAGTTTATGAATAATCATTTCTTCCACCAAGGAATTACCCTACGACGTACCTATGTGGCTATCTTATTCACACTCTTTAAGAAATTTAGTTCATGTGATTAATAACATTAAGTTTATTTTCAATCTATACCAACTTTTTAAAATTATCCATGACCTACTCTTCTTAACTTTCTATGCATTATAAAAGTGGAAGAGAGAAAAATTCTAATTAAATAAGTATATTCTTGTCTCTTGACAAAAATAATTAATGAACCACAAACTTCAAAGTCTATAATTCAATTTATTTCTTAATAAAAATTGTAAATCCTGATTAGATGTTTGGATAAAACTTTTTCATACATGATAATTAAACTTATCTAAAAACACACCTGCTAACATTGACTTGATTAATTTATTATATTAGCTTAATTAATCGTGGGATGATTTTTCTTGGGTGTAAATATTACAACTTTTTAAAAGTACAAGATTTGGTGGGGATGTTGACGTAAAGCCCCAGGTGACGACTTGTGTATTTGTGTTTGTTGCAATTTCTGTTTAGCTGATGATTTCATGTTAGACTAACACTTGTATTGCTTGTCAATCTAAACCTTCTAGATTATAAATACTAATTGTTGCTTAATGAAATTTACAGTTGAAACGAAACCACATTATAAAAAGTAGGCTTGGGAAGGCATTGATTTACACTATTTTTATGGGATTGATAGTTATATGGCACTTCAATAAGCTTACAGCGCTAGCTTTCTTCATAAATGACACACAGACATATATAAATTTATATATACATCATATAATATATATAATATGGTTGTGTGTACGAAAATTTCACCTGTCCTCCTTGAATAAAATTAGGTTGTATACATGACTTTATATAAGGTAGTACTTGTATTCTTTTTTACCTGCTCTTTTAGAATAAATTCAAAAATAATGTTATTAATTTCAATTTTTTAGCTTACATATGTAACATGGTATAAACAAAGATATGCAAAAGCAGATCGAAAGTTAAAAAAAAAAGCGTTACCAAACAATGATTGTTCTACGGTGACCTTGTTAGAAATTGATTTCATGTGTTAAGATTAATTTGCAAGAATGAGTTCTTTTAATTTATAAATCATATTTTTCTTAGTCTATAGTAGACGAAGTCATCAAACATATGAGTATTAACTTTCAAATTTGATGCATAGATAACATTAGAAATAAGAACCTTGTGCATGATTATTGACACTAACAATGATTTATGTTTGTGAATTAAAGGCTGATAATTTGAGACAACAGACTCTTCACCAGTTGTGTCGATTACTAACAGTTCGTCAAGCAGCACGGTGTTTTCTTGTGATTGGAGAGTACTATGCACGTCTTCGAGCTCTTAGTTCTCTTTGGGCATCAAGACCAAGAGAGTAAGTTAATTCATTTCTTACATCCCATCTATCTTATAATGTGGTCCGAAGTTTTCACATAAGAGGATCGTAATGGGTCTGTAACTAATATTTTTATCGTAATGGGTTTGTAACTAATATTTTCTTTTGGGATATTGAAACAGCAACTTGATGAGCGATGAGAACTCATGCCAAACAACCACAGATAACATGCAAATGGTGGTGGTTCAACCTTCTCAGAATCATCATTTCTCCAGTTTCTGAAGAAAAACTACCGGATTTCGTTGGCTACAGATTTAGAATGAATGGTCATGCATCTAGCTAGAAGAAAATATTTATTTATTTATCTTTTTCAATACCATGCATGCGCTTGTGTCTCTGTATGTTCTATTGTAAATGTAAATCGAGTTTTATGCGCATGATGATGATGAGGAATTAAGCTCCTACTTTAATTTAGCTAGAGAGAGAAATGAAAAACAGTTTATGAAAAGGTGCATTATGTGAGATAAAGTTTCCCTAAAATTATTGATGTCATCTTTTTTTTTTCTCTTCTGCTTTTTTTTCTTTTGTATATAATATTATATATTTATACATATATGTATATGACTTTTGAACACACCAAAGGGTGGCACAAATTCGGAGAATAGAGAAAGTGAGGGAGGTTGTTGCATTGCATTTGCAAGTGGAGTTTTCTTTAGTGTGGAGAGCACAAATGGATAAAAGAATATTAATTAAGAAGATTGTGTTGGGGTGGTGGTTACTTAACAATTTGGATGGCTTTTGTAGCTGAAAAGAATAGAGGTTGTTTCTCTTCATTTATTGCATGAATTGGTTGCGAATAGGATATTAATTTGTTACATGAATTTGGTGCCTTTGAAACCGTTTTTGTTTGTTTGTGTTGAGTATGTGGTGACAATGGAAGAATATAGACAAGTCAAGTGCATGCATGTGTGTGTCGGTCTCAGAATTGCATGCATGTAAGTGGCACGCCAATTAGTTTCCATCTCAATACACCGACAGCTTCCTAACTCTGTTTTCTCCTTTGTTTCTTTGCTTCTACTTTTTATCCCTTCTTTTGTTTTTCCTGGTTCATTTTTTTTTTTCTTCTTTTGTTTTTCCTGGTACATGTAGCTTTTCTTCTTCCTATGCGCTGCTATCCATGGCATATGTTGTTTGCAAATAACAGCATAGTGTTTGCCCGGGCAACGATGGAGGAGGCAGCAATAATTAAAGAAACTCTGGTTTCCTATGAATGCGCCTCCGCTCAAATGCTCAATCTTGACAAATCCATGTACTCCTATAGTCGTAATGTACCTCAAAATGTTTTTAATGAGCTGAAATTGTTGTTCAATGTTAAGCCAATGGATTGATATGACAAATATATGGGTCTCATAAGTAAGTCTAAAATCCAGATTTTTTATTTTGTCAAGGAACGTGTTTGGAAGAAACTTAAAGGTTGGAAGGAGAAATCTCTTTCTCGTGCAGGGAGGGAAATTGTAACTATATCGGTAGCTCAAACGATATCCTCTTATGTTATGTCTTGTTTTCAGCTGCCTGATAGCTTATGTTCGCAGATTGAGGGGTTGATTAGCAGATTTTACAAGAGTGGTAATATTGATAAGTGTGGTTTACACTGGTTAAAATGGGATCGTCTCTGCTTCCCTAAAAATGAAGGAGGCGTTGGCTTCCATGATTTCAAAGCTTTCAATACAACGTTGATGAAAAATCTATAATAACCCAAAGTTGTTGCATAACACGGTGTTTAGATCTGATTATTTCTCACATGGAAACTTTATGATAACAAAGAAAGGCTACAGGCCAAGCTATACGTGGAGTCGTGTTAACAAAGCGGGGTTAGTTAAGCGCGAAGCGAGTCCTTAGCATGTTGGAAATGGAAAATGTGTAAACGCTTGGGGGGATCATTGGTTGCCTCCCGAAACCTTAATGATATATCGAGAGGATGTAGCCCAAGAAATGAATATCACATACGGCCCTTTCTTACCTTTGTGTTGTTGGAAAAAAATGTGGAAAATAGAATCCTTATCCAGATGTAAAGAGATGACTTGGTGTGCTTGCTGAACCTTCCTTCAGTGCGATTGAGTTTGATTTGTCGAGGGATGAAGATGGGTCTTATGTATCTGCGGTGTATTATTTCTCTCGAGACGACATAACCTGCGATTTTGCTTTGCCCTATTTTACAAGCCTTGTGGTTTGTAATTGTCTTGGTATTAGAGTGGACTCTGTTAACTCTTCACAGGAATTTATGTGTGATTTCTTGACTTTGACTGATGCTAGCCCTCATTTCCTTGTTTTATTCCATTTGGAAGGGCCAGGACAACATGTTGTTTTGCCACCAACATGCTACTCCCATGGGCTCCATGTTGCGGCGTGTCATTGAATTAGGTCCTTCTCTAGTGGCTGCTAACCTTCTTGTTCGGTTGATCTCTAGGGAGCTTCCTGCGATTTGGGCGCAACCTCCTCTAGGTGTAGTGAATGTCAACTTTGATGCTTCTGCTTCACCTTTTGGCGTGCCTGTATTTTACTTTTTGCGTACCAGTGGTGTGGTTCTTGCAGCAACGACTTCAGCTTCCATTGCAGTTATATCTCTCAAGTGCTTGTTGAGGCCATGTGCTTTCATGGAGCCCTTTCTTTGGTTGTTGACCTTTGCTCCCGCCGGGTCTATTTTGAGACTGCATGTATGTTACTGTTTGAGGCTTGGAAGAGATCTCCCAAAGGACGTTCTTGTTTGTCTGCGATTATTAGTAGCTGTCATGATTTAGTTTCTTCTTGTTGATTTTGTTGATGTGGAGAGCCACGTATGAGAGGGAAGTGACCATCCGTTTCCAGCTCAGCACTTAACGGTTTTTTTAACGGATGTTAACGGCAGGGGCTTAAAGCTCACTATTATTTTCAAAATAAGGGTGTATTCCCAACAAAAAAATTTGCAGGGGTCTAAACCAAAGTAACCCTATTTTAGAGAAACCCCTAACATATTTAAGCCTACAAAGAAAGAAGGGAGAGTGAGAAAGAGAGAACGTGAAACGCAGGGCCGGCCCAACACTAAATGGGGCCTAAAACAAACTTTAAAAGTGAGGCCTTTTTACCTAAAGAAATCTTTATTTATTAAAATTTTTGAGGCCTTTTTTACTTAGTAAGAAAAATTTGGAGGCCTTTTTTTACTTGGTAATATAAACAAAATTTGGAGGCCTAAAGCCCTTGCTTAGGTGGCTTGGCTCTTGAGCCGGTCCTGGTGAAACGGCTAGGGTTACATTATGAATGTTCAGGTTACAATCGATAGCAACATAACAACTATAAATAGAAAATTTCAAAAAATAAAAAACAACTATAAATAGACAAATACTAAAAATGCTAAAAGACTAAGCTACCCTTAGACCTAAATAATATAAGAAACCTAATATATCTAACACTCTCCAGGTTTGGGTCTTAGGCATTCTCGTGTTGGCTTCCCTCGTCATCAGATTAACACTATGTTTGGTTGTGAAGAGAGAGATAGAGAAGAGAGAGTAGAAAAGAGAGAAGTTGAGTAGAGAGAAATAGGTGAGAGATAGAGTGGATTTATTGGGTTGTTTGATATGGTAGAGATAAAGAAGAAAGATGAGAAATAATGATGTGGAAAAGAGAGAAAAAATTGACTTTAGATTAAAAAAATCAATTTTAAATATAAAAAGTAAAAAGTATGTTGTCAGGTGCAAATAGTGGCGGTTTTAAACCGCCACTAAATGCCAGTAACGAAAAAATAAAATAAAAAAAGATAGTTACTCTGGTTACTGTTCCTTTTCTCTCCAAATTGGAGAGCAGTGTTTTAAGACTCGGCTCGGACCGGCCGGTCCGACCGGTTGGACTGAGACTCGGTGACCTGACCGGTCCGAGCCTCACGTTAGACCGGTTGTGCAAGTCACTCGGCTGGAACCGGTTTGAACCGGCCGGTTTAACGGTCAAACCGGTGACTCGGCCGGTTTTTTATTGAACCGGCGAGTCACCCATTTCTTGTTTTTTTTTTTGTTAGTTTGTTAACGGTGGGCTAGATAGAAGCCCATTTTCCAATAATTATTTAACCCTTTCACATTGTTTTTTTTTTCAGTCCAGTTGGGTTATTTAACCTATTGGGCCTTTTAATTGTTTTTTTTTGTCCATTTGCAAACATTTTGTATATAATTGGGTAAAAAAACGTGATATTTTGTTAAAAAATGGTGTCAGCAGGGTTTGAACACAGGCCATGGAGGTAATATGAAAGAAAACTACCACTGCACCACCAGGATGTTGTTGATTAAAAACGTATTTTGTTTTTTTTATATTAACTTTATATTGCATTGGACATTTTTTATTATTTTTTAATATACACCGAGTCAAGCAATCGAACCAGTGACCCAGTGATCCGACCAGTGACTCAGTACCCCGACCGAGCCGAGTTTTAAAACACTGTTGGAGAGACCTCATTTTTTGGTGGGTCCCACCTCAAAAGCCCCCTCTCTCCTCCCTCCTCTCTTCCACCAAACAAGGTTAGTTCTCTCACCCTCCCTCTATCTCTCTTCCTCTCATCTCTCTCTACTCTAACTCTCCACAACCAAACAAAGCATAAGTGTTCAAACTTTCATAAAATTTTAACATTATTATTTGATAAGTCATCAAAAAGCTTCAATTCAATTGATAAGTTATTTTAAATATTAAGTAAATATCAACTATAAGAATGTCTGATCTAATCAAAAATTTGTGTTCATGATTATCAAGTTAATATTATACTAGACTAAGACCCGCGCGTTGCGCGGGCGGATACAATTGTCTCAATATACTGTAAATTTATTTTAATAGTAATCATTGTTATGAGGTGCTTTGTTTCCTCTCGAAAGGCGCATATTGAAGTGCAAATGTGATATATATGCACTACAAATCACTCTTGTCCTTGCAAGATTGAAGCAGTTTACAATGTAAGAGCTTTACGCCAAGCTCGAGCTTTTCGTCATAATGTTTCATCAGTGAGATTCCGTCAAAACCACAACATCTAGATGTTCTGCCATGGATGTCAAGTGAAACTAACCACTCCTTTTTCATTCATTTCCCAAGGCCGTTCAACCATTATTCTTGCTGATCCCACTACTGTCTCGTCTGTCATCATTGGTGTACATAGAACCAAAGCCAATATTGAAGGTAAATAGTAGATGCATATGAGATTATTTGTTGGAGTAGTCTTTTAAAGCCATTGCCAATGCACAAAAGCAATAGTTGTTATGTTCGAGTACTCTTTTGAAACCAACAGCAAGGCACAGAAGCTACTGCTATCTTGGCTCAATAGGGTTCACGTAATTGGACATTGCTTTACTGCTATCATTTGTTGTCTTGGCGCAAGCCAATACAACATTCTCAAATATTGATGTTGAAGATGTGCATATTGGGTATGATGTTCTAGAGTTTGAGGAGCCAATGCATTCTTTAGGGGTAGAGGGATTTTATTTGAGGTACCAACATGAGTTTGTTCCATTAATCTATCACAACTTCACAAGGATACCTCATATAAGAGCTAGAAATCTGCTTCCTCACTTATCTAACACTGAAAACAGCTTGAATCCTTATGCCACCCCTCAATGACATGGCACCCTTCAATGACCTCCTTTCCCTTTTCTTGATTTTTTAAAAATAAAAAAGGCAGCAAGTTAAAGTGAAAGGTATAAAAGATCTATAAGAATGGAGAAAACATTCTTAAAAGAAGCTACCTCTAAGCATTGAGAAAAATCAAAAGTCAATTTGTATATAACTTCTCCTGATGTAAGTGCTAGATACAAGCTAATGCTAAAGAGTAGATGCAATGTCTACAATACATATCTATTGGAAAAATAATTGCGTTAATAATATGAATCAATTTTCTCAGGTTCTTAGTTACAACAGTTACTTCAGAAATTTTTTATAAAAAAAAAAGTTAATTTGGAATATGTATGGTACAAAAGTATTCTGCTATGTATTTTTTTTCCTTAAAAATGTCTACCATAATATTTTACCCAAAGATGCAGATACCAAACTCATATGTTTAATGTAAACCTAATTGCATACCTTTGAGTATCAAATCCAAACCTCACTATTATCTTTTTTTCTCAAAGTCATGTCATTCATCAAGAGTATAAAAGGTTGGCACCATAGAAAAATAATTGTTTCAGCCAAAATAATTGATCAAGCCCCATCAAGGGTGTCAATTGTAAAATGTTGATTCCGCTTACTATGTAGCACCTCCTGCAGTGAGAACATACACTTCATCTTCTACAATACCACCAACCTCTGATATCCATGAATGACCAATTACCTTTTGGAAAGTAAAACTTTAGTTAAATGAAATCGTACCTGACATTCAGTGAAACATTGAAGTGAAATACATGTTCTAGGAAAAGTGGTGCCACTTGGTGGAGATGCTCTATGAAAGGGAGTTGAAGGATAGCATTGCATGGAGTTGGACAGAGGCAGACAGTCCTCTTCAGATTGTAGATTTGTAGGTAGATTGCAGAGAGAGACTGAGAATCAAAGAGTACTTTGTATATGCAGCCACAAGAATATCACTGCCCCATAACAAAGGAAGTTATTAAAAACAAAAAACTCACCAAGCCAAACACATGTTATTGCAAAAAAAAATTTGGCACCATACTAAATAGTTGTTAAGAGACATTTTTTAAGAGAACATAAGAAAATGCCAAAATAGTATGGGAAAAAAACTGTTAAAAGAAGATTATAATAACTTATTTGCAAAGATGACTTATCAAACATTACTTCCTTGGGACAAAATGTCTATCAAAATAAGGCATTCATGTCTCAGTTTCAAAGAAAAATGAGAATTTCTCTTCTTCCAGGATTCAGAGTATGGACTTTCCTTATGCTCTATATGAATTTGTATACTATCTTACAATAGAGAGAAGGAATACTTAAAATCGACATCCATGAGTGAGCAGAGTAATACCTTAATGTGTGAATCAGGATAAAGTCACCAAGAGATGGGTCAAGAGTGAAACCATTGAATTAAGATGAACACTTTTAGCACTTCTTTCTGGTGGTAGCAAGACAAAACTGAGTGATCAATTGATTTATCCTAGACACGGCTAAGAGAAGTTATGGCAATTAACTGATACATCATATGAAGAGAATAGAAAACAATACTCGGTAAACAATGAATTTTTGCTATTAGTCATTACCTGAATGCTTGGAGATATGGTGTGGTTCAACAGCATCAAGATTTTTCAGTTTCTCACCACATTTCTGACATATCAACATTGAAACAACATCAGAAGAATCTGTCTGATCCAATATCCTATCCTTGTAGTTGTTACTCATGATTTCCAAATCGCAAGATATACCAAACAGAAAAAGAAAAAAAAAAAATGAAATTGTTCTTTCATGCACCCTTCCCCCAAAAAGATTTACATTATACCGTGCAAGAGCTTCCATACATACAATAACCAGCAGCAACCATGTTCTTCCCAGGTTGCAAGACATCTTCCCAGCTGCCAAAGAGAATGAAAGAGAGCTGAAATATCGGTCCAAGTCTGATGCTGTCATGGTGGCCGCCAAAATTGAAGACGGCGGTGGTGTGATTCCCGGCGAGAGTAGGCAGCGACAGACCTGGATCAGAAAATCAACACTGGAAGCTGCGGTTGTTAAAACGATTAGGCGGCATCGGAGGAAGAAGGGGCAGCGTCGCCGTCGTCGTGAGGTAAGGTTTTTACTGGTTGTCTAGCTCTGTGCAATCCTGACACGTGATCAAAATTGCTGACGTGGACACAATTGTTAGAGGTAGAAACATTATTAGATTGCGCGCTTCTCAATTCATATATTATAAATGGATGTTTCAAAATTTTATACGGTAGATTTTCAAAGATTCACATTTGAATGAGAATTGATTATGGGAGATAGTAATTTGAGGAGTTGAAATAATTCAGGAAGATTTAAACCTGAATCAAAATATGGTGTAAATTTGGTTTTGTTGACTTTAACAAGCTGAGAGAAGTATATGATGCAGATACTCTTTAGGTTGTTCAATGGTGTAACCATCTCAAATTTGATGGGCAATCAGTTTCATATAACTTATGATGAAGTAACCATCCAAGACTAATATTAATGTTTTGAAAAGAAAAACAGAGAAACGATAAATTATGTATGATCCTACAAAAACAAATAATAGAACTCCATTTATACCATTTGGATTTTGGTGAGTTACCCCTTCAGTAATATGGCTCTAACAGAATTTGAGAATCCCATTTCACAGATCATTTATACCATTTGCTGGAGTCACCCCCTTACAAAATTACTCTCAATAACACCTTACAATAACCAACCAATGTAATGCAGTAAAGGGGAGCAATGAAGATTGCAGAACATAAATGTCAGAATGAGCGCCCCCTCCCCCTTCAAAAAATAAGATAAATGTGGCCTTACAACACCATGCTAACTGTAAATGTAGCACCAACAGCCAAAAAATAGAGAAGCTATCAAATATCGACTTTTTTCTTTTCTTTTACTCAGAGCTCTTAGATCAAAACACCAAACTCATCTAACTCATTATTCCAAGTAAGTACCAGAACTTAACATTAAGTGGATGGCTCTTGCTAAGGCTTTCAGGTTCCAGGCTTCTTCCAGCACACAGTTCAAAAGAGTGTTGGGAAGACAGGGAGACCCCAAGGAACTCTGGGCCAAGGAAACAATAAACCAGTAGAGCTAGACATTAAACCTCCACTCAAAACCTTATGATATTAGGTATGTAGGTCTCTTATAATATATTGTATTCATCTAGCTCATTTTTAACATATGTGAGATATCAGACTCATACTACATTCACAATACAAAGTCTCTTATTTTTGAATGTACAAGAAGAAGAGTTGATATAAGGAGGAAAATTTGAACAGAGGTATATATTGGAGAGTACAGACACATTACTTTCTCCATTCAAATGTGTGTGTGCTTATTTTTTTTCTTTTAATTCTTATCTTTCACTCTTAATCACCAGGTTGTGCTTAATGGCCTCTTTATTGCCCTCAATTTTTCTGTCCTCTTCTGAGCTGCTGTTGAATGCTTTCTCTGTAAAATCTGTATCAACACATGATAAATACACCATAATGTTAATAACCCTGCATATATCAAGACCCAAGACCAGATTATCTTTGAAACGTAATCACTGACCTCTTGTTTTCTCTTACGCTCGGCTTCAGCCTATTGCAGTTTGCAGATTCAGATAAAGACAAATTAAGCATCAGAAAACATGAATCATAGAAGAATGAAAGAAAGAAAAATGAGAACATGAATTTTCAATGTGAATTGTCTACCAGAATTTCTTTTAGGTTGTCGTTCTCTTGTTGTAGCAGATTCAACTCTGCTTCTAGCTCTACTGTGTATGCCTGCATTAAAATATTTTTACATAAGTGATAGGACCTCGAATGCAGGATAAGACCGTCCCAAGAAACTATGTATGGTAATTGACGAATGGTAGGTATCAAGAAAGTAATGATTCGTGGACACACCCGAACAGTGCAACACCAGCAGACACCTCCAAAAATTGCATTCTATAAACTAATTTCTGGAATGTAACAGTAACCGTTGTCAAAGTTTTTACCCACTAGGTGAGGTCAGTTATATGAATCACATATCCATATTAAACATATCTGCAAGTTTTACATTCGCTGCCGAAAGCCTAACAAAACATTCCTCTTTTATCCGAACTTAGAATCGGGCAATCGGCTATGCAAAAGCATAGAAATATTGTGGGTATCTGTAGGGTGTCACACTGTAAGTGAGTCCAAAAATCATTATTGATATCTAAATAACATGGGAAGAAAACATTGCTATGAATTGATTATATGGAAAGTGAAGCATTGGAAAATACTCTAAGTTATATGATTAATAACTATCAAGTTGAAATATAACATAGAGTTGAATATGAGATAAGCACAGAACCTGTCTCCTAGCTCGAGAACGTGCTGCGGATTCTCGATTTTTCAACATTCTGCGTTGCCTTCGCTCCAATACCACTTCAGGAGGACCATCAATTATCCTCTTGCTTCTATTACACCCACTTGACTCCGGCAAGCTTTGACATTTTTCTACTGCATGACTTTTAGAGGGATCCATTGCTACTAGGCTGTTATTCTGTGACAACATTAAACTGGTCCCTATATTATGTTGGGTAGAAAATCCTATCCCAATTGCAGGCCTCAATCCATAACTTGCAGCATTACCAATCTGATTCTGAGATGGCATTGTAGTTCTAAGTTGAGGTGTAGAATTGAATAGTGATGATGATTCTTGTACTACCCCAGCTTTTATTAGGAAATCCTCCAAAGTTATCTCCCCAAGTGTTTGTTGCTTCCTAAGTGTCTCATTTCTTCCAAGATTGTTGTTGTTTGCTTCATTCCTTTGTGGGTGGTCTTTATGGATCTCAGACCACACTTCATCCACAGTTTTCTTGCAAATTGGAGGAGGGACAGAGATTGAGCCTTGCTGGGAAATGGTGTGTTCTGCTGCAATTGCAACACTTTTACTCTGAGTCGTCTCAGCGACTTCATCACGAGCAGGTGGTGGATTGTTGAGTTGGTTATCATCTGAGTTCCAAATGCTGGCCAGGAATTCATCCATGTTCATGGAACCAAAGCTCCTCCCACTCTTGCTTTGGAACTCATCAAGGGTAAGTGACAGAATTGAGTTCTGTTTGCCCAATTGAGGAAATGTAGGTTCTGGTTCTTGCATTGGAACCTCTTGCTCTGATTCTAGGGTCATTCTGTCAAAAATAACTTCACAAATTGAACTGTATCAAATATCAATAACTTGATTTGAAACAATCACCCAAAAAAAGTTCAGATACAATTCTGAATGATGAAAATTAAATATGAAATACAAAAACATCAATGTGGAGTGTGGAGAGTGTGATAGACAATTGTTAATTATCAGGTAATTAAGATGATGTGATTGATTGTACAAGGATGAAAAAAATCCATCACTGGTTCACTGTATCACACACTGATGCTGCATGCAACATGCAAACTTGGATCTAAATGTGACCAACATGAAAGAATGAGAATTGAGAAACCAAATCATATGATGTGAACTTCAAAGAGAGAAAAATAGCAAAAATCATAATGGCAGAGGAATGAAGAAAAAGAGATATGTATGTGTGAGTACCTGAAGGGAAACAGCAAGGGAGAGAGCTAGTCTGAATTCTGAAATGGAGAAAGATTGATTTGGAACTGGAATTAGAGAGAGGAATGAAAAGTAGAAGTGTAGAATGGACTCAATTGAGAGAGAAGAGAAGATAGATACATTACACATACACACTAGAGTGGAGAGAGACTTAAAGTAACTGCCATGGATTGCATCATAAATTAAAGTGTTTGTCTTAATGTGAGGAATGTGGCACAATTCAAAGATTGTTCTCCCAGAATTTAATTCCCCCTGAAACCGTGTGCTTGGGCAATTGGTTTTCGGTTTACGTGTGGTTGGTAGTTACCAACTTACCATGACACCATTCTTACCATAACTTACTATAATGTTGCCATCAGTTTTTACTACTGCAGTTAAAAGTTTAAAAATTCGCATAATGATTCAACACTTTGTCATTTAAGTAAATGGTTGAGGGTTCGATTCTCAAATGATCCTAACGGAAAAAACTCATAAGCAGGGATTAGTCTTATGGTTATTAGTTGTGAAAATACCTTAATTAACACCGAAAAAAAAAGTTCATAAATTTTTGTCAATTAACCATTCAGATTTTAAAGATGGGTCACATTAATCAAGCAAATCAAAAAACAAACTGATTTTCCTTCAGATTTAAAATCTAATAAGTGTAAAAGTTGGTGCATTGTCCGTGCATGGAACTATTTCTCAAACATAAGACTACTTTTGTTCAAATATTGGCCTATGTATGGAAAAATGATTTTGTTGAGAGAGATAAAACTCATTTCACTAATTTTTATATTTCGAAACAGATTAGTCTCTGGTTATGAGATGAGGACACAATTAGTATTCACCGAAAAACATAAGACTACTCTTTAGGTCATATGTGCAACAAAGAACCAAAACCCAGCACTCAAGACTCTCCTTCTATGATTGTAAATTCAATTGACAACATCTGACTAGTTGTAACTTGTACTCCCTCCGTTCCTGATCTTTTGTTGTTTAAGGTTATGCACATTGTTTAAGAGTACAATCATTGATAAATTTGTTGACATAAACACCCCTATTTAATGTTGAGATAGAGTGAAGAGAGAGAGTGATAGTTATTGGTTAAGAAACTTGTTATGATTTTGATTGGTAAAAATAAGAGGTGGTTGGTGAGAGATATAGTAATAAATGAGGGTATACATGGAAAAAAATAAAGAAAAAATGCATTGGGTTTGTAAAACAACAAAAGTTTTAGAATTTAAGTCAAAAGTTAAAACAACAAAAGATGAGGAACTAGAGGGCGTAACCATAGTTATAAAACTCGGACCGGACCGGCCGGTTCGACCTGTTGAACCGGGAACCGGACCCTTGACCGGTCCGAGCCATTAAATGGATCGGGCATGTAATTGAACCGGTATGAACCGGTTTGGACCGGCCGATTCAGGTAATAAACCGGCGACTCGGCCGGTTTTTTTTGGACCGGTCAGTCTTTTTTTTTTTTTTCTGATTTTTTTTTTTTGGTCGAAACTGTTTTTAATGGTCAAACTGTAATTAATTTACATTTAATGTTAATTATTTGGTCAAATGATATTCAATTGAGAGTTATTTAAAAAAATTGTCATGGCTAGGACTTGAATACAGGACCTAAAGGAGGAAAGCTAATCCAAATTTCCACTACACCACCTTACTTCTTGTTTAGAAGAATGCATATTATTTTATATATATGATATACTAAGGTTATATTTTAAATTATTATAATTTTTTAATATAAACCGAGTCAAGCAATCAAACCAATGACCCAGTGGTTGAACCATTGACTCATTGACCCAGTGCCTCGACCGAGTCGATCACCGGTCCGAGTCTGATAACACTGGGCGTAACTATTAACAGTGTACCTTGGTATTTGCAGATAAGAATGTCTCAACTATTTATATTATTGGCTTGCAGAAATTAAAAGCACTACAACATTGTTTAAAAGTCCAAGTCATGTTAACCAGAATAGAAAAACATTTTTAGGACGAATACTTCAACTAAAGCCTAAAGGTCATTTAACTAAAAGTCTATGTATGGTACCAATGAGTTAATGACAATGTAATTTACAGACAACAATTTTTTCTCTTTTCTCTTTCACCCAACTAATGTAATTTATACAATTGGCATTCTCCTAAGAATGCTAATGCTAAATCAAACCATGGCAAATTAAGATTTACATGAAAGAAAGGTAAACATTTCACTCTCTAACACATTTTCATATCACATTCTTTAGTATCATGATTATGTACATTCATGTCTGTTCTACTAAGTAGGAAGTGAAATTCAATTCACATCATTTAGTAGATCTCAAGCGAAATATATGAAATAATAAAGAATGTGATAAAGTATAGTATTAATTAGAGAGTTTTCTGCATGCTAACATTCTTCTTTGAATAATGGTGTTCTGGGTCTAAAGGCAATATTTTCTTGTCCAAGTAAAAGTGACCTCAAAACAGCCTCACACAAGCCCCTATAATATACAATCAAATGGCCACCATCTGGAACTTCATGGTAATTTATCCATGGTAGCTTCCCTGAAACAAATCTCTGAAGTTCAGAGGGCACAACCTTATCTTCATAGCCCTGCCAAATGTGAAAGGAACTTGTCTTGTGAGGGAATGGATTACTTAGCTTCATAGGGTCAAATTCCCATTTTCCAAAAGCTACCCTCCAATCATGGCGAAGTGTGTCAAAAACAACTTGTTCCTTTAAACTGTCCTGAAATTTGGAAAATACCAATGATCACAATCACCCTCATAGAGGAATTATATTCAAACATAAGACAGAACATGTAAGACTTAAATAAGTTTAAAGACTAAAATCAAATATAATTTAAGTGACTAAATACTTATGTAAGGGCAACATGTAGTTTCATTTTACCTTTGTAAACATTGGGAACCCTGAAATTGTCTTTAAAATATCTATATCACTTTTGTTGAAGAATGCTGGGTTTTTTTCTATGACAGCAGCTGAAGGGAGCCATTTTTGAGTCACCCACCAATGCAAAAGAGTAGGACAGTGATTTGCAAACCACCGTGCCCACTTCACAAGCTTCCTCCTGTAGTCCTCTCTTATCAGACTCCCAGGAAGGGAAGGCCACCTGTAATTGATGACCGGGGCTATCAGCGCCAACCCTGCAAGCCTGCACAAACAGTGGCGAATCCATGGTTTTTTCATTAGCGGTCGGAATAATAAAGAGGGAACATAGCATTAAGTTTATGATCCGAAATCACTCTATATGACTCTGAAGTTAAAATCAACTTCTGAGGAAAAGCTTTTGTGTGATGTAATTGATTCTGAGGAACGAGAAGTTGATTGAAACATGTTATAAGATTTTAACATAACTGAGCCAAAAGGGGGAATTTATAAATAAGTTTTTGAAGTTAAATATGGGGATATACCTGTCTGGCAAGTACTTGAGACAACTCCAAGTAGCATATGATCCCATTGAGACTCCAATCACATAAAACTCAGCTCCTACCTCTAGCTGATCAGCAAGCTCTTGAATATCAAGTGCCTCACTTTTCAGTGAGCGCTTGGGGTTTGGATCACTCTCTCCATATCCAGCCCGGTCATATTGCAGAAGATATATACCCAGTTCATCTATTAATTCCTACAGATTCAATGTGAATAATCAATCAATAATGTATTATTCAAAATATTCAGATTGTACCGTGCTACTTCCACACTTTGCTTTTGTGAGATGTATTGAAAAGATACTTCAAAATTCAGAACCCACAACAACTTGTAAAAATAAAAGAAAATAACAAACCAATGAGAAATACTAATATATGCCACTTGTTTTGTGCATTACTTCTTATCTGTGCATAATAATATCCTAAGCAATTTGAACATATTCTACTTGTTTTCTTTCTTGAAGGTCACAATTTCAATTTTTCTCTTTTGATAGTACACCTAATACTTATATTTTGTTTCAGATTCGGTTCCCTGCAGTTAACATACTCTGCATTCATGTATTCAACGAATCTGAATCGTTTGATTAAGATCGATTAATTCATATAATTCATCAAGATCAGAGGGTAGATATAAGTTTAAAATGTGGGCCGAACAATCTTAACTGAACAGCTCAGACTACATGACCGCGTGAATTTAGAAAATCACTAACCGGAGAGAATCAAAATTCTTTTGTTTCAAAACACTGTGCAAAATAGATCTAAATCCAACAAGCATACCATGTCCAACTAGTTTTCTTGAGAAGGGAAGATTAAGGTTCTTACTTGGGGAGCCAGAAAATTCATCTCTTTAGAGCTTCCAAATCCATGCACAATGATGATCTTGTATTTTGCCATGTCCTTGGGGACTCCTCTCTCAACATAAGCCAGGTGCCTCCCATCTCTAAGCCTGATTCTTGGTGAAACCACAGGAAAATCATCAATTGAATTTGGAGTAAGCTGAGTTCCCTGATAATTCCACAAAAAAAACATGATTAGCTTCTCTGGGAACCAAGAAGGAACAAAGGGTAGATCTTAAAAAGACATTTTCTTCACCTGACAGAAACCTCTGCAGATTTTCCTTGTGTGACCTTGTGAGTTTTGAGTAAATAACTTAAGACAATGTTTAATTCTTTTCATCATCTTCTGACTAATAGATCTTTCTATGCACTTGAATTGAATGGAGCTGAATTTGGTTGTCACTCCTGTTCTTCCTCCTTAAAAATCAAATAATAGAGAGGCTTGTGCTTTGTGAATTTTTGAAGTCATTCATTTAGAGGGATATCCTCTATAAGGTTCCATTTGGGAGAGAATCTTTTTTCTTTATCTGTTGACAGGCAGGAGCATTACGTTAGAGATTATGAGTTTTAATTTGTTGTATTATCCAAAAAAAAATTGCTCTAGCTATTTCTAGTTGAATAGCACTATTATGAACGACAAAAAACTTTCTAGTGAAATATCTATTAACAAAACTCTTTCTATTGAAATATCTATTAAGAGCCTTTCAAAAAAAAAAATATCTATTAAGAGATAGATTTTTTAAGATAAATTTGTTATGATATGGCTTGTCATAATTAGAGTTTATATTATAATCATAAATTATGATAAGATAAGATTGTATTATTTAAATTTTATTAATTTAGAGTTATCCGTTAACTACAAAACCTCTATAAAAATAGTCTATAAACGTTTATTTTTGAACTAAGTGTTAATCAATCAATTATTTTAAGAGTTTTTTAATTTTTCTACTAAGTATTTAACGCATATGCATTTGTAGGAAATTGATTAATTAATTTAAACGCTTGGTAATTAAATTTTATGAGCTTGTGTAAAGTATTTTTATTTATTCATTGTTTGTCTGATTCAAATGATTTTTGGGGTATGTATAAAAGAAAAATGTCACTTTTGATTCTGCAACACGTTTGCTTCACATCTAGCAATTGAAACGTTAAGATAAACAATTAATTCATGAAAGCTGTTTTCTTTTAATTAATAATTACTACTTGATTTGGTAGGCTTTGAATAAGAAGCAGATCATAAAAGTTTCTGCGGTCACTATTGATCTCAGGCCCACAAAAACATAATAGTTTCTGGGTTTATACCCAAATATATTGAAGAATATTCTTTCAAGTTAGTTTCTTTCAAGTTAGTTTTTGATGGACCTGTCTATTTTATTGGAGCACATGGCGTTCGGGACATGGCCACTACGGGACACAAGAAATGATGATTATGAAAACTTTAGTGTGTGTTTGGATGAGCGTTAGTAAAATTGAATTAAACCAGAATTTGATCTCGGAACGTGAGTTTAAGTGACGTGATTTATGTGTTGATACTTTTATTCATAATTGATTTTTGTAACTGAATTATATTACAAATACACAAAATCGGAGTCAGTCAGATGGATAAGTTAGCCCAAGTTAATTATGTCAGATCCAGATCAAAATCGTAGAATCGATTCTCAAAATTGGTTTCCAAACATCTTCGAAACAATGGAGATCCCCGTTTAAGAATTGAAACCTAACACGTGTGACCGAATTTGAAGTTGTTAATGACACCCATCATACTCGGTGACAAATGATTCAACTCAATAAGCAACTGAAAAAACAAGCAAAAGCTGAAATTTGATAATACTAATCTAAACATGAATTTGATGCTATTGTGTTAAAGATAATATGAAAGTTAGTGTTGGTTAAAGTACTGTCGACTTACACAACCGACGCTAACATTTACGATTTCACGTAGACCATGAAAATTAGTGTGTTGTGTTGGCTAAGAGTCGGCTTAACCAATGCTCAATCATAGTGTCGGTCAAGTGACTGACGCAATATTAAATTCAAGGCTTTAAACTTCACTTTCAACCTCGACCCCAACACTAAATTAACTATAGCATCAATTTTTGTATTGTTAGTGTCAGTTTCGATCAATGCTAACGAGCTCTTTTCTTGTAGTATTTTGTTGTACATAATTTATTTATTAAGTATTCATAATCATAATGAACCATATGAAGACATTCTAATCAAAGGCAGGATCAACCGTGTGAAGATCATTTCAAACCATAAACCACAAAGAAATGATTGTATGGTTAAGGCTAAGGTTTCTATTAGAAACGGCTAAGGGCAACTTAAGTTGAAGCCTATTTGTGTCAACTAAGGAGCTCACTAAAGATATAGTGTCTATTCGATTTTCAGTTTGAAAATGCTTTCACCTAACATATGTCATAAGCCTCTTTCACGTTTGAGGCATTGAAATGTGTGATCTCGAATTTCAATGCCCCAATCAAACTTCTAAACTGAAAACCAAACACAGACTTAAATATTCATCCGCCCGAAGTTCATTAAAAACTCATTTGCATGAAGCCTTCTTTGAAGAAAAATGTAGACTTAAATTATAACAGTGCCAAAAAACAGAATCTGCAAAAATGTAGACTTAAATTTAAACTGCCTTAAGATACAACAAAGGGAATCAGTATACAGAATGATTCAAGAATAAAAGAAATTCAGCTAACAAAAGGAATACAATGCTAGTCACAGCACAATATCAATGTAGCTACAGGCAAATTTTTTCTTGTAATGACGATACGAAGCATCCTAACAACCTTCCTTCTCCTAAGAAAACCAGTGCCTCAACCAAATTAACACATGGGGTACAAATAAATAGGGTGAATTGAAATTAATTTGCATACTACATTTCATATTTCATGAGTACAACTAAGAACAATAATCCAATATCAAAATCAAGCATGAAAGTTGCCTTGAAGAAGCTTTATAGTACATATTCCCTTCTCCACTCTGTTCCACCAGGCCCTCCCAGGTCCTGCAAGATAGCATATTGAACTACCAAACCAATTAATCATTATTAGATTGCAATCAAGTAAATGAACTTAAGAGAACATGGTCAAAAATGATAAATTAAAGATGCACATAAACTCTAAATCTTATTGTACTACCTCAAAAAGAGGGGAACAAAAGAGCCCAAATAAATTAGTTGAATTCAATAAGCATGAGAAAATGAAAAAAAAAATAACAAGCAAAACCATAACTACAATTGAACAAACAATGAACCACAAACATGCATAAAAAGCATAAAAAATTATAAAACAAATGCCCATAACTTCAAAATCACTATGTAAAAGAAAGCAAACCCAGAAACTTTACTAAGCAAAATATGCAAATGCAAAAACTTCTACATTCTAACCTAAATATAAAAGTGTGTAAACCACTAAATTCGTTCCTATCTCTCTAAACCCACTTCAAATTCACTCTTAATTTGAAGAAAGAGAATTAATTTACAAACGAATTTGAAGTCAGTGAAGAAACCATAACAATGAGTTTGGTGATTTACAACAACAAAAATGAAGATTTTTTATTTGGGGTTAGCCCGCGCGGCCATCACAGCCCGAATCAATACAATTTGTGAAAGGGGCTCTGACCGCGGGCAGTCTTCATCGCAGGATTCCGACGGCAGAGGGCCACACCCGAGAACCTCTCTCACGATCGGGCTAGAAACGGGGGTAGAGTCCGCCGCGAAGGAGGCTCCGCCGTCACCGTCGCCGCCGAGAGGGAAAGAGAGGATCGGAAAAGTGGTGGCTATGCCGTGGCTTTTCTCTGCTCAGATAAGATCAAGTAGTGTTAGGGTTCTGGTTAGGGTTTGTGCTCTGCTTTTATAGCGATGGAGATGGACTCTCTTTTTCTATATTTCCCAAAATACCCATAATATATTTTTATTTTAATATCATTTTATTTGCAATTTTATTGGGTCGTGATTGACGAGTGAAGCTTCATCACTCTCTGAGAGAGGAAAATGTGTGTGCGGATTTCCCGGCAAAGTTTGTGACTCATAGTTAAAACATTTGCAACGACATTACAATGCCTCTTAGCACGGACCAAAGCATAAGAGGGTCAAACCCCCTTGACAGGTGCAAACAATCCTAAAAATTTGAGGAAAGGTAGGAGGTACTGTTTAGCTTTGCTTCCCAGGCTCAGTGGAGGAGAAGGCAATCAATTTCGAACACCACTTCCCTAAAGCCAAGCTCAAGAGCAATACACAAGGCCTATAAAAAAAATAGCTAGCTTTTTGCCATAAGTGATGAGGACACAACTTCATAACACTTTGTGGCAGTAGCCAACACCTACCTGCAACTTCATTCTTTGTGATAAGTTCGAACCCACCACATTGTGACTGCGAGTAAGATGCATCGAAGTTAATATATACCGTGCGCGTCGCCGAAGGTTCCCAGCCACATGTGCTCGTGCCATTGTCTATAGATTGTGCAACCGCACCAAGCAATGCACCAACATCACCGTCATCAAGCTGAACTACAGTTGGAACCAGAGCCATATTCAAAAGAGTCTCTACCACCACAATCCGAGCAAAGAGGAGAGCACCATTAAAGATCAGCTTATTTCGTAGGTTCCAAATAGACCATGTCAGGGAAAAGATCATGTTAAAAGATGTGTCATCCTCTACCCTCATCCAGTGCTCAAGTCACTCATGAAGATGAGGATAAACATCAAGAATCTGAATGGAAAAGGGGCTAGAAAACCATACCATACGCGAGTAGGGGCAATCGAGCAGTAGAAAGGGCATAGCTCATCAACATCAACCAGAACCCCCTACTTCGCCATATTTGTCGTACTGGTAGTATCCCTTGACAGGCTCGCCACATGAAGCTTTTGTACTTTGGTAGGCCACAATATTCAAGATTTCCTCCCCACCCTAGTTTAGGTGTAGGTCGCGAGAAAGATGTGTGGCTGGTCCCGAGACCTAAAATTTTGCAACCAATTGTAGCCAAAAACCCATACTATAATAAGATCAACTAATTGTAGTGTTTTTATGAAAAGGAAGAAAAAATATAAATATAAGTTAACACAGAAGAGATATATGAAAGAACTTGTGGAGGTGCATATAGGTAAAAATAGAAAGAAAAAAAATGCTAAATGGACTACACATTTAAGTCATGCTCAATTTACCTCAAACCAATTGTGGCGATGACAATCCACTTTATAATACTCCTGTTTGCATAATTATCCCTTAAAAACTTATATCCTTAAAACCTTACTAAGAAAATCTTGTGGGATAAAAAATTTAGTAAAGGAAAAATAGTACAACATTTTCTAGTATGTATTTAAGTACCACTTCATTAAAAACTTTACCACCAAAAACTTAATGAAAAAAAATGGTTCAGAAAAAAATAGTATAGTGCATCTTATTTGAGATATTTGAGCCGGCAAACCTTGCTATTTCATACAATATTTTCAAATGTTTTATTCCGAATAACTTCGTAAATAAATTTGTCAAATTATCACTTGAGTGAATTTGTTGAATGTTTATGTCATTATTATTTTTCAGATTGTGAGTGAAGAAGAGTTTCAGTGATATGTGTGTTGTTATATTTTCCTTGATGTATCATTCCTTTGTTTGAACAACACATGCAGCGATATCTATATATATGGTTGTTGGCTGCAGTTTTTTCACAAGACAAACCACAAGTTTTAGTCATACATTAATCACATGTCTCAATCAAACACATTCTCGTCTTGCTTCGATAATGCCAATATTTCTACAAAATTAGTTGAATGTGATTGTTATAGTTTGTTTCATAGATCACCATGAAACGATTGTGCCACCACACGTAAATAAATATCTTGTTTGTGATCGCTTATTATGTAGGCTTGAAAAATATTAGGGTTTTATGGACAAAAAGAAAGTAGTAAGTGCAAACAAATTATAATACACCATTTTATTTTAATTGTTATATTATCTATAATCTATCTATATCTATCTATCTATCTATCTATCTATCTATCTATCTATCTATAATCTATAATCTATAATCTATAATCTATAATCTATAATCTATAATCTATAATCTATAATCTATAATCTATAATCTATCTATCTGTCTATCTATAATCTATCTATCTATATCTATAATCTATATCTATAATCTATATAAAAGCAGAGTTTCTGCAGCCTTGAGGGCAAACCGGTCATTCAATAATCCATTGCACTACAACATAATTTTCAGCATGGGTATTTTAGTAAAAATCCACATAATTTTTCAAAGATTCAATCCTGGCCTGTGACAACTCTTCAGCTTCAGGAGAAAAGTCAGTTTCATAGTAATCTTATTGTCTTTTGGCATTCCCAAATGCATTCACTAAGCTCAAATTTTTAGAACCTTTGATCTTCTTCAGTTTTTTAGACCTTCAATATTCTTTAAGCCTTAAACTACGAGTATAAATACTCCTTTGCTCCATACTATTTTTTGTGGTTTTCTTACCTTTATTTTGCTTCTTATTTGGTTTAAAGTAGATCTTGATCAAGCTTCCAAATGGTGAATGTTCTTCCATGTATTTCTTGCTTTTCCCTTCTATTTTATCTTTTTTTTTTTTATGTTTTGTCATTTTTTTAAAAAGTAAGTGGGTCTACAAAGGATTGAGCATCTAATTTCGAATATTATCGTTTGGTTTTTCTTAATTTCAGGTTTAAATTATGCGAGTGGAGAAGAGGACAAATGAGTGTGTTATGAGGAAACAAGCAAAGCGAGACAAATGTGTAAAGAAATAACTAATATGTTTGTATTTTTTCCTTTAAAATGTAGTTTTCCTTAAACATTCATGCTTGAATTTACAAATTGCTATTTTGTTGGGAAAGGACTCAACTTACACCTTTTTTGACATTTTGTTGGGCGAGGATTCAGCTTGCACCATTTTTTGCATGGGCTTGAAACACAAAAATAAGAATTTGTGTTTGTAATTTGGTTTAAATAACCAAGATGAAGGATTCTTGCTTCCATAGTTGAACAACTTAGAAGGCAAACTGTATTGACTAGGAAAATGCATCATTTAAGGGTAGTTGTTGCAACAATAATGCTACGAGTAATGAGGATGATCAAGCTTCCAAATCATGTCCCATCCATATATTCTTCTATACTTGACAAGAGTTTGAGTTAAATATTTCAAATGATTTGTTCTATCGGTACCATAAAAGAAGGAGAGATATCCAACTTTAATAGAGACACATACATCTTTAGTGGCGTGGGTTGAAGAAAAATGAAAGAGACAGCGGTTAAAGACCCAAACTTGCTCATCAAGGTTTTGTAAGTTCCTTGAAATCATTATGTTCTTGCATCGACTTAAATTACTTCAAACCAATGTTAAATCTAGAAAATTTACTTAAATTTGATAGAAGAATGTTCAAGTTCATTGGTACATTACTTATTTTTATTTATATTATTAGTAAATTATAATAGTAAAAGTTGTGCATATTAATATCTATTTATTAACATATTAAAAATTTAAGACTAAAATTGATAACATAATGAGTTAAAGAATAGTATAGAGATGTTGATGGAAACTTTTAGGGCCCGTTTGGTGGTCAGGATAGGATATGATAGGATATGATATGTGAACATGATATCAACAGGATAGGATAAGAGCAGGATAGACTCTTATCATATCCTGTGTTTGAGGTGCACATGATAAGAACAGGATATGATAAGGAAAAATGTATCAGATTTATATTTGAATAAAAAATACATTTAAAATTGATCATTCTATTAAATTTAATTTCTTTACATTTTCATGAATGAGTCTATATTTTAAAATAAATAAAATTAATTTAAATTTTATTAATTAGCCTATTTTATTTTTTTGAAGATGCCCTATATGTTAAATAAAATTATGCAGTTAACCGATTGGTTTTCACTTAGTTGTGACACGTGATAATTAACAATAAAAATTAACTAAATTAAGAATATTATTATTTCAAAAGTACTTTATATTTGAATTATAAATTATTATATAAGTAGATAAGTAGTTTTAAATAATAGGAGATGAAAATAAAAAATTAATCTAATACTATTAAAAAATCAATATTTGTAATCAATGTTTTTCACTTAGTTGTGACACGTGATAAACAATAAAAATTAACTAAATTAAAAATATTATTATTTCAAAAATACTTTATATTTAAATTATTATATAAGTAGATAAATAATTTTTAGATAATAGGATATGAAAATATTAAATTAGTCTATTATTATTAATAAATCAATATTTGTAAGTGAGTAGTCTATTTTACTATTTATGAATAATAATTTTATTTATTTTTATTTTATTTAAATTAATAATTTTATATTTATTAATTAATATTATTATAAATTATAAATTATATAATATTAAAATAAATTAATTTGGAGTTAGGATACAGAAAGAAAATATATAACTGGTATCCTATCCTGCTCTATCCTAGCTCCCCCCTCAGGATAACTTTTACACATGATTGACAGGATAGGATAGGAGACAGGATAGTGTTATCATATCCTGCTGGCGCAACAAACAACAGATAACAACAGGATATGATTATTATCCTGTCTTATCCTATCCTGTCCTGGTTACCAAACGGGCCCTTATAAGTTAATAGTGCAAAAAATAATAGCAGAGCCAAGACATATAAATATAAATAATATTTTTCATATCTTATAACTAATTTTATAAATATTTGAGTCATGTAATTTGGAACAATATCATTTACATGGAATTAGGTGAAACTTATAATTGGATAGTAAAGAAGCATAAGTTATAAAGTTGAAGTTCATTCAATAAATTTTTAGCAGTTATAAAATGTGAAATCTTAAAGTTCCATTCTATACTAGCAATTATAATAATTGATATCATGAATAAATATTATTTATGACACATGTTACAAATAATAAATGAGCACTCACACACTTTGTTTACTGTAGTGTTAAGGTTGAATAAATGAGATATGTGAAAGTGTTGGAAAAATTAGAATTATATGAGCAATATATGAAACTTGATTAAAAATAATTTTAATTAATAATTTAAAAATAATAATAGAAATAATTACTATTTAAGGAAGAAATATCAGATATATAAATATGAATTAGACTTAGGTAAATGTTCAAATTGAAATAAATACAAACATTTGATTATTTTTAGAATATCTTTGAATTTTAATTTTAATTATCCAATATTGAAATTTTAAACTAAAATCATTATAGAGTTAAATTTAAATTGAAAGAAAATTATTTAAACACCATTTACTCATAAAGCAAATGTTCATTAAAAACATAACAGTTAAAAATTTAATTAAATTGAAATTGAAAGAAATCATTTAAATACAATTTAATCTATTTTTATTTTGACTTAGTAATTGGATGAACAATTGAGGTTGTTATAATCATATTTGAGTGTTATTAATCCTTTAATCTTCCACTAATGCCAAGTGATAAAATTTCCAAGTAATTTTTATTGTCTTTATAGTAAACTTATACTAATTTGTTTTTCTTTTTCTCTATAGATTGAAATTATGATTTCTTCTAGGAGATGCGTAAAAAGGAGAAACTTGCATGACCTTTTACATGACATCCTACATTCTATTATTTGGTGCATTATTGTTTTGTACTAAAACATTATGGATGGCTAGAAGTTTTATGTCGGTTGTGATTTTCACCCTCCTCAAAGGGGATCCAAAAAGCAAAACTAGCCGAAAAAGACCCTCTAAGATTCTGCAGACCCAACCAAAACCCAACCAAAGGGTAAAAAAAATCTAGCAAAACGGGTTTTCCTAATAACTAATACTTTCTAAGTTACTTCTCATACAATAGCAGCATTGCATGCTCACATTGTAATTTATTATTAATCTTTATCCTTTTTTTTATTTTAGATGTTATTCGGTATTTAGTTCAAAAAAGGTGGATTAGTAGAAGGTGAAAAGGATGGGAAGAAAAATATGCATATAGATGTTGCGCTACACGATTGGACGTGAGTCTTTTTCATACATTGATTGATTATATTAAATTTTTTAGACTCTCCTAAATCATTAGGTTTACTTTATTAAAATTAGAATGAAAATTGCGGAGGCAATCAACTGGTGTGTACACTTTGAGGCTTATACGCAGACCAGATGGTGACGTACTTAAGCCAAGAAAATAACGAAGAAGTTTTAGTTTAGATAGTTCATTTGTGTAAGATCAAAAACTTGGGATTCTGATGATGAAGTTCAAGATTGGGTACACAGTTGAAACGAACCATGTTTGATGGAAGACTAGGTATTAAGCGTTAAGTAGCTTACGTGTAAGTTCTGAAGACCTTGCAACTGAGAGCAATTCAAGGTGCAATGATGAAAATACCAAGTGTACAAATTATTTTGGGATTTAGGCAGTCAAGGGCGTCAATTTGTTCTAGGTAAGCTCTTCTTTTCTATGTGAGATTCATATACATACTCCATAGTAAAGTTATTTGGATACCTAAGTAAAAACTTTTTCTTAGCTTAAAAAAACACAAAAAAAATCCGCCAGAACTCCAAGATGCATAAACTTCCAAGAACATCCACTAAACTCATCGGCTTCAGGCATGACAACACCGGTGTGAAGCATATTCAACAATTCTTATATTTAAAATAAATTTTATTCTCTTAATTCATGATTCTTCTTTTAGTAAACCTATAAAAATAACCATTAATATGAAGACAAAAAATATACATTATAAACAAAAATGAATATCTCCGCGTATTTCACGGGTCACAATACTAGGACTTGAATTAAAACTTCTCGAGTCAAAATCTGTTTATATTTTCCATTTTTTTTTCTTCTGTTTTTGTGCTCAATCAACAATTATTCTATATGAAAACTACTGTTACCTAAAAAAAAATGAAAATTACTTTCTTTTTGGGTAAGACGTCTTTCTTTGAAGGAAATCATGTTCGAGTCGAGAACATCCATATCACTGTGAGGTTATCTCTCTTAGTGGAAAGTTGCTTTCATTCTACATGAAACAAAAAATAAAAATCTATATGAAAATTACCTAAATGCACAACAAATTTACCTCACATTATTTGCCTAGCTTAAACCTCTCACGTATTGTCATTTTTTCTCTCTTTTTTTCACTCTCTTTTATTTCTTAGATTGCTTTTCATATGTTTATTTGCTTGACATAAATAAGGATGAAAAGACACACATATATATATATATAATAATTTCTTTTATGCAAGAGAAAAACAAACACATTTATCATGAAAAAATACTTACAAACTAATATTTTCTTATTTCTAAAATTAAATTTTATCATTTATTAATCGGTAAATTATCTTTGGTCATTGTTAAAAACTACTACACACACCCTTATTAATACCAACCACCCTAATGTGTAGCGGTAGTGAAAATGTAACACACTTTCAAGTGTGGTACACATTGAAGGATGATAATGATAGGTGTGAGTGATATTAATATCAATGTCCATTATCTTTTAATACATATAACAACAATAACACATATTTTAAAATTTTACGCAATAAAAGAAATGAATATCCCCTCGCACGGGTAAAAAATACTAGTTTTATTATATATTTAATCGTCCACATTCACTTTGGCCATAGTACTCAAGTTTGTTGGGAGTGTATATTAAATTTTGCCATTATATTCTTTTTATGGTTGCCATCAGTTGCTCTATTGCAAAATAAAAGTGAACGTAGATATTAAGATTTGTAAAAGTAAATTTAAAAAAATTTCCGTAGCCGGGATTCGAACCCAGAATTTCAAACTTATAGAAATTTCCAAGGTGTGCTACTACGGATGTTATGTCAGTTTGTGCGAAAACAAATTAAATATAGAGTGCAAACGTTGATAACAACGATAACAAGTTCAGTATTTTTTCATTTTTATTTTATTTTATAACTTTTCCCGATTTTTTTATTTAAAATTAAATAATTTCAATTTCAATTTCTCTTGAAATGTAAAAATTAGGTGGGACAAGTATATAAAACTTGTTATATATGATTGAATATCCCAAACATTTCCTTTCTTTTAGGTTTACTTTATTTGTCAAAAAAAAAGGTTTACTTAGAATTTTTGTCCATGTATCATAACTTTTTTAGTAGTTTAAATTCCTAGGTGAGTGAATGATTTATGTGGGAACGAGAAGTAGGGATTGAAGTATGTCAAACTGTCGACAATGGTATAGCCAATTTATATCAAGTTTAGGATAGGTCGAACTAAATTAATAAGTAGGCAAGGTTAAGATTTTTCAAAAAAAAAATTGTTAAAAAGGCTAAGTTCGGGTCATTTAAATAGGTCAGATCTATTTATACAAAACTCAGTTCAACTTAACTTATTTCCACCCCTCTCAATAATCATTTAGAGTAAAATACACTCACCCCCCTCAAGGTTTGCAAGAATGACACTCCACCCCATTCTTTTTTTAAATCTACACTCCACCCCATTTTTTATAAAAACAAAATTTAGTGACGAAAACAAATTCGTCACTAATAAAAAATAATCACTAATTAGTTAAAATTTAAATAAGTTTAATGAATATACACTATCATACATTAATTTATGAAAATAATTTTACTGAATATACTCTGTCTGTTAAGTCCACGTCCTATCTGTCTCCAAATCATATTTCTCACCACAAACGGTCACCACCAAGCCTTTGCTCCCTTTAACACGACGGCCACTGTCCCAAAATGTGAAACCCCATGGCACCACCATGCATCAAAGTTTTGTTGCGACCTGAACCACAGAACGTGAATCGCACATTCCCAAAGCTACCTGTTCAACTACTTCTTGTGAACTTCACCCCCTTTAAGTTGCGAGCGAACGCTCAGTTGGTTTAAGATGTCGTTGGATTTTGTTAAAAACGGTGCTCCACCGCATCGTTGGGTTCTAATAACCTCTGATCCACTTCATATTTCTTAATTCTGTTTCTCTATTTTCTTCACCCATTTGTCTTGCTTTTTGGGGCTACAATCCAATTTTCAAAATTTGAAGTATAAAGAGATTATTTTGATTAAAATTGAATTATTACCAAATATGAAAACACAAGCATGTTTCCCTATGTTCGATATATGGTTTGTAAACCGGTCGGGTGTGCTATTGCAGAATTTGCATTGTGAATTTATGGAGGAAGACCGCGATTGAAAGAATGAGGAGGACTGTGATGTTTTCATTTTTAAATTTATTGAATTATATTGAAAATATTTTTTGAAATTATTGATTAACAATTTAAATAATAATTAATTATTAATGAAGAATAATTTTCGTCACTAAATTTGCATCTATATAAAATGGGGTGGGGTGTAGATTTTAGACAAAAATGGGGTGGAGTGTAATTTTAATAAACTTTGAGAGGGGTGAGTGTACTTTACTCAATCATTTATAGGTGATTTATATTTATCTCACATGCTCATACAAAAAGAGCCACAACCTCGATATCATAGACAATATCAATGTAACTAAGTGAGTTGGAGTAGTGATTCAGCACTTCGTCCCTTAAGCAATTGGTTGGGGGTTCGATTCACAACTCTTTCGAATTGAAAAAAAAAACTCTTTACCCAACCTCCTAGCACTTAGTGCGCTGACAATAAAACGATAAATTAGTCCCACAACCATCAGTCGTGAGATGCCTTATTTAACACCAGAAAAAGATAATATACATGTTAGGGTTCTAGTTAAGGTTTGTGCTCTGGATTTATTAGGATGGACCCTCTTTTCTATATTTCCAAAATACCCATTATATTTTTTTAAGGGTATAATTTTTTATGGTTAACTTGCAATTTCATTGAATTGAATCAAAAGAAGGTACATCCAAACACAAGTGGAAACAAAATCACCTAGATAGCCCTCCACCCAAACTTGAAACTTAGAAATGAAAGACTTCATAGTTAAAATATCTGCAACGACATTACATGTCTCTTAGCATGGACTAAACTTTAAGAGGAAAACCCCTAAGACATGTGCAAACAATCTTGAACAATTGAGAAAATGTAGGAGAGACTGTTTAGCTTTGATTCTTAGGCTCGATGGAGGAGAAGGCAATCTGTTTCGAACACCACTTCTCTAAAGTCAAGCTCAAGAGCACTACGCAAGGCCTATCGGAAATAGCAAGCTTCTACCACAAGTGATGAGGATACAACTTAATAACACTTAGCGGTAGCAGCCAAGACCTGTCCAAATTTCATTCCTTGTGATAAGCTCAAACCCACCACATTGTGACTGTGAGTAAGACGCATCAAAGTTAATATTTATCGTGCCTGTCGCCGAAGGTTTCTAGCCACTTGTGCTCGTACCATCGTCTATAGACCACACAGCCGCACAAAGCAATGCACCAGAGTCGCCATCATCAAGTTGGACTACAGTTGGAACCATAGCCATATGTGAAAGAGTCTCTGCCACCACAATCCGAGCGAGGAGGAGAGCACCATTAAAGATCAACTTATTTCTTCGGTTCCAAATATACCATGGCAAAGGTTATGTTAAGGGATGTGTCATCCTCTACCCTCATCCAGTGCTCAAGCCAGAAGAGGAGGAGAAACGCCAGGAATCATAATGGAAAGAGGGCTAAAAAACCATACCATATGCGAAGAAGGGAAATCGAGCAGTATAAAGGGCATAACTCATCAACCATAACCCCCTTCCTCATCAGATTTGTTCACTCGGGCAATATCCTTTGACATGCTCGCCACATGAAGCTTTTAAACTTTGGTAGGCCACTTTATTCTAGATCCCCACCACCACCACCACCCTGGTTGAGGTGTAGGTCGCGAGAAAGAGATGGCTTGTCCCGAGACCTAAAATTCTGCAACCAGTTGTAACCAAAAACCCGTAATATAATCAGATCAACTAATTGTAATGTTTTTATGAAAAGGAAGAAAAAATATAAATATAAGTTAACACACGAGAGATAGGAAAGAACTTTTGGAGGTGCATATAGGTAAAAGGAGAAAAAGAATAATTATGTTAAATGGACAACACATTTGAGTCATACTCTATTTATCTCAAACGAATTATGGTGATGAGAATCCACTTTATAAGACTCTCATTTGCAAAATTATCCCTTAAAAACGTGTATCTTTAAAACCTTACTAAAAAAAATCTCGTGGAATAAAATTTTAGTGAAGAAAAAATAGTACAAAATTATGTAGTGTGTATTTAAGCACTACTTCATTAAAAACTTTACCACCAAAAACACAATGAAAAAAAAAGATGGTAAAGAAAATAAAGACTACAATGCATTTTATTTGAGATATTTGAACCGACAAACCTTGATATTATGTACAATATTTTCAAATGTTTTCTTCCGAATATTTCGTAAATAAATCAGCCAAATTATCACTTGACCCGATTTGTTAGATGTTTATGCCATTATTATTTTGTAGACAGTGAGTGAAGAAGAGTTTCACTGATATGTGCGTTGTTCTATTTTTCTTGATGTATATTTTTTTATTTTAACAACACATGCACCGATATCTTTATATATGGTTGTTGCCAACAATTTTTCTAAGGACAAACTACAAATCTTAGTCATAAATTAAAGAGTTTAATTTTGATGCACCGACGATGTTAATTTTTTTTTCACCGTCAACCAATCATATTTCAAAGATTTGTCATGTCACTCAATTTAATTAAATTAAAAATCCATCTTACTCGCATTCAAGAAATCTGATTGGTTGACGGTGTAAAATAAATCTTTACACCGTCGATGCATCAAACCTTTTCTCTAAATTAAATTACATATCTCAATCAAACACATTCTCGTCTTACTTCATTAATGCTAATATGTATGCTAAGTTAGTTGAATGTGATTGTTATAGTTTATTTCAACACAAATATCTTGTTTGTGATCACTCATTATGTAGGTTTGAAAAATATTAGGGTTCTGTGGGAAAAAAAAGTAGTAAGGACCAAAAAAAACCAGTTACTCCATCCGTTCCAAAAAGTTTGTAGTTTAAGGTTGTGGCACAAAAAGTAAGAAAACAATTATTGATAATATAATTTGACTAGATTGCCCTTATTTTATTTTACTTGTATGATATGCAACTATTAAATTATACTTAGATAGCGAATAATGTAATTAATAGAGAAGACTTGTGGTTGGTTAATATGAAAGGTGATAAGTGAGAGAAAATGTATTAAATGAGGGTATAGGTGGAAAAAATTAGCAAAAAACGCATTGGTTTTCTAAAACAACAAACATTTTGGAATATTGAAAAATGGTGCAAAACAACAAACTTTCTGGAACGGATGGAGTATAATATACCTTTTATTTTAACTGTTATATTATTTATTCAATGGTCCATGTTCACTTTGGGCATAGTACCCAAGTTTTTTGGGTCTGTATATTAAATTTTGCCATTATATTATTTTTTATGGCTGCCATTATATATTTATATCCTTACTACTAAGCAGACAGTTGTTCTTTTGTCGTTAAAAGAAGAAAGAACGAACAAAATTTTAAAAAATACCGCAGCCGGGATTCGAACCCGGAATTTCAAACATAGAAATTTCCAAGGAGTGCTACTGCGGATGTTCTGATAGTTTGTGCGAAAATAAAACCTATATAGACTGCCAAAGTCGATGCCAAAGATAACAAACTCAATATTTGTTCATATTTTTTATTTTATAACTTCTCCTAATTTTTTAAAATTTAAAATTAACTAATTTCGTAAATATTTTGTGGCACAGGTATATAAAAACTTGTTATATATGATTGAATATCTCAAACATTTCCTTTCATATAGGTTTACTTAGATTTTTTTGTCTATGTATCATAACTTTTTTCGTAGTGTAAACTCTTCAGTGAGAGAATGATTGATGTTTCACTTGATAAGGGCTATAGCTAGTTTATATCAAGTTTAGGCTAGGTCAGACTAAATTAATAAGTAGACAAGGCTAAGGCCTTTCAAAGAAAAAAATCATTTTGTTAAAAAGGCTGAGTCCGGATCATTCAAACAGGTCAGATTTATTTATGCAAAACTCAGCTCGACCTAACTTATTAGTTATTTCCACCCCTCTCAATAGTATTGGTGATATATATTTATCTCACATGCTCGTACAAAAAGAGTTAGATCCTCGATATGATAGATAATTTCAATGTAATCAAGTGAGTTAGAGTAGTTGTTTAACACTTCGTTCCTTAAGCAATTAGTTGGGGTTCAATTCTCAACTCTTGCGAATTGAAAAAAAAAAAACATTTTTCCCCAACCTCCTAGCACTTAGTGTGATACCTGATTTAACACCAGAAAAAGATAATATAAATGTTGATCTTGTAAATGACTAAGTGAAAATGAGTTCATATGACTACAAATAAGAGTAGAAGACAAGGTAATAACAATTTACATATATAATATTTTTATAATACTTAGGGTGGTGCCACACAAAACTTTACATGATATTAGTAAAGAAAATCAAGATATTAGGGGTGACCATGGCATGACCATGTCCCCCTTGCATTCGCTCTTATCAAGTATATAATTATCCATTTTCCAATCCCCTAATCGTGACCCTCATAACTCAACTCCAGATAGGGGGAGATTGACTCCATCATACATAAAAATCTTGATCTTCATTATTGCTTGATTTCATGTCTTAGATAAGAAAATTGAACACTACAACAAAAAGCAAATTTAACATTGACCTTGACGTCAACGCTAAAGTTTGCTCATTTGCGTCAGTCAAACTCGTGTAAAGTGTTGATTTTAAATTTTGTTTCACTTAAAGATAGTGCTGGTTGCTAATTGGCGGCAACTCACCAACCATTAGCATTGTTTAGCCGAGGGTAAATTCATTGGCAAAATTTGCGTCCGGCCACCGTCCATTACTGGCGGTTCTAGGCCAATGCTAAAATCATCAATCAAATTAGTGTTTGTTATTTATAAGCTCTTATCATAAGCTACTTTGAAATGCTTGTTGAAATAAGCCCAAAATAATTTAAGTAGGAACAAATGCTTATTCATAAATTACTTAAATCAGTTTATGAAAATAAGTTCAAAATAGTTTATCGATAAGTCATAAACAATGTACATAAACTCTCACGAAAAATAAACTCATGGCATAGTCCGGGCACTGTAACTTGTCCTTTTATATAGAACCATATTCTACTCTCAAGGGTATATCTGTGTATATCATAACATTTAAATAAGTTGTCAAATCAAATCTAACAAGGTCATACACTATATAATGATAGATAACAATGTTCAGAAGATAAAAATAGAGTTCGAAGATCAAACTGAATATAATTTGCTAATGCATAAAGCTGATCATCAGAATTGAAGTTTTGTAGCCAATCCCATCAAAAGAAAGTGGGAAGAGAGGGAAAAAAAGGAAGTGGAAAAGGTACCGGAATTATCCAAAGGGAACAACTACACACCAATCAGCTAGGAGAACAGTCCAAATGTCAACCAGCCAGGTTGCTTCCTAAGATGGAAGAAAAGTTGTAGGAACCCCAAAACTTATTAAAACATAAACTACATCTAAACATAGCAATTCTCAGAATTGATAACAATACTATTGAGAACTTGATAGTCATAATCAATGCTGAAAAAGCATCTGATTACAATTAGTAAAAAGATAGGTGGGGAAGTGAGAATCCATTTTTGGTGGCCTTGGGAGAAGTAGAACAACTAAATTCTTTCCTTGAGAATATGATATATGGGCTTTAATCTGAGTTAAGATTCTCATATTCTCATTCCAAAGAATCTTTGAAACTTTCCTTTTCCCTACTTTATTTTTTTTTTCCTTTTCCCCGTGAGGAATAGCATTCCGTGGTCATTTCTCGCTTTACATTTCAACCAATGCCATCATGTGTGCTCAACCCAAATAATCACAAACCCTTCTCAACAAATGGTTTTGCTCATGATTGACTACAACTTGATTCTCATTATGTCCTGTGCTTCTCACTTCAAAGTTTCTTCTTGCACTCAAAAGTGAATCTATCTTAATGTTAATGTAACAAGTAAAAATAATTGACAAAAAGTACAAAGAAGAATAAAAATTTATGTCCCCTACCCAATGTGGGACATCCATGCACTATATTGAAAGGTAAAGCCAATTGGATACTCCTTGAAAGAGATAAGTAACCCTCTATTCTGTACAAACACTTACTCTTTAAAGATGCCAAAGACTTGAAAGTAATAAGGACAGTATGGAAGCATCAAGTAAAGATGACTACCAATATAGGAAAAAGGGTTCCTTAGAAGCATGAACATTATGATATCAAAGCTACACAAACAAAATTATTCTATTTATGGTTTTGAAGACCTTCTCTGATTATATATGATAATAAGATTGAGAGAACCACACCGCAAAAGCTCAAGTCTCACACTTTACAATTGGATCTTAATATTTCACGACGCCTACAGCCCCTGTGTGTTGTGCACTAGCTAGCACCTTTGACTAGTCTCGAGCGAACGCTGCAATATTGGCGTCACCATTTGCGCCGCTCATTTGCGGCTGAGTGACAATGTGAAAGACTCTGATACCAATTGATAAGAGCACCAAGAGAACCATACCACAATTATTGCAATTGGATCTTAACTTCTCACCACACTTGCAATCCCGGTGCTATGCACTAGCAACTTTGACTAGTCTTAGGCAAACACTGCAATGTCGGCGTCACCATTCGCGCCGCTCGTTTGCGGCTGCGCGACATGGTGAAAGACTCTGATACCAATTAATAAGAACACTAGAAGAAAACATACCAAAAAATGAGCGTTGGAGTTTGAAAGGCCAAGGCATTATAAACCTCACCTCACAGTAGAATCTCTCATATTTCCGATTTGAAACCCAAGTCTGATGGGTGCAATTGGATCCTAACAATCTATAAACTAAAACAGAATCAAAGCAGAGCTAAAATAAATGACCTGAAAGTTGTAGCAACATATTTTTCCCTGTATGGTTAATTCTGATTACACCAAAAGTACTCAGGAGTCATTGACACATCCAAATAGAAATCAGATTGCATGGTCAACAATAATATAAAATTGAACAGGCAATGCAAAAAACTACGACTGACATAAAGGTTAGTTGTTTTGCTTATTCTTTTTTCCCATATATAACATCCTCGTTTTGAATAATTTAATGCTGATGTTGTTTGCAATTGTCTCTTGGGAGCAAAATCTAAGAAAACCTCCTCTATAGTGGACCTCTTGAGTTACACTAAGAGTTATAAATCTGTCTCTTGAATTTTAAAATCTTGAAGGAATGCTAGAAGTGTCCAAGTTAACAACTTCAAATCAATGCTCTTGCCAAGTGGTTTTACCAAGTCCATCTAAGGAGCACCAAATCAATATCCTCTTGCCCATATTATTCCAGTCCACATGCAAGAAAACTACTTAGGAACTCAGCTTTAACTTTGCCTAAAGTCTCTCAGGATTCCTCTCCTGGCCGCATTAAATATTCTCAAAAATCAGAATCAAGAACAAGAACAAGGAGAAGTGATTTGAAGATACTTCTCAAGGAATCTTTGGCCTTATTTATTTTTATGGTTACTATAAGTTGTCTATAAAATGTTTATCTTAGTGATCTCTTCAGCACCTGATGAGTGGGTATCAGCAAATCAGAATATCAGATATGGTGTTTAACTAGCCCTCTACTTCTGTTTGTGTCTGATATTAGTGTTTTATGACTTAATATACACTAATTTATTATGTATTAGCTATTAATCATTCAAAAGTTATTCTTAGAACTTTAACCATCCAACACTAAAATATTTAGGTATATGTTGTTAATGGCGGATAGCATTACGTAGCGGCAAGGCCAAGAAATGCTATAGCGCTATAGCGTGTAGCGCTATGGCCGCTACGCTGAAGAAGGAGGAGGAAAAATGTGGAGGAGGAAGGAGGCTCGAAGGAGGACGAAGAAGGAAGAAGGAAGAAGGAGGCTAGAAATCGCAAGTTTCATCGTGAAAAAAAAGGAGGAGATTGCAGAGGCTGAAGGTTTCACGTTTCAATTTTAATGGTGCGAAAACCCCAAACTGCCATTAATATTTCAAAGGAATGTTTATATATGGGGGCAATTTGGGGTTTTCGCTCACAGCGTAGGGTTTTTCACCGCACATGATGAAACACAATGTTTCATTAGAGACAAGAAAATCCCAAAAATGCCCTTAAAAATTTTAACCTAATGTTTAAAACTTGGAGCAATTTTGGGTTTTCGCTCTCAAAGTAGGGTTTTTTTCACTCTTTCTTCCTCGCGCCGCCATTGCGCTCTACCAAGCACGACTTCGGCCGCGATCGCCCCTGCTACCACCGCGACGCGATTTCCACGCGCTACAGCCTCTTGCGTCACGCCCAATCGCCGTGCCGCCACGCACCGCTGCGATTGCACCATAATCGCGCGCTATTGACAACCTTGGATATAACTAAGAAGCATGTAGACACTAACATGATACGACACAGACATAGGATACGACAAAATTAGTATAACATTAATAGAGAAATGTAAATGTTAAATCAAAAGAAAAATCAATATTTTGGATAATAGCCTATATCATTTTAGACATAATTATTTTGATGTTTCCATTTATAGTTTACAATTATGAAGAAAAATATTGTAAAGTACAACTAGAAGTGTTCATGAAGTACCAACAACTTGTTGACTTAAGTGGTGCATGTTTGATTCCCTTTAAACAAAGTTTCGGACTTGAGTCTTGTGTAATTCCATGGGAGAGCTAATCCCACAAAAATGTGGATGTTCCCAGCTCGAAAGGGTTACCTCCAGTGGTGGATATATGTATTAGACGAAAAAAAGTGTTTATGAAGTTTGTGATGCAACAAGAAATAGGTACTGTTTTGAAGTATCAGTGCGTCCTAACACTGCAATATACAATACAACAACTACTTATATGTTTGGAAGCTCAATAGGTTTACACATTAGGAGAAGAAACTACAGGGGATATAGCTTTAATCAGGGGAAGGGGTTATGTGTGATTTAACTCTGGATACAAACACACTGTACATTTTTCCATTTGAATAGTGCAGATTTGCATGCAGTTGACACATGCATTGCCTCTGAAATGCATGGTTTTAAATAAAACTGAATCAGATTCTAATACATTCTTTAATTGTATACATAATGGTTTAGCATGGTATATGCCACCTAGTGGAAGTTATCCACGTATAAGAAGTAAGAACAAGCGTACTGCGTACAGAAAAATCAAAAGTCTTAAACAAGGAATGACATATGTACCTGATTCTAACTCTAGAATCAGCTACATTAACCAAATGGTCCTATGAAGTAGTACTGTATTTAACCAAATGCAAGTAAAAAAGCAAGTACAACTCTGGCTTTTCCTTTATTATGAAGTCCCTCTTGCTTAGGATTCTATAGGATGGGGCCTGCGTTTTTGTGCCAAAGAAAGAAGGAAAAGTTCAGGGTCCATCTTCCTATTTTTTAAATGGTGCTGGCTGAATAAGTACCAAACTTATTGAAGGAGACAAAACAGAACGTATTCTTATTCTATTCTTTACCTCCAATGGGAAGCATCTTCCTACAATTTTTTTAAGCTTTCATGGTGCTTTAGTCAATGGAATCTTTTATCTCAGTTCTCCATATACAACCAATTAACTTGTTCCTGCATGTCTCTGTCTGCAAATTTTTCCATAGATTACATTCAGCCAAACTCCATTTAAGAAGTGCATAGTGTGTACATTTAGGACTTGTAAAATGACACCAATATCATGGTGTGGAACAAAATATTTAAGTTTCTAATTTCTTAGAATCTTAAACAAAATAAAGGATGGGCTTTGGCAGTTCCAAGTGAGAGGGATATCAGATTCCCCAGAACCAAGTCAGAAAAAAATATAAAGATACATATATACTATATATTTCAAATTTGAGCATATGATTCCCACTTTTATCTGGCAAACGAATAAGAATGTGTATTGGGTTAAAATTTGAAGGATCAATTCTGGAACCTAATGCAGATGGGTAATTGATATTTGCATATTTGCACATAAACTTTTTTTTAATATAAAAATTTAAGATATTTTGGTTTATATGCAATTCCTGCAAAGGAAACCATATTGTATATGGATAAAGGACATGTGAAAATTAAAATTCAGTAATAATACTTAGACACTCAAACAGTATAGACACCCCCCATATACACTTCATTTTTCTTTGTTTATCTCTTTTTTTATCACATCAAATCATATATCACACTCATAACTCATTACTTTTGTCTCTTCTATTTCTTTCTCACTTTGGATATCAGTCGGGTGTCTGCACACAATGCAGATGTCCATGAATCATTACTCATTGAAATGATTTCCTTCTTTGCATTGCAAAGGAGCTCAAATGGACAGCACTGAGAATGGAAAGTGGATGCAGAAAACGGGGTCCACGAGTGAACCAAAGTAGGAAGGAATAATATCTGTTTTTCAAGTCACCGCACTCAAGAATTGAGTGTGGTTTTCTATTGGTTCTATCCAAGATTCCAGGGGAGTACTAGCTCCCCTCCAATTCTCAGTATAAATACAAGTCCTTAGCAAGCTTTCAGCTGAAGAGAAAGTGTGTAGAGAAGAAACAAGACAAGAGCAACAAGCATTCAGAAATTCTCTTGTTTGTTAGTTTAAGGGCCTTCAACAATACCTGAAAATAGAGTTCTATCTAGTTTTCACCTTCCACATAGGAAGAAAAGTGATTCAGAGAATAAAAGTCATCAGGTAGTATACACAACTGGTTTTCAGCATTGGGGGTTAACTGTTAAGTTGTGAGTTTTTATATGTCAGGGTGCTAACACATGGCTTATGTAGGTGGCATGTACCATCATCACCAACACCAAGGAAAAAATATCCATTCTTCTTCCCGAATGCCGATCCCATCAGAGAGACACATGTTCCTTCAAACAGGAAATGGGTCTGGTGATTCAGGACTTGTGCTCTCAACTGATGCTAAGCCTAGATTGAAATGGACACCTGATCTTCATACCAGGTTTATAGAAGCAGTCAATCAGTTAGGTGGAGCTGACAGTGAGTATTAAACACATCTGTTTGTGGATCATCAAATCTTGAGGAACATAGAATTTGAATTCACTAATGTGAAGTACAATCTTTCTATTGCAGAGGCTACTCCGAAAACGGTAATGAAACTCATGGGGATTCCTGGGCTGACCTTATACCATCTAAAGAGCCATCTTCAGGTAAGAACATTAGTGAACTGTATTACAAATTTACAACCTTTTAATGGTTAGATTCCATTCATTTTATGCTAATCAAATATAGATTTTGCTAATCAAAATCTCTACCATAGGATACCTGAATTTTCGTTTCAATGAATAGTAAATTCTTCTTCATTTAAGACTTCCACACACCTTAAGCAAGTTGCTCACCAAAGTTTTTGTTTCCTCTTTTGCTAAATGTTCTTTTGGAACTGGCATAAATGTTTTCCTACACTCTTTCATGTAAACAAATTCATATATTGTGTATATAGAAGTTATGTACAAATTATGATTATTCCTTCACCATGGTTGATAATATTCTTAAAATTTCTTCAAAATAATATTGAAATTACTAGTCTCTTGGTTTCAGACCTTATAACGGATGTCCATACTTCTCCTGAATTCTATATCATATGTTTGGAAACTTTTACTGTCTCATACATCATATAAATCTGAAAAATTGTAATTTGATGAAACAATTGTCATATACATGTTATGCACAAAATCACAAACCCTGAATCACTTTTTCACCTTAACTTGTATGGTGCAATCACTGATCATCCTTTTCTTTTCGTTACCAGAAGTACAGATTGAGCAAGAATCTGCATGGACAAAGCACCAACGTGACACAAAAAATAAGTAAGAGAACAATCCCTTCATTTTTTTATAATCTACTTATGAACCGGGTAGTTGTTTTTGAAGAACAAACTGATCTTACCAGCAACAAATGCAGGTGCAGGAACTGCGGAGAGACTTGCTGAACCCAGTGGAACTCACATGAACAAATTAAGCCTTGCACCGCAGCCTAACAAGTAATATAAACAGAACCTTTTTCACATGCTTCATGTAATCTTACTTGACATGAACATTCTACAGCTTTAAGATTTTACACTAACGTGCAAAAGCCTTTGTGCCCCCAGAGATCTACATATTGGCGAGGCACTGCAGATGCAGATTGAAGTTCAGAGAAGGCTCAATGAACAACTAGAGGTGAGTCTTAGCAAACCTACTATACATGCATTATCCATCCCATCATTATATCACCTGTGCTATTTAGTTCATTGAAATTTGCTGCCAAAGAGGGTAAAAAAATAGAAAAGCATATCCATATAAAAGTTGTTTTGAAAATGACTCTATACCCCAAATTTTCTACACTCAAACAATCATATTCTTTCATACAACTTCACCAAAATCTCTTAGTACTGACAATCACTTTTCTTATAACTATATTAACAGTTTTTCTATTTGATATGTGATGAAGAGTATCAATGATATCTTTGAGAGAAAAGAGAGGTTGGGAAACACAAATCACATAAGAGAAAAAAAAGTTATTTTAACAGTTACTTCTAGAACAATTACACATTTCCTTATACTAAAACCAGTACCCCTAGCTTCTTGTTTTTTGACTTCTTAAACTCTAACAAATCATTCTGAACCTCTCCAGGTACAGAGACACTTGCAGCTTCGTATAGAGGCACAAGGGAAGTACCTTCAGTCTGTGCTGGAGAAAGCTCAGGAAACTCTTGGAAGACAGAATTTGGGAATAGTAGGACTAGAAGCTGCCAAAGTTCAACTCTCGGAGCTCGTGTCTAAAGTATCTTCTCAGTGCCTGAACTCGGCATTTTCAGAGCTGAAGGAACTACAAGGATTTTGCCCGCAGCAAAACCAAACCAATCAACCAAACGACTGCTCCATGGACAGCAGTTGCCTCACATCCTCTGAGAGATCACAGAAGGAGCAAGAGATTCAAAATGGAGGCCTTGGCATGAGACCCTTCAATGGTCATGTGTTCATGGAACAACGAAAGGAAACCGCGACAACAGAACTTCCTCACCTTCGAAACGCAGAACTCAAGTGGCATGATGAAGTGAAAAAGAACACCTTTCTCACCCCATTGGGGAAGAACGAAGAAAGAATTACTTATGCTGTAGAAAGCAGTTCTAACAACTTATCTATGACAATTGGACTTGAAAGAGAAACACAGAATGGCATCAGCATGTATCCTGAAAGAGTAATCAGGGAAGGCAACTCAGATGGTCATGAATTCCAGCACAGGAACAGCAACATGACAGAAAAATTGAAACCAGTGGATGAGAGGTTGCCTTCTTACTTTGCAGCAGCAAGATTGGACTTAAACACTGAAGCTGCAACCAGTTGTGGTAAGCAACTGGACTTGAACAGATTCAGTTGGAACTGAGTTGAGAAGCTTAAAACTTCACACTGAGTGAAGAAGAGATACAGAAAACAATGCTTCTCCAAAATTTGATTCTGAATAATCAAGAGGAGGGTAGTTAGTTGGACTTGGATAAAGTGTAATATCAGCTGCTAATTCTTTCAAATCAACACGCATCCAGATAATATGTAATTTTTAGGTGAATGAAATAAGTTGCAGCAACAAAGACCAATGATCATTTTGTAATCAATCATTAAAAAGGAGATAGCTCCAGCAACATACACAGTTTCATTCTAGCTCATTCAAAGATCAAGAAATCAAGCAAAACAGAATGTATGTATGTAACAATGTAATATGCATAATACATCATAATTGACCCCAACTTTCAACCAAATGTGAAAAATAAAAATGGAGAAATATTTGTCGGGAGAAACCTACCCACACTTAATGTAATCTCAGAACCTCGAACGGATTAGTCTAATGGCTTCTAGCTATCGAGATAGCTTGGGAAACAAAAAAATGAAGTGGAGCTAGTTTCAATCCAAACACTTAATTCACATTGGGGTGTTTGGATATCAATTGCCTGCAACAGACATTCGTCTCAATCCATAAGAAAAATTATGCTTACTTTTTCTCTTGAAGTGAATGCTAACGTCTAATTACATTGGTGCCAGTGCCAACGGGTATCCAACCGCAGCGGTAGTGTGAATGTAGCAAGCAACCAAAGATTATTCAAATTTCAGGTTGCTTGCATGTACGTGAATCAATCGTAATCCTGACGTAGAAACAAGATGCCAATGGAATTTGTGAAGGCACATGGGGTTTGGAAAGGTGGGTGATTCGAAATGGAGGCACAAAAACTGTAATGGCGGAAAGAATTGATCCATGACCATGTTCATGGAATTATCCATCAAGAATATAACCTACATTACAAATTTAAAAGGCACATAGACATAGTTAGTTATGGAAGAACAAAAATACGCAAAATTTATGTATGATGAAAAAAAAAAAGGATTGACCTGGATCCTTCTCTCATGCACATCCCTCTCCGGGAAGCCTCCATTATATTTTTCAGTGATTAATTCTATGAAAGTGGTTAAGATTGGTCACAGCGAGGGCGGGATTTTCATTTCCAAAGGTTGCACCATACAATTGCAAGAGGACCAAGTTGGCTCGTAAGAGCATCTTTAGCCATGATATTCACTAAAGTATTTACATTTTATTTTTTACAACTCTCAATAATGTCACATCATCTACATCAACCCAACAACTCTTAAAAGTTTTTATAAAAAAATTATTTTATTAATTGCAAGTTTCATTTAAACCTTTTACATTAAGCAATGATAAATGCAAACACACTTTTCATGACTAAATTGAGTATCTACTCTCACTAGTCATGTTGGAATTAAAAATATGCTCCAATGATAATAAATATTGGTGGGAGTATGTATTTAATATTACATACTCTCATTGGAGATGCTCTAACCCACAAAAGGCGCAAGGCATTACACTAATCCACTTTTAGAAACTACTCCCCATTGTTGATTTAGTTCTATGTTTATAGCACAAATAGAGTAAGATGAGAATTATTTATAGTAATAATATTATTCAAATACTCTTATTTAGTTTTACTAGTAGTCCAGTACTATGTGCAACTATTAAATTCTACCTTTGTGGTAGCTAGACATGTCCACTAGACGAGTTCAGGCGGATTCTGCCGAAAACATCGGTTATGTCAGGTGAAAATCACCCAACCACCAGGTCTGCCATCGATTGTCTAGCTGCCACGGGTTGTTCATGTTCGGTTTTGACAGTTCACAATTTCAGCGGGTAGGCTCGAGTGGGTTCAACATTCAGAAAAAATGTAAAAAATGAAGATGGTGAAGAAAAGCATAAAAAAAATGGAAGAGCAGATTTGGAACGTGAAAGACCAGATCTAGAAGGGTGCATCTTCATCTTCAATAGAGAAACTGAGAAACTTGAGGCGGTGGTGCAGCGACTATTGGTGGCAATAGTGCGACGGTGGGACTCCGGTTGTGGCGGTGTTGGATCTTCATGTTGTTGTCGCGGCGCTAGACCTCAAAGAAAAAGGTTGTGGTGTCACTAGATCTCCATGGGTCGTGGTGACGTCGTAGGACCTCAAAGAAGGAGAAGGAGGTGGTGGTGCGGCGTGATGGAACACGATGATTAGAGAGGAAGAGAAGGAATGGTGGATGGTGGCTATTCGTTAGACTTTCCAGATTGGGGAGGAGATGCAGTCAAGATTTGTGCTGCTCAGAGAAGGAGTGGTGGTGGCTCGCGGTGGGAAAGAGGTTGTGGCGGCTCGCGGTGGGGCAGAAGAGAAGAAAAGTGTGACTGCTAGGTTTGCTAGGGTTTGATAGTAGTGAGGGGTTTTAATCTAGGGTTGAAGGTTGAGAAAGTCGCCATGGGTTGAGTTTTTTTTTAATATTTGCTTTAGAAGTGTGATAACTAGTGATTGGGCTGGGCTGTTTTTCTATTAAAGTTACTTTGGTCGGTTCGGTCGAGCTCAAGCCCAAACCGAAACTGATAGAAGCAAACCATAAAAAATGGTTTATTCCACCCGTTGGACCCGCTAACCAGCCCGACCAGACCCAATACAAAAATTGACTCAATTTTATAGGATCAGGTTCGGTTGATTATGAACGTACAACCCTACTTGGTAGAGAAGAATGTTGATAGAGAAAATTTGTATTTGGTTAATACTTAATATGAAATGGGATAAGTGAAAGAAAATTTAATAAATGAGGGTATAGTTGGAAAAAATTAGAAAAAAATATCTTGATTTTATAAAACAACAAACATTTTAAAAAATATGAAAAAATGCTAAAACAACAATCTTTGTGGAATGGATTTATTATTTTCTTAGTATGGTGATGAAAGTGAGAAACTATATATCTTTAAGTGACTAAAGTGAATATTCACTCTTAATAATCCCATGAATAGTGAGAGATAAAAAGTATAGAAAAAATTGTAAATCATAATGCATCTTCCTGGGCTTCCGGGCGTACATAAACGACAAATGTTCCAAAATAACCTACCCGATGTACGGGCCAATCTTGGGTAGGGGTGGAAATAGGTTGGACGCTTAGGCTATACTTTGCTTGAATAAGTATTACTTTAAAAATCAAAGATCTGAGTTTGACATGTTACTTGTCATAGATTTTTTAGGTCTAAGTTGTCTAGTCTTTTTGAAAGTCTGACGTCGTTTAATAGCCATTTAAAGGTCTGTTACATATAATAAGATGCTCGAGTTGACCAACAAATTAATGTACAAATCGGTCAACAAACTTATAGGTTTTTTTTTAAAAGTAACAAACTTATAGTTTAACAAGCTAAAATTTACTAAAATAAATCTATCTATAAGTATGTCAACACGATTATAGGTTAATAGTATAGTGAAAATAGACATATGGTTGTTTTGGACTTCCAATAGTCCGAAAGCTTATTTAAAATAGCTCTGCTATATAGCACGAGCATTATAAGGCACGAGAGTGACGACAGTGGATATTGTTCCAGAAATATCCTCATTATCATTATATTATTACAGAAATAGCCCCACCCATCATCTCCTCTCACCTCACCACCACAGGCTGTTTAAAAAAAACACCACACATGCGACTTCTCCATTACCAACCTGTCTACTTCACCACCCAACTGAGTGGCATAGGCATCCCAACACCACCGTGCCTTCGAATATTCCTCTTCCCTAACCCATCGATCGATCGAGTAAGAGAGATTTCAATTCTTCTACTTCACAGTTGCAACTTTTGAAATCAATCATCATCATCATCTAAAATCAATCATTTGTTGAATGAATGAAGAATGGAACTCAATTATGCAGTGGATCTATCATCGGTTCTTCCTCTACGTCACCCTCCTTCTCTCCACTTTCTTACCGCAAGCCATCACTGCCGGAAAACACCATCGCATACACCTTCCCTTTCGGATCCGTACAGATCTGGAGGCTAGCGCCGCAGCCTCCCCAGCTACCATGCCTGCAACGCATATGGTGGCTTCTCCAAGGCTTGCTCTGCTATTTTTCAGAACATTGGAAGATGATTCGTGGCGGTGCGCGAGAGGGTTTGGCGGAATTGATGTCGGGGGCACTGACGCAAAGGGAGACAAGTGCTTGCTCGCACATCCAAAGGAAACATGGAGCTGTTGCCGGCGCAGAATTGCAGAAGGCAGGTTGCAAATGTAGCAGCAAACATGGAGTTTCAGTGATATGTAGCAGCAAACCGATGTTTTATTTTTTTTAAAAATTGATTTTTTGAAAAAAAAAATACTCGTGCCTAGTTGTGCTTCTAAATCTCGTGCACTTTAGCATTTTCCTATTTAAAATTCTATTGCACAGTGATAAATAAGTCTTAACTCCTAAGTCCATTTCTAAAGCAGTTTAAATGGGTAAATCGTTATATAGTGTGAATATTTACCAATAAATAAATCAACCAGTGTAAATTTTAGGATATTATATAAAAGGAGTATAAATACTAAAATAAATTTATATTAATTATATATTTTTTAAATAGATTAATTTTTAGTGGTTTATAAATATTTTGGAGTGACATAAGTCAAGTTTTTTTTATACTAAGCTTTTAAAGTATGTTTGATTTCAAGTCTGGGGCATTCTAAAAATAACTATTTATTGCTTTAATTTGATGTGAGTTTGAGAAAATGTAAATCCATACACATATATTTAGTAGTTTTGGCTTTGTGTGATGTAGGTTAGGACAAGTCCCTATGAACAAACGATGTCGTCTAATTACAAATTTGTTGGTGTTTATTCATGACATGCCTAATCGGGAATCACTTTTGTGACTAACCTAACCCACTTTTTTTTTGGTCACTAAAAGACCAAAAATATCTAGCTTGGTTAGTGGTAGAAGGTTGCATCCTTCGTAAGCTTCTAAAGTTGCATTTCTTATGGGCCTCAAGTAACTAGTTAATTATAATGTTTTATTACTATTTCTAGTTTGTCATTTAGATCTATGTTCTAGAATATTCTATTACTTAGGATTGTGTCACATGTAAGGTCACTATTAATTCCTTAGAGTAGACAATTAGTATAAGTTGTATTGCTTTCCTTATGAAATGATAACAAGAATATTGGCAAAAGCCTCTTTTATTTTATTTTCTTAATTTCCTTTAATTTTATTTCTTTGATTCTGCTTGCTAGAGAAAACTCTCTACCAGTTAGTTGGGCTGCCCTCACCCACGTCCACATCTTTCTCATCACAATCAATTCCACGACGGCTAAAAAATTAAAGAGCTAACAACTTCATACGTTTCCACAAAGCACGTCCACCTCACAAAACCCTAAGGTAATAACAAAGCTATGAAAAATACATAAAATCTCTTCTTCTTATTTTCGCTACGTAAATGACAACTAAACCACACAATCTATTTCTTAACGTAGAAACGACACATGCCATACAAAAAAACACATATGTGACGTGTTCTCTAAACCCCCACTCATTGCCCATTCTCCTCATAACCTACTTTTATATATATTTAGTAATTAGTAATAGATCTAATTGCATAAATCATCTCATATAGCTAGCAAGTTTCTATCTCCACAGCTTCTTACAAATATATTTAGTTCAATGGAAGAAAGTAGATTGAAATTGAGCCACAACATGATGAACACAAGAAAAGACACTTCTTCACAATCAAGTCCTGCTTCACCATCATATAATAGCACCCGGGAATGCAGTAAAGGCAATGATATTGGCAAGGGCAAGTTGGTGTTGGATCCGGAGACACAAGAAAAAAAGGAGAATGTTAAAGTGGATGAGTCGTTTGAAGAAGTTACTGGGCGTGAGAAGCTGAAGAGGCACAGGGAAGAGGTGATGGGTCGAGTTAACATACCGGAAAATTGGAGCGAGGAGAAGCAGCTGAAGAAATGGGTCGACTACACTACGTTTGATGCATTAATTTTGGCTCCACATAGTTTGATTGTTGCTGCTCGTGATGCGCTTATTGCAGATGGACGTAAAGCAAGGTCACAAAGATTAAGGATCCATCTATAGTTGTTAATTACTTTCATGCATTGTTATTCTTTTCCCATGGCCTTACTAGCTATTATATATTTAGTAGGATTGTAGGAATAATGGGTCACCGAAATACTGAATTCAATTCATGCTTTAATTTCTCATTTTGTGATTGATAAATGGAAGAACAAAGGGAAAATAATAACAAGCATACTACAGGAATTTTGTTTCAATCTTTTCTAATATTATTGATTCACACCACCATAATTTTTATTAGTATATATATACAATTTTGATTATCTAAAGAAAATATTGGTATTAGACTATTAGTCCACTTTACTAGTAATTTTTTTATCTGAACTCTATGCCAGACATTATGTTGAAGCTCTATATATATATATATATATATATATATATATATATATATACTCACATACATTCTTATGGGTTAGTCCTCATATCATTTTTGTCATAAAAATGACTCAAATCTTTGATTTTTTTTTTTAAATCAAACATATATGTTTATAGTAGGTTATATATATTAAGATTTCTTCTTCTCATGTGCCTTAGTTATAAATTGAATATAATTATTCAAGAAGAAGAAGAAAATTAACTTTTCATTTTATGCATTACTTGATATTAACCACATAGATGATGCCTTAAATCATTTTTTTTTATCTCTTTTCTTAATACACACCACTCATCATATTTTCTAATCTAGATATATATAGGCGGATTTAGAATATTAAAAAAAATAACCTTATGTACTAAAAACAGTTATGATACGTACATGGACTAAAATTATAAATAAACCTGATAAAAAGATGTTTGAGAGATCCAATCATATACTTGTACCACCAGACTTTTACATTTCAAGAAAAATTATATTAGTTAATTCTGAATTCAATAGTTTTTTTTGGAAAAGGATACAAGATAAATAACCATGAAGGAAGAATACAAGAAATTAAGAAAATGTCTAAGCCTCTTGGTGAATAAATATAGAATCTTGTCGTTATATCTGGCATCAATTTTAATTTTCTATATAATAAATAATTTTGCAAATATAAACACATCATCCGCAGTAGCACACCTTGGAAATTTCGCGGTTAGAAATTCCGGGTTCAAATCCCGGCTGCGGTAACTCTGTTTGAAACTTTTTAACAAAATTTAGATTTACTTTTACAAGTCTTTACATTTGTAGTTATTGATAAATAATTTTGATCGTTTAACTATTTGTAATTTGATAGATAAACGCTTTTAATGATAAAAAAAATTGCCCACTTGATATAAAACGAATGAATTTTTCTTATCTAATTTCATTATTTTAAAATTTTCAAATATTATTTTACTTAAATATTTTTAAAATTAATTCACTTAATTTTTTTTTTGAAACCGGCTTTAAAATTAATAATGAAAACATATTATTTTAACATAAAATATTAAGTGCTTAAAATTTCTTCATTTTAAAAATTCTACCATGCATTCATATGAACTCTCAAATTTAATTTAATTTACACAAACTAGTGTTTATTTACCCGCGCATTGCACGGGGAATATGTCTATTGTATTTGATACATCAATCAATCCCTTGATTATTAAAAATATATTAAACAACAGATGAAATAGAAGAGTCTGAAATGATAAGCAAAGTGGACAAAAAGACTTATCTTCTAAGCCTGATCTAGATCAACATGAACTTCTTTCACATTCTTCATGAACATGAAGACAATAACACAAATCATAGATATAAGGATTACCAACATATTAATCTTAATAAAAAATAAATGTGCTAGTAGCACAAATCATGATTGTGAAAGATAAATCATAAAATATGACATTATTGTGTTTATTCCAAGTCATCCAAGTTTGAGTCAATATTGCAGGGTACCTACAGAACCAAATAATAACACAACTTGATATCTTTATAAAATCATGATAATTAATACTCACTCGGTCATTGTTTTGGTCTTGCTCAGACAAACTCAATTAGGTCACATAGCCCTGACCACCCATAAACTTCATCAGACACATCAACAATATCACTGCCATACCATTTTTAGTGTTAATTTTAATTGCAAACCATATCAATTAACTAATTAAATTTATAGCAAATCATGGAGTAGAATAAAACATCATGGAGGCTAAACACTGAAAATACAAACTCTCTAACAAAAGAGAAAAATGGAGGGACAAAAAAGAAGTAAAAAAAAATAGAATCTAGTATCAAATACTTAGAAAGTAAAAGCCAACATATTTTCCCTACGCCTATAATTCAACATATTTTCATTACAAAGAATGCCTAAAAAATCCAGTGAATCATAATTATCGACAAATCTCAGCCAAGTCAATGTTTGTACATTTACCAAATCTACAGACAATGACAAACCAAAATTGGCCAAAATCTATCATCTGAGATGCTAAATTTCACTTCCACTTATATTAATAAAAGAAATATTTCCCCACAACCTTCCCACTTCTTGTCTCATCTCAATCATAGCTCCACTTGCTCTCTTTCACCTCAACATGCTTCTTTACTACCAGATGTAAGATAGAATGCAATACGTCCAACTCCTCGCTAGCACGGAGGAATGGTGTGGTTCTCCTTTGATTAATGCAAGTTTTCTCTTATGCTTCTTCTACTTTGTCCTTTGACCTTCTTCAAAGCAATAAATACTCTTAATGTTTGCTCTTAAGATGAGCAAGTTCTAAAAGATAGAAAGTATGAGGAGATTTTAGATATCCGTAGAAGTAAAAAAACTTGGACAAAACAGATCCCACCAAATCTACAAAAACAAACAACTGTTGCATTCGAGTTTCTACCACATCTAGCGGACATCTAGACCAGCTGATAGAAAGATCAGCTTCATTGACATGTAGTTCCTGTTAGCTGACAAAACTGCACGAAGTCTCAATCTTGATTATAATAGCCAGTAAATCTCCACCTCCAAAAATAAGCATGACATTCCACTTTCCATGACCTGTTGCTTTAAGAAATAATGCAAGAAAGATAAATAGAGGCAAAAAAGAAATGGACCCGAGCCTACAGCACCATTAGATTCGACTGGACATCATATGTAGTGAGCAAAATTTCAAAGCTTCATGAATCGCCATCACCTCTGTTTCAAAAGCAAAACCCACCCCCAAGATACTAAATAAAAACCATTTATCTCATTATTGCAATTACTGACAAAGCCTCCAAACCCAAAGTCTCCATGGCAACCTTTGGTAACCCATTAGTGGCTTAATATATATGCAACTTCTATATGCTTTCTCAATCTTAGATAATTAGGGCAAATCTTTTAAAATTTTATGAAAAAAATTCTCAGATTTAAAATTACCTTTAAAAAATCGTTTCAAGATTTGTTATGGAAATAAATTTTAGGTGAAGAAAAAGTTTATTTTTAGAGTATTAATTAAATTTTATGATATTTTTATTGAATTTTTGGATTTTTATTTAATTAAGCATTTTATGAGTTTTTATTGTGATTTGGTAGTTTTTATTAATTAATTTTTATGATATTTTTTTCTTGAATTTTTAGTTTTTTATTTAATCTAGGTAAATCTTGAATAATTAAGGCAAATCTGTGAGTGACACCTCATCAAATTGGTCAGAATTAATCTGGGAGCGACACATCATTAATTTGGCCTGAGAATTAACCTGGGAGCGACACCTCATCAAATTAGCCTTAGAGAAGTTCTTATTTTCTAATATATATTGATTTTCTTATTCATATATGTTCAAATTATCTGTTGCCTCATCTATCCTACATTTTCAATTATTTAATTAGAAAATTAAGGAAAATTCACTAATTAAGAAGAAGAAATATCACACTTAATAAGATGAACAAATCAAGTACCTCCTCAATCCATACAAAATTGGGAAAGAGCATATCAATAAAATTAAGAAAGGTCTACATAATAAAAGTCTAGAAAAAAATTAGAGATAACATTGGCACTTTTAGGAACAAAGAAAAGATCAACAAAATTAAAGTATAGAGAAAGATCTCATGGAAGTCCCTAACAATTGTGCTAAGGTATAAACTGCATACAAGGCCTTAACCCAAAGCTTACAAAGTTGTAAGCAATCAGTTTCGAAGCACACCAAACGAAAACAAAAGGTCAATAGAAGCCCAGTGAAGGGTTTGGAGGATAGGTTGGTGCTTTGGTGTGTTTGCTGCATTATATTGGAGAGCTGCCATCAATATTGGGCTTCTCTTTTGGGGAGTATAGTGATCTTTATGCAATTTTACTTATGGTGTTGATTACCTTACTGGTTTATTGGTGTTGAGGACTTCCTCCCTGTTTTCGTGTATGTGTGTTCGGCTGTGGAATTTCGCTGGGGGAGATAATGGTATTCTGCTTATTTTGGCTTTGGTGCATTACAGTAATGAAGACTATTAGGTGTTTTATAACTATCTGCTGGAGTAATCTTTGGAAAGTATTAATAACCATTATGCACTGGATGTGGAACTGAATTGGACTAGGCTGCTTGTTTTGGGGGAGGGTTATTATTTATTAGAATCTTTGTAAGCTTCCTTGAAAATTTCCTCTTGACTTCTTAAAACTAGTACTCTTTTTCCCTGCTAGGTTTTCCCAAGGGGGTTTTATCCTAGTATGGTTTTAATGAGGCTTGTTTTGTTAAGTCTATTTTCAAGGTGGTACTAGGTGGGGTAGTTGTGTCTTTTTTGGACCTTTGTTTTTTTTTATCTTGCTAGTCCTTAGCTTGCTCTTTTTTTCTCTTCTTCTTCTTTTTTGTATTGGGTTGAAGTACCCCTTGTACTTCCATTCAATATAATTCTTGTTGCCTATCAAAAAAAAAATAGAAGCCCAGTGAAAACAAAGCGCCTCAGCCACCACAGGTGATAAGACATCAAACGGAGCTGCAGAAGTTGCGGCCAAAAGACAACTAAGTGATAAGCATGACCAAGTTGAAGCCAACATACAAGAAGAAGAAACTGGTTTATCCAAACTTTTTTTATATCACACATGAAACATGCCTGCACCACAAAACATGGAGGGAAACAACAAGTCTGTGAAGGGCACAGAGGTCGTAAGGACACCACATTGCAACAACTTTGTTGATCACTTGTTCCGCCGAGATCATGATGCATATTCTATTTCTCTTCTCCCATATATAATACTAACGGTTAGGAAAACTTGGATTGTATCCACATCAAAAAAATAACCTTGTTAACCTACATTATAACACATATTATCTTGTCATAAGTAAAAGTGTGATTTCATGCTTAAAATTTGTGCCTATAAAAAGTATGTTTATAGATATTTTTTCATTAAAAAATGTGTTATGTGTTTATTTATAAGATTAGTCATTTTAAAACCCCACGTGTACCTCATGTGTTTGGAACCCCTAAATGCAAACTAAAGAGGGGTTAATACCCACTGCCAATAAGGGTGAAGGGACCACGATGAAGTATGACATGCAAAAAGTTACGAGCCATGTCGCAACACCCTAATTAATTAAGCTCGACCTTCACAATATTAGATTCTCTAGCCTCACGTTATTTTCAGCAAGAAAAACCACCATAAAAAGGCATGAATTTAATCAAGAAGAAGACAATGAAATTTAATTTTAATTTTTTACATTACTTGATATTGACCCTCGTAGTAGATGATGTTTATATCATTAGATCATTTTAGTTTAATGTCTCTTTCTTTTTCTTAAAACACTACTCATTTTCTAATATATATATATATATATATATATATATATATAAAAGATGTATTTTATAAGAATGATAAATTTTATACGAGTACATATGAATAAATCACGACCGTTAGATTTATCATTTAACCATCAATGATCAAAATTAAAAGAATTTAATGATCATGTGACCGTCACATGATCACTTAACATGACATTTTTAAGTTGTAGAGAGCGTGCCATGATTGCCTAAGACCAGTGTGTCATGCCATTAATTATGTTGTCTCTCTAAAATAACCTTCATTGTTGCCACCACCTCCACTGCTGCCGCTGCCACCACCACCTTTTACCACTGTCATCGTTGCCACTGCCACCTCCACCCTCCACTACTACCATCTCTACCAACACAGTCACCACCGCCCTTCACCTCCACCACTTTTACTACCACCACGGCCTACACCACCCACCACCACCACCGTTGCTACCACCACCACAATCACCGTAGCTGCCACCACCACCACCACCCACATCTCCACCGCCACCACAACCCTTTGCTACTGCCACCGCCTCCACCATGGCCTCCACCACCTTCTACCGCAACCACCATCCAACACCACCCTCTTCGTTGTCATTTTTTCCACTGTCACCACCACCATCACCTCGACCATCACCGCCGCCACCATTGTTTCTGTCACTAGCTCGACCATTGTCACAACCAAGTAACACCCACCTAAGCCAACGCCACTAGCTCCATTGCTACCATCGTCGATGTCGCCACCACCACCACCATCACCGCTATCGTCGCACCACCACCTCCACTTCCACCAGCACTACCGCCTTTACCCTCAACCATCACCACCCTACCACTAGGTAACAACTAACAACCACCTCCGCAGTTGTCGCAGCTACTAGGTACCACTGATTTCCACGAGCACTGCTATCTGACCCTCGACCATTGTGTCATCGCGACTACCTAGTGTAGTGAATTAAAAAAAACAAAGCTCTTTTAAATTAAAAGTAGTTTTTAAGCTATAAAAAATAAAAAACTGACAAACAATTTTTACTTTTTTTTCTCAAAGCTCTTATTTTAAACCTTAACTTAAAAATAACTCTAAGAGAGAAAAAAGTTGAGTGAAGCGATATCTAAAGTTATAAGTAAACCTCATAAAAAGAGAGTAGTAGTGTTTTTATTTTGGATTAATTGCACTTTTCGTCTCTGATCTATACCCCATGTGCAATTTTGGTCTCTTTTGTTTAAAACGGGCAATTTTGGTACACTAAAGATTTGAACGTGACAATTGCGTCCTTCCGTTTGTTCTCCGTCAATTGTTAACGAAAATCGCTGAGGTGGCATATCCATTAATATTTTTTTAGTATTATTGCCACTTAAGTTTTAATTTTTTTTTGTTCCTTTAATTTTTTTTTACCATATCACCTTCTTCAACCTTCATTCCTCCTCTTCTTCAAAAATAAAGCCAGAACCTTGAACATTTGGGTTTGAAAAAGGCTTAAATACTCTGGAGGTCCCTGAAATTGTACCCCGTATGAAAATAAGTCCCTGAATTTTTTTTTTCCGATTCCGGGTCCCTAGAAAAATTTGTTTGATCAAAATAAGTCCTTGAGCGTGTATACGCCGGAGAAGACGGTGGTTGCCTCCTCATTGTTTCCACAAACCATGAAATAACATGTTTAAAACACTCCTAGACCTTCATATATCTGATCTGGGCGAAGAAATCGCAAGAAACAAAGCTAAAACGAAGAAACCGAGAAGCTCCATAAATTCCGGCGAGAAGAAATCAACTTGCAACTGACCTTTTCTCTTCAACTGTGACGACCCAGCCCACGAGACCACCACCACTGAGTTCCTGAGGACGAGACGAAGCCGGCCCAACACCCCGGTCGCAGCGCCGCCATGACCGCCGTCGTCAACCACCGTCTTCTCCGGCGTATACACGCTCAGGGACTTATTTTGATCAAACAAATTTTTCTAGGGACCGGGAATCGGAAAAAAAAAATTTAGGGACTTATTTTCATACGGGGTACAATTTCAGGGGCCTATGGAGCTATTAAGCCTTTGAAAAAATCATAAACACATGGGAAAAGCATAGACAGAGCACAATCAGCAGATACAAACTTCTTCAAAACCACAATAAAAAATCATATTCTTCACTCTTTCCTTCTTCCACTCAGATTCATCTTCCCAACCAAATTCAAAATCACTTTCCCAACCAGATTCAAAATCCTTCTCTTCACTCTTTCATTCTCCTCCCCTATCTCCAATTACACCCAAATAACCCCATATCAAAGAAATAACAATCTTCAAGAGGAAAGAGTGAGGAGCGAATGGCTGCAATACTCCTCCGCCACCACGGGTATTGGGTTTGGAGCCCCACCTCTTAGGCTTTGCACCCCACTTAAAGTGGGGAAATTACCGTAAAGTCCCCCTTACTAGAATACGGTATATTATAATCCGTTTTCAAACCTATAATATTCCGTCTTCAAAACGGAATATAATATACCATATTCTATTAAAACATATAATAAGAAGCAGAACCATTTTCAAACCCATTTTCAACTTTCCCACTTTCCCTCCCCAAATCGCTCTCAAACGTTCGTTCCTGAACCAGAACTCCCTCAAAGCTCTGTTCTCATCATCACCAAAGCTCTATCAAAGAACCAGAACTCTCATTCATTACATTCAAAAGGTAAGTTTTGATTTTCACTGATTCTCACCATTTTAGTTTAAATTTGGAGAATTATTCAGCCATAGGGTAGTCGATTGATGATTAATTAGAGGTTATGTCTGCTGAAATGGTATGAATTGAGTATTGGTATGAGTTGGTTCAACGTAGGTCTTTAATGGAGGTTCCCTGTGAATACGAAATATCATTTTCCGTATCGAATATGAAATATCATTTTCCGTATTCAACATACTGAATACAGAATATCATTGTTCATATTCAAAACGAAACTTTATTAACCGTATTCAAAATGAAACTTTATTAACCATATTTAAGATGAAACTTTAAAAACCGTATTTAGTGAAAATAGATAATTTATTTACAAAATATTTAAAATGCATAATTAATTAGTGGAATATCACTTAATTAGTGGAATATAGATAATTTATTTAGTGAATTATTTAATATTTAGATAATTTAGATAATTGAAATTACTTAGATAATTGAGATAAATTAGATAGTGGAATATTGAATAGTTCATGTTGAGATAATTGATTAATAAGTCATTCATAATTGATGTTAATGCTATTAAATTTGTTTGATTTGAATAGATAGCGAGAATGAAGAACAGAAAGAGGTCTCGAACTACCAGTGAGGATGTAGGGGGTACAGAGGATCGACATAGGCGCTTACATGCTTCTAGCCGGCGCTGGGATCATGGTGCAGCCACTCACGCGGTCGAGTCTTCAGCTCCGACTGCTATTGTGTCGTCGCCCATGGTAGAGTCTTTAGCTCCGGCTGCTACTGTGTCGTCTACCATGGGTGAGTCTTCAGCTCCGGATGCTACTGTGCTGGCTCTCGTGGTTGACCCTTCCGATCTGGTTCCTACTCCGCCGTCTCCCGTGGTTGAGTTATCTCCCCATGCCATTCCTCATTAGTGTTCCAGCGAGGAGACATCCGACGAGGAGATATCTGGCCATGAGCATGAGGAGACTAGTGAGGAGGAGGAGGATATTATTCCTGAGGTTGATGTCGTGCCAGAGGAAAGGGCACAGGGTGGCGAAGATGACCTGATCCAGAGGTTGCCGCTGTTTCCGGGGGGCCCTGTTGAGTTGTCGCTTCTCACGCATTATGCCAATCACAAGGCTCCATGGACGTGGCATGCACTCCTACGCACTGACCCGCGGTACGAGGACCGACGACACTTGAGGATGGCCATGGTTAGGGGGAAGGTATGGAACCTCCCTTGTGATGGCGATTCAGACGGTCATAGACGGGTTCGAGAGCTGCTCCAGCAGACGGGTCTTCATCACCTACCCTGGTGCGGCTACCCGGAGATAGACTCAAGCCTCATATTGGCCCTTGTTGAGAGGTGACATGAGGAGACCAGTAGCTTCCACATACCGTTCGGGGAGATGACTATCACCTTGGACGACGTGTCGGTTCTTCTCCATCTCCCCATGGGGTCGAGGTTCTATACGTCTGGCAGAGGCGGAGAAGGATGAGGCCGCAACGAACTGCGTCCAGCTTATGGGAGGATCCGCTGCTACTTATCTTGAGGAGTTTGATTACAATAGGAGCCAGACTATTCAGTTTGGGGTCTTGCATACGTTGTATCTGTCTGCGTTGGAGGGTATGTCTTAATTGTTACTTGAATAATTTGTATCTATTTTTAGCGTATTATTATAAATTGTTAACTTAATTCATTTCATTATAGGTCTCCAGTGCGAGGATGCTGCCCGGATTTGGCTGGTGAACCAGCTTGGCGCGACGCTCTTTGTTAGCAAGAGTGGGGCTTATCACACGACTGTGTACTGGATTGGGATGATGCACGACCTTGGGCGAGTGTCGGAGTACGGGTGGGGCGCGATTGCGCTGGCTACGTTGTATGACCATCTTGGTCGAGCGTCCCGCAGGAGGACGACCCAGATGGGAGGGTTCACCTCGCTCCTACTAGGCTGGGCTTATGAGTACCTTTCAAACCGCGTCATTATCCGGAGGGCGGATCCAGACTACTCTGAGGACCAACCTAGGGCGCGTCGGTGGGTTACGTCCCGGGTCGGGCATGCCAGACTCGATGAGACACGAGTCATGCTCGATGAGCTTACTGTGGATGACATTTTATGGACCCCATTTGAGGACCATCGAGCTCATCGACCGCGGGATCCGAGGGCCCTGTATTCTGGCTACATCCGGACGCCATTCAGTCGGGTTGTTCGACGACATCTACCAGAGAGTGTTCTGCGCCAGTTTGGCTACATACAGGATATCCCTCGACACCCCTCTGAGATCCAAACGACTAGGTCCCTTGCTAAGACCGCATATGCTGACTTTGAGCCGCACCTGCACCCTCAGGGGATCCTTGCTACATATCCGGGAGAGGCGGTTGAGGGTTACATGAGGTGGTATAGCCTTGTGTCCCATCGGTTCATCATCCCTGATGATAGGAGGGAGGAGTTCAGTGATGTGGTAAGTTTGAATTCTATTTTCCATTCAATTGTGATTTTTGTTCATGATATTTTCTTTGTACCTAAACATGTATATTATTTTTTGCAGTCTGCTATGCGTCGGGGTGTAGATCTGTTGGAGCAGTCACTGGAGGTGCCAGATGCTCTCGTAGTAGGTTCACATGCCCGATCCCTCACTAAGAGGGCGCTCGAACTTTTTAGATCGAGTGCCTTCATTGGTACCCAGGGAGTTGCCTTTGCTGCTGTTCGAGGAGCCGGAGCTGCGGGAGGCAGAGGTCGTGGAGGCAGAGCCCATGGAGAGGGTGCTCGTGGAGGTAGAGCTCGTGGACCTAGAGGAGGTCGTAGGGGGGCGGTAGGGGTCGGAGTCGAGGAGAGTGATTTGGTTGTATTTTTTTATGTCGTAGGACATGTGACTCTTTATATTATGACTCTTTATATTTACATGCTTTCTATTTTGACTCTTTATATTAAGACTCTTATAATGAAAAAAACATGAATAACTACAACATAAATAATCCAAGGCAGGAAAAATAACATAAATAATCCATGACAAACAGTTCAAAGGTTACACGAAATTATCCAGAAGCAACAAGAAAAACAAAATCAATCCTCGGTGATATCGATTAAGTTGTGGGGTCCGCAATCCTTTGAAAATACCTGTATGATAACATAAAAGTCATTTGAAAACCCAAAACATTGACAAAGCTTGATTTTAGACTTGTTCAGATGATTTTTATACCTTGACTACGTTGGGCAGTGTTATATTCAGATAACAAACATATTTTCTCAGTGCAAACAGAGCAACCTGCAAGTAAATTGCAAACTTTAATCCAACCATGCATCGTTGTCCAAAGGAAGCAAGATTAATGTTTAGGTTCTAGAGGATAGACCTTTTGGAGAACGAGAACAGATCCAACAGTTATGGCATTCGCAAATTCGCTGTGAGTGAAGGCCTTGCAATGGATGCTAGCATCAACGGTGCCCGTAGGGTCCTAAATTGATGCAATCATGAGAGAAAAAATTTGGAACGATGTACGGTTAGAGAAGGGGGACAAAAGCAAGGAAATACCTTGAGGGTAACTTTTGCATCTCCGAAACCATTGGGAGTGCATGATTTGATAACAACAACAACATTCTCCACTCTCTCAACATTCGTTGTGATTGTGTCCAACGGAGTGGCAGATCCCCCCAATTGCAGGGCTGAAAGCCAAGCATTTGAATTAAAATCAAGATCGGTTTTGGTTGATCCGCCTTCGAGCACACGCCTCACGATTTCTTGGGTCGGAATGAGTGGTGTGTTAGTGGTGGATCTACGGGCATACATGGCAGCCTAGACGACGCCAGCCGAGCCAGGAATGAGAGGACGAGAGCTGCTAGAAGTGTTGCCTTGACGTTTGCAATGGCGGACGAATGCATTCGGGTCTTGTTCCATTGTATGTTTTTTTATCTTGGTTACAAGACAGGAAGAAGAGGATGAAGAAGAAGAAGAGAGACACCATAGAGATTTATAGCATAATGGTCATAAGATTTATGGTGTATTGGTGGATAGTAGAAGTGTGGTTGGGGTTGGTGGTTGAGAGTAATGTCAGGTTTCAAGTTCGTCGTGTAGTGGATGGAAATGACAATACTTTGATGACGGAAATGACAAGTCTTTGATGATGGAGTAGTTGGAAATGACAAGGCTTTGTCTTTGTCTATTCTTCGTGATGTGTTTCAATCAACTGCTGTTTACTATGCAAGACCCATCAAATTAACAAGGCCCATCAAAATAACAATGTCCTTGGTAATTATTACCAAAAACAGCAAATGAACATAACATCTATGGTGATGTCTACATAGTTATCCTTAACAACCTAAGGATAAGGGTCATCAAATCAATATTACAAAACGTTTACAAATGAATATTACACGATAGCCAACAGTCAATCCGTTGTGATGTCCACATAGTTATCCTGACTAGGACCAAGAGGAACACCAAAAGTAGCAAACCAAGCTTGAAATTCTGTCGTGAACATGTCTAAACGTGGACCATATGGGGGGCGCCAGCTTTCGGAGGTAGTATCAACATGTCATTCCCATTGGGGAGCAATTGGCGGCATAGGATGTCTAGGAGTTAAATGAAGCTACATTATAGAGAATAACAATAAAATTAGATAACTTCCAAATACAAAAATTAATTGACAAGCGAGTAGTTAACCAAAATATTAGTGTGCTTAATCAAAATATACATGTACAAAGTGAGTTATCACATGACCAATAGCTATAACAGGATGTACATATGGTGAACGGCTCCTCTGAGTGGAAGGTATGTGTAACAACCCTTAGAAGAGATGGATATCAGAACTAATTGGAACGTTGTTGCTACAAGGTATCCCATCTCTAGTAGTTGCATCCATTTATCAGGGGTGGCCGGATCACCAGGAGGAAAAGTGAGTCGGTCATGTAAGGCATAAACAACCTGGCTGGATCACATGTTCTCATACAGCACTATCTGTTGTTCAAGTTCTTCTATCAAAAGTGCCCTAACCCAAGGCCAAGCGTCCTCACCGGAGGGATGCCCCACTAATGCAGCAATGGCTCTATAGCCACAGTTACCATCATCATCAACATTTGTGACTGTGTGCATATATGGGTGGAAAAATGATGGAAAATGACCCATGAAATAGCTTGTATCAGACTTCTTCACACACTTCTTCCTTTTTTGTGGTTGTGAAGCCTTCTTTGCCGCTTCGATCTTCCTGTCAACATGTTCAAACCCTGAAGGATCACGAGTCAAGGATCCTATTGCTTGACCCTTGGGTGGTTAGCTCTCATTCGCCTTAAGAGTGCGCTTGGACTTTATCCGAACCTCAGGAGTACACAGTGAACTTCTTTCAGGACAATAGATCGCCCGAAGCTTCCTCCTTACCATACTCTGGCCTCTAGTATCCAAAGAATTGAAATAAAGTGTCAATACCTCAACTTCTGGTTGCATTTCTCCATGGTTTATGCCGCAAATATTTGAGCTGCTAGTATCTGCAACAGGTACATGCTCCCAACTTAGGCTCTTCCAGAATGGATGAATTGCCTCATATGAAATTCTTCCGTAACCTGCAAGTTCACAAACGTGTCACATTCAATAACAAATAGAATTAATTGACAAGAAAGTGGTTGACCGGTAACCTGCAAGTTGACAACCGCAAGGTAGTCCATGAGTCTCTCTAAATAAGCAATCGCATCCGCCTTAGGACTTCATTCTTGTCTGTTCAGCATCAATGAGTTGCAGGCATTTGTTTGACACAAATCCTCTAATATTTATGTAAAATGGGGACATGAAAATGTGATCAATTCTGTGAATACTGCGCTGAAATGATGCTACTATTTCAGTGTGTCGATTCATGGTCAAACTATGCGACGCATCCCATGAAGTGGCCAGGTCACCCTTGTTGTCCCGCAACATTTTCTTCAAGCTGGCATGTGCACCTTCGGCCCTGCAAACAAACAACGCGCCTTATTACTTTCTACTTTAAAACAAATAAGAATTAATACTGTAATAATCTATCAAATGAAAAACATATAACAAGCAATAAATTAAACTCATGTAGTTTTTGTACTTATTACTTGTTGTCGTTCCAAAATGCATCACATGATTTGTCCATGCCTTGGAAAATTTCTCCTTGTGGACCAACCATGTAGTAGAACAATAAGTGGTAAAGTTGTTGTATTTCTCCTTGCACATATTAAACAATTCCATCCATTGACCTTCAAATTCTTCAACTGTTGCAGCATCTACCAAGTCGGCCCACTTCTCCATAACCAAATCAGCAAAATTATCTGTGCCAACATACAATTTGCACTTTGTCAAAACACACTTGTTAATGTGCCACAAGCATAATAAATGGGTAGCGGTGGGAAGGCTTTGTTTAGCAGCACTCAATAAGGTCAGATCTCGGTCAGTCACAATCACTTTAGGCAACCTGGCTTGGTCGGCAATAAGAGACTTCATACACTCCAATGCCCAAATGTAGTCATGTGTGCCCTCATTAACAATGTAGCAAAATGCTATGGAGTATGTCTTATCTGTGGAAGTCAGGCCAACAATCTCGAGCAAGGGGATTTTATATTTGTTTGTCTTGTAAGTGCAATCCATGATCACTACATAAGAGAATGTGTTGAACAGTTTGACAACATTCGAATGAGCCCAAAATACATCTCTAATGACTTATGATCCAGGTTCATGTCTTTCAAAGTGAACATACTTGTCACCGTCCAACTTCTTCAGCAAGTGTTGCATTTCTGTCAATGACCCGCGAAGGGATTTTATAAACCTCTTGCAAACACCATAAATTTGAGAGATGGTAGACAAGTTTGAAGGATTGTTTTCCTTCAAAGACAACAACATCTTTCTCAGTGCAACCCAACCCTTAGCCATTTTTATCACTTCCCCCTTCTCGTCTCTAGTTAGTCGACCAACATAATTGTGGCAAGTAGTGAACTAGCTGGTTCATGGTTGTGTATACCATCCATCACCTTCAGCCACCAATCTCTACCATTTTTCCTAGGTCGTCCTTTTAGTCTAAAAGGACAACCTATCTTTTGTGTTCCCGTTCCTTCAACAAGATCAGGGTCTCTGTAGGGAACATACATACCATGCTTCTCGCACCCCAACATAACATATTCTTTTCCTCCCATCGCACCACTATCTGACTTGTGATCACCACAACATATCTATTTCTAATCGCAATTTCGTGAACCCAATTGAGAAGATTAACACGTGTAGGGAAAAGTTGTTTAATGATAAACAAGGCATAAGGCATAAACAAGACATGAGGCATGATATATAATACTTTTAAATGGATATGAAAATCTGTTCAATGAATACCTGATCAGTTGCAAATAAGTGCGAGACATCTATACTTATACACAGGGGTATGAATTGTGGTGGTTGCTCCTCTTTAATGACCTCTTTAGCATGAGCATTGTCCAATTCAGCTTTAATCAATTGTGATTTACCAAAGAAAAATGAATCAGTCATCCCTGGAAGTGAATACGGAAGTTTAAGTTTCATATTAAATACGGTATTTTAATATTCATATTAAATACGGAAGTTTAAGTTTCTAATACGGAAGTTTAAGTTTTCGTTTCTAATACGGAAAATAAAAGTTCATATTCAGTACGAAAATTTATTTTCCGTATTTGTTCGCGATGCAGAAGCTTAAACTAACAACTTAACCACTTAACCTAACTACTAACTACTAACTACTTAAATTAACTATCTAATAAATACACTACTAAAAACTAACAACACTTACCAGTAGATGGTGGTGGTGGTGATGGGAAGAATAAATGTGGAGGTGGTGGTGGTGGTGGGAAGAAGAAATGTGAGGGAGGATAGGGTAGTCTGGAGGTTAATGGTTGTGTGGTCGAGTTATGGGGGCTGGTGGGGGGTTGTTCATGGAGGAGTAATGGTGGAGAGGTTGGTGGAGGGAGGAGTAATGGTGGAAAATGTGGTCAGCAGATCAGATACAATAATATTCCGCATTGTATATATTGAATACAGAATATAAAATTTTGTATGGTATATATTGAATACGGAATATAAAACTCCGTAGGGTAGTTCTAGGTTAAAAAAAAGGGTAGGGTGCCGAGCCCCATAGATGGGGCGGCAAACCCAATTCTTCGCCACCACCGGACGCACCACCATGACGAATCCTTCCTTTGGCCCCACCTACCCCCACACACGCACTCCACCCTCTGCTCGCTCGTCCTCTCCTCCCTCCTCCTCTCAACCTCAAAACCCTCCTCCCTCAAAACAATAATGGTCCACAGTGTAGATGAGTATATCTAGTGAGTTTCAAGGTATCTGGGTTTGAAGGTGTAGATATGGGAAATGTGATGGTAGATCGGGGTTTGTTCAGCGGAGGTGAACCTAGCAGCGTCGCCTACGCCGACGGTGATGACAATGACGTCGACTTGGGTGTCAACGATAGCAGATCGTGGAGATCTGAATCGATGAGGACTTTTATTGAAGGAGAAGAAGAAGACGATCCACCGACAACCACAAGACGACGAGCTCTTCCGCGCCGACCACCGCTTCTTCTTGACGACGACGATGGAGGTTTAATCGAGAGAAAGAAGGAGGCTGAGACAGAGCGAGATTCAGGTGAGAGGGAGGGAAGAAGAAGCGGTGAAGCCAAACATAAAATGAGATTCACAGGGAGTTCAGATAGAGAGGGACAAGTTGTTGTTGTTTAGGAGAGATAGAGATTCATGTGACAAAGAGGGAAGAAGATGAAGAAAAGGGAGAAGATGAGGAATTAGAGTTAAATTTGATAATTTTTAATTTTAGGGTAATGTTTAGTTAGTTTTAATTAAGTTTTTTTATACTGTTTAGTTAAATCTAAATGAATTAAGTCAATTAATTGTGAATTAGATTAAGCAATTATTTTAATTATTTGTTTGTTTTTCTATTAAGTGAAGTGGCAATCCAAGTGGCAAATTTTGTTAGGTCCACATCTCCACATAGGCTAACTCTGTTAGTAATTTAACGGCAGGACTCAATTGGCACAAATTGATATTTGGTGTACCAAAATTGCTCGTTTTAAATAAAGGGGACTAAAATTGCACAAGGGGTATAGATCAGGGACGGAAAGTGCAATTAAGGCTTTTATTTTCCAATTCACAAAATAAAATAGTTAATGAAAAGAGAGATTTGAGAGATCCAATCATACAGAACAACTAGATTCTATATACTTGTGCCACCAAACTTTTTCATTTCAAGAGAAATTAGTTAATAAAGAATTAGATAGTTTTTTTTTTCTTTCGAAAAGGTAAAATAAGGAATCATGCATTGTAACAAAAAAAAAATCATGAACAAAGAATACATTTTTTTTGAAGGTATGAACAAAGAATACATGAAATTAAGAAAATGGCAAAAACTCTTAGCCTCTTAGCAAATAATATAGAACTTGTCAATATAATAGTTGGCATCAGCTTTGGTTTTCTATATAACTAATAATTTCGAAATAATTATCAAAACATTCGCAGTAGGACACCTTGGAAATTTCTATAGTTGAAATTCCGGGTTCGAATCCCGGCTGCGAAATTTTTTTATAACATTTTTAAAATTTTATATCTTCTTTTACTAGTAATTTCAAATTACGCTTTTCATTCCACTATGATAAATGATAAATAATTTTTATTGTTAAACTATTTGATAGATAAACGATTTTGATTAATTTGTAAATTTTAGTCCACTTGATATAAAATCAAATATTTATTTTTATTTAACTATTTTAAAAATTAAGTAAAACCCCACTCGTACCTCATGACTTTGGAGCAGCCCTAAAGACGGGGGGGTGTCAAACTTCATCCACTGTCAACAAGGGACCACGACCAAGTATGCCTTGTGAATATTTATGAGTCAAGTCATAGCATCCGAATTAATCAGATTCAACTTTTGCAATTTTAATTTCTCTGATCTCATGTTATTCCCAACAAAAATCATCCAGTTAGTCACTGCAAAAAACCACAAAGCTAGGTTTTGTGATGAAATGATCAACCTTGTCCCGTTCATGACCCAAGGCACCCTTGTCATGTATGCAACCAATTTTATCATTTTCTAATGACATTTTATTGGTAACAAAAAGCTTTTTTAATAAAAGTGGAAAGGAAATCATTCCAGGAATAAAAGATTGTCCAAACTCCAGGATTGCAAAAGAACACATATGTTGCTAGATCTAGATTGCTCTCATTTCACAAAAGAAATAGGCACAACACCTGCATAGGATGAATTTGGTTGGCATAAATAATAAACACGACGAGGATGTATTATATGAGAATGAAACTTTTATGTGAAAGTGAGATGAGTCATTATGATTCATTAGATCTAATTATGAACATTTAAGATTAAAAGAATTTAATTATTATGTGATTGTCACACGGTCAATTAAAAATAAAGTCACATGTGATCTTGTTTTAATCTTGACCGTTCATGATTAGATCTAATGGATCATAATGACTCCTCTTACTCTCACATAAAAACATCATTCTCATATGATACATCATCTAAACACAGCTACCATAGTTTCCACAGTGTCTACTAGGTTGACAATCATGAGTACCATAAGTCAATTACCAAATCATGCAGTGCCAATCCCTAACAACATATACATGATTCATGTTGGCACCTAAGGGTCAAGTAGGACGATAAAACTATGAAAGAGATCGGCAAAATTAGCAATGAAGGAAACTATAATAAACTCATTCCGTCTAGTCCTACAACTTTAATTCCATAACAATAATCATCCACAAATTAATAAACTCAAACCCTAAATTTCAGCACAAGAATTGTAATAATATTTACTTCAGACTAAGCACCTAAATCACAATTTTTAATTTAGGGCAAAGACAAGGAGGGGAAAATATAATGTTTACCTAACAATATTTAGGGTAGTGAGGAAGGAACCACAAGCATCATCATGTACACCCTTTAGAAAACCTCATCGACAAATGTCATGATCCAACATCCAATAACTCCGTCTTTCAAGGATACTCCACCCCATGTCAATGCGCCTGAGGTATCAACGAACAATCACCCCAAAACCCTTAACTACACAACAAACTCCCTATACACAAACAAAACATTGTGGGAAAGAGGGGAACAACGAGACCTAGTCTACATTCAGGGGTAAAATGGAAACAACACAGGAATTAAGGGTAGTGTATCGAACGTGTACTTGAAAGAGGGTGACAAACTCTACTTTCGGTGGGAAAGAGCCATGAGGGAAGGGAAACCGAACCGAAGCGTACCTCTAGTGTGATTGCAGAAGAAGGATGTGAGCACGAACCATAAACCACTAGCGTGTTTTGTGCACGATAATTGAACCCCCCCCCCCCCCCCCACACTCTTATTTTTTTTTTGTTATTTATTTATAAATTCCCCCTTTTTGTTAATTGAAACTTTCCCTTTTTCACTCAGCCTAGAAAAACCAATTTACCCATTCAACTTCAGCCCATTTAGTATTCTCCACAAAATGACATGTTATTGGGCCTAAGTCCAACCCATCTCCAAGCTCAACTCTTTGCTACATTAACCCTCGATTCCACCCACACGAGACACCAGCTAGTATTTTTGCCTCCGGTATCTCCTCTTCCTCTATCCGATTCTCTCACCTTTTCTTCTGCTGCTGCGCTAAGATCTAACACCCCATTTTCGTTTTCTCCTTCTTTCTCTTCACAGGTGTAAGATCCAATTCGAAAAACCCCAATTCTCAAAATATGAGGTATAGTTTACACTCTGCTCTTCTACTTTTCTCTGTTAATCGATTTATTTTGGTTTCCTCATGCGTTTTTCTGTTTAAAGTTTGTATTTTGTTAACTGGGTCAATGGAAATTATTCCAGAAAATGTAGAATTTTGAAACCCTAATTATTTTTGTGGTGTTGAGTTTGCGTGGTTTTTGATCTGTTTTGGGTGGTGATTGTGCAGCAAGCTGCAGAATGATGCTGTTAGGGAAGCTATCTCTGGAATCATGACTGATTCCAAGGAGAAGAACCGGAAATTTGTGGAGACCATTGAGCTCCAAATTGGGTTGAAGAACTACGACCCACAGAAGGACAAACGTTTCAGTGGCTCTGTCAAGTTGCCTCACATTCCTAGGCCCAAGATGAAAATCTGCATGCTTGGAGATGCCCAGCATGTGGAGGAGGTAATAATCATCAATCTGCTCTGTGGGATTTTCAAATAGGTGCAATATGTGATATACTGTTGGCTTTGAATACTGGATTGGATTCATTATTCTGCTCTTTTTTTTAAAGTATTATAACATGATATGTTGCTTTGAAGTATTTTTTTCCTTGTGTTCTTGCTATGTAGTTGTGTTGCATCTCTTGAATAAGCTTGAAATGACATGCTGCTGTGGTTATTGATTATCCTAGTTTAAGAGATTAGTAATGCGTTTGTTTCAGATAAAGCATAATGATTTTAGCTGTCAAATGTAACATTAGCTGATTTATGTTCGGTTACACTATCTAAAATCATTTTCTTATTGTCTTTTGTAGCTTTTCCAAATAATCTGATTTCATTTTTTACTGAAACAATGATTATTGAAATAGCTGATAAAACATCTTAAAATCAATAAAAATGAGTTTTGAATTAAAAAAAGTGACGTTTTCTAACAATACGCTGAAACAAACGCCCTTGTATGTCTTTCATTTCGGTTTATGGCGTTGATTTTGTCTGCGTGATTTGGATAATTTTTGAATATCCACCATTTGAGTGTTGCCCTTGTGTTAACGTCTATCACTTTAATCTGCACTCTGCAGGCTGAGAAGATAGGTCTTGAGTCCATGGATGTTGAAGCTTTGAAGAAGCTCAACAAGAATAAGAAGCTGGTGAAGAAGCTGGCTAAGAAGTACCATGCCTTTTTGGCTTCTGAAGCTGTGATCAAGCAGATCCCTCGTCTTCTGGGTCCTGGTCTTAACAAGGCAGGCAAGTTCATTATTCTATTGGTTTAGTATTTTAAACTGTTTTTGGAAATTCTGAGAGCATGTTTTGATTTACTTTTGTTTTGATCATTTTAAATTTGGCACTCTTCACATTTGCACTATTCATCTCATTTTTCAGTGCCATTTGCTTAAAATCATCTGAATGACTACTGCTGATTTTTTTTGAAATAGTTGTTACATTGTGCTTCTGCCGCATTTTGATTATGCTTTACTTGTTTTGATACTTTGCAGGGAAGTTCCCTACACTTGTTACTCACCAGGAATCTCTAGAGTCAAAGGTCAATGAGACCAAGGCTATGGTGAAGTTCCAGCTGAAGAAGGTGCTCTGCATGGGTGTAGCTGTTGGCAACGTTAGTATGGAGGAAAAGCAAATCTTCCAAAACGTACAATTGAGTGTCAACTTCCTCGTCTCCCTCTTGAAGAAAAACTGGCAAAATGTGAGTAGCTCACTCTCTATTCAGTAAAATCACTGGTTTCTTACTTTCTGTTTACTGTTGTTTTCTTAGAGTCATATTTATTGTGTAATAAAAAAACTCATCTAGCGTAGGCGTATTCTTTTGTTAAATTAAATGATGTCCATTATGCCCTCAAATCCCATCCCTAGTTTAGTTGTAATATCACTGCATAGATGTGACCTAGTTTAACCTTAAATGCTATTTGGTGTACCATTTGCCTCAGATGTGGCAGTTCCTGATCTGGAATGATTTTTATTTTTATGGGCTTCCGCCTGTTGAATTTGACTGTTTTTGATCTGGCCTGTCCTGCCATTATCTTATGTGAACTCTTGTTTGTTTCCAGGTTAGGTGCTTGTACCTGAAGAGCACTATGGGGAAATCATACCGTGTCTTCTAAGGAGCTGTTGTAATTGCAGTGAATTTCCGATCTCATTTGTTTCCTCTTATTACTTGGATAGGAGTTTCAATCTCTCTACAGTTTTGTTGGATGTTTTTTTTAACATTAGAATTTCATATTCCTGCTTGTTTTGTTTAAGTGCTTTGCAACAATTGGATCATGTTAGGGGTGCTTTTTATAATCCCATGTTTTTCATATCCAACCACTTGCCTTCTGCTCTACCTTACCATATGTATTCCGTAAGGGTGTCTTATTTGGGAATCGATAGTGTGTTTGGATCTGTGCTGCGCAATTACGTTGCACCCTATTGTGGGTTCTTGACTGTGCCTTGATGTGCATGCTGAAGTGATCCTAAACTCACTGAATCAGCACGGTTGATATATCTTGTTAATTAATACTGTTGGTCGTTTAGAGCTATTAACAATATTTCACTTGTTAGTACTGGCATAGTGTGAATTGGTTATTGAATGCCTTTTTAAATGTAATGAATGGTCTTGTAACTAGTTTAAAAACTTTAATTTTAGCCCCTAACTAATCATAACATAAGTCAATTTTGTCCTAGTCTTTTGGAAACATTTTTTTATCTATGAACTTCTTAAAGATTGGTATGCTCAATTTTTAGTTAATCATCTTCGTTTAAGTTAGTAATATTAAATTAGTAGTGGTATTAAAAAGTTGGGTATATTAAATTTCACGAAGGTAAATAAGTTTCAAGTTCACATAGGAATGTCTGATTTTGAATTAGAATTTGTATAGGGGATTTGATGTCATAAAACAAACACCATAAAATTTATTTTTAAAGGATTGGATGGATAAATGTGTTGAGGACTTAAATGAATGTTGACATGTCGGGCTTGTCTAAATGACCCATGATAAAGTTTGAGTTAAATAACTCATCATCTAATCATATCGGAGATAAGTGAGTTGGAATATCTATATTTTATTTATTAATTTATTTCTAACTCATTTATCTCCAATGTGATTGGATGATGAGTTATTTAACCTAAACTTTATCATAGGTCATTTAGACAACCCCATTACATATAAACCTTTTAAATGAGAAATAATCCTTTTTAAGGAGAAATTTATCTTAGTCTGAATTCCTTATAGTTGGTGTCAGACCTTACTTATTATGTGAGATTTACATAGTTTAGTTGGATGATTTTTGCTAAAATATGCATGTGATGAATTAGTAGTTCTGATTCTGTACTTTATCTTCAAAGAACATCACTCACTTAAGAATCCTATTGGGAACTCTTGCTGCTACCCTTCAGGAATGATTTGTAACTTGTTATGCAATAATCAACGTCACACATTGATAAATATCAACCGATAATAGAGGTGTTGGAAAATGAATGTTAAAGCACTTTTTTTTTTTCACAAATTGGAATGAGCTAAATACAGTGAAGTATTTTTTCTCAAACCTCAGTGTAGAGTGTAGACGGAGGAGTTATGGTCGAGGTCTATTGTTGTTCTCGGAGAAATACTCGTTTCCCACAAATTCTGGGGGTACTGTCATTCTTCTGTCAGTTTAGGCTATGTTTATACATTCATTGCTTTTTTTGTTTGTTTGGTCTATTATTATATCAGTTTTAGTGAGCAGTCATGTATTTATTTATCTTCTTAGCTTTTCCATATCACTCATTGGGGGAGTATTTTTCCCGGTTATATGTGATGGTTATATGTGATGTAAGTGTTGTTTGACAACGGTCTAATCTAACTATCTAAGTATGTTATCTTAGATCAAAAATAAAAGGGAGAAAGAGGGAGGGGGTGCAAATTGAATTCCATTATGGAACAAATAGAAGAAGTTGGAATATCTAAGCAAGGAGAGAAATTATACCTCCTCATAAAGTGCTATATGTCCTTAAAACTCTCCTCTCATGGCTAAGTGAACATGATGAATTCCAACTTGCCCAACACTAGGAGGGACAGAGTGAATTCCATTATGGAACATGATGAATTCTAGCTTGCCCCATACTAGGGAGGGACAATACATCATTAACGCAGGGTACTATTTAGCAAAGAGAACCGTTGATTCCCAAAATTACCCCCCCTCCTCTTCAACACATATTCAAAAAAATTGTGGAAACATGCTCTAGTAGTTAAGGCAAACTTAGTGGGGAGAATTATGAGCCATAAGTTTGGACATCCAATTTCTAAGAAAGAAGCAAAATTATGGAACATGCCTTATTAGCATGTGAATGCACCATTGCTTTGTGGTTTGGGTCTCAATCGCAGTGGTTGCCCAATGTTGAAAGGGTTGCAGGGATGCATGTTTGGTTGGTTGGTAAAGAGAGGTCTCTCAAATAAATCAGTACCTTACCAGAATAGTTTTGGTATCTTAGCCCATACCTTTTGTTCTATATGGAAGAGCCGCCGTAGGGTCGTAGTTCAAGGTGAGATTCCTAATCCTAGCTTGAGAATTAATTGGCAGGGTCAAATTCCTAATTCCTAACATCAATCGTACATGAGAAAACAACAACATGCTTCATATTGTTGTTTGAGAACTTCGATAATGAGCGAATCATAAGAGTCAGTTTGATAATAATGTTGATTTGTTTAAAAATAAACTAATTAGATGAAGAAGGTTGAAAAATGTTTAGAAAAATATGTTGCTATCATTTATCATATAGTTTTTTTTATAAGCTAAATGAATGCATTAAAAGTACAAGGGTACTCCAATCTTGAATATAAAAATAAGGAAAAGGAAAGAAAAAAATGTAACCAAGGACTATGGAAGAAAAAATAAGTGGGATAAGCCCAATTGCATCCTACACGCACCGAACGAGCCGAACAGCAAAGGTATTGACAAAAAGAACTATAATTCATACACACCTCTATTCATTTTTTACTTTCATTTTTTATCTATTTTTCTTTTTTTATCAATAAAATCATATCACATCTTTACTTTCTCTCTCCTTTTCAGAGCAACAACATGGCCTAGTTTTAAGGTTGTATTAGCTTCTTTAACTTCCACCACATGACCCAGGAATTCATCTCTCGCTAGTAATGTCCCTAATTCCAGCCGAAGCCAGCAAAAAGGCCTCCACATGGCCTATTGATGTTAATTCTACGCTCCAGATGCCAAGCTCTGGACGTGAATGGGTGTGTTAGAAGTCTCACATTGACTAGAGATGTTGCCAAACAAGTGCTTATAAAGGCAGAGCAACCTTCAACTCTTGATCTAGCTTTTGAGTTGAGTTAAGCCTCCCTAATTCTAATATGGTTGAGAGGACCATTCGAATAATGAGCAACTAAATCCCCCCAACTTAGCATTGATCCATTGCCACGATCTCCATTTAATCAGCTCCAAAACCGAAGGAATATCCGCCACCCCATTTATGAAAATAACTTCATTTCGCATTAACAAATTGACCTCAGAAGAGATAACTAGATTGAGAACCTGCCCCTCTATTGATTCTTATTCTAGCCAAAATTAAATTGAAGAAGGCCGTCGCGGAGATTCATTGACAACGCTGTGAGAACACCAATCCATTGATAACACCCACACCATACATCCATCACCAACGAGCAAGAGATTGACATTGGTCTCAATGTCAAAACGACAAAACTTGCAAGTGGCTTCATCTCGTGAATGTAGCACCTTGCAATTCCACAAGTTCTCCAACCATGGAATTCTATCCAAGAGGAGCCTCCATGAAAACGCCTTAACATTAGAAGGAGCAGTAGACCGCCACACACGATTAAAGATAGGATCCGAGGCTAACAATTTAGGTGTCTACAAAAAAGAGTAGAGAGAGTTAATAGTAAAAACACCATCGATGCTTGGGAGTCAGCACCATTTGTTAGACACTCCTTCAATGTGGGGGGTTCTCTTTACTTCACCTAGCAAAGAATCAAGCCATTGTTGTTACCCACAAGAGGCCTTCTCCACCTCAAATTCCACCTCCATGCTCCTTGGATCCACTCTCCACACTTCTGGATGCAAGCATATTTGGATTTGGACAGATTATATAATCTATCGTATTTATCACAAAGATTCTCATTGCCAACCCAATTCTCAAGCCAGAATTTTGTATCGTTCCCTCCGCGCACAAATTTTTGGATACCAAGCTCGAACCAATCCCCATTTACATCGCAACAAGAAACCTTCACATCCCTCCACCACATGGATTCCTGCATGTTTGAGTTTCCTAAATATTTGGCCTTGATAACTCGACACCACAAGTGATGAGGTTTAGATTAAAATCTCCATCTCCACTTGCCAAGCAAGGATTTGTTAAAGAGAGATAAATCCTTGATTCCAAGACCTCCAATATCCGTTGGCTTGCAAACAGAAGACCAACTCAGCAAAGCAATTTTCCTTGTATCTCCACCACCACCCCACAAAACATCTCTCATGATGCAGGTACAAGTTCTTACCACACAAGCAGACATTTTGAAGAACGAGAGATAAAAGAGGGCTAATGCTGAAAGCACGCTATGAATCAAGCAAATTCTTCCACCGAATGAGATTGACTTCAGCTTCCATGCAGACAATTTGGCCTTAAACTTCAGGATAACCGGATTCCAAGTCTTCTGAAGTCGCGAGCGACCACCCACGGGAAGTCCTAGATAAATGAAAGGGATTTTCATCAATTTACAATGCAGAATTGATGCAAAACGTTGATAATCAACCGCTTCAGTTGATATAGCCTCTAATTTTCTCTTATTAAAGTTATATTTCAATCCAAAGATTAGCTAAAAAAAAATGCCAGACGCATTTGGTGACAACCGTATTTTGCAAATTGGCCTCCCTAGAAATATAGTATCATCTGCAAATTGGAGTAAAGAAACTTCCACTGAATTTTTCCCAGCTTTACCGTGTTCATGAATAACCCATTTAGTCCTTCAGTTACAATAAGGAAAAGAAAGGGAGCAAGGGGGTCCCCTTGTGTGAGGCCTTTCTCCATTTTGAACTTACTGCAGGGGCTGTCATTTACCAGTACTAAGACAAACGCAGATTCAAGACAACTTTTAATCCACCCAACCCATCTCATATCAAAGTTCATTCTCCTCATCATGTAAAATAGAAATTTTCACTAAAGAGAGTCATAGGTCTTCTTGTAATCCACTTTGAGAATAAGAGTTGGCTTCTTGCGGATTTGAGCTTCGTGCACAATCTCATTTTCCACACCCTAAAAAAAGGCGAATTGTCGATCGTCAAAAGTCTTCCCGAGAATGAGCTTGAGCTGTGCAGCCAGTAGCTTAGATACCACTTTATAGATACACCCAATCAAAGAGATCTGTCGAAACTCACTAGGACATTTATCATATGGTAAATGTGCAAAAACTTTGCTCCACCTTTCTTATTTCTTCTCATTTTTGTTGTACGAAACATAACATACGTGTAAAAGTATGAAATTCATTTTTTGTGTGTTTCAAGGTATCCCCACAATCGGCAGCCAAGAGACTAATCTTCCGAGGCACTGAGATCACATTAAGTGGGTAGGCCTCTCCCAATAAATGGTTTTTCATGCGCGTCGCCGAGATTCAACAAAGCTTTTATACATATACTCCTTATATATTTATCATATTTTTCTATGTATATGATTGTATTTATTATACTTTTGTAATTCTAAAATTTGGATTAAGCTAATAATTAATAATTTTTCACACTGCTCAATACGTTAATTCAGGATAAGTGTAGAAAATAATATATATTTTTCTTTTTTTTTCATCGGAAAGATAAACTATAACCATTTAGGTTTGATCTATAGACCTCAATTCCCACCTATATGTTCACACTCTTACCACTTGAGAAATTATTCGGGCACAAATACTAATTATTAGCTAACCTTATTACATGTACCAAAAAAAGCTAACCTTATTACACATTTTTTTAATAAGCCTAATTGTCTAAAAGAGGATTTTATAATCAGGGATGAAGAGAGTATAAAACTGTCTGAAGCAAACACGTACCAATTTCTCAACCTCATTCAGTGGAGACCCAACATGATTTTCGTCAACTCAAATAGAGAATGTTGTCTAACCAAACAAGCAAAACGTAACGCAGAGATGAACAATTCTAACCATACTTGGTATAGAATTGACATGCTAAATTCAATGTCTGCGCACTTAAATAAATGATCCCAAAAAATTGGTTCACATAGCCCAATCCTATCCTTTTATATCATGGTCAAAATAGAAAAATTAAATCATGGTGGGACAATAGATACTATGAGATAGGACACAAATTGAGATTTTCTTCATTTATTTATGACGTTACAGAACAGAGACATTGACACTTTGGCAATTAGTATTTAGCAGGCGGTGGCGTATATAATATGAGTCGGCAGTTTTACACACATTTGCTAATTGTTATTGCTAGCAGCCATGACTGTTGCTATCAAATTTTGGAAGCGAAGTTAGTTACCTGTTTGGTCAAAGGATAACAGAGGGTCTATTCATGTCTATAACTGAAGCATTGGCCCTTCCACTTCTTTCTCTACAAAGCTGTGTGCCAAACAGTGTCTTATCTATCATTTTAGCTTGTCATCATTTTCTTTAGGCAAATCAGAAGTGTGTCCTTATGTCCATTCTTGCGTGTCAATGTCCAAACCTTACATAAGCATTCACGCGAAGCTGATGCTATAAAATATGTATGTATAATGCATAATATTATACACTTACGAAATGGAAAATAAGACTTTTGTTATTACATTAAATTTAATGACGATGCACTGTCAAGTGTAAACATTTTTTACACGGACATCCAATGATATGTTGCTAAATCAGAAAATAAGCTTTTAATTTAACTAAAATAAAAATGATTATAAATGCATTTGAATACGTGTCATTAAACTATTAGATGTCCGTGTAAAAATATTTTACACTGACAGTGCACAACTATTAAACTCTTACATTATTTAGTGTATTGATTACATTAAATATATTTTTTGATATTGATTATTCTCCTTAATTAACCAATAAAAGAAAAGATTGTTTTAGGGTTCATATTTAGCGCCAACCCCGACACTAATGGTAATTTTGGCTCTTTAGGCTGACGTAAAGCTGATACAAAGCGTTAAATAAACTCGCTTAATTGAAGGGCCGATTTGACTCAAGTCAACTTACTAACAATTAATATCGGTACGGTCGACGCTAAAGTCACCGATCAACTTAGTATCTCTGCCAGCATGGAGTCGACAATACATTCACCAGTAAACTTAGCTTCGGTTGTGACGAAATTTGCTGTCAACTAGGCACGACCCATTTCGTGAATCCCAATATAGCTTAGCCTAGCCGACGCTAATCTTCATTGGTTTCTCCATGTAGGCCGACGCTAATCTTCATTAATTTCTCCTCCCCAGCTTTCTTATTAGCCCATTTTACCTCTCATTCGGTCAAATCCTTACACGCACTCACTCTCCACGGTTAGCCATCACCCTCCTTCCGGTGATGCCACCGACTGATCTTCCCCCTCCATTCACCTCTGCCACCCTCACTCACTATCTCCTTCTTCATTGGCCTCTCCCCCAGCCTCGATTACCGGTCTCCTCCCTTTACCACCCTACCCCACTATTGGGTCGCCACCCCATTGGCGTGTGTCGTACTCCATTGTTGTGCTGCCACCACATCCACTACCTTCCACTGGATTCGTCTGTGAGCTCCAAGAACAAGTATTTCTGGTATGTTTCTTTGATTTGTTAGATTTATTTTTCTTAACAGATTATGAATGTTGATTTTTGTGAGTTTAACTTTGCTAAGGTTGTGGCTATCTATGATAGACTTAGAGATTTGTTTGCCAAAGTGGAATGAAGACAACAACAATGAGTTCTAAATGATCTGGCAGTAGAGAAGTATCCGCACTATATGGAAAGAGATGAACACAACACATGGAAAAGTGCATATCTCAAGCATAAATGTAAAGAATAATGAAACCGGTTAATGATGTGTTGCTCATTTACTTTCTTCTAGGCCGAAGTTTTATCATTTGTATGTAAAAGTGAGAAGCACTATATATGGATTATAACAATATTCTCATGTCTTAATGTTGAATACCTATGAAATGTATGCAAAAGTAGGAAGCACTATGTAGGAATTATAGGAACATTCTCATGTTTTGATTTTGAATACATATGGATTGTATGCTAAAGTGTGATATTTATGCTGTCAAAATGTTGTAAGCATGTTGTTTGTAAGATGACTATAAGTCTATGACTTGTACAAAAATCAAATACCTATACCACATAATGTAACACCGTACCGGTAGAATGAAAAACTTACTAAAATAGTCTAAGATGCATAGGAATCAAGAAAGTTCTCATCAAAATGGTTTCATATGCAATTGTGGAGAACACTAACCTTGATAACCATCATGAAACATTTTGAGAGTTTTTTTCCTTATTGTCATACATCTAGACCATTTCAGTAATATTTTTCAATTTATAAGTTTCACATATGCCATTATGTGGTATGATTCTTTATTTTTTTTTCCCTCATTAGTGCTAGCTTAGGCCGATGCAATGCCGTTAACCTTAGAGTAGACCTATACGATCGACGCTAAGGAAAAGACGATAACACCGGCCTTTGTGTCAAGTGTGCATCGTCGGATGTACTGACAAGAGTTAGCATCAGCCTCATGGCTAACATTACACATTAGTTTCGAGTCTTTTAAAGTCAGTTTCAATACCGACGCTAAATCGGTTGTAGCATCAGTTTTTATCTTATTAGCATTGACTTTTAGCAAATGCTAATGATCTCACACTTGTTTGTGCATTTATTTTATATAATGTTTAATTATTACATGTTGATCAAATGCATTTTTTTCTTCAACCAAATAGGCGTCAGACTTCATAGTAATTAAAAGTGGTTGTTTAGATCCTAAGATCGAGAATTCATTCTTTTGAAATCACACTCTAAAAATGACATTTCATCTACACTGAAATCAAATAAAATTATCTCAATACATTTCTCTCTTCCTAAACATCTGGTGGGAAATTGCAAAAACAGATTTGCCATTCCCAAAACAAATACTATAATATAACCTTTTTATTCTGTTTTAACCTTATCCAAATATAATGTTCTTGACCTACTTCAAAGCTCAAGTAGTTCAGTTGAAATAAAATATTAAATAAATTGGAAAATCAGTAATATACGCCTTATAGTTACTTGACAAAATCATTTGTAGTTGCATTGATATAATGAAATAAAACAAGAGAATGAGTTTAAAGAAAGTTTGAATAGTTTTCCTTAAAATAATTTATCATAGAAACTTTTTTAATTGTCAATCATGCACATAATTGGATGATTGATTTTTATATGGTATATATGTTCTTAGTGATCATGCAAAGTTTGAAAATGACGCCACTTGATCTGGAAAGGAGGGTGTTGCTTTTCACAGAAGGCAGGTTTCAATTGTTTGCTTATTATTATTTTAAGCTCGATATATATGAAGGAAACATTATAATTATCTAAAGGAATCAAATCCTAATAGCTATCAGATTCATATTCCTTTCTTTTGACGACTAATTTTTACTAAAAAAACATTATTCAACATTTAATTAACTGCCAATGGAAAATAGGTTAAAAACTCTGATATATGTAGGACTAAAATCCTCAATCAGGAGCGCATCTAGGATTTTTTTATTGCGGGTTGAAATAAAAATTTAAAAAAATTGTCTCTGAATATTATAAACTTAAAATAATAAAAAATTATTTAAATACACTTCTTCGTCAATTCTTTCATTGTACTAAACTAGGTAGTAACCCGTGCTATGCACGGTGCCATTTTTTTTCCAAAATATGTTATTATAACATAATATGATGTGATTCAAATGTCTTAATCCAATCAAAATATAATGAATTAAATTGTACCTCACATCTTATTTTTTCCTATTTTTTTCTAATTTAATTTAATTATAATTTCATACGAAAATATAAAGAAAAACAAATAACAAAGTATCAAAACAATATCTATAAAATACCATGTTATCTTAATTTTTTTCCAAATATATTACAATGAGATATTAAGTTAACAATAAAAGTAAGTGTCCATATTTTGACTTTGGTTTTTCATAAATATAAATAGAATACTCATCCTATCAGAATATAATAAATAACAATCATATCAAATAAATTATTAAATTTTTTACAATTAATTTCAACTTGAATCAGAAAGCTCTGGTACCAACTTGAATGAAATATTCTGATTGATTATTCCATGAAGCTGAGTACATATATATATACAAGAGTTTAGGGATAGCTAAATAAGGAAACGATGTATCCTAATAAAAGATAAAATATACTAAATATATTTATCCCTATTTATTTTATTTACATATCTCAACAGACTTGTTCCAACATCACCAAAGACAACACCAAGAGTCTGAAAAGCCAATACAATTTTCTTTCCCAAACTAATATCCTGCAATAAAATATAATAAAAGACAACAAACATAAAACACTAATACATAGATCGCTAACTATCCACTACAGCTTACAGCTTACAGCTATAGAATCTGATGATTAGCAGTGCAAGGTTTTTAAGGAGCAGAAGTGAGCTCAAGCCATACACAAGTGAATTACAGACTGAATTTCATATTATCCACATGACTAAATATCCCTCCTCGTAATCTCAAAATTGATGAGGTAGAATACAATAAGTAAATTGCACAGACATTAAGTGAATGAGCACATGAGCAACTCGAAAATCGGTGATAATTGGAAGCCAACGCAGAGATGCTCAGGGAGGTGATTAAAATGACAGTCACAGCAGCAGGAAATGCACCAAAGGACCTTCAAGCGAAGTGTTAGAAGCCAGTGGCATCTCCTCAATAACCACCTCTGGATTCCATAGAAATTAACCAGTGGATCTGATGCAGATAAATGGTTGTGATGTCCATTCATAGGTTGAAAAAATGAAACCCTTTCACCCTTCCACTAAGCCATTGCCAAGCCCTGAATTGTGCAGTTTCAAGTAGAGCCAATGCGTCCTCTCTATTCCTTCCATTGAACACCACCTGGTTTCTGTGATCCCAAACTCACATAACCAGCAATGAATGATGTCAGAGCATAACATACAATGAAGGTTGTGACAATGGTTCCTCGTCTGCACATTTAAGGAAATTCACATAATAATGAAGGGAAACAAAATATGGTCAATAGGAAAGCTAGACAACAATAGTTGTGACTTGTGATATATGAGAAGAAAATAACAAATGTGTATTGCATTAAGTCTCTTTTGTGCACAATCACACTATCTCAATAAAACCATTATTCAGAGTAACATAGTAATAAGTAATGCACTTACCCAACATACAACATCCCAACAATAGCTAACAACATGACAACAAGCACCAACGTTGCAAGCTGAGCACCTATGCCAACAACAGCTGTAAGAAGAATCAAATAGCGAGGAGGCCAAAAAACATTACATGCACAGATTTCCAGCCAGATTCTTCACTAATATCTTTTTCCTGAAATTTTTTGAGAATTGACCAAATCATTTTTCCGTGAAAAAGGAATGGATATTCCACAAATAAATAAAAATTTACAAACAAAGTCAAAAAGCCTCACCAAAGTTTCCAAATCATCATCTTCCCGAGCATACTTTTCATAGTCATTTCTCAAAGTTCCATTAATATCATTGACACCAATCCAGTTAGAAAGATGACCATCATGAAAGAGTTAAAAATGGAGAACCAGTGAATCTACAGAAGCCAAAATAGCAAAGTTTTTTCACTGACAAGGCCACAAAATTAAATACATAGCAGGTAATCAATGATAAACACCACTTCAATCTAAGATATGAAGCTGGCAGCATTAATTTTCACCTGATGCTCAAAGAACGAATAGTCTAGATATAACCACCTAGTGATCCAGATAACATGTATCAATGATCCATCTTTAATATCAGGGATCCATATAACTTTGTTAGGCTTTGAATGGTGCAAATAGTTTACTCTAAGCTGACAAATATTTGTATAAAAAGTACCTAAGCTTAAACAAAATAGAACAGATAGGTATATCAATACTTAGTTGAGGGAACGGACTACTGCCTCAGTAGCTGAAGCATCTCTTAATGCTTGAAGGGCAATCTTTTTGAAGAAACACAGATTCGTCATAAATTTTCAGAACTTAAGAAATTCCATGACCCTCCTCTAATAAAATAAAGTAAATCCACTAATGATCAAAACAATAACTGTCTATTTTATATGGGGAAAAGAAACAAACAAATTTTGGTGTTCAATATAGCAGGGTCACACTACAAATAATGAAATGTCCTCTAATGACAACAAAATTGCAAATCACATAAGAGTACATATCTTCAACCGATTCAGGTTTAATTTTGACCAACTTCATAAGCCCTGCTCTTGAAGATCACCATTTTCAGCATCTTCAGCAGCTGCAGCAGCCATGAGCTCATCGAAGTTTGCTGTTTTCCCAAGTACTATTTCAATCTTGGCCTTTTAGACAGGTCTACCTCTAGAATCATCCTTGATGTCAACTGTTGATGTCTTTCTTTTCAACAGCAAGCCCGTTATTCTTCAAAATTTCAGCAACAGTTACCACTATGGCAATAGCCATTCTTTTGAGCCACTTCTCTTTGCTGCACAGCTTCCTGTGAAGTAACATAAAATTAAATGTAAGATTATTCTTCATCAAAGAATACAAAAAGAATGCAAATAACAGATAGCAAACAATAGACAACATGATAATGTGAATGAGCTTTGTCCAACAACAACCCAATATCACACCCTTATATAGCAAAATTTTCAAGCCAAATTCAAACACAACACATTTTATGTCACTTTATCCCATTAAAAGTTTTCGGAAAAGCAAACTTTGTCATAAAGTGATCCATTTACTTTACACTGCAAATTGAAGATGAAAAAATAAAAACCTAAAAAAGTACATGAAAAAGGAATAAAACTCAAACATTCATGAAAAAGTTGATCAAAAAGCTGATTAAAATCTAATTAATTACTCCCTTATGGTGCACCTTCATAGGAAAAGTTACATCAAAAGTAAATTCTGCTTTTCCTGCAACTATAAAGTTCAAACCTGAAAAAGTACATGAAAAAGGAATGCAACCCAAAAATTCATGAAAAAGTTTATTAAAAAACTGAATAAAAACAAATTAATCACTCCCTTATGGTGCACCTTCATCACATGGGCAAAAAACCCTTATGTGAATAGTAGCCAAAATGCTTCCCCTTTGTAGTAGTTTAGACACACAAAGGGGAAATACATATTTTCTCTAACTAAAAAATATGTATCCTAGATCAAATGATTATTAATCTCAATACTTAATTTCATAAGTTTTTATTTCTATTATTTAGACACACAATTATTAATTTCGTATCATATATCAAATTAATAATAATCTCAATACTTAATTTCATAATTTTTTATTTCTATTATTTAGGCCTACAATAATCTATACTATCAATATTTTTTTTAATACTCTATACTATCAATATTAATATCCACATAATAAATATTAACAAATATCATCTATTAAAAGAATTATTACATAGAGCTAAAAATAAACAATATGAAATTATTTCCATCAAACTCAACCAAAGTAAAAACCCTAATAACTTTTGAAGCATAACCTAATAATTTTAAAACTTCAATTTAAACCAAATAAAAACCCAAAAAGTAACAAAAAAAGTTCCTTATGGTGCACCTCAGCAACATTTATGAAAAACTCTAATGTGAATAGTGGCAAAAATGTTATCCCTTTGTAGTAGTTATAGATATTATTGTATCAACAATATGTTTTTTCAACAATTTGTAACTCAATATATACGACTAATAAATTTATAAGAAGATCATCTTCAATCTTGTTGTGAAGTCAAGTCTTACCGAATTTCATTACAGAAAAAGATTGCTCTATAGACGTTGTTGATATAGGAAGTGTCAAAACAAGACGTATTGATTTATCAACAAGTGAAAATATTGCTGCTTTTCCAGTTTCAGCTAATTTTTTGTAAAACATGAATAAATTAATTTCCTAAATCAAGATCTCGGGAAACATTTGAATAATAATGTCTTAGCTGAAATGACAAATTCCATTTTTTCAGCTTGGAAAAATAATCTACATAAGATTTCTTAACAAGTTTATAGATTTTCTCATTATCAAATGGTTTAAAAATTTTCTTAAGATTTAAAGTTGGACTAAGTATTCTTTGGATTTTTGCCCCATTATTATAAAAAGTTGAACTAAGTATAAAAAGTTTCACTACCTCTACGCTTAATTTTTTATTTAATTCAGTTATATAGCTGCAAATCAATTGCATAATAAAATACATCTATTCTATAATGTTGTTCCATATCTCAAATTTTAATCTCATTTAATTTATCTTATCTATTTTTCATATTATAAATTAAAGATAAATTTCAAAAATATTTGTTTTATAAAAAAAATCTGATTAACTTTTTATATTATGAGAAGATTAATCAATTTTAAGTACTTGAGATTTTCCATTAATGTTTTTAAACAATGAAGCTTTATGATAATTGAAGGATCAAACTTCAAATAAACAACAACAAAACTTTAGGAGGGCAGATTAGGACCACACAAAAAATTGGCATAAAAATACCTACAATTGGTGAAAAATTAAAATTCTTAGGGAACCGTGACTTGTCCCAGCTGCCAGCCCCTCTCCCTAACCGAACCACCGACCAACATCCCATGAAATATATACGAAGGCAAATGCTTGTTATCTAAATCATATCAAAAGCAACTTTTAGGCATTAGAATCATAATATCCCATGATTACCAGCAGCAGACTGAGAAGATTTTACAAATTTTAAATTGATATTAGATGCAATTACATATCGTAATTGTTTGTTAGAGAAGATTATACAATTTTTACACTTACTGCGTGTGTACATATCCATTAATTGTTTGTAACTATATGTTTTGTTTTGATTCAAGCATATGGAACTACTCCTTAGTAACTTATCCTTTGTAAAAGAGCTACTAATTCTGCATCATGTGTGCGCATCATGTATGTTGATCCATTAATTGTTTTGTAGTACATCTTAATTTAAAAAAAAATAAAAAATCTCCTAAGAAATTTAGAAAGAGGCTCGAAATTTCAGACAATTATATTGCGTAGTATGCAATGCAACTATGCTAAACCCAACGAGATGAAGACGGAAACACGCGCCAATGCTGAAGTGTCATCGGGCTTTCAAATAGGCGGTGCTTAACACGTGTTAGATACTGAGATTCACGTACGCGTTTTTATTAATTTTGAGGTGCACTATGTTAAAATTTACTCTGCACGTACTTTTACCTCTATCACTAAGTATATGTTATTCACAATAAATTTATTAGTTTTTTTATAGGTAAATGTTAGTTGTTAGTAAATTAATTTTTTCACGGGGTTTGAACTCTGATTCTTCATTCTTCAATATCCTTCATTTTGGTGAGCTACTCATCCCTAATACTAATATTAATTTGTATATAGGAGGAGGGACTGAGGTAACTAATTGCGATCAACGCCGGCCCAACCAAAGTTTTAGGTAAAAAAAACTTACTAAGTAAAAAATGTATATTATTTATGTGATACGTTCAATAGTATGTTTTTGTAAAGAATGTCTCAAATAAAAATCAAGACCTTAGTTTAAAATATCAAGCCAATTCCCTCGATGAAAAGAAAAAAATACTTCATCTCACGTTTTGTTTACATTGGAAAGATAAATTACATCATACATGGATTGATCTCTGGACTTTCCCCTCTCTAACACATATGTTCCTGGTTTGAGCTATATTTGGCTTTTGGGGAGACTCCATCCCATTTTGACTAGTTTGGCAAACGATATTACGGGGTGGATGGGTTGAATCATTGTTCAAGTTATGGATGTAATTTCATCTAATAGTAGTTTGGTACTAATTAACTTTTTAGATAGCATCATGCCATTTAGTAATTGGATTTATTTTTATGATATTTAGTTATTTGTCATTTCATGCTATTATGTGGTATTATTTTGTGCTATTGGTACAATAAAAAATAACTAAATATTAAATACAACTATAAACAATAAAATAAAATAAAAAAGAGAGAAGAGATGAGATAAGGTGTTAATAAAAGTGATGAGTAATGTTGCTGATAGTTTATGTTGTCGCTAAAGCCTAAAGCCGTTAGTAAGCTGTAAAAAGGCTAACTTACTGATTGTTTAAATGATTGATAAAATTGTCGCTAAATGGACAGTGCTGTAAATTTTCAAATGAGACCTTTAATATGGCCGTGAAAATTGTCCATAGAATTACCAACGACTATAACCATCAAAACTGGCATGTGAATATACTGATAACCAAAACCATAGGAATAGTCAGTCGGAATGTTTCATGCCCCAAATCCCTCCCCGCCAACTACAAGCAGCCAAAGCAGTTGTTAATTTTGTTTATGGGGAGATCATATTACCGACGAATTGGCGATAATTTGGGTAACTATTGACAGCTTTGTGACCATCGGTAATTAATCATCAATAATGTCCAATAATATTATTGTAGTGCGTAGGCATACCATCTTTTTTAAAGCTTTGATAGGATGCATCTAATTGAGGGCATTAAGGGCCTCTTCTTTAGAATATAAAGGAGCATTTACAATAAAAAGATGATCCTTATTGTACACGAGAGAGGTAGCAACAAGACTATCTTAAGATAGATAGTCAAAACCCTTATACCCAGTGAGGTCTAGGAATTTCATGTTGTTGGGACAAAATATGTATAAATATATTTTTCAAAATATATATTTGTAACATAAAATATAACACATTACTATTAAAAGTTGAGTTTTATTACCATGCAAATACATTGTAAAAAAAATTACACAACTACCCAATCATAATCCATTAATTTGTTCTCATAATTAAATTAGAGTTTAAAAAAATTAAAAAATAAAAATAAAGAGATGTAATTGGATACAAATTTCTATCATTGAAAATGTTGAACGTACGAAACAAAATTCCGTTCCAATTTCTAATTGGTTAATACAAAATACTTTGTTTTCTAATATTGAATGATAATTTATTTCCACCAATAGGAAACGGCCATGTAAACATTCGGTTGTTTCGTTTGGTCATTCATTCTGCCTAAATACCAATGCTCTTCTATTATTGATTTCCGATTTTTTTGATATGTGTTCCTTTTCAAGTTATTGGGGCAATGTTATGTCCTTCATTATTACCTTGAAATTGAATCCTTCAGGCTCTGGTAGGCCAATGGCCAAATTATTATTCAATTTGTGGAAGAAGACAATAAAAGGAGAGAATTACAAGTTAAACATTTTGGTGAGACACATGGAGAGAATTATTTACACTAAAATTTTATGCCGGCAGTAATTAGTGTAATACATGAGTAGTATATTACTCATACATTTGATAAAAATTATGTGGGGGCAAATGCCCCCATAAGTGGCAACGTGCATCCGCCCCTGCTTACGCCTTCAATTCTTGCTAAGAAACCTAGCATAGGTCAACTAAGGGGATAGAGAGGGTAGTCAGTGCCTCAGTTATATATAATTCATGAATGTTAAAAAGTATAAAAATATATAATATGATGAAATATAATTTATCTTTCATGTGAAAATTAGTTACCTATTAAATAAATATGCTTATAAAAAAATCTATTAAATATATATTTTAGACATCTCCTTATTAAATTCATATAATATAGTTTTAAATAGTAAACTATAATCGCTAGCTTTCCTCTTGTAAAAAGAAAACTATAATTTCTTCAATTAAGAAGAAATATTTTATTTTTAAGATTTAGTTTTTCTTGTAAGACATTGTTGCGATTTATTTCCAGATTAAATAATGTTAGTTATTCCTAAAATTACGATAACATAAAATTTAAATCTATTTGAAACACTCTTTATGACTTGATTTAAAAAAATCAAATCTATTGTGTATTTTCTTGGAAGATACAATGATCAATAAAATTAACTTCTTGAAATAACAAATCTTTCTTCCATCTACATAACTACATTCATATAAAAATCCAAACACAATCTAGTAATAAAAATCTCACTATGTCGGTGAATTGGCAGAGACTAATATCTGGCAACAGAGTCATACGTGTGAGCAAAGTAGTGGACATTATAATCCTCACAACAAAACCAAATTGCATCAACCCCAGTTTTCACATAAAAACAAACAGATTTTCTCTGTTTTTACTTTGCTCTGTTTTTATTTTATATATATTTCAGTGTTATGCGCGTGACATGATTTCATGATTATATATATATATACATGATAAGGCTTTGCTATGTGTCCAACTTTGGTTTTGATTTCTCACCTTGGAACAACCGTGTTCGTCTTCCTTGGTGATGAAATCAGCAATGGCAAGTTGCTCCTTCCTCTTCAAACTGCTATTGCTGATTCTCACAGTTTCAGGTACTACTACCAACTTGTCTAATTCTTCTGCATGATTCCATAGAAGAATTTAGTTGTGCTCTCAGAATACTATTCCTTTTAGCTTCAATCATCATTGTTTGCTCAGAGGAATCAGCCATTAGTTTTGTTTTCTGATTTTGTCCATTGGGTTGAGCATCTATTCTCCATGCTCTCTTGCTTTCACCTTCAAAAAAATTCTTTTTCTGTTTGAGGTTGATTTTTGATTGGTAATGGTACAAGACTTGGGGAATGGTTCTTTTTCTAACTATTTAGCATTGTGAATGAAGGGTGTTTGAACTTTGAATGATTGTCTCTGAAACATTCTGATATTTCTATTTTTGTGTTTTCAGATTTTTGTGTGCTAACTCAAGGTCACAATTTTGGAATCAACTATGGACAAATAGCTAACAATCTTCCTCCACCTTCTCGGGTGGCTGTTCTTATAAACTCTTTGAATGTCAGCAGAATCAAACTCTATGATGCTGATCCTAATGTTCTCTCAGCATTCGCCAATTCAAATGTTGAATTCATCATAGGACTTGGGAATCAGGATCTTCAGAGCATGAGAGACCCTTCTAAGGCACAAAGCTGGGTTCAACAGAATGTTCAACCTTATATTTCACAGACCAAAATCACTTGCATCACAGTGGGGAATGAAGTCTACAATAGCAATGATACTAATCTCATGATCAACCTTCTCCCAGCAATGAAAAGTGTTTACAATGCACTTGTGAATCTTGGATTAGCACAGCAAGTTACTGTTACAACTGCACATTCTTTCAACATTTTATCAAATTCATTCCCTCCTTCATCTGGGACCTTTAGTCAAGGCTTGATTCAATATATTCAACCCCTTCTTGATTTCCATGCTCAGATCAAATCACCTTTCCTCATTAATGCTTATCCTTTCTTTGCATACAAGGCAGACCCAAAAAATATCCCTTTAAGCTATGTGTTGTTTCAGCCAAATTCCGGTTCTGTTGATCCAATGACCAATTTGCATTATGATAACATGTTGTATGCTCAGATTGATGCTGTTCACTTTGCCATCAAAGCTCTGGGGCATACAGATGTTGAAGTCAGGATTTCAGAAACTGGTTGGCCTTCTAAGGGGGACCCTGATGAGGTTGGAGCCACACCAGAGAATGCAGGAATTTATAATAGTAATTTGTTGAAGAGGATTCAGATGAAGCAAGGAACTCCTGCAAATCCTTCTGTTCCAATTGATATTTTTGTGTTTGCTCTTTTCAATGAAGATATGAAGCCAGGTCCTATTTCAGAGAGAAACTATGGTCTTTATTATCCTGATGGCACCCCAGTTTACAACCTTGGAATTTCATCATCACAGTCACCAGGTTATCTCCCACAGATGGTTATAGAATCAAAATCAAATGTAAGTAGACTCATAAGAAATTTGAAAAAATTACTTTTTTTGTGAATTGAAAAGTTTCATTACCTTTAGTTCTTATTTTGTCTATTGAGTGTATTATAATTTGATTGAGTAATTGTTGATGTATCTAATGCTCCAGTTGCTGTTTATCTGCAGGTTTTGTCCATTAATTTTCTCATCTACATACTCACATGCTTGATGTTTGCTTGGGGGCTTTCAAGACCATAATCAGGAAAATAAATTCATATAGATCATTCTTGTGCAAGGTGAATTTTTTTTTTATCTTGTCCTGATTTTTATATTTTATTTGCAAGTGTATTTTTTCAGTATTTGTTTGTTGGGACGCCACGGGTCTTTAATAGCACATTTTTTAATCAGATTTTCTTTTCTCACAATTCAAATTTAACACTTAAGAGCTACTCATAAAAACTTTTCTCAATAATTGATTTTAGTTTAAGAATTAATTGTAGAAGGGTTTACAAAGTTGTACTAAAAGAATGAAACCAAACTATTTCATCTACTGAACTACTTCTGAATCAAATTTACCATATCAGAGCAAATTAGCAAATACAATAGTCTGAAAAAGTTCAAAAGCGTATTTGGTTCCTTCATGTTATTCTTTGACTTTATAATAGTACCATACCAAATACAATAGTCCGAAAAATGATATGATGGGAAAGTTTTGGTATCTCTTTAAGCAGAAAACTTCCTTTTTTTCATTATTTATTAATTTATCATTAAAAAAATAAGGTGATGGGTCTCCACCTACCTTATCTTCCACTTGCAATCATGCAAATGCATCTCCCCCTGAATAAAATTCTTCTTGTCTTCAGCTATACAAAAGTCCAAATTCGCTCATGTCAGAGTGAAAAAGAAGCCCCTCCTGCTAGATAACTAAACCTTACAAGTTTTTCCATGTTTGTGAATCTTATCCCAAGGTGGCATGCCCTTTTCCCACCACTTTACCCTTTCTATCCCCAGATTAGCTTATGAATCTTGACCTTTTGTAGTATCATGATTGGGGTTGTTCTGTGCTGGCTGCACTGTGTATCAAATTTTTCAAATCCCATGTTCAAAACAGAACCATTTTATCATAGTGTACACTAATTGCAATATAAACACACTAAACTGTTGAGTAAATAATTAAAAGATTCTATTATAGTGATCTTCCACCATTGTGTGATAACATGTGCTGCTCGTAGAATAAGGATTCCTCTGTATGAACTATTCCAAGGTCAAATAATTAGTCACATTAGCTATTGTTTGGTATGATATGCAAATTAGGAGACCTCATTAGGTGGATGCAGTTGCGAGCATCTGAATGTGGAAACCTAACTTCAAACAAGGAACATGGTTCATAATTTTAATCATGCTTCTTTGTTGGACCAATAATAGCAATTAGCATGTTTAGAATAAGATTTTCTTGGATCAAAATCAATTTTGATACTCTAAAACTACTCACAAAAGCTTCTCCTTAAAATTAATGTTGACTTCAGAATCAATTATGGGAGGTTTTCTAAACATGCATTAAATCATGGTGTGGGAAAGATTCCACAACATGAGAGTCGCATAAAGTGTGCTGGAGGAGGCTGTTAGGAAATGGACATGAGAAGGACATTTGTGTAAGCCTTTGAAATTGGATTTATAGAACTATTACATCATCATGGTCCAAGTGGGATGATGATGTTGACAGATTGACACAACCACTTAAACATTTTATATCTCAAGACTCTAATAGTGATTGTTAGCTGCTTCCATGCCTCACCTTGTTTGTGGCGCATTAAAGATCCTTATCTTTTCATATAGTATTTCCATTTTCACATAGCAAATATCTTTTCTTTTTGTACTGTTCTCAAAATCAGGGAAATAGCACCGCTTGGTGCATCTGTGTTGGAGAAATATTAGAAGTTTAAACACATTTTACATGTGCTTTGTTCATCCTCATATATTCCAACACTTTGGATACTTGGTACAAATTTTTATTGAAATCAAAATCATGGTACACAGTTACAAAAGCTAAAAAAAGTTACTTCTATTTATTATGATTTTAATTTTATTATAATTTTTCAGCGTATATCCAAACATGCAATTCAACATGTTAAAAAGTTGACTAAAATCACTAGAAGTATTGCATAACTTAATATTGGTCCATCTTTGCAGGGAAACAGCAGCAGCAGAGCTTTTTATTGTGAAGGAAAATCTTGCACTTCTCGTTTCACAGACATGGGAGCAATTGTTCGCGGAAGGATTAGTTTGTTTAATCTATAGAAATATTCATATGATTATTGATTAGTTAATTTAGCAATAATGTCAAAGGTAGAGCTCAGAAATTGGATTTGTAATATACAATAGTGATTTTTTGACAGAGTTGATATATAGAAAGTAGATTTTTTTTTTATAGACAAAAAAGGAATTATATTGTTAATGGAAAAGAAAATCGACCATTGTCAACAATTTTATTCGTGAAAAACTTGATTACCTGTTAAGTTGCTTATTCGTTTTGTATTATATTACAAATATAGACCATTATTTCATGGCAGTTAGTAATCATTATTTTATAATTTAAGAACAAAATAGTTGAGATAATAATTGAAGAAAAGATTAGTCGTGCAAGCAACCATTATCACAAGTCAAAAAAGTACAAAAAAAAACATTGAAAAAATTGAAATTGTGTTATCTGTTTTGTTCTAGTTACAGTCAGATATCTCAAACAGCATTAGCATATGTTCAGACTAGACGGAGCTATTCTTTAAGTATTTTTGTGCAAGCTAAGATTGCAGAGAAGATAATGAAATTATAATTAAACTACTAAAAAAAAGATAGTTTAATTTATATTTTTGCACGTGGACCTCTTCATAATTTTGGGCTTCTGTGAAGAAAAAAAAATGCTAACAAAAAGTTGTAGGAATCATTTGAATGATCAATTGATGCCCCACTTAAGAAAATGAAAGGTTACCAGCTAACTTGGATGATTGCTCTAGCGTAATGTTGTAGTCATCTATAGGTGGTTTTGTGGAACCATAGACATTGAGTTAAGAACAAGGTATGATAACAGCAGCTTCAATAAATGAAAACTAAACTTTACTTAAAGTCTTAAAGGATTGCACTGTTGCAGACAAAGTAATAGCAAGGCAAACTTAGAATTTACAAATATGATGTTTCCTAGAACTTTTACTGGTATTGAAGAAAGGTGTTACCATATGTTGGGGGAATGGGAAACATTGGAGATATTTCTTCTATTGATTTAAACCACATGTATTATTCACAGAGACAATTATGTTCGAGTTGGTAGGGCCTCTATAGACGAAAAAAATCTTCTTATCAAGTATTTAACGCAACTGTATTCACAGAGACTCGAACTCGAAACCTCTGCTTAAATTTTGATCAGACGAGTCCAACCAAATCACTCAAGAGAGTGTTGATTGAGAGGGAACCGTCAAATCTTCTGGCATGCCGCTTAATCGAGCGGTTGGGGGTTTGTTTGCATACTATAGTGAGGGCTTTGAGCGTCACACTCACTCCTTAATTAGAGGGTCACAGACTTTGGATGAGACATGGTAAATGGAGATACCTTGGTCAAGACAGATGACGGCAAAAACGCAGTCGGTTAGTAATAGACCCACTTGGTTTTGGTGGACATATGTGGTTAGGTGTAGGACGCAATCGGTTTGAGGCATTTATACATGGTTGGATACATAATGCAATCGGGTTGAGGCAGTTATGCATGGTCGAATACAAGATGCAATCACTTGCGACAGGTGGCATTAAAGGCTCAAGGCAATATTCATTATATCTGAATGTTGCTTTGATATGAATTCATTGAATTGTCCTTCATTTCAGTCAATGTTGATCGTTTTCAAGAAGGATGGAAAACCAAGATTGTGCATGCCGAAGCAAACCTCAATCCAAATACGTTTTCTACTCAGTTTGCAGCTACACAATTCTAATGGTATTTCCTGTGTGCTGATCTGCTGTATTTTGTTCACATTTAAAAATTACTCTTTCTATTTCCAATTTTTTGTGAACTGGACTTTGGAAAAAGGGTGGTTATCACTCTTCAAAATCAAGGTGCAGACTCTTCAAAATCAAGGTGCGGCTAATAGCATAATTTAGAATGGCCCAAAATCAAATTGAACTTGTTTAATTTATTGTTGTCATTCAATCTTATATTAGTTTTTTTTCTTTCAAAAAAAAAATCTTATATTAGTTTTCTTATAAATAATATTACATACCCAGTTAAATATATAAATGAAAATTCTGAGATTTACAAATCTAAAACAAAATCTATATACTATTAAAAAAAATCATTATCCAAAGACATTGTACACATGATATTACAAGAATAAAAGTTATCACACCCCCCTTTCTGACTGACAAATGTCACGACCAGAGAGACTCACACACATTAAATATCTTATATGATTTTCCTATAACCTCTCTGACTGACAAATGTCACGGCCAGAGAGACTCACACACATTAAATATCTTAAAAGATTTTCCTATAATTTTGTATCTTTGTACCCCATTAAATGATGGTTATGAATGCATTTAAAATAATTTATTAATTACATGATAATACCGATTATTTATGATAAATAATTGGAATTAAATTTGTTCAATTCCGATTATTTTTATAATGTTGTTTCATAATATTTTTAATGATAATATACACAACCGTAATATAATAGAATTTATTTTTAGAAGTACAGTAGAATTTTAAGTCTATATACACAACCTCAATATAGCTTATACAGGGTTTATCAAGGTTTATTTTAATAGTATTCAAGAATTATTATATTCAAAGTTTTGCAAGTAATTACTTTTTGCAATTAATTATGTACCATGCCCATAAAATTTAAGTATGTTTTTCACAATCTTAAAAATGTTTTTCACAAAATATTTAGGATTAAATATATATGAAGTTTTTTTCAAATTTTGCAAGTTGTGTGATACTTAATTACTCATTGTTATTTTGCTTGGTTGAATACTCATTTTTGCGAGATCGTCGATTCATTATTACGTGCCTAAATAATGCGGTCAATATTCACGTGCAACGCACGGGGTAAAAACGCTAGTTTACATAGATTACAATGCCAAAATTGGATTTCGTAGACAATTTCATTTCAAATAATTGAATTAAAAAATCATGTCAAACTTTTCTTATTTTCAATTAAATTTTGCTGCTGACAGCTAACTAATTTGTCCTCAACTCCTCATACAACCGAACGCATATGACATGCTGTCCCACAAGATTATATCTTTTGCAGATTTATTTTTAAATTCTGCAAGGAAAATCCGGCTGCTAACAACTTTCTTTTTTTAGAAAAAAAAATGATCCCACAATAGAAATGAATAGCAATAAGCAGGTAATAAAATATTCTATTAACGTGTGATCTAAGAAATAATGAATGGCTATTGCACCAACTTTGTTTGTTACAGAATTCTATGATGAATGGCATATGTAGAATTCTATGTGATCTAACAAAAAAAAATTAGTGCGATGAATGGCATATGTTGTTATTTCTTGTTAAGGAAACACTTGAAAAAGTCTGTAAGTTCCATAGCCTAGAATTGCTAGAGTGAAGTATCATTTTCATGTGCTTCCTAAATAAGAAATCCAAGAAAATCACTTCCCTTTAGAAGCTACAATATAAGGCTTGTTTGAAGATCTGTGTATTCTACAATCCGAGAAGAATAATTAATAAATATGATTTTTGAAGTAATACAAACACACTCAGACACTCTTCCGTACACACTACTCTTACCAATCACACTAAAAAAAAAATACTCGACACAGTATATAGTACATACAAACCCAACCCTCTTATTATTATTATTCTTTTCTACAACTACTCCTGCACCTAAAAACTTTCGTGATAGCTAAACCTCAAAAACAATCAAACAATCAATTGAATGCCACAACAAAGAAGCAAGAGACCTCGACTATGTGCACCACTTCTCAGTCATAAGATACAAGGAAAGGAATGACCATAGACATAAAGGCGTCGTATGAAAGTGTAGCCGAACCGGTATAACGCGTGTCCTTCTCCTTGAATTTGTCAGTCAGACCCTGAAAATGTAACATGTAATTGGGATGGTAACTAATATATACGAGAGGAGCAACACTGGGATAATTATAGGAACATGAATTCCGTGAAAATGCCAATTTCTACAAAGTTAAATGAACAACTGATGCTCCAAATCGCAAAAATTTATTGGATATAAAATGCCACCCTAATGTTTATTTCCTATCACAGGTCACATAATCAAGACAATGCGCATAAGGATCAAGATTGTATCATGTGGATACTTCACATTAAGCCATGTCAACATTTTGTGTCTATCTCTCTCTTCATACCCATTATATAAGTAGGTCAGTCTGAATATATACGAAGAGAGAGAGATACAAAGTTTCACACGACACTGTCATGTGACATGAGAAGATCATAATCCATGAGTTTGAATGTAACAGGATAGACATGTTTGTCCTAAACCACTTATTTGAAGCAAAACAAGGAGCAGATAACATGCTTATATCAACGGAGAGAAAGAACAATGAACGCAAATGAAAATAGAGATATTAGATGCACGTCTGTAGATTCAAAAGGTCATTGAGTTTTACCTTGATAATCATCCCACACCTGCATACATCCAAGAACAGAACAGAACATGAGACACTTGGATATTTAGAGTAAACCCCAATTTGGCCCTTTAAAGATTTCTTATTATCAATTTGGTGCTTGAAGTATCAGTGATATCAATATGGTTTCCAAATGATGATTTTTATAATTGCATGACATCAATTTGGTCAGTCCCAGTAGACAGTTAAGTCTTTTTGACGATTTTCACATATGGAAAAATCTCTGTTTAAATTGATAGACATGAATTGGAATGAAATAAAATAATACTATGTTCCGCTATTTGGATTATTAAGAGTAAGATATAATGAAGAGGAATATAACGAAATGCATCCCCCACCATTTGAGAGGTATGAACGGAACCAACCTTTCCTTTTCTATTCTTTTTGTCTATATTTTATCATAAAAATATCAAAATAGTAGAATGGTAGCTTTATTCAGTTTCATTCCATTTCATCTTATTCTACTCAATTTCGCTCCACCAGATATACAAACATAATCTGAGAAACAGATTAGTATATATCTTTTAAGGGCCAATTTAAAGCTCCAAAAATCTATGAAGGACAAAATTAAAGTTTACTCTTTCAAATAAATAAGAGAATAAAATGAGCACTTGAAAGAACCAGAGAAAATGACTTACTCGACAAAACTGTCAAAACCAAGTTCAACCCGCCGACCAGTTCCATCACTATACTTTGAAAGCAGAAGTTGTAGAACCGAGCCTGGTACAGCATAGCCAATACCATATAGAGCATCTCTTAGCTCTAATGGATCAATTTTCCCACTCCTATCTTTATCATATCTCTCAAATATGCCCTGCGAGTGAAGTACAAATTCAGAGGCATTATTATGGAATAAAATTCTACTATAAACGCAAACTTTGAACTTCCTGTTGAAGTTCACCCAAGCAAAAGGTGAAAAAAACATCAAATCACTTATCAGTTATCACTATAGCAGCAAAGACGAGTCAGTGGCTCATCCCACAACATGGATGAGGTAGTTAATAAGTGTGGTATAAGCTTGATCCACTTTTACAAAGTCAGTGAACTGAATAATGCAATTATTTAAAAGTAGTTGATTTTACTAAAAATGTTAAACACTTGGTTATTATAATGATACGACACTATTGTTTAGAGATAATGTAAAATAGTGTACATTGGATAAACACTAGTTATACAGATCTTGGCCAATAGGAGAAAATAGACCAACCTCTTAATCAGTTGAGTCAGGGACACATATATGAAATGTTTACTCCAGGAAGAAGAGATAGAGGGATGAATATTAAGGAGGTGTAGGGTCAGGTAGTTAATAGTTATGCATGAGGTGGGGGAGAGAGAAATATTTCTGCCAAGATGGTTATGTGGGATGAGAACATGGGGAGAGAAGGCAAAATAAATTTTGAGAGTTATTCAACCTCCAACCTGGCCCCTAAGATTTGTAAGCTGTGGATTATTGTCTTCTTTCAGATTTTGTATGTTTCCTTTTTTTTTTCTTTAGTAAGAAATAATTCATTGTTAAGGTGTAACCTTTTTGCTGCGATATTCAGTCAGGATGTACATGAAGAGTATAGTGAATAGTTAACAAAATTATTAAACGAAAACCGCTATTAATAGCTATGGCTTATGGCAATCAAATAGTATTAAGCCCAGAAATCCATATTACGTGAATGCTAAGATGCAAGATATTTTTGCACTGTATAGAAGTTCACATTAATTGATTCCTCTTTAACAAAATGTGACAACTCAGAAAGGAAAGTATACCCTCCTGGATCATGGGCCAGACAAACCTAAAACTCATTCAAATCCAATAAACTAATCCATGCCAACCTAGCTAGAAAATCAAGAGGAGCTAATCCTACGACAGCTGTAGCTGGGAGGAACCAAAGGGACATATTTCCTCCATTAGGCAAAAAATCTCAGCATAACAAAAACCCATTTCTTGATGACTAGCCAACCAACTCATTGAAAGGACTGAAGAACACAGTAGGGATCATATTCACACTCACTCTCAGCGACCGGCTTAGGTCAGCTAATTCCTACCACCTGAAGTCGGCCTCCAGTTTATTTGGTGAGCAGAAAGCATTCAACAAAAACATGCTTAAGTGCTTTTAGACTGAACCTTCCCACATTAAAAATATACGAGCTTACAGAAAAATGCCTTCAGCATATTTCATGTTGAAGTTCCCCGCATAACAATGGAACCATAACCATTCACCTTGCCCAATTAGGATTACTAAAGGCTCTAATACTAAGTTAAAGTTCAGAAACCAGAATCAATTAGGCCTAACTAATGTCAGATATGGAATTTTAATAGTAAAATATGCCAATAATTGCCTTAGAAGAATCTTTTAGCAAGTCAATCAAGTTATACCCCTTCTGGGCTTCTGGGGGATGGGTAGCTCACATGGTTGAGCTAAGGGTAATTGTAGGTGAAGGGTCAGAGTTCGAACCTTGAGGAGTGATAATTTGTACTAATTTACCAACAACTAACATTTGCCTATAAAAAAAATACCCTTCTGGCTTCTGGGGAAGCAAATTACAGAACCAAAAAGATTCACAAAAGTTAATTGTACCAGGAAAACAATGTGCAAATACCACTATTTATCTACAGAAAATACACAAAGAATGAAAAAGAGACTCACTCGCCAATGTCCAAGGCAATTCCAGAGTGCTGCAAATTCCTTAGGACCTGTGACAACACAAGTAATCATCAGCAATTGATATCAACAAAACAAAAAAAACAACAGAATTTACAGAATTTGGCAGCAAGTGTGCAATATGGGAAACTAGGTTACCAACTCTGAGAGGCTCATTTGGGTGCTTGAAGAGAAACATGAGGAGACGAATAGTCCCAATGTTGAATTTCTGAAACCCGGAGGTAAGAACCTGCTGCAACTCCTTCTCATCGATGAAGCCACTCTGATCCCTATCCACCATCTGAAAAGCCCTAATCACTTCAGGGTGCGTCCCTGGTGGAAACGACGAATACCCACCACCAGAAGAAGAAGGAGGATAACCAGATGACGATGGTGGAGCTTGTCCGTAACCATGACTAGAATTGTAGCTTGAATGCGGTGGAGCGTGAGATGGAGATTGGGTGTAAGCGGCGGAGTGCGGCGGAGGGGAGGAATACGCCGGTAACTCAGGTGCAGAGGGAGCGTACGATTGAGACGGAGATTGAGGATTGTATCTACCGTAAGACATAGCTTGAAGCAGGAGAATGAAGAGTCAGAGGAGAGAGACAATGGTGGTAATTTGGTAGCAAATTGCGGTGCTAAGGAGCTTAATCTTAAGGCTGTGTTTGGAACAATGATAACGGTATGAAGGACGATGAGTGAAAAGCAGACACGTTTTTATATGAATCCCCACACGCCACGACAATGTAGGTTCAAACGCGATTACGAGGAGTGTGGATGGTCAATATTGGCATTCGGCAAGGGGTTGATGTTTATCCTAATAGATTTTTTGAGTTTAAAATGATGTCAATCCAAACATGCTCAGTTTTGATTTAATTATTTACTTGTCGTTAGAACAATGGTAAAACGAAGAGAAAACGCCTTTAAAAACTATTGGTCTAGGCGTAAGTGACATGTTTGAAAGGTCGGCAGATGCTCATTCATGAGTATAGTTTTTCCTAATGAATGTAGTAATAACTAAACGTAACTAAGCTTCCTCGTGATGCTTCAACTAACACTTATAATCGACTAGAACTAATTAGTCCTTACTATATCTCTAACATACCCTCACAATCTCAAGGTGGGTGTTGAAGTGAAAATTTGCCAAGTTGCAAATCTGGTAGGAGACAAGGTTTCAGTGAAAATATCTGAAACTTGATCAAGAGAGGGAACATGAGTAACAATGAGAATCTTATTGAGGACTCTCTCTCTAACAAAAAAGATATCTAACTTCATGTGCTTAGTCCTTGCATGCCAAACTGGATTGTGAGTGAAGGTCACAACACTCATATTATCATAGTAAACATGAGGTGTATGATAAGGAATCTTTAGTGAATCTTTCTACAAGTGTCTGCTTGTTTCAACTCCAACTCACTAGGTTTGGAACCAAAAAGATGCGAAAACCAGATGTATACCTACGATCATATGGATCTGAGGCCTAGTCAACATCATTGGTTTAATATACCCACGAGCAGAGAATAGTTGATGTGGCATTACCAGGTCACTATAAATTGAATATAAGCAAAGACGAATGCAATATCATAAGATAATAAAGAAGGGATTGTAGGCTAGATTCAAGGCTTTACCTTTAGTGCAAATAGCGAATACTGATTAGTTGGTCGAGCACCTTGTCCCCTATTCCTTTGATCGGAACTGGCAACTTAACGTGTTCCCCCCCCCCCCCCCCCCAATCGGAATTGGCACCTTGTCCCCTATTCCTTAAAGTTGAAATGGATAAAAAAACTTGAGAGATTCAAAGCGGCTAAGGACTCTTTGGAGTGGGCATGACAATATACACTAGGCATAGAAAGCAGCCTAGTAAGCTTTATTGTTTTAACAATTCACATCAATACTCATGAGACTTCATAAGAATCATAACAACTAAGATATAATTGTGATTTTTATTCACTTTTGATTTGATAGCTCTTTGGTGGGAAAGTTTTGGTGGAGAAGGAAAAAAATTACAACAAGTAGCAATGAGAGTGTTGAGTCTCACTTGTAGTGTCACTGGATGTGAAAGAAACTGGAGTGTCGTTGATCAAATTCATACCAAGAGAAGAAACCGCTTAGAACAACAAAGATTAAATGCTCTTGTCTTTGTTAAGTACAATCTTCAACTTGAGATGAGAAAAAAGGCTAGAGAGGAAAAAAGAGATTCTTATTAGATGCTTATCGGATATTGAGTCTGATGATGAGTGGATTAGTGAAAAGAGGATCATTGCTTGCCAATTGATACTTCATGGATGGACATACATGAGGCTTTTACTATTGAGGAAGGAGCTCCAAGCAAGAAAAGGAAGATAGATAATTATTAGAAACTTAGAGCTAGAAGAAGCACTTCAATATTGTTTTGTATGAGAAAAGAGCCGAGTAATTGGTGGTATGGTGAGTTGCTTCATAATTAGGGAACCAAGTTTTTGTACCACAAACATATCCTGGTCCTGTTAACAACCCCTGAGGTTGTTGAGAAGGTATTGGTCCTAACAATGAGTTTGTGTCTAGGCTAGCAAGTGGACCAATAAGGTAAGATTGTGGTGGCCTCTGAGAAGGTTGATGTGCTAGATTCTGAGAAGAGGGTAAGGTCCTTTGAGTGGGCCAACTTGAAAAATACTGAGAATTAGGTTGAGCATGAGATCCTGAAACTGGTAAACCTACAGATGCAAACTGTAGAGAGTACTATGACTGAGATGTAGGCTTGCTGAAGCTAGAGGCACCAAAACCACCACTTATAGGCACAAATCCAGGAAAGCCAAACTGCTGAGAATAGCTAGGCATAGCTCTAGGATTCCCAAACTGATCTGGAACACCACCAGTATTGCGATAGTAGCAGATTGATACATCATGACCAAACTTAGAGCATATTAATTTGACACTGAACAGAATACCTGCCATTGCGACCACATCCACGTCTTCCTCCATCGCGACCACCACAATACTCTCCACGATAATCACCATTGTATTGATCACCAGAATCACGATAATCACCATTGTATTGACTACCAAAGTTGCGATACTGTTCATGTGAACCTCTACTATAAGAGGAATACTGAGAATCATATGAATTAGCAGGAACAGGGGATTGTGGCACAAAAGGAGATAAACCTGAGGGATTCACATTAACTTGTGCCACATTTGCAGAAATCATCGATTCACCAACCTGTTTCCTCTTCGCGCGTTTCAAACAAGCTTCGTGACTTACAATCATATATTCAACCGCATTCACAGAGCATGGAACACCTTAATTGAAAACCAGAGTCATAAGAGGATTAAATTCCTCTGGAAGACCATCGAAAATCACATCTAGATGATCGCGAAAGGGAACGAGATCTCTGATTGAAAGTAAGATGTTTACGATAGACTTAATCTTTTGCAAATGGGCGAAGGGTAATTTTCGTCCCTAAAGTTACAGGTGTTAGGCATTTTGGTCCCTATTCTATTGAAATGTCGCTCGTGGTCCCTGAAGTTGCAAAACGTCAATCATGTTAGTCCCTTGTTTGGATCTCGTCAGTGAACAGTAACAGTCAAGGTGATTTGGCACGTTATGTGCTCCTGTGGACTTTCCACATGGATTTAAATATTGAATTTTTTTTTGAAAAACTTAAAAACTTCAATTTAGTCCCTGGCAAAAATTCTCAAATCAGAAAAGCTCCAATCTCTCCATCATCTTCTTCCTCCTCATCATCTTACCCAGAAAAAATCAATTCCAGAAACATCGGCTAAACAAAAATCTTCATATTCTCACTTAAAAAACAACCCAAATATTCTCATATTTCCTCTGATGCATCTTCAACCTCCTCCTTCCATCTTATTAAACCAAACCCATAAAATTCATTCCCCTTCTTCCATCTTCTTCAACCAAATCTTGAAAATCAAAACTTAACCCCAAAAGCACACCTGTTTTTCAGGATGAAGAAAAATCCAAACTTTGAAGCAACCCCAATCCAATAAATATTTTGGGCATGTTCAGGAAAACTTGTCGATTTGCAATAAAAGAATAAAACAAAGAGACGAAGGAAAGAATTAGAGAGGAGAGAAAATGGGTGGTGAAGAGAGGAGAGTGACAACCAGATTCAATGCCCTCTCCATTCTTCTTTAACAACACAAGAAGCATTATAGTAACAACACTGTCATTGACAAATCCCCATCAGTTAGTCGACCCATAAACAAAAACATTCCCCAGACTCTCGTTGAAGAAGTTGTCATCGTTCTTGAGGTAGAACTGAAAAGTCCATCACCCTCTCTGGAGAACAATAACTCAGCCACCGTGAAATCATCAAACTCGTGCCTCAACAACCCAACCACCGTGTAATCATACGAACCCCATCAGAATAGAACCAGAAAGCTATGAGTTTCCATTGGAAATTTCATAAAGCCCCCAAACCTCTTCAGTTCTACAAACCCCAATAACCCCAACCACCATGAAATCCAACACCCTCTACCTGAAACCCCCACCCCCTAAATGAAAACCATCACCCCATAAATTAACTCGACCCCTAGATCAAAAAGATGAAGAAAAGGAGTGGTGAGAGTCTTAGAATGTCCCTTTCTTCTCGTTTTTCTTGTTCAAGCAGAGCCACCACCACCTTTCTCTCTAAAGTCACTAACTTTATTAATAAATCTCCCACATTTCTTCTCAGATTTGAGTCTCGGTGGAGTTTGGGGCCGATGAAGAGGGGTTCCATGGCTGATGAGATGGGTGGGGGAGGATAAATCTTGGTTTTCATATTTGGGTAAAATCTGGGTTCAAATCTGGTTGAAAGATGATGATAGGTGGGTCAGGGACTAAATTGAAATTTTTAAGTTTCCAAAAAAAAAAATTCAATATTTAAATCAATGTGGAAAGTCCACAAGGGCACGTAACGTGCCAAATCACCTAGGACGTTACCGTTCACTGACGGGATCCAACCAAGGGACTAACGTGTTTGATGTTTTGCAACTCCAGGGACCACGAGCGACACGTAACGTGCCAAATCACCTAGGACGTTACCGTTCACTGACGGGATCCAACCAAGGGACTAACGTGTTTGATGTTTTGCAACTCCAGGGACCACGAGCGACATTTCAATAGAATAGAGACTAAATTGGCCGACGCATGTAACTTTAGGGACGAAAGTGACCCTTCACCCTTTTGCAAATACTCAAAGATAGGTGTTTACACTTGACTTTGACAAGTGTTGACCTGTTCGAGAAATTGTGGTTGCTCCTCCCAACAAAATTAAATGCTTTTATATTTTCATTGAACTCATTTTTATCTCATTTTTTTTTCTTTTATTGGATAGTAAATTTAGAGTGGTTCCAAACAAAAAAAGATAAATATAAATTCAAATATTTTTATATTTGTAAGGGTCAATTTTTTTAAAAGCTAATGTACTAAATCCATAGAAAATGATTTTTTTCTAATAGGGGCGAATGATATTTTATACTTGTAGTATAAATTTTAAAATTATCTAATTTTAAAATCTATTTTAATATTTATCAAATCTATATATTCATTTTAAAATTTTAATAAAAATTTTATTGTAGAATTATAGTTAAAATATATACTTTTACATTACATTTTTTGGTACATCAATTTTTTTTGGTACATCTAATAAATATTTTTTCATTACACTGCCCGGCCTAAAATACCATTTTAAAGTCAAATTTAAGAAATATAATAGAAAGTTAAAAACAGCTGTTGTATGCTAAGCTTTTTTTTAGTACTATAGTAATAAATATCTCTATACGGATACATGATACTCCCTCTGTTCTTATATATAAGTCACAAATAACTAATTCTCTTAGATTAAGAAAAGTAGTTAAGAGTAATAAATTTGTAAAGAAAATGATTTACTTTCCTAGATTACCCTTATTTACTTTCCTATAATTTTCTCTTTCCAAGTTAATAATTCTAAAGTTTATCATCTCTTTCATATTAAATATGAGGGTGAACTTGGAAAAAAAATTATTTAATGCTTCCTAGATATTAGAAAGTGACTTATATTTTGTAACAAAATTTTTTCAAAAAAAGTGACTTATAATACGGAACGGAGGGAGTACATCATTACTTTTGGTGCCCACTAGGGTGGGCAACTTTCTTTTTGGTCCACCGGTGGACCATGATCTATCACCATTAAATTTTAGCATCTAGGAATATTCTTTAATTGGATGGTCAGGATTTAATAGAAGACAAAAGGGTAAAAATGTAAGTGTAACACTTCTTCCCCACCCTTTCCCCTCCTTGCTGAAGCTGAATCACGTCCCTGAGCCACTACTTTTTTGTTATGAGGTTAACTACTTTCATGAATCACCACGTTCATCATAATTTTTTGAAGAAAGTAGCAAATCACCACTTCCAGAATCAAGAAACTGTTACAAGATCCTTAATTTTATTTTTTTTAAAGTTCAATATATATTGATGAATGAAAAGGTCAGAGACCTGTACAATAGGAACCAAAAGACAACACATGAGAAAACAAGATGAAGATTCTAAAAAACAAACAATAGGAACAGGCTCCTAAAGATACAATACGAGTACTAACAGTGGCTTTCATAGCCTACAAAGCAAGGAAATAGCTAATAAAAATCAAGGGGAAGAGCCACAAAATGGCTAACATAAAAGATCCTTAATTTTTGTCCTCCAAATCCCTAACTAGAACCACCACAGCCTTCATCTTCTCCGTCGCTTCTCCCTCACGAGAAATTGGTCCTTGCCACAAAAACCACAAAAGCTCCAACCTAAACTCAAATCCATCTCCATCGCACCCTTCTTTGCGTAACCAAGCCCCAGACTCACTAAGACTGAAACACAGACGATGGAGAAGATGAAGAAGCGAGACCAGATACACTACCACTCACATCCAGATTTCTCCACCACTGCTCCTCGTCGTTGAGAACCGGATCGGAGCCGTACAACCACCGTCGGACCAGATCTGGCACTCTCCCCTTCGATTCACACCAGATCTGCAACTCTTCACTTCGACCCACTCCTCTGCAACGTTAAGCTTTGGTTAGGGGAAACAAGGAGAAATAAAAATTAAAAAACAAAAAGAGAGAAGGAAAAGGAGAAATTCACCTTGATGTTTTCTTCTTGGTAGTGCTACTGCTGCTGATGGTGCCTGTGCTGCTGGAGATGGTTGAAGTGAGAGGAGGAGAGAGTGGGAGGGAGAAGAAGGAGAAGGGGAAAAGTCTAAAATATCCCGAATGCAAAGTCTGAAATGTCCCTGGTCCACCGGTGGACCAAAAAGAAAGTTCCCCACCCTAGTGGGCACCATTACTTTTTCTGGTACATAGATACATCATTACTTTATATTTAAACTTTTTTAACATGGCTCGTTTCAAAAATAATAAACAAAAAAAACAAAACAGAAACAGAGCTGGGTAGTTACTAGTTACAAAGCTTCCACCCTCTTCACTCTTCATTTCATCTTCACCACTTTCTACTCTTCCTCTTTCCCTGTCTGTTAATGTTGATGTTGGTGTGTCTCTCTCTCTGACACTGTCACAAGAAAGAGAGAGAGAAAACAAACACTACTCAAGCAGCGTCATTTGCTTGTTCAACGCTCCACAACACTCAACAACAACAACAACAACATATTTAATACTAAAAAAGTTCAGTTAATGATTCTCACGTCCCACATTCTCTCAACACAACTTTCCCTTCAATCCAACTCCAACTCCAAAACCCATTCTTCAAATTGCCAAATCAAGCTTTCTTAAATCACAAAAATCATATATTTGTAGTGCTTTTGGTTTTTTATATTCTAAGTAAAGGCCTTTTTCATTGCCACCAATGACCCAGGTCCTTCATTTTGCTTCTTCTTCACCAACAACCTCTTCCTCTCCCTCTCCCTTCTCTTCTTCCCACGCCATTTTTGCAATTCTTGTCACCCTTTTCAGGAAATCATTTGTTGCTGCTTTCAAGAGTGGCAGGAAACACCTCTGTGCTATGGACATAGGGTCCCCTACTAACGTGCGCCATGTTACTCATGTCACATTTGATAGGTTCAATGGCTTCTTGGGTTTGCCTGTTGAGTTTGAACCTGATGTGCCCAGAAGGCCTCCCAGTGCTAGGTACGCTGCTTCTTCACCTTCCATGTGCCATTGTTTGGGTTGAATTGTAGTTACATTACTAAGGGCGCGTTTGAGTAAATAGTTTAATTAAGCGCTTATCACATAAACGTTTATTCATAGGCTAATTTGAGAAGCTTATTGAAAGAAGCTTAAAATAGGTTATAGATAGGTATAAACGCTTATCCATAAGCTAATCTGAGTAAGTTATGAAAATCTATAGGCAGGTCATAGGCTGTCTCAAACACTTGCATAAGCGCTTATGGTATAAGATAAGCTCAAATAAATACTTCCAAACAGGGCCTAAATGCATGTTTCATTTTGAGAGAAAAATAGATTATTTCTTTTTAAAGCTCCCTATGTTTTTTATTATAAGCTGTTTTTTTTAAGTATGCTAAGCACAAAACATAAGCTTATTTTCTTTAGATGCCGCCTTCAATTTTTGATTTAGTTATTTTCACTAATTTTATATGTAATTTTTGCTTTAATTTGGTTTTTTGTTCCCTTGTTTGATTTTCACATGTAGTGCAACTGTTTTTGGAGTTTCAACAGAATCCATGCAGTTATCTTATGACTCAAGAGGGAACAGTGTGCCAACAATTCTGCTGCTAATGCAAAGGCATCTGTATGCTCAAGGAGGACTGCAGGTTGGTTGGTTTGCATTAAAGAAGAAAGAAAGATAGTTCTTCTTTATATAAGTCACAACACTATGGGGACTTGTTCTTCTTACAAATGACCAATTTAATGGTCATGCTTAAGTAAAAAGTTCAATTTGCACATGCAGGTGGAGGGGATTTTCAGAATTAATCCAGACAATAGTCAAGAAGAAAATGTCAGGGATCAATTGAACATGGGATTAATCCCAGAAGGTATTGATGTACATTGTTTGGCAGGACTAATTAAGGTATGACTTTGCAACATGATTGCCTCTGTTTCCTCTGTTCCTGTATTATGCTTGTTTAGGGGATTGATCTGAATGATCATGTAAAAAGAAGTCTCTTTAATGATATGATACTGGTGAATAGTTTTGCTTGCAGATTTTGATTTCTAAAACTTTTTTTCCAAAAAGGGCAACTGTTATCTTTTCCAAAAAAAGTTATAGGTCTAACAAATACTTATCATTTTCAAACAGTTATCTGTCAAGCCTAATAAATGAGACGAATACACATCATTTTCAAAGTGTATTGGACTGAAAGTGCGACATTGCATATCCAGTTTGTTATAAATAACGGATAATGGATTAAATGAATCATACTAGCCATGCAATATTTGAGCTGTTAAACTGGGCTTCTGAAATATCCTCTGGTTATTGAGAGTTTATTATCACTCATTCACTCCTATATTTTTATTTTGACTCTTATCTAACTATCTTTTTCCGAATTTCCCTAAAATATCCTTTATTAAATAGTAAGTCAGACAAGTGTTCTCTTGCCACTCCTATACTTGTCCAAATTTCTAATTAGCCATTGCAACAATTTGTAAAATGCTACAAATCACTTACTACTATTTGATCTGAAAAGTACATTACTTGTGTTTTGCATCTGTAAGTTTTATGATCCTGTTGGAAACAGATCTTATGATCCTATTGTTCTACTATTTATTTATCAAAAACTTGCATCTTTAAAATGATTCAGTTAAAACAATTCTATCTTTTCTTTTTTCATTGCGCTTACTAGACAGCTCAGACAGAACCTGATAGTTGTATTCCCTTTTCACTTTCCCTGTATCATATGCTGGTCAAATGCATCCATATTTACCTCTGCTGCTGTCTTAACCCTCCAGCTTATTTACTCCCAGCCTAAAACTCATGTCTTCAGGAAGGAAAATGATTATGAAACGAAATTTCATTTCAGTTACCACCCGAATCTGATTGCTCAATACCACACTATTTGGACCCTACCATTGAATGGTAATCAGTACCCACGTTACTATTCGTCAAGTCTATGTTAATATTCGTCCTGTTCATGCAGCCATTTCTTCGCTCCATATAGCACTTCTCCTTGAGTAAATACTCATATTTCCAATCCAACATCTTAGTTCAAGTGCTGCTGTTCATGAACCTACAGCACTACTTAGCTGGAAATGTCTCCTCTTTTCGTATAGTTTTGTCCAAGCATGTAACCATCAGAACCCATTCCCATTTCATTACACTAGTAGCAAACCGTCATATTCATGAAGGGATGCAGCAAGGTAAATGCTAGGAGAAACTATTTCTATGGCTTCTACTTACATTTTCTTATTTGTTTGTGATTTTGTTTTGGCAAGAAGGGGAGGTTTTATGTATTGTATACACTATATGATAATTTAGTTTGACATTCTTGTACTTTTCAAGGCTTGGTTTAGGGAGCTTCCTACAGGAATTCTGGATTCATTATCGCCAGAGCAGGTAATGCAATGCGAAACTGAGGAAGAATGTGTTGAGCTAGCAAGGAATCTACCTCACACTGAAGCTGCACTCTTGGACTGGGCCATCAATCTGATGGCTGATGTTGTCCAACAGGAACATGTTAATAAGATGAATGCGCGTAACATTGCCATGGTTTTTGCACCAAATATGACTCAGGTGTGTTCCAATAACTCAATTCTCAAGTTATTGCAGGGAAGAGAATGTGCTATTTTATCTTTGTACTTTATTAAATTGCATATGAACATCTTGTAAATGTAATTGAAGTTGTGATGAACCAATTGGTAAATGGCACATGAATGATTATAAGTTATATTTCTAACACGCCCCATCACGCAAGAGCCTTCTTGGGCTTGAACCCTGAACAATGTACAGGTCCACCTACCACGTGCTGAAATTCAACTTTTTATTAGAGTAATGAGGGAACCTAGGACCGAACTATAAACCACTTGGTCATAGAGGCTATGATACCATGTCATGAACCAATTATCCCAAAAGCTTAAGCTTTAGGGCAAAGGACACATGGATGGTTATTCTATATTATATTCCTAACATAAGTTTTCTTCTATATGAAAGTATTTTCTGCACTTTTGGATCATGGTTCTTTTGACTATTCTTTTTACCTTTAGCATGTTTGGGTAGCTTGTTTTTCCTCAATCAAATTTGGCACCCATAAATTGCTCACAGAAGCTCATCTTGAGAATAGATTTTAACTTTATAATCAATTGTAGAAAGATTTCCAAGCATGTACTAAGTTCATGAGAGTTTTTGGTCTTTCTGGTTGCAGATGGCAGACCCTTTCACTGCATTGATGTATGCAGTTCAAGTGATGAATTTCTTGAAGTCACTTATATTAAGGACACTGCAGGAAAGAAAGGATTCTGTGGTAGAATCTCATCCTAAATTATATCCAGGACCATCTGATGAGAATGGTAACCGTACACTTTTGGAGTCTTGCCAGCAAGATACTATGGCAGAAAATGAAGAGGCTGAAGAAACAGTCGTATCCGAGAAAACTGTCGTAGAATGTTCCCCTGAACCACTCCAAAATAACACCTCAACTGGAGGAGAATCTGACAGTTTGGTAAGCTCTTCTGAGAATACAATTTGCAATGAGGACTTGTATTGCGAGTTTCCACCCAAAGGAAACATGGGAAAGGGTAAGCCTGCACAATCTAGTAGCTCAAATGCTAGAAAAGGGACCAAAAAGACCCGAGGCAAGCAACCTGTGGTTGATCAAACAGTGCCAGCTGAGAAAAGGGGAATGAGGAGTGCGAGCAACACAGATTCAAGATATGAAAGAGTTGAAGCCTGGCGGTGAAAGAAGCACTGAAGTGTAAATGGATTATTTGACATCATCATGGCCTTGTAAGTTTGTGAAGTGATTCCTGTATGTTCTCTTCATTTTCTGGGTTTTAATTAAATTATATGCTTTCAAGAATATCACTATGATCATACCAACATTGTAATGAAATTTCATTTCCTCAGTGTTCACTTATGTTCATAATTATTCCTTAACAATAAACTCATTCATTATTGCACTTCTGAATTTCTGATCCTTACTAATTTGGTTTCCTGCCAGTGTATAAATTTGCATAATCTTACATAGCAAATATGGTAGTATGATATGCTACATGCTTAAGTGGATTTATTTTCATGGGCCATGATAGTGAAAATAAAACCTGACAAACTTTCATTAAGGAAATTTGTAGGATTGATTTGGAAGGCGTCAGGTCCTCAAAGAGAGGGGGAAATCTAAATACTCCTGTCTTATGTACTCTTTCTATCTAAACAATAGCATATATTCCATGAATAACTAGTTTTCTAATTTAGAATAGAAGAAAACTGACTGCTTGTGAGAGAAGAAACACTGGATTTTCGGTAGTCCAGGAGATCAGGAAATTTGCTCGGGAGAGACCACGCCATGACATTTTTATGGTGGTGGGAAATATCATGAGGAAGAAGAACCACTGAACTATGAAACTTCAAAGTCAAGGAAATCTCTGCATGCTACTTTCTCACCAAAACGTGTCTACGGGTTAAAGTGTGTAATGTGTTCCAACTGATATATTTGGCTTTTCGATTAGACATGTACCAGTACAACTATCCATTGTCACAATTTGTGGGAATGGTTTTACTGATAAGGAAAACTGCTACAATGATAAATGTTCCTTGAGAAGAAATGTTGGCCATGTGATTTCAGCAGCAATGTTAGCCATGACTCTATATTCGGCTTCAGTGCTAGAGCGAGAGACCGTGGGTTGTTTCTTGTCATACATTATATTTCCACCCATGACTACATCGTGGATGTTTTCACTAAACCCATGTTGAAAGCAACTCTCAGTTACTTCCCAGGACAAACTTGCAGAAAATTAAGAGCAGCAAAATCAAATAAATTAGTGCTCAAACTAATTACAAAATTACAAATATTTGTGGTCAGCAAATCAAATAAGTGGAGGCTCGACCAATGCCACAATTATAACAACCATAAATTGTTTACCAAATATAGGATTTTACCGTTGCTTTGTATTTATGTTTGCATCTATTATTTATGGTGCTGCTGCACCTCAATGTAATAGCACAAGAAAATCAAAAGCAACCAAAACAAAAAAGGTGTCCAATTGTTCATGTTCAAACCATCAGAATTATCTGTACCTTTCCCTTCTCTGTCTTTTCTTCTTTCTCAAGACAGTTTTTCCAACTTAGCAAAGTTGTTCATTGAAAACAAGCATATTCATACCCAATATAATGGATAAACAAACACACTGAGATGTATGCAATATTACTATGTTAGGATAAGGCAGTGGAAGTGAGAACAGACCATTTTCCTAGAAAGGAGGGACTATATATAAAGGATTGAACCAAATATTCCTCCAGAAATGGTAATCACAAACGCTAGTGGTAGAACTAAATAGGCACGTGTTATAACTTTTTGGTTTGTGGGAGTTCTACACTTCTACTCTCTAGCCTTATCCTACTGCAGAAAATAGTATGGTATTTTAGTGTTTGATAACTAGTACCCATTTACATTAGTGATGGCGATTCCTAATTTAATTTGCATGAGCAGTGCTATATATACTTGAGTAAGAAATAAACAAAACGAACCCATCAGTCCACTACCAATTGCCTGAAAAACAAAGCACATAGGAGATTGCAGAATGAATAGTAGATTCATCTCAGGAGTTGTTTAGCTTATCACAAGATCCTCTGCACCTCTCTGCTGCATAACCCTTGATTTTTAGATTAAATGGTTACATATTTTTAGCCATTGACTCCACATCGATTCATAAATGATTAAAGAGATAATAGTAGATACATAATATTTTTTTCACGGACACTAAATTGTTTTCTGCCACGTTAGATAATACAATTTAAATAAAATAAGTACATAATAGTTTGCCTATGTAGTATAAAATTATTGGATGTTTAAAATTTCATTATATTGACAGTGCATATCCATTAAATTCATGATTAAATTAGTTTAAACTTTTATACACTTATTATTTATCTGTGGTAGGCAGCAGAGGATCTGAATTCAACCTATACCAAGAAATTAAAATAAAATGATTCCATTTTTTTTTCTAAAGTATCTTCCACCATATAGTGAGAAACTAATCTCATAGACTTCTCAAACACCAAAATGAGATCCTTTCCAACTTTGCTTTTTTTCATACAAGTGGATTCCAAGATTGAACTCAAGACCAAAATGTTTATGACACCCGAGTCTACTCCACTCATACCAATACACTTTGTTAGTAAATAATTCCATTTTCAAGTGAACCATTAAATTTTTCTGTAAGAATGTTAGTTAAAAAGTGGGTGTAATTCTCAATAAGCTTATATTGATTACAATATGGTCCATCTAAACCCTTTCATCTCATGGATGGATATCTTGTGTTTTATTGTGAGAAAGATACCATATGAACCAAGATTTTGTTGTCTTATGAATTATGATCGTGAAATACCAAGTGTCCGTGCACAAGAATGCCACGTTGCCCGCAATATTCAATGATACAGAGCATTTGTGAAGCTAACAAGTGGTAGTGGTTGATTGAGTTTGAGAGTTGATTTTAATGTCACCCTAATAAATATTCATGTCATTCGCATATCATTCTCTTTCTCGCTTTCAATGTGCGGAATGTATAATTTGTATTCCTCATAAGTTTGATGTGTAATTGATCCTCGCACATATAAGGACGGCAAAATTGAGTGACGAGAAAATGTATAGATGCGACATTAAAGTTAATTCCTTTGCATGTAGCTGTATGTATTTGCACTCTTTGCCCTAAACATCAATGCACTCTGGACACCACCATGATCATTGCTCAATTTTTCCCAAGAAAGCTGTGGTCCTGTCCCTCATTTCCTTCCCCTTAAGGAGATGTTTTGATTGGATAGCATATGATCATGGTTGTGCCATTTTGTATCATCTTGTGTGGTTATGTACAATCCTACAAGGTTAAAATCATTGGTTTGTTCAATACAATTTGTGTGTTAACACCCAAGATTAGATCTGTGTTTTGGAAAAATACCAAGTCATCAAGTCATTTTCATGACTGTGTAATAATGGTAACTTTCTGGTTGGAAGCCCCTTTTGATATGGATGAGGGTACGGGATACCAACACAACTTTAAGAATCCAACCCGAAAACTCTATACATAGTATTGTAAATTAAGATGGGTAGCTTCATCTATGCCTTCTTAATTGATGTGTTAGGACAATAACACATGTAAAGATTAACAGTTTAACACATCACGATGAATAAGAGGATAGAGGCCCGAATGTACCTCTTTAATCCAAACCAAGTTCTGAAACAAAATCTTAAAAAAATAAATCTGCATACCACTCCTACAAACAAATGAAAGTTCAATAAAGTCAAAATTACAAGCAAACAAAGGACAATCCTGACTAAAGCATAAACATATGTCGCCAATAATATTTGAAATAAGCATTTTAGTGATTTATGAGAGGGTAACACAACCATCTAAGTTAGAGAGAAGATGGTAAAGTTTTTCTTAAGATAAGAGGTTTAATACATTTACACCGACTCTCACTTCCATTTCATTTCCATATAGTTTATATCCTTTTTTTCTTATCACATCATTCATTATATCTCTTACATTATTGTCATATATTCCTATATCTTTCTAGATGTGATGTGAGTGAATTTGAATTATGAGTAATTTTTATTGTTAAGATAAATCTCACCATTATTGACTACTAGCAAGTTGCTAAAGACTTTTATAGCCCCCAAATTCTTGCAAGCATAACCACACATTTCTTATTCCACACCATCAGAAAAAAATATATATACACCAAAAATCAGAGCCTCCTACCTACTATATATATAGTAGCTTCTTCCTCTTGATTTTTTCAGCTCATGTTAAATCCGTGCCTCCTTATACCCTTTGTCTTTCTAGCTCAACCACCAAAAAGCACCAAGCTGTAGACTACTTGTTATCTAGCAAGCAGAGCCATGACAACCTGTGAGAGCCTGCAACACATGTTTGAATCCCTCTCATGGAACCAAATAGAACCTGTGAAATCCATAGAGAGATCCTCCTCATATACTGAAATATTTGATGAACTCCATTCAAAATTCAACCAGAATGAAGACTCTGGAGCTTCTGATACCAGCCAAATTCCATATTCTTCATCCTCTTTTTCAAACACTCCAATAACAAACCACACCAACAGGCACAAAACTAGTGACAGCTTTTCATCATTGAGTTCTGAAAGCTTGCAGCTTTGCACAGAGGGTCTTGGTTCTGAGAGCTCAGATGATGTTGTTGAGGACTTGAAGAGTGGAATGAGTGAGCATTGGAGAATTGACATGGAGAAAGAGGGTGTGAAGAAGAAGCATTTATCTTCTTATGGTGGGGAATGCAGGAGGTCAAGAGAGTACCCTCCTCCAATTTCATGCCTAGGGAGGACTGGGAAGCCTTGTGTTGTCTACAGGTCCTACAGGAGTAATGGGAGGTTTGTGCTTGAAGAAATAAGGATACCCACAAAGGAGTTCTTACATGCTAGTAGAGAGGATGGAAGGCTCAAGTTGCATTTTGTTCAGCCTGATGATGATGAATTTCTAGAAGAAGATGATGGTGATTTAGAAAGTACTATAAATGATGAAGAAGAAAGCATTGGAAAAGAAAATGATATTTGTGTAACACATCATGTAAATGAAGAAAAAATAGAATGATGCCTAAGTGACTAGTCATTCACTTGATGAAAGACAGAAAACTAGAATATTCAAGATGTCGGACTTAGAAGGCGCGGATCAAAAATGTAATTGTAGATTGGAGAGTTTGATAAGCTTTGTTCGAGTGTGGTCTAGTCCAGAATGTGTTGGCTATCAGACTTATCGGACCTGATGTTATGTACCATTGTTGTCCCTCACACTATTTGATGTGGAGTTCTTTTTGTTTCAACATAATTTCTTCCCATTGGATTTGCAAAATAAGATTAAGAAAATTGAAATGTGACATGCTTTTCTTCTCTATTCTATATGGCACATCTAATTTTTATCTGTTCAAGTGTTCAGTATGAAGTTTTTGTTTTTTGTCTTCCAATACGGGTGGACTAATTAAAGAGAAAAGAACACTATCAATCCTGTCCCATGCAATTTGAAGGCCTATCTTATTCTCTTTCATGTTATGTTTTAAGGGAAGAGCACGTGAGGTGAGTCATTGGAGAAGTTCACAGGAGATCTATGACAAGTGAGAACAGGATGGAAAGAGACACCAGACCAGACATTATTATTACTAATGAGCTTACAAGTACAATAATTATGATACAGATACCATTAATTCCACTTAAGTTCGTACGGTCTTGTGTTTGAATGCTGCATTTTTAAAAAGTTAGAAAAGCTAATCTAATCATAATGATGTAGATATTTTCGGCTCCAACATAATTGTTATCTCTCGTGACTTGTGAGAACATTATATATTAGAACAAAAATAAGAAGTCCTATTGTCCTACTGCTACCAATCAACCTGTAATTATGAGCCATACGTCTTCAATTTTCCACCGCGTAGCTTGTGATTTCTCTATCAAACTTCATTTCATATATCATTTGTTTTTAATACATAGAATATTTCAAAGTTCAGAACAAAGGCTATACCAGTGAAGTCGTTATTACGTGTCTGGTCTTCCTTTTACTTCTCAAAAGTATACACGTTAAGAGGCTATCTCAAGTTTGATATATTCACACCCACTTTTTTTTTCATCTCATTCTCACCTATTTTTTCGTTATATATATCTCTTTTATTTTCATCACATCACTCATTTCTCTCTCTTATATATATATATATATATATATATATATATATATATATATATATATATATATATATATATATGCATTCTCAATCTCAATACTGTTTCTACATATGTGATGTCTACAATAGAAGCTGCTAATAACTTTTTCTTTTAAACGAGTGAATCACACAAACTTCCTTTTTTGGCTTTTTCAACTTTCATTCCATTATAACATTGTAAAATGGTGAACTATGATTGATGTTTCAGTAAGAAACTTATATAAATAAATTATATCAATCAGAATGCATCATTATTTATGCCATCTAGTTTAATATTAATATGATGTGTTAAAAGTTTCATATCCATAACTAAAAATATGATAAGCTAACAGCAATATTCAAAAATCCTCCCAAAGGAACGCAATGTTCTGAAGTGATTCAAATGAATCATTTATGTTTTGTGTGTACAACAAAATATCAAATCAATTTGCTGATTGATCTTTAATCCCCACATATATTTATTAAATTACAATGTGACATTTTGAACTTCCTTTTGTTCTTGCCTTCTTGGTGAGTGAGACTGATAAATCCTCTGGAAAGTTGTGAAGGCTTAAAACGCCCCAGGCATGGTTATACAACAATTACAGAGTAAAAAACTGTTTATCTATCACTGGACAGGATTTTTGCCATCTAATGTCAAAAGCACCTTATATAGATCAGGACGCCGGTCGCGGAACACCCCCCAACTATGCCTCATGGATTTGATCTTGTCCAAATCAAATTGAGCAATAAGAACAGCTTCCTCGTTATCATCAGCAATTGAAACAATTTCCCCAGTAGGTCCTGTTTGTTGAAAGAAAAGACACAAAAAAAGGAACATAGGAGTTATGCTGCAGCTGATGTTAAAATGTGTTAAGAAATGAAGAAAAAAATCGATTAATACAGCGAGAAAAGATTGGTCGAAGGTTTGATTTGTGGAAAAAGTATATAGTCTTTTACATGAAGGTCTTTTGATGTGTTTCAGTGCCAAAGAAAGTCAAATTACCTGCTATGAAGGAGTTTCCATAAAATTTTATCTCACTTTTTCCATGCTCAGTCTCAATTATCTCCTTTCCTATCCTATTAGAAGCCACAAGAGGTACCTGCAATTTACAAAATTGATTGTTTTATACATACTTCAGCAGGGTGTATCAGGGATTTTTCTATGCAAAAACTAGTGCGGAAAAAGTTCAAGTCAATACTGCGAGCAGTTGAGCACAGCATAAGTACACAGATAGAGAAAGGATATGCACATCATAGACCAGTAATATAGATGAAAATATATGTCGGTTAGAAAATAGTGTACCAAAACCTACCAAATTGGCCCCAGCATGCCCTTGCATTACTCGTTTCCAATGGTCACGAGAGTCAATGTTTTCATCTTGAGGTTCAGACCCAATAGCAGTTGGATAAAATAAAATCTCAGCACCTTGAAGCACCATAGCTCGGGCTGCCTCAGGAAACCACTGATCCCAGCATATAGCTGACATGAAAGTTAATTAAAATTAAAAAAAAATTATTCACAGCTTCAGTCTTCCCTTCCTTCAGCTCAGTTTACTAACTGGCAGAAAGATGAGTAATGCAGCTTCTAAATGCTTTTGGTTGCTATAATAAAGCCTAAGTCAAAACGCAGAATTTTCTTTAGTCAACGTTCTTTCTATCTTAGAAATCTTGATACAATCACTTTAAATATTCGTTTGAGATATACTCTGTAGAGATAGGCCAAAATAATAGATGTAAGTAAACAGTCATAGTATTAGCAAGTTCTTACCAACTCCAATTTTTGCAAACTTAGTTTGGAAAACCTGTTCAGCAAAAGCATCAATGTTACACAACATCCACCATTCATAAAAAAGAACCACAAAACAAATGTCATTTCACTCAAGGCTATCCTAACCCTCACCTTAAATCCAGTATCACCCGGATTAAAATAGAACTTTTCCTCGTAACCTGTAGGGGAGATAATTTGATAGTTATGATGCCACATACTAAATGACAATAAGGACCTGAATATTGCATACCTGGTCCATCTGGAATATGTGATTTTCTATAAATTCCAAGATCAGTTCCATCAGCATCAATTATGGCTATTGAATTATAATGCGCATTGTTTGCCTCCTCGAAGAAGCTAACAGGTATGACCACGCCTAACTCTTTCGCAAGTTTCTGCATCCTGCATTATGGACATTGAAAGAAGAATAAGGTTCACTACAAACTGAATGATACATACAAAAGTCTAATAGTCAATATTTGTTCTTCTGTCCCTTAGATAGCACCATAATAGGGAAAACACTGACTGAGAAGCAGATAGAAGAAGCCATTGTTTAGTTCTTTACCTCATAATTGTAGGATGGCCATTATATGGCTTAGCTCTGTGAAAGAAATCCTCTCTCTGTGCCTGGCAGAAGTAATGACCTTCAAAGAGTTCCTGAAATTAGCCATGCATCATGAAGATGATCCAAATACATAACCCGTTAGAGTTTTCCTCCAAAAGTAACAAGTCCAGTAAAATTGATATCTCTACACTGAGATGGTACAAGTATTTGTGTTTTTAACATAGAAAGATCAAAGTCATGAACATCCCTTTTGTCATTCAGTAGTTTTAAAATTCCAGCAAAAGCATCTTATCAATGTCCAAGAGGATAGTTAAGAATCTTCAGCATTTTTAAGAAATCAATATTAGTGTAAGCAAATAATTCACAATACATAAAGAAATAATGCTGAAGCATAAAAGCAATTTACTAAAATCCAATCCAATTTCCATTTCGCAGAAACATATGGCAGAAGAACAATTCTGCTTCCTTTTTAAGTTTGAACACATTTTCTTACTATATTCATCTACCATATCAGATAGTTTGACTCAAGACAAAATCCTTGACCTTGACCATAACCTGCTATGATTTGTTGTAATTTCATGGTGAAAATTAGTTATATGAAATAAATACCATCATATAAAAACTATTTTAGAATCGACTTCATCACTGCTAACAAAGTGGATCAATGTTTCAAAACCAAAACCATAATATTTGCATTGTTATAATGGAGCTTTGCTCCTTCTCATTTTAATAACATAGTTGAAGGGGTGAACGAATGAAAACCATGGTGGGGGGTTGTGATTTTTGGAAGAATGTGAACTTTCTTTGGAAGAACCAGGATACACCACAATCAAGTAGCTCAAGATTTAGATACCTTTGTCATATAAATATTAAGTTTTCGATTTATCAAGAACAACATTAAAAAAGCGTTGAGGGTTATTGAGTAGAAGAATAAATAAGTAAGAACACAATCATGGTTTTGAGACCCAAGGAATGAAAAATATATACAGAATTGTCTTTTGATGCATACAAATTCTACTTGGACCTTGATCTTAAACTTCCATAACAATGAAGCAAATTAACTTGTCAGGCATTAGATGCTCTATAATCGATACCTAAAATAAGTAGAAAGCCCACTCAGAGGCATCCCAGGTTTTAATATGCGCACCTGAATAAGAACAATATTTGCGCCCTTGCTATGAGCAGCTCTAACTAGCCTGCATAAGACGAGCCAAAAGTATCACATAACATGCAAATACATGATATTTCCACTACTGATTGATCTAAAAATTCTCTCTTATTTACTTAAACAAGAATCAGGATAGAAAAGATGAAGCTCAAAGTTTCAGTCAGAACCACAAACTGAACTAACATTTTACATCTAAATGGAAAAACAAAAAATCTACCAAGAAACACAAAATAAAGCTCCTCTCCTGCACCAATAACAGGAGCAGAGTGCTAGCCTAGCAACAAGAATTGTGTTGAGCATTCGAGAACATTGCAGGAAAGAAACATTAATCGCTTCATCCGAAGTGAGTTCAAAGAATATGACAACAATCTAGCATTGGTAATTTAAGAAAATTCAAACAGGAACCAGTAGTTGGGAATTGGAATTCAGAACAAGTGATCAGGCCCAAGAAAAATTAAGATAAAGCTGCGCAAACATGACAATTATTTCCCAAGCTGCAAATGTAGATTTAGGTCCGAAGAGCTTATTTGAACTTATCTTATAGCATAAGTGCTTATGCAAGTGTTTGGGAAAGCTTATGTAAATAGCTTTCAACCTACCTATAAGCTGTTTAGAGCTCATTTTCATTAGGTTTTTAGATCAGCGTATGTTTATCTATAACTTATTTTCAGCTTAATCCAATAAATTTCTCAAATTAGCTCATGAATAAGCGCTTATGGCCCACCAGCACTTAATTAAGTTGTTTACCCCAAATGTACCCTTAAGCACTATCAAGATTGCCTTGTGTAATTCCATTCTAATAAGCAATGCTTCTTATGAATGTGATCATACTCAATCATGCAAAAGCTAAAAATGAAATATTTTAACCTGGGAAGCTCACTAACTTGCAGACCCTAGTAACCAAGTTCATGAATCATGATTTAGAGCATGATGTGGAGTTGCAAGGGCAAAAGTACCAAATGAATTCAATTTCAAACATGGGTTTTGATTATAAGAAGGAAAAGGTGATGCTTCTAAGCTAGGTGATCCAACATGATACGTTTGTTCTGCAATTGAGTTCATGTGCTAAAACAGAGCAAAATTCATACCTCTCGGCGGTGGCAACATTGGTGGAGACATCGTCGGTGCAAGAAAACTGCAGAGCAGAGACGATGACTTCTCTCCCCTTCTTCTCCATGCGGTGCGGTGCAGCAGAAGAGCAAGGAAGGAATCACTTTTGGTTTGAAGAGGAGATAGCTCTGTATAAATGTTATTCGCTATTGCACAGAATCTCAAACCCCTAAAAAATTCTCATTCAAATATCATCATGGTCATGGGTTGCTTTTATTTTTCCTTTATAAAGTTTAATCTCTCTTTAAATTTATTTATTTTTTGGTGAATTGCATCTAAATATTTACTATATTGACATGATTAAAAAATTATCAATTTTATTTGTGGGGTTGTCTAAATGATCCATGATAAAGTTTGAGTTAAATAACTCATTATCTAATCACATTAGAGATAAATGAGTTGGAAATAAATTAATAAATAAAATATAGAAATTCCAACTCACTTATCTCCGATGTGATTGGATGATGAGTTATTTAATCCAAACATTATCATAGGTCATTTAGATAACCCATTTATCTATTAAAAAAATTAAAAGTTAGTTCACTATATAATGTGGTTGTTCTCAGCTCGAGCACGTCCGTAAATAAATGAGAATACCTATATGAAAAGAAAAAACGAAAGTTCTTGCTTTTCTGACGTGAAAACGAGAATCAGAACCAATTTGTTATGTGTTTGATCAAGGTCCAACAAATATTTAGAGGGACTATGTTTAGGGCCGTTTGTTTGATTTTTTTTCCTTCTAAAAAGGTAAAATAAATTATTTATATAAGAAAGAGATTATTTTAGAGATTCTTTTGACAAGTGGAAGCTCAATTCTTTTGGTGAGTCAATGAAATAAAAGAAAGAAGTACATTAGGTCAGCACAACAACGTCGATTAGAAGGAACAAAAAATACTCAGCTCAAGGGTAAGGACCAGTTATGGAGAACAAATGAAAATGCAAACCCAACGAAGCAAGCTTGTCAGCATACGTGTTAGCTTCTCGCATAACATGTTGGAAAGAACACTGACAAGTAGAAATATCAACAATCTCCACAACAAAGCTTTCGAATGCGACGAAGCGAAAATGTCCACATGCTTTACTGGATCATCCTTCCCGGAAAATGAGTTTTATATCAATTTTCTCTATCAAGTTTAGTGGTAGGTAAGGTCCTCCCGTAACCAAAAAAATCTTAGTGGTAGGTCCAGAGCTAAAATCTCTTGAGATAAAGGTGTATAGAAGCTATCTAGCTTTTTTTTATGAATGGCGTAAAAAATATTATTAATTGGAAAAAGGGGGTGAAAAAAAATTTAATTACTTGTCTGGGGTAGTTTTTGACTTGGACTTTTAGGCATTCGGAAGATTCCTTGCGAATGGTAATAGGACAAATTACTTTACCAGTTGCTTTTTCAGTGTTCAGAAGTGAGGCTGACAGGAATAGTAGGCATTCGTAAGATTCCTTGCGAATGCTAATAAGACAAAGAGGAATCCGGTACCTTTCTGACGTGCAAGTGGGAATCTGCCCCTTCCCAATGCACTGGCGTCGGTGTCATCTCTGAAGACAAAGGATTCGCGTGCTTTATTGCGAATGGCTGACATGAAATGGCGTGTTGTAAGCTGATGGGTGACATGTAGACAGGAGACAAGCCATTCGCAAGCAGACATGCGAATGCTATGTTGACATGCATTCAAATGCTTTATTGCGAATGCATTAAAAATATAATTTACGAACCCCAGTTATAAAACCAAGCTCTCCGAACCAGAATTCTTCTCAACACCATTTGCGAATTTTCTCCAAAACTTCATACGTTCTAATAGCTCAAAAATCACCAAAGATGGATAAGGTCATTGCTTTTGTGTATTCTGAAGGTAGAGTTTTCAATGGCAACCAAGGTGTCATTTTTGAAGGTCAAGCTAGGCCCATGCATCTCAAATGCAACATCACATTCGACCGCTTGAAGAGGAAAATCCATGAGAAGTTGAAGCTCCAAAGAAACCAAATAATTTCTAGAGTCATTTGCAGATTTATGACTAACTCAAATCCCATCTTTTTTTCACCTCTTGAGCTAGTTGATACTCAAGACGTGAATTTCATGATGGATGGATTTCGTCAGCAGTCTTTTATGACAACGCTCGAGTTATACGTTGATATTGCTGAAGCTGGAAGTTCATCAATACCGGCCTCAACCAATCCGATAAGTGCGCAGCAGGCATTCGCTCATGAAGCCGGTGGTAGCTGTGGCGTTGAGGAGGCTGTTCATTTGGGTGATGACACAGTGAATTTGGATGACGATTATGACTACCATGACACTGATAATGTGGATGGTGAGGAGATTTTATCTTTAGATGATCATGATGAAGATGAAAGATTGGGTCACAGAGGTGACTCGTCCGACTCGGACGAGGGTGGCTCTGACGGTAATCCCGGACCTCCTATTGGATTACCGACGCCGGTGAATGTTTCTCCTGAAACGTATGGTATGTATAGTCACTTTAACTCTTTAGGTATTGTATTTATCCATATGTCGTGTCTTGTATAAATCTTCTTTGTTACAGGCGTCCCAACCTCATTTTGGAATGAGTCTCCACACTATTCATATATTAACTGGGAACACCCCGATGAAGAGACCGATTTCTATGCTGGCGGGGATGATCAGACATCGTGGCAGCTAGGTGATGAATTATATATAAATCAGTGTTTTGAGACCAAGAAAGATGTCCAGATGGCCCTCAAGCATTATTGTTTTAAGCTAAATATAACTTATATTGTGGCTGAATCCAAACCCACATACTTTGTGGCAAAATGTCCGAATGGGTGCTCTTGGAAGTTGAGGGCCATGTGTTCTAAAAAAACTGGAATGTGGACGATAACTAGGTGGGGCGGTCTGCATACGTGCATCAATACGATAGCGTCGCAGGACCATAAGAAGATGACATCCGACTTTATCTGTTCATTCATTCTTGGTACAATGTTTTCTCATGATTATTATTTTGTTACCCTTAAAAATACATAGTAACTTATGATTTTGTTCTAATGTCACAGAGATGGTACGTACCCAACCTACTGTACCTGTTTCTCTTATTCAAGAGAGGATCACTGGTGTGCTCAGGTATAAAGTATCGTACTTTAAAGCCTGGAAAGCGAAGCATAGAGCGGTTGCACAGATCTTTGGTGATTGGGAAGAGTCATATGACTTGCTCCCTAGATGGCTGAATTATATGCTTCGGTTTTCCCCTGGGTCCTATTACGCAGTATCCACGAGTGACATTATCGACTGTAATGGTTCGAAGACATTTAAACGTGTGTTTTGGACCTTCAAACAATGTTGTGATGCTTTCGAGTACTGCAGACCTGTGATACAGATTGATGGGACATGGCTCTACGGCAAGTATAGTGGAACTTTACTCATCGCAACAACACAGGACGGGAACAACAATGTTTTGCCAATTGCATTTGCAATTGTCGAGGGGGAAAATCTGAGCTCCTGGTCATGGTTTCTACGTTTGATACGTATGAAGGTCACCCAAAACCAGGGTATATGTTTGATATCTGACAAACACGCTGGCATCAAGGCGACAGTAAGCAATCCCGCTAACGGGTGGCAACCACCAAACGCTTATCATGTTTACTGCATCTGCCACATTGCCAGCAATTTTAATCGTACGTTCAAGAATCAGAAGCACAAGCTTGACCTGATCAATATGGGTAAGCCACATGCATATCTTCATTTATTCAAACTTGAATTGGTTAAATGTCAAGTTGATTGTATTTGTTTTAAAATGGGCAGGTGACGAGCCTTGTCCATATCTTTTTCAGAGACAACTCCGTCGGTTTCGAGGAATAAGTCCAGCTATCCGAGATTGGATTGACCGCATCGACAATCAGACATGGAGTCCTGCGATGAGGGTGGGTGTCGATATGGCCATATGACAACAAACTTATCTGAGGTCGTTAACAAAGTGTTGAAGGGTGCAAGAAACATGCCTATAACTGGATTGGTGCAATGCACATACGGGAGGATGGTGGATTACTTTGTTCAGAGAGGTCAGGCAGCAGCTCGTGAAAAGGCCGCTGGCCACATATTCTGTAAAAAGGTCATTGTAGCCATAGAAAAGAATGTTCTACTCGCAGGTGCTCATATCGTGCACACGTACAACATCGATAGGACAAGGTTTGAGGTGGAGGAAGGTTTTAACCTGCGCAGGCATCGCAATGGGTATGTCTGGTCTCTGCGGTTGGACAATAGAACATGCGAATGTGGGCGCTTTCAAACATTCAAGTATCCATGTGACCACGCAATTGCTGCATGTATGCATCAAAGTTTAGACTATTGGAGTTTGGTGGACCCTGTTTATACGCTCCAGAGCATATTGGATGCGTATCAGGGACAATGGTATCCCATTGGCAATGATCTGAACATGCCACCGAGGGAAGGGGATCGAATTGTTACAGATCCGTCCACCGCTAGGGCGATGGGTCGTCCTAGGTCAACTCGAATAAGAAATTAGATGGACTTGACGGAGCCTCAATCGAGTCGAAGATCTATTTCGCTACAGAGATAGATGTTGTTCTTGTGTGTGACAGATGTTCTTGTGTTTGAGGGTTGTTTTTATGTTTGGGTTGCTTGTGTTTGTTGATTTTGTGTTTGCGCCAATAATGTGGTGGAAGTACGCAACTGTTATGAGGTTGTATTAATTATGATGAACAGGATGAGAAATGAGTTTATGATTAAACTAATAATTTTCACTTCTATTCATTAATTAACAAAAACAATACAATAGATCAATGATGAGTTCGGTGGGATCCTGTTCCGCAATTAGGCCAAGGTGTGTCTCTCGCTACTCGATATGGCCTACCATCCTGTTCTGCTTCGTTCTCATGTTGGCTACTTTGGCCGTAAGAAAATCCATGTTGGATGTTGGGCTCATTGTCTCCTACTCCAGATGCTTGGTTCAAGTCAAACACAAAGCTAGCCTGTGCATGGCTAATCTCATCTGGGTTTGCAACATTCCAGAATGATGGTCGGGGGCCCAACACTTCAGAAGCTCGGGGGATATCCAACACTTCACTTACATCACCGCCTCCCCATCTAGGTACAATGCTCCATCCTTGGGGATCAATGTGCTGCATTTCCGGTGTTCTGAACTGGTCATAAATCGGCTGAGGCTCCTGATGAAAATATTGGTGTGACTGTGATTCACCGAAATGCATGTCCGGGATGTATGGCTGTGAGCCAGAATATTGTTGTGACTCCGACATCTGCATATGTGGCTCTTGGTAGTGTTGGGAACTACCAGATGACCCTGACTCATTTGCAGGAGGTCTCGACCCACCACCAAAAAAGTACTGCCGGTATGAATCACCATGATGTAGGGGATACAGTGAGTACTCACCATCTCGGGGTGGTAGAGTACCTCCATGTATAGTCACATCCTGAGCATGCACCTCGTGCCAATGCTTGCCCAAACCCTGTGCTTCTGCTCTTCCAACAGGTGGTACGTCTGCACGTGTGGGACGTGGTAAGTCCGTAGGCATGGGTTGAACTGACGCGGCAAGAACAGTAATCCTGTCAAGCTGGTGGCATAATGTAAGGCAACGTGCGGCTTGGCTTTGCATTTCCTCAGGTGTATACGTACCGCGACCGACGTCATAAAGTCCATACCACACATGATGAATGTGTTCACCCTACATTAGTAAATAAAATAAAAAGTTAGTATTTCAAAAATTACAAACGTAGGAACAAAGAGAAGCAAAGGTTATATAACATCACAATTTGCCCTGTTGTCGAACTCTGACGCTTCAGCCAACGAATGGAATGTTGGGCGTACCACTTCATGTAAGGGTCGTTAGGGCTAACTAACGTATTAACCACGGGTTGCTCAATCATCCTGTGGTGTCTTTGCCCCCACATCTGTATAAAGGGCATCATGGCTGTAACCCAATCTTCTTGCTCCTTCCCCGACAAGGAAATGTCATGCATTTCATCAATTTGATATGGTGGGTCAGGTACCCCCCTGAAACATGCCAAACTGTTGCAAGGCTCTATCCGGTTGGTGCCACTCAACAAAGGTGTAGCATATCATTGGCACAACTGATCTCCACAAGTGCATACTTTGCCGACACCGTTCCGGTAGCGAATTTAGAACATGATTTGGGTATGACCTCCACACAAACTACACATCCAAATTAGACGAAAAAAATTAAGAACATAAACATAAAATGGTTGAGACAAGATATCAAAATAATATAATATTAGCATAATATAATATTAGCATAACTAACTCACGTCTTCAGCTCTCAGTTCGTCAAGTTTGATCCGCCACAAATCAATTTGATTCTTTTGACGACCAACGTTTCCTCCCCACCTGAAATAAAATTTATTAAAGATTTATTAACGACTTATTTTGTCGCATTTATGTGAACAAATAAATATAACTACTTATAAATTACGTGCATACCTTCCTGCGAGGGGGCGGCCGAGTGGCAATATTGGTATGCTTTCGGGGGCAGTCATTGGAATCCTTTCCCAAGTCCATATTTGGAGCAAATAAGTACAACCACTGATTTCTTGTCGTTCATAACCGGTTGCATGACATAACTCATGATAGAGAGTTGCAAGCACGGTCGAACCCCAACTGTATGTGGAGGCTAGAGCTAAATTCTCTATTAGTAGTAGATATCTTAGAGGCACATGTGATCCCGTGTGGTCGGGTAATAAGAAAGTTCCAATCAGGTGCAAAATGAATGCTCTTGCAGCAAATTCAGCTTCTGCCGGCTCAAGTGCACCTAGGTTTTGAAAATTAAAACACTGGTTTAACCATTTCAAGTTTAAACCACTTCCTCTAATAGCACCTGCCGGTGGAACGACTCCTAGCGCACGAATAACGAGATCGAACCAATCATACCATGTCACCCCGGTAACAGGTTGCCCATCAATATTTAGTCCCAGCTGAACGACAACATCTTGAAGAGTGATGGTGCACTCTCCAAACGGCATATGAAAGGTGTGCGTCTCGGGCCGCCAACGCTCCACCAGTGCTGATATCAACACTTTGTCTTGTTTGATAGAACCAGCTAGAGCGGCCTCATAAAATCCAGCCAGTCGAATATATGGTTCGATTTGTGGAGGGACACCATTCAAAGGAATGTGGGGTAATCTCAGCTTCAAGGCTTTCTTATTTGTTTCGTTCCAAACATATCCCGACACATGTTTGTTTTGCTTCACCAACAACGTCGGATTTTTTGGGCCGAGAGTTAGCACTGCTTCATCCGCCATTTACAAAACCTTCCTGAAGTTATTACATGCAACCGAAAATTAGGCATCAAACAAAGTTTGAGACTCAAATACAAATGATAAACTAAAATGTTTGAAAGGTAAGATTGAGAGATGGAGTTAGAAATAATTACCAACAATAGAGAGACTTTGAGACTTGAGAGAGTTTAAGGGTAGGTAGAGCTTGAGAGGTATCACACTTATCACTTGAGAGTTCAAAAATGAAACTTGAAAGATGAGAATTGAGAGAGTTGGAGAGGTGAATTCGAGCAAAAATAACTTTAGCATTTCTGGGAGTCCTTTTATAGGGGTTTGACACCGCCAGAAATGGCTCAATATGGCCGACAAGGGATTCGCGAGGCAGGCTGCGAATCTGTCTTCGTGGCCGACAAGGCTTTCGTGTGGCAGGCTGCAGATGCCTTTGCATGCCTCTGCAACTCTGCCTGTGTCCCATCACAACAACACCATGTCAGCCATTCGGTTTAAAGCTTGCGAATGCCTACTGTTCCCCGGTCAACACACAGGAATGCATTGGGAAGGAGGAGAATCTCTCCTGGCACACTGAAAAAAGCAAAGATTCATTCTTGTCTTATTAGCATTCGCAAGGATGCTTGCGAATGGCTCATGTTCATACTGCAACATGTCATTCAGTTCTGAAAAAGTAATTTGTCCTATTACCATTCGCAGGGATACTTCCGAATGCCTTAAATTCCATGTCAGAAACTACCCCAGACAGCTAATTAAATTTTTTTTCACCCTCTTTTTCCAATTAATAATATTTTTCACGCCATTCAGAAAAAAAGCCACTTTGTTTGGTAGGAGAGAGTTAAAGAAGAGAGATTGAGAGAAGAGAGAGTTAGAGGAGAAAGGGTCAAATCACCCTTGTTTGGTGAAAGAGAGGTTTAGGTGAGAGAGAGAGAGAGATAGAGGGGGCCAATTTTCACCTTTTTCTTCTCTTCGCAAATTGCGAAGAGTTACGTCCCTGTCACCTTTTTTCGTATACTGTGCAATTAGTAGCGATTTCAAACCGTCACTATCTTTTATAAATGATTTTCGTGTGCAGTTACTCAGTTAGTGGCGGTTCAAAACCCGCCACTATCTGCATTCTGACACTTTTTTTGTAAAAAATTGTATTTTAGTCAAAAGTTAATTTTTCTCTTTCTTCCACTCATTATTTTTCATCTTTCTCTCTCATTTATCTCTACCATACCAAAGAAACTCAAAATCTACTTTATTTCTCACATATTTCTCTCTAGTCAAATTCTCTCTTCTCAATCTCTCTGTACTCTATGAAACATGGCGTAAAGGACATGAAAGATAAACTCTCGTCATCATGATGTCTCTTGATTTGGTTTTATAGTATTGTGAACTTTTCATTGTAATGAGAATTAAATACAAAGTGTTTTCTTCCACACAGATGACACCAAATGTTCTTCATGAATTTAAATTGGTGGTGTCCCTCTAACTCTAGTGGTAAGCACAAATGCACCTTGACGCTCAAGATAAGAGCATAGAGAGAATCTCAAAGTCATAGAAGAACGATGAGTTAACAAAATGAGTAATACTTATGTAAATGAACAACAAAACTTGTATTTATAGACATGGTGATCGTTACATTCGTGATTCTAAGTCTCTAGGAACTCTTAGTGAAAAACTTTCGAGATTTTGATTATCTTTAGATAACCTTGTGATGTTTCATTAATCAAGGCGGTTGTGTCCGGTCCGTTAGTCTTTGGACGGGATGTACCCACAAAGGCACCCTGACGCTCAAGGTGAGATCATAGAGAATCTCAAAGTCATAGAAGAACGATAAATTAACAAAATGAGTAATACTTATGTAAATGAACAACCGAACTTGTAATTATAGACATAGTGATCGTTACCTTCGTGATTCAGAGTCTTTAGGAGCTCTTACTGAAAAACTTTCGAGATGTTGATTATATTTAGATAACTTTGTAAATTGTAATGTTTCATTAATGAAGGCGGTTGTGTCTGCTCTGTTAGTCTCTGGACAAGATGTTCTTTATCTTAGTTATTTCAACCAACCGGCATAGTGCTCACCTAGTTATGAGACATCTAAACTAATTGAGATGTTGTTAGCACAGTCAGCATAGTCATTGGTCTGAACATATAAGGCATCCTACAAATTGGGCTGCTTAATTAAAGTGAGGAGCGATAATGATTTCATAAGATTATTCCTTTTACATGAAGAGTTTAATTTATATTTTACTTGTGGACAAATATGGTAATCTTGGAGGCCTTTACGAAGCATATTGGTGTTTGATATTGGTTCTGTTCAAGTTTGCAAGGCTGTATGTGCAATGAATATGCTGCTAAGATGCTAATCGCTTTTTGGGGTATCAAAGAGGTCTTGTGAGCGATATGTTGATTACTTTATCATTTTTTACATCCAAAAGATTAATTATACCCTCTAACCCTCTAATGATTAATTCATGTATCTTCTCAACCCAACCCACATATTTTCTAACTCTTACCATTTGAGTTATTATTCGGGGGCCATTACTTTGTCATTTACATCAGAATGAATGTTAACATGACATATTCTTAATATTTTTTTATAATTGGTTATTTCTTTCAAATTAAAACAAATTTAGTTGTCTACTTGTCTAATAAATAATTTAGTAAAGAAATGTTAAAGAATGCCTTAAAATTATAGATTGCGCTGATAATATTTTTTCTTTAGTGAATTATGTGATACCTAGATTTTTTTTTTGGTGTGGTGCCCCTATATGATATTCTCAAGTTATAATTTTGTTATTTTGTTGTGAAAATGCGAAAGGATTTATAATTGCAATTTTAAAAAGTTCAATGGTCGACTTAATGAATTAATAACATATAGTTCTTAAGTTTGTTTATGTTATGTAATGCGTAATTTAAAAATTAGGGTTTTTGATTTAACTTGCAATTCTGAGAGATCATCTAAATTTATTTCATGTCAGGATATTCTTTCTTCATGCTCCACTCATATTAGACCTCCAAATCTTCCTTTATCCTCTTCCTTTAAGTTTAAATTATATGTTTTCTATTAGTTTATATCATTTTAGGTATCACGGCTTGATCTGGCTTAAGGTACCACAGCAAACACATTTTTCTTTTACTTCACTGATAAAAATTAACCAAGCCACATGTGCAATATCATTAGCAGCTAAAAAAACAACCGACTGATATTTAATTCCACAAGAGCGCAGCCTGTTTCAAAAAAAATTCACAAGCCCAAAATTGTTTAATTATCTGAACCAGGGGGCCGTGTATAGAGTTTTTGGGGCCTAAGGCGAAAATATTAAAGTGATTTTATTTTGACAAGAATTTGAAAGAGACCTGATATATCATATCAATTATAAATTTTTATATTAATCTTCTAGTTTTTTGAACTGCGAAATCATTTATCAGAGTTTTATACAACAAAATAAATAAAAAGAGTTATGAACAACAAAACCAGGAGCACAATGAATGAAACGATGTGAGATTTTGCAACATTTTAATGTCAAATATCTCATTTAATAATTTACTTTAACGTGAAAAAAAATTCTTTTTTTAGAGAATAACTATTATGAGGAAGAGAAATTATTTTTTTCAATTGTGAGAAAGTAAAAATAACATAGATTTTATTTACTTATTTTTTGGAAAATGTAAATTTGTTAATACAAAATACTACTATTAATAACTATCAAAGTTGCACTTCTAAGTTCTCACGTTGCATTTCCTATGTTGCCATTGATATTACTTAGTTTTTCATTATTTTATTACATTTCTTAAGTCTTAGTAGTAAATCTGCATGGGCTAATTTTTTTTTTGGGGCCTTAAATATATTGGGAGGACTTAGGTAATTGCCTAATTGGCCTAGTGGTGTACACGGCCCTGATCTGAACCGCTTGCAAAGAGCAAATTGACTTACTGTGTCATCCTAATCATACATATGTTGTACATTGATCATGAGTATTATTATGTTTAGTATAGTTGCATGCCGTTTAACCAGAAAACTATTAAATATTCTCTCAGAGAATTCAATGGGGAGGGGTTGTTCACACATTAATCAGCTGGTATGATCTCATATTTCTTACTTTATATTTGAATATATATATGTTGGTACTGACGGGAACAAATATAAGGACGTACGTCAAGATAAAAAAATGATGAAACTAAAAAGAAGTTTTATATGAGTGGGATGAAGAAGAAAACATTACTTTATAAGTGTAAATGTTGGAAGTCCTTAAGGTTTTTGAACTAGACTACACTCACAACTAAAGCCTAAATACTTTTGTTTTTAATATATTCACATCAAATTTTCTCTTCCATCTCATTTGCAGTTACTTTTATCTCATAACCCTAGATTTTCTATCACATCATTTATTATATATTTACTTTATTTCTTCTCTTTTTATCTTTATTTAGATGTGAGTGAATTTGGGTGTTTCAACTTATTGTCTTAAATCTCTTTTTGTAATTAGAAAATCATTTTTGTAAAATTTTAAGAGGTTTGTTTCAGCTTTTAAAAAAATTTTAGTTTTTCACATTATGCCACATAGGACTACGTGGTTACAAATCTTTTTAATTTTAATTAGTAAATTAATAAATTGTTGATGTAGCGAAAATCAATTGGGTGCATGTGTAAAACAAGTTTACACTGTCAGTGCACCTACCATTTTCTCTTTAAAAAAAGCTGAAAACATATTATTGAGAAAAACTAATTTTTAATGATAGATGAGAGAGAAGATAAAAAAAAAGTAATTTTAATTAGTGTAGCCAACCACAAATCAACTTATGTTTTTCTCAAATTCTCTAAAATTAATCTCGTTTTTTAGAGAGTTAAAAATTATTATTTTTTAATTTGAAACAAACACACTCCAATAGCTCATAGAAATAATCTTATTTATGTTTTTTTTTTAAGCATACACAAACAACTTAAAAAATATATAAGTGAGTATTATTTAAAAATAAGTGATTATATCACGAAATAAACAATGATAAATGGACTCTATATATAATATTCAATTGAGAACAATTTTTTTTATACTCAATTAAATATACTAAACATCCAAAATTATATGTAATCCAAACCATTTAAAAAAAGAATTATATACATAATTAAAATAATATTTTTGTTTTAATGATTTAGAGTTACCAAACACAACACACATAGCATAATTATCCAGTTTCATTTTATTATGTTCAATTTTATTCTATCAGATCCTGTTTCATTCTGTCATGGAACACTATCTAAAATATTCTAAAGAAATCCTACATAGTTCCGATAAAAAAGGAAAAAGTAATTTATAAGTGAAGATGTTGTATTCCAATTGACTTAAACCCAAACACTCCCCCTGGACTTTAAACACCATTTTGGAACCAAAATTCTTCTTATGAATCATGAATTGAAATAAAATTCGTTTCACATTGGGCTTAAGGGGTTTTCAAGCACACTTGTGATCATTATCTTTTTACCAAAACGGCAAAACGGCAACATTGGACAAGCCTTGTGCTTCTGTGCTGGCACAATCAAACAAAATGCATACAAGTTAAAACTTCCATGTCCTTTAATATTTGCTCTCAACCAATTGGCCTGTAAATATCTCCTAAAAATTTTTTAAAGCCTCCTTGAAATCTCCAACCTCAGAGAACCCTCATACATATAAATAAAGCATTGTCAAAATCTCTCAATCACAACATCATCCAAATCCCAAACATTTTCAAAGAAATCTTCATCTCTAGTCTCTACCACACCATGTATTCTACTACTTCTTCCCTCAAGTTCCTCTCATTGCTCATCTTTGCATTTGCCATTGTGCAAATAACAAGAGCTGGTGACCCTGACATTCTGTCAGACTTCATAGTCCCTCCAAATGTGATACCAGATGGAAACTTCTTCACCAACACAAACTTCCGTGTCATTGTTCCACCAAACCAACCACCATCAACTTTCAAAGTTCTGAAGGCAAGCAAAGCAGAGTTTCCAGCACTAGATGGACAGAGTGTCTCATATGCTGTTCTTCAATTCCCAGGTCGGCTGAGGAGCAAGCGTATCTAGGATTTTTTTCATTGGGGATTCTAAATAAAATTATAAAAAATCTATAAATTTTTAGGAGGGCTAGACTAAAAAAAATTTGATATAAAAACACATAATCAACAAATAAATTAAAATTCTTTGGGAAGCCGTGACCCTAGCCTTTTATAAAATCCTTAGATAGAATAGTATATAAATTTTGCTTATTGTGTTATATTTTAACATGCTTACATTTTTTTTTTTGGTTTTATCCTTGCAGCTGGGAGCATCAACCCGCCACACACTCATCCTCGCTCCGCCGAGCTTCTCTTAGTTGCTGGCGGTTCCCTTCAAGTAGGGTTTGTGGACACTACCAATAAACTCTTCACTCAGAACCTTCAAGCTGGGGACATGTTCATATTCCCAAAGGGACTTGTGCACTTTCAACACAATGCTGATGCTAACAACCCTGCTATGGCTATATCTGCATTTGGAAGTGCCAGTGCTGGGACTGTGGTAATTCCTAGCACCTTGTTTAACACCACCATTGACGACAATGTCTTGGCTTTGGCATTCAAGACTAATGTTTCTACCATTCAAGCTTTGAAGAAAGGATTTGCTCCTTAAAAGCCTCAAGGTTTCTTAATGCATCTGTTGGTATCTGATTTGTTTCTTCTTGTTTTCTCTGTTTTGTAATTTTCATTCAATTGTGTTCCATACATCCAAAATAAGCTTGTTGTAGCATCCAAAAGCAGTGGCACATTTTATGGGCCTAAAGCTTGGAGATAAATAAGTTGTTTTGATTTATGCTTCATCAGTTCATTGTCTACACTTAAAAAAAAAAATCCATAAATCAATACAAATAAAATAACAATAATTTTAATGAATTCTTTTTGGTTAAGCTATAACGTCCAATTTTAGATTTCCAAAGTGTATTACATAAATATCTTTTTATTGGCAAAAAGAATGTCAGAAGTGGGATTTGAACCCACGCCCTCTTTCGAAGACCAGAACTTGAGTCTGGCGCCTTAGACCACTCGGCCATCCTGACTTGTTGATAATGTACTAATTGTAATAATATCATAGTTTATTAGCAGAGTAAATACAAGAAAGATCTCAACGCATGAACCAAATTTACTACAGTACCCTTTACTTTTTAGGCTTAATTGCACATTTGATCCCCACTTATACCTTTTTCACGATTCTGGTCCCTAACAAAAATCAATTGCATTACACGTCCCCTACAAATACCTTCGTTTGTAGAATTGGTTTTCCGTCCAATTCCATCCATATTTTAACGGTTTTTGGGTAAATAAATTAATAAAAAATAAATACATAAACAAAAATCCATAAAATCATCATCTTCATCTATTTCTTTCATCATCTTCATGATGTTCATCTCCCAATTTCAGAAAACCCAGAAAAAGCCAAGTTGAACAAACCATGCCCAACAACACCCTTATTCCTCATCTTTAAACATATCCACCATCATAGAGTTCTTCATCTTCATCATCTTGACAAAATCCAAAAAGTAATCACATAAAAATCACTCAAAAAATAGAACCGTTCCCAAAAAAAAAAGGAACAAAAAATGAATTGACAATAACATGATTAAGTATTAAATTGACAGCAACGTGATTTATGCAAAGCAAAAATACAAGACCAATTTTGTTTAGAGAATAATTGGCAGTAACGTGATTTATGGAGAGAAAAACCCAATTTTGTACAGGTTACAAATTTGCTCACATGTAATTGAAATAGGTATTCACCCTCACTGGGTACTGATGGTGTCTTCTATCCAACACACTGCATCTCCCCCCTCTTCAACCCAAGCTATCGGAACAAAGAATCAAACCAGATCCATGTCTCCCTCTTCAACTCAAGCCGCAAAAACGAAAAAAGAAGGAACCTTAGGGGTTCGATTGTTGGACGCAAGGTGAAAAATGATGAAATCACGGTGAATCTGTGTCAACCATGGAACCCAGAAAGCTATATTCTTCGACCCAACATCCCTCTTCTTTCCCTGCGCACAACCGATAACCCTCTCGGTGCACTGGCGGCTCCATCTAACGGATAACCCTCTCCTCCTGGAATCAATCTAGCTAGGTGCACCTAGGTCGTTACCTCCGCTAACGGCTACGGGGTTCTATCAAGGATCCCCCAAAACCATTTTCTCAAACCAACACAAGTCTCATCAACAATCTCAAAATCCACTTTCCAATACTCATCAATGCTATTCAAATAGCATTCTCAATTTCACATTATTCCAAAATCAAATCAAAGTAAATTCTCAGTTCATATCACTTCATAAAGCATTCTCAAAATCAACTTAATAAAACTCACTTTGAAAAGAACACAAGAACTTTAAAAGCATGTTTCCCCAATTTTCAAATGAATATGTGATCGATATATCAAAATAATTTAAATTAACAGTTATAGAGAAGTAAAATTATGCCACAGTAATTGAAAACCACTCACTGCTATGACGAATCAACTGAACCGCTCACAACAACTTCACGCCGACTGAACGAACCACTAGCCGTCAAATCTGAACACCAAAATTAATTTCAACCTTCAGCAATAATTATCTTAGGTTATACTACCCGTGAGCAACTACAAAATTCTCAATTATGAAATCAAAGCCCTAAAAATATTTCTTCTTAATTCTAACATAACAGTGGGTAACGGGATATACCTCAATAAAATAGAAAGAACAATTCTGAAGGGGTGGGTACTCTTTTCCTCCCTTAGAACACAAACCCTAACTTCCAAAGTCATGCTAAAAATCATCCACTGGCAGAATAATTCCTCTCTGCACCAGCATCTATTTAATGGTGGGTACCGTGTGATTTTCCGAAGAAGAAAGAAAGAACACGAGAGGAGCATATGAGGACAATTGATTGTCACACACAAGCAAATGAAGAGGTTTACGAGGGAGAGGAGAAAGACTAGGTTTTCTATTTAGGATTTGGAATAGAAGTGGGGGTGGGGCTACGGGGTTTATTCACTTTGTAGGTTAGTTTTTGTTTTTTGTTTTCTTTCTTTTTATTCTATCTCCTTATGCTTTGTTTCTTATATTTATATAATTACTATTATTGCATTATCTTTTTTTTTCTTTTATAAAAAACACGGATCGTAACATGATGGTCCAGTGATGTGGGGTTTGAGTTTTTGCAAAAACTCTTTCTGGCTATTGAGAAAGACGAGAGAGAATGGAGATCAGCTAGAGAAAAAGGACGTGAATGTTAAATTACTAGTTTTTAACCCGTGCCTTGTACGGGGAATTTAATTTTGGATTTAATTTTTTTTTTAATTTTTGTTAATTAATTAATATCTTTTTTTATTTATTCTATATAGGTATTTGGTTTATTTTTCGTTTTTTGCACATTTGTGGTGTAGGTTATTTTTTTTTTGCAAAATAATGTGTTTAAGGGTCGAAAGCACATTTAAATTGACGTATGCACGAAGATTTGCAAACATAAAACGATTTATTGAATATTTTAGTAACATGATCAATATACGAAAAACAAATGTCAAAATATTTGAAAGTTACAACTGAGGTCAATTTACTAAAAAACACATTGTCAACTTGGGTAAAGACATAAAAGTAAAAGTTTAGCACATAGGCTATTTATTTGTAAACAATCTTGAGGAAATGCTACTAATTATTTGAAAACTTGATCTTTTTGAACATTTATGCATCGTTACTTCCAACAACTTCTGTTATGGATCCATCGTCTGAAGGACGTTTAATAGGTGTGTTGGAGTCTTCAATTATAGGTGGAGGTGTGTTTCGTTTAACACTTTTAGTGATTGTCTGCAAAACAAACATATTTTGAAATAGTGATGACCAATGTCTAAAACAAACCTATTTGACCAATACCTCAATCAAAGATTTTACATTTGAATCGGAAATATCAAAATTCATTATGTAGATATAAATAACCATTATTTAGCAATAAGAGTTTAAAATTTTACCTTTGTTTTGAATTTTGAAATTATTTGTGAGTCCTTGCAAATTTTCAAGACGTTAAATGTTGATTTAAACCACCTTCCGCATCTATCATTCCCTTCAACCTTGAAAAGAAATTCCTTGTGCACTAAATCTACAATTTATTGTGGGGGGTCTTCCATGTTCCGGTCTACATTGAATTTTAATTAAAATGAAAAAAATTAATATATTATGAATTAAGTGAGCAATGAAAATGTACCCTTTTTTGACATGACTATGTTTACCTTTTCAATTTTTTCCAATATCTCGTTGCATTTTTTGTTCATCAGATAACAACCTTCGCGATAAAAAACGGTAAACGTTGCAGATCCAGTATCATCAGCAATATTAAGCAACAATTTGTACCTGATGTAAACATTAATAATTAAATAAACTGAATATTTTACAAATTAATTTATTTATCGAATTTGTAGATTACCGCATGGTAGGAGTGACATGCTTGTTACATTTTTAACAATAATATTGTGCTCCGTCAGAGTATATTGCTGAGTAACATTCACAGTCATGATAATACCAATCATTTGTGCTCTAAATTTTCTTAATCGTGACATATATATATAATGAATATTGTACGGGACAGGCTTCCATATGCCACTTTTCTGAAGAGGCATGGGTGCCTCCCCTTTTCTAGCCATTGATTTATAATATTTTAATTGAATGGTCCGGATCAGTTGAGGAAAATAATTATGGCTTGGTCCTATGCACTATTCAAAATATATCTCTGGTCCTATTACATTTTTATATTCACGTAAATGACTGCAATGTTTATCCAATCCAGTATAGACCCTATGAGTTTTGATATCTTAAAATTAGTCCTAACTATATATACACAAAACCATGGATTAAATTCATTTTATGCATCCAAAATCTGAAGGATCCATTGCTCTTCTCTCTTCTCCAAACTTACTTTCTCCTTCTCCTACGAGTGAAAATGGATTAAACCAAATGAGGATGGAGAGTGGTGGATCCAAAAGTGAGGATTGTGCATTGATGAGTTGTGGATCTAAAACTAGGGTTGTCCAAGTCAAAAAATATGTTTATGGTTTGGTGATAACAATCTCATAGATAAGTATAGTGAAAGAATAGAAAGATAATTGCATGAAACTATTCTCACTTTCTGGGTTCCATAAGTGGTAACTAGCTAGGAAAAAAAAATTTATGTTGTTGTTTGTTCAATGTTTGGTGAGAATTTGTGCAAAATCTGTGTCTCCTTGATGTTCCTCGTCAAGTCACGGTCCCAACAAGTCATACTAGAGCTTTGATGGTGACTCGAGGTGGTCGGAATCATCATTTTCGAAAATGACCCATTTTTAAAAGTTCCCAAAATGAAAATCTGAGGTCATGGATGGATTCAGAAGGTTGAGACGAGTCCGGAACAAGTTCCGGAATCTCAAACGGAGCCCGGACGAAGCTACACTCTCCCGCACTTGCCGGCGAGGTGGCCGGAGAGTGAGCCCACTCTCGGCCACGCGCCCCACTCGCGCTAGAGGAAGAAGGAGAGTGGCGGCCACTCTCGGCTGTGAGACACACTCGCCTGATGACGTCAGATACGCTGACGTGGCTTGTTCTCGTGCTGACATGTGGCAGAATGTGTTTTTTGGAAATTTTGGGTCATTTTTATCCGTTTTGGGTCCAAGAGGAGTCGATTCTAAGGTTTTCGACCGTTCCGGACGCAATGGTGTGGTTCGTTTCTTGAAAATCTTTCCAGATTTGCAAATAGGACCAGATATTGGCCTTTGAATAAACTTAAGTAATGTGTTTTTTTAATAATTTTGGTCATTTTTATCCGTTTTGGGTCCAAGGGGAGCCGATTCTAAGGTTTTCGATCATTCCAGAGGCAACGGTGGTATTCGTTTCATGAAAATCTTTCCAAATTTGCGGATATGATTAGATCAATTCTAATATTTAAATGAATACTAGTGAATTGATGGATAATGACACTTTTAACCTAATTTAGTTATTCTAAAGTCTACGTTAAACTAGGATTATCCATTTTAATTACCTCTTAACTTAACGTTAGTTATTCCATTGACCCTTTTAAACGAATGTTAGTTATACCATTATCTCGATTAGACTAGGGTTAGTTATTCTAATGACCCTCCTAACTGAAGCTTAGTTATACTATAGTCTCAGTTAGACTAGAGTCTGTTATTCTATAGTCTCAGTTAAACCAGAGCTTGTTATTCTATAGTCTCAGTTAAACTATAGCTTAAATCAGGTTTATCTATTATAGTGGTTCTCTTAACTTAAGATTAGTCAACTTGTGTTAGCGCAAAAAAAAAGAGTCAAGGTATGAAAAAAAGGGCCATCAGCCAAACAAAATACCAACAGAATTGACTAATGCAAAAAAGCCCAGATATTAATTTTTGGCACCAAAAAAGGAGGGGTCAGCAGCAAAAAAAACTAGCCCAAGAAAAAAAAACAATCAAATCCTTATAGAAAAGTGAAGGGCCATCAGCCAAACAAAAAAAACCAACAGAATGGGCTAATGCAAAAAGGCCCAGATATGTGTTTTTTACACAAAAAAAGGAGGGGCCAGCAGATGAAAAAAAAACTAGCCCATTTTTCTTTTTTCCGAGTTCTTTTTTCTTCTGATTTCATTTATGAGTTTTTTCTAAGGATTTTTCAATATCAAAAACATACTTTTGAGACTTTAATTCACAGTTTTTGAAATTAATAAAATCTCATTTTGATTGATTAATCTGAGTTAAAATAAATGATTAACTAACTGTTGGTTGTTATTATAAATACTCTTAATTATGTTGATAATCATAATAAGGAGGAGGGATGAAAAAATGAACTAAAGAAGATGGAGAGGAATCTTATCCTTCTCGACCACTTTAAGCATTAACTTCATGATGATTAAACTCTTTGATTTGGACCCTCGAGAGTTACGACACACCTCAGAGAACCCAATGATGAAGAGGAAACTATAGAACATTTACACTTGGAACTTGAACTAGGGTTAGTTATTTCATAGTCCTGATTAAACTATGATTATATGTTCTACTAACTTTAATAACCTAAGGTTAGTTGTTCAATAGTCCCTAGCTAGGGTTAGTTATTCTAGTTACACTCTTAACTTAAGGTTAGTTGTTTTAATAGTTCCGATTAAACTAGAGTATCTATTCTAATGACCATCTTGTTAGGACAGGCCACAATTATAACATCTGTAAAGAATATTCGATCAGGATGAACCATATGGATGATCAGGATGAACATGATGGATGATTGTGATCTTGATGATGGATGTCATGATGGGTGGTCAATATGATCATGATAGATGATTAGGATGAACCCGATGGATAGCCAGGATGAAACTCATGGAGGATCAAAATTGTCACGATGGATGGTCAAAATGAAATTGATGTTAGATTATATTTATATAAAAAGGTCAAGAGTGACTTGTCAGAAAGTCGGCCATGTTGAACAACACATCGTTAGCTAATCTCGATCTTAAGTTCCTAATATTAGCTAGTTCAAGCAAGATTATTGACATGTCAAAACAACATAACCAGGCATATAAAGCTTTTAAGTTTTTAAGATTAGATATTTCGGTTAAGATCAACTTGTCGAAACAACCTGATAAAGCTTTCAAGGTTGATAAGTTACAAAGATTAGCCAACTTGACGTGTTCATACAATCAAAAGTTTAATTGGATGTATGTGTAAAGTGTAAACAAAGTTTACACTGTCGGTGCATACACATTTAATCATTCAAGTAAATAACTGATTTTATTCTACTAATAATTAAATAGAGATTAATTTTCATGCACTGACAGTGTAAATAAGTTTACACAGGTTCAATCATATCTCAATTTTTTGGCTCATAACTAATTTTAAATTTCATAATATTTAAAATAGGAAATAGAATGTTGTGATTGAATGATCGTGTAAAACCTTTTATACTGTGAGTGCATAAAAATTAACATGAACGAAATAACCTGATTTTAATTTTTGGCGCTCAAAATTTAAATTTTCCCGCTCATATTTTGATTTTTTTGAGATTAAAACACTGATTTTAGTCAATTGATTTTATTTTACGTGTGAGCTCCTCCTTTTTTGGCTTATTTTAATCTTTATGCTCCTTTCAGAGTTCCCGCTCTTCCTTCTTTTAGTTTCCCTCTCTTTTTCATCTGTCAAAGTATTCAGGACTCAATTGGAGAAGAAAAAATAAAAAATTATAGAAATCTTATCTCTATTGTACTTGAGATTTCCTATTTCACTAATCTGTCATTTTCATCTTACTCTCTCACATTTTCACTATCTCTTTATCTCCACCTCTTCTGCATCTCCTTATCACTTTACAGTCGGATCCGGTTCCTCTCCTGCCAATCTCTCTCCGGCGTCTCCCCGCACACGACCGTTGAAGCTCATGACCGTCGTCTCCGCCAAGGACCCAAACGTCGTCGCGTCTCATCGTTCTAGCACCGCTCTCGGCGCTGGCCTGCTCACGACCGCCTTATCCCACCCATTGTGCCTCTCGCTGACGAAGCAAACCCAACCGCGTCTCGCCGTCTCCGATTCTCTCATTCAATTTGTCGCCGTCAAGCTCAAGCCCCATATCCTTCAATACGACTACCCCTGGTTTCCAATTTCAAATTTAGGAACACGAAACATGTAACATTGTACAAGAGGAATGCAGATTGTCTTGGCATTTTAGATTTTTTGTGGTTGTACCAGAGGACATGACTAGATGAAGAGTAGTACCTCGCACGGTGAGTTCAATCTCCTACCTTCCGCTCTTATGTTCAATTTTTAATTTTACTTCCTCTGTTATTCATCTCTTTCTCATTTGGCTTACCATTTGTCAGGAAAACAAAATTTTGTGCATATGCTAAACTAGCCATTAAAAAAATTGACTTTGATATGAGGGTGTTTTTTTGGATGATTGGTCTATCTTGGCTTAGAAACTGATTTTTGGTGATTTGTTTTCTGCAGCAAAAAGGGTTTTCTGTGATACTTTCAGACATGTCCATCGGTTTCTGGAATCACAATTGGCAGTGCTGCTTCTTCTGTTCAAGCTTCAGCTGATGATGATGATGACTATATTCGGGAGGAGCAAAGTGTTGATGATCCATCCGGTTCAAATGATAAGGGAGTCTTGCAAGTTGGAGGGAACCTTATTATAAAGATTTTGGAGAGTGAAGATTCCAAAGGTGGTTCATTTTTCTCAAGACTAGTTTTATTCCAGCTGATTTGGTTGTGTAATGTGTTTATTTAATCTCTTTGAAATCTTCTGCTGCAGAAATCAGTCAGATTTGTAAACCATTATTTAGAAAGTCATCGTAGCTGAGGCCTAAAGCCACAAGACCTTCATCAAGAGAGATCTATTTGATATGTCATGGTTTAAAGCCAGAAGCAAAGACATAGGTTGTTTTATACGATATTCTTTGTCTGGGTGAACATTAGGGATGAACAACATACAAAACTCACCTTCTCCTTTATTTTTTTATGTTCATTTTCATTACTATATTTGTGCTTTGATTTTGTTAAAAGGGTGTTCTACTTTTGGGCTCTACTATGGTCATGGGATATTTTCTATTCTTAATTTAATTATAATAAACTACTTTTAAGATCAGTCGGGGACCATATAAGAGACTATCAAATTTTTTACCTTGTGCTCAAACTGGATTTTCTAATATTTTTGTTATGATCTTATGTTCCTAATTTAATTTATACCATTTTAAACTTAAATTAGCAGGATCTGTTGCAACAATGGGTAAGAACCATTTGTGAGTTTAGTGACATAATTTGATTGTCACCTTGGTTTCAATTGTGCATAACACTCATTTGTTTCTTGCCTTGTTTACTTTGTGTTTTCCTGAATGATTTTCTTGTTTGCTGTCTGACAAGTTTTTAGTTTCAGGCACACTAGTTGTTCAATGAAATAGGATAAATGTGCGAAAGCAAGAATCATGAAGGTGAAAGAGCAACCCGTTTTAGGCTGATTAGCACCTTATTGAATCGCACCTCCAATATTTTGTTCATTGTGAGAGGTCCATTTGAAAAATCTTGGAATTTTTACATTATTCCTTCGATTTGGGTGCCTCTCTCTATCTCTCTCTGTCGAGTTCTCCAATTTCTTTGTTTATCATCACTAATTCCTTTGTTTATGTTCTGCATAGTGAGATTAATTGATTGCTTTAAAGAAGTCAATTTATGAGACTGGGCATTCAAGGGAGTTTGAGTGATTTGGTTACCGAGGTATATGGACTATGTAGTGGATTATCTTTCACAAATCGTACCGACTGTCTAGCGCAAGTTGATCCAGGTTTCTCCTTCCTCGACCTTTCACATTTTTTTATGTGAATTTAATTTACATTATGAATTCTTTATTGATTTGGGTTTGTGGAAAGTTCAGGACTTTCATGTTTTAACCATGTGATGTGACCAATTGCAATGAGTAATGTTCAAAATCACTCTTTGTCATCAAATGTTGGCACATCAAATTTGCGATTGAAATTTAAGAAACGTGAACTTTACTACGTAATGCATCCAAATGGTAAAGCTCTTAATTCATTGTTGATTTTTCTTTGGCCATTTTCATGATTTGGTACTGTTAAATTGTGCTATTAACTTTTGATTTTCTATAGTGATTGTGCATGTTTTGTCTTTATCTACTTTCTTCTTTCATCTGTTTGTTGGCTACTTAGATATATGACATACTCCTCTTTTCTCAGAATCAATTAATTTCCACACATGCTCATAGTGTGCTACTTGTTTCTAATTTTGTTTCATTGACTCCATGTTCTGTGGTGCTAAAATTAACTTGTGGCAGTTTGTAGGAGGAAAAAGGGTGGATGGTTTCGTGTCTGAGATCATTTGGTCATGCTAATATTGACTGTTTAATAGGGAGGATAAAGGATAAATTGTAATGCTGTTTGGAATGAAGGAGGATAAATTGTAATGAAGGAGATTGACATCTGGTATTGATTGTATTTGTTTAGATTTGGTAAAGTGGCCAGAAATTTCCTTTAGATCAGAAAAGTAGAAATGAAAGGTAGAGTGGATCGTCCACATTCACTGAGTGCATGTTTGTAAATTTAATAGATTTTCTCATTTGGGGGTTAAATGATTCTGGAAGAAGCTATCAGAAGTAATTCTTACATAGGGAAAAATGATCATGAGAGAGTTAAAGTAGATCCAAACATGGTGAAAATTAGCTATATGTATTACAGAGGAAAACATTTTGAGGATTGACCGATAAAATTAAATTATCGCCTGATAATCCCAATACAAGCAACCAGGAAACTCCATAAATGTCTATACCAGCTTTTCCATTTCTAAGTATCTAGGAGAATTAAATTTAGTAGGTATACGCATAATGTACAATATTGTTTTAATTGCACTAACAGTACAAAAAAGAAGAAATTGTTTGTTATGGAATACTGGCTTAACTTTTCCTTCAATGATTTTCATAATAAAGTACAAAAAAATGTGGATTCTATACATTAATTCATTTGTGGGGCACTATGATCTATTTGACTATAGTATAAGGATCCATCTCACACATAACATTACATGTGCACATTTCATATTAGATGATTTAGTTTCTAGCTTACTGGTAAACAGGTGATTCAACCACTTCCCCAAATTGAAGAAGTGAGCCACCATTAAGTGGGTCATGTACTTCTCCACTGATGTCCTACACACGACACAACCTTGTCTCTCTTTTAGTATATCTTTTATCTTTTTAAGACAAATGTCGAAGGTAGTAATAAAACAGAAACCAAATACTTTGCCCTTTTTTGATCCATTTCTGTTTCTCTTCAACGAATGTAAAAAGAACGTTTTTTAATGTATTAAGAGGAATTGAGTGCATTAGCATCTGTTGAGAGAATATGACCGTTGGAGGGCATTTCTGGAACTTCCAGAACCTGCTGTGGCTGAACCTTGGTAGGTAGGCTTGTCAGAATAGTACACTGCTCTTGTACTTCTTGATAGAGACATTTGCCTGTAACCATTTACTTCTGATATGACGACGCTTCATGTTGGAACTTGTGAAGCTTGGTGATCAGAGTCAGAGGGAAGCTTGGATCCTCTGACCTTCGTAACTTCTGCTTCTGGACCTTCAGAGCCTCTGGTCCTTCAGAGCTTCTGGACCTTCAGAGCTTCTGGACCTTCAGAGCTTCTGGTCTTCAGATCTTCTGATCCTCAGATCTTCTGGTCTTCAGATCTTCTGGTCTTCAGATCTTCTGATCTTCAGAACTTCTGATCTTCAGATCTTCTGATGAATATATCTTCTGGTGTCAGAATCAGAACCTGTTTGTCAAAACACTCAAGACAAACGTTAGAGTATCATAATTGTTCATCCACAAATAAATACTTGTTATCATCAAAACATAGAGTTGTACCACATGACCAAATCTTGATCTTACAGATGCGCATATAGAAGTAATGACACTTTAAGCCAATTTGGCATCAATAATTCCACTAGTTTATTTGTTGTACAAATTTTATGATCACAGGGTTCTTTAATCACATACAGCTAGTGAAAAACCAAATCTCAGCAATCAGAGATGGCGTATGAATATAGAAGAGTTGAGATAAGGTCCAACGAAATATGTGAGAGGATGTGTTTAAGTGCATTGTTAAGTGTGTTGATATGAAGTGATGGAGCACAATGACATAAAGTTGAAGTGCATCAGGAAGCGTGTCGACATAAAGCTGACATAAAGATGATGGCATCGTGTAGCGGGTTGACATAAATGGTAAATGGTGTAACCTAATTAATTGAGTTAGGATTTATTCACACCTTAATTTCACTTTTACTTCACTTTTTTATCTATTTGTCTCTTATCTTTCAATCATATTATCACATATCACATCTCTTATTTTTTTTTTCTCTCTCTCTTTCTTCCTATATAACTCTATTCTTTCCACCTCTTTCACACTTTTGATGTTTCTGCAAGGTGGCTCAGACCACAGGCATATCAATGTGACGTATTGGTAGCCAAGGAAATCCTATAATGCACCCTAAACACACACGTGGTTTCACTTGCACCATTCATGAATGTACTTCAATGCAAGAAATTCTATTTTATTTGGTCTGTCCAGTTTTTAGACTTGGAGTGTCTATTGCACAAGGACTGTCAGATTGATTTGAGGTGCATTTAATTAAAGCGCCACTTTACTTTGTAACTTATGTCCCTTTATGCAATTTGGTAAAAGAAATATTTATTTACTATTCTGAGTATTCTCCTCTTTCTCTTTTATAGCAACGAATAATAGCATTGGGTACAGATTGTACTGTACAATCTTAATGCGCATATGGAGCTCACTTTTACAAAATTTGGTGCAATATTGGGCATATTCACAAAACTATGGTATACAGGAAAATTGAAAAAATAGATGGCTTCTGATTTACGTTGTTAGCATAATAATTAAATCTGGTCTAAGATCAGGAAGCATATGAATTTCGAGGTAGCCTTGTAATTAAGAATGGTGGTCTCTTAAATTTGCACCCAGGAATAATTACATAGACAGTTCTTGTTGGTCTTTAATGGCCCTATTGGCCTAGCTTACTACCTCTGATAAAGTAGTTTCAACAGATCTGTAATACAAACTTCAGCCCCTTTGACTTTAAATTTAAATTTACATCTTCCTAAACCTTTGTTTTCCCCTGTTTCAAATTTATCCCTTTTTTTTTGAAATATGAAAGCATATTATTAAACATAGAAATAGATGATAACATCCCCTCAACTAATAAAGGCAGATCCCTATCAGGCTATCACCGAGTTTTGGCCAAAAAATTCCTACCGCTTTAGCCATGAGAGGAATGAGCCACTTCAAGGGTGTAAGCAATGAGCCACTTGATAGGAATATTGAAATTAGTTTAGCATCTTCCATTCTAAGCACATGATAACACTCCTCTCCATTCGATTATGTAATATCAGCATTTGTTTGAACTTTGAAGAAGAGTTCTTGACCGACAAAATGATCTTCAATAAGACTTGATATTCAAGTGTCATGACGTCGTTTTCCTTTATCACATAGTAAATTGTATAATCATTTTTTATTGGCAACTATATACTTCAATAAAATCAAATCTTATAAAAAAAAAAACTCATAAAGCACCATGACATCTATTCATGAATGTTGCATAATCTCAACATCATTGAAAAAAAAAAAAACTAGAAATTTGGTGAATGAAATTTTGTTATGAAAGATGTATGTTGTTGAAAGGTCTTTATAATGCTCCATGGCTAGAAATTGACCATATGCATCTCTTAAGTTCTCAATTGGTAATTTGCTTCTATCATGAAACATAAATCAAACTACTATTTCTAAAAGCTTAGTGAATAAAGTCTCACTATGAAAGTCTTGGTCATGCTTTATAGCTTCATGGCTGGAGATTAACCATATGCATCTCTTAATTTCTCAATTGGTGATTTACTACTTTGACGGTTGATTTCATGGAACATGACATCTTCATGAGTGAAGCATAACCTCAACATCTTTCAATATAAACACAACACTATCATATCCCATCAAATACTTCCAGCTTCATTTAGTACCGAGATATATCAGAATATGCGATCGTTTGATGTGATAAAATGAATTAAGGAAATCACACTTGAGGGCAAACATATATAGAAGAAGCATAAGTCATGGAGATGATTCCATGACTTATCAATCGAAGACAACGCCACAACCTTGAGCCAGATATTAACAAACCTCTGTGATGCTTAAAAAGATTGAAAGCTCGGAATTATGCTCCTTTTTCTTTTCCTTTCTCCATTTGTTGATGTAAGCCTCGTCCACTCTTCTTTCTCTTCCTCTTCTCTTTTTCTACTATTGTTGTATTATTTACTAGAAAATTTCAGGGCAATCTTAGATGAAGGTGTTGTTTGGTTTCTTTTAGGGCTGTCCATGAAACCCGGGCCCGCCCGAACCCGGAAAACCCGCTTGAAGCAAAAATGAAACGGGTGAATTTTAACGGGTAACCGGTTTAGCGGGTTGAAAATGTTCGGGTTCAGACGAGTTTCACGGTCGGAATCGGGTGTTTGAAAAACAAACAATCGGATTTCGATCCGACCGAGGCCATACATATACAAATAATAATTAAATACTAAGAGTTGGTTAATGGGAGCAGTAAAGGAGAAAATCTCATTGGTGGGGGGAGTGGATGAGGGTAAAGTAAGGATTTCCGGAGAGAGAAAGAGAAGTGTTGATGATGAGAAAAAATGACTCAAGAACTTCTGTCCACAAAGCTAATCACATGTCTCGAGACCTGCAACCTATACTTTCTTTTGACTTCAAACTACTTTAATTCATTGATACAATAAAAAGTAAAAAAGATCTAATGTATGAATATTCTCCAATGTTCTTTCATACTCCAATGCTCTGAGCGCTAGTTAGCTTCTTCCTCCTTCCCTGTCTTTTTATTTCCATTAACATTGAGCCCTCCCTTACTTTAGAGCCAAAGACAGGTCAAACCAAATCATAGCCTTAAGCTTAAACGAGAACCATCAAAACCCAAATCTTCATCACCTTTGCGGGCATAGAAGACAGGGAACAAAGAGCGTGTGCCTTTGTCTTCTCCGGCGGATCTGGTCGAAGTTCATGTTGTTGGAGAAGATGAAGCTTCACTTTACTAAGAAAGCACTTGCTTCGTGTTTGCTCACCTCTGCGACGTCGCCACCTACCTCTGATCACTAACTTTTCTTTGTTTCTCACCCTTTCTCTTTTTTATTTGGTAAAACTTTTGGATTTGGAAGGTTCATGAGACCCGTAAGAACCCACCCGATGTAAACCTAACCCGTGCAATCCGTAACCCGTTAAATCCGAGATGCTGACCGGACGGTGGCGGTTTTGGTGCTGTGTGTATTTTCACCCCAAACCCGATTTTTTTTGCCCGAATCCGACCGGAACCGACCGGTGGACACCCCTACTTTCTTTCTTAACTAGGAACCGGAATTGATTGAAGGCAGGGTTTTAGAGGAGTTAAATGTGAGTTTAGTAGAGAGAAAGAGATGGAAGTCTGAGAAATGTTGAGAGTAGCTTCCACCCTTTTTCCTGTATTTAACGAGCTCTCCCTCACTTCACTGATTTATTTTGATTTGATTTTTCGGGTTGAGACTTCTCGAGCCTTGTGCCCTACTACTGGCTTGGAAGAGACTATTCTTTCTGATTTGGGCAGATATTTAAGGGGATTAGACAGCCATCTTCGTCAAACTGAACTTCAAAGCCTGCACATAAAAGATTATCTTCTACTCTCACCACTAATACTATATCCCAATTATAAATTAAAGAAAGCACAAAACATATAAAATCAAAACTTCAATGATCTCAAAGATCCAAACAAACCAAAATTGCCTGAAGTTCTCTGCCAGGGACGTGATACAATTAAATTCAAGAAGCTTAAACCAAAAGCCTCAACTTCTCATGCATTTGAGTGCAGTAATAGAGAAGGAATCTAGAGTGAGCCAGGGAGAATCTTGATTCAATCATGAAGAACTGGCATCTGTAGCCGCCTTTTTCTTCTCCCTTTTTTCCTTGTTTCGTAAAGCATTCTTGCTCAATGTTCTAAATTAATCAACAACAAGCATTTAATTAAAAGAATGTAAATCATAAGAAGCATATAAAGAAGAGGGGAAAAGGGAGAAAGGGACTTACTCTGAAGGGCTCTCTCCAAGTAGCTGCAGATACAAAATCATTTTGACATCATTAGAACATTAACCAAAATGAAACTCAACTCCAAGAATTTATTGGAAGATGCATAAACATGCATGTCAGATCAACCACTAATAAGGGTCTCAACCAATGTTTTAAAACTCCGTTCAGTGAATCAGTGAAGTCATTGGTTCACAGTTCAGTTGAACCGGTGATAATTAAATATAGGTTTTTAGTATTGTATAACATATTAAATAATTCATTAACATAAAATGTTAAGAAATTAAGTCAAATTAAATTTTAAATTGACATAAAATCATCATATATTATATTTTATCAGATAGAAATGAAAAAAAAGATAAAAATAATAATAATCCACATATATACGTGGGTATTATAACTTGACATTTGACTTTTATTTGAATAAAATATGTTTTTCTTAAATTTAAACAAAATGTATTCAAATTTTGATTTTTTTTGGCAACTTTTGAAATATGGCTGGTTCACGCCAGTTCAATTATTTTGTCCAGTTTTCACTAATTTTAATCTGGTTCTCACTGATTCTGAAATTTAGCGGTTTTTCCTTCAAATGGACCTTAACCGGTCCAGTTTTAACAATGGTCAAAACAATTCATAACTACATATAAGTAACGCCATGCAAAAGTGTTGCTGATAATTTATATTGACAATTTAAATAGAAACAATGGCAATTAAGAGCATAGATTGTGACTGTGTGTACCTGTGCCTGAATAACAGCTGCAGTCTTAGCAAGTGGTGGGCAATAGGCAGCGGGTTTTTGCGCAGGGGGGTTGGCAGATGAGGCTTTTGTAGAAGCCTGGGTAGGTTTTGGTCCTTGACCTGCAATTAGTCCACGGTCTTCAAAGAACAAAAGAGACATAACTCATCACTAGATGATATATTAGGATATGTGTATGAACCTGATGGTTTTTTATCTTCAAGTTTTACAGAGTCTATAGACTTGATTAATTCAGCGATGTCACCAAACTTACTTGGCGACTCTGGTTTCCAATCAGCCTGTATATAGTTCGTAAACAATCCAATGATGTCTTCATAAAGGTAATAGAAAAAACTTTGGGACTTATTAATCAGAGTTCAGGACATGACTAACCTGGAACAACTTGTCAAACATCTTCTTGAAGTACAATGATCCATTGTAGTGAAAAATCTTGATCCTACAATGGAATAAAATAACATTAACAAAATGCTTTCTTAGTGAATAAATTAAAACATGTGGAAACCAACGTATAACAATCAGCAAAATATTCTCCCAATAATTAATTTGGTTAGTGACCTATATCACCCCATAAATGTTGTTTAAATTGATCACCTATAATTGATAATCAAAGGAACAAATCTGGATGATGTATCACACTGGCAACATAATTGCGTGATATTTTTCAGGCATCGTAACGAGTAGAACACGGACCACTAATGGCCAATTGTAACATACCCATTGTCAACTTGAAGCCTCGGAGCTGTTGTCGCTGTCATGAAATAGCACCCATCCGGAGACCATTCACTTGTAACAGACCATTCAACCTTAGTTGCTGCGAGCTGTTTCTTATCCGCGTAATCCCAGAACACCTATAAAGTAAGCGTGAAAAACATATGGATTCCTTATTCATAGCATGTTTTTGCATACTTGCACCAATTTGAGCATGTGTCATATGGAAGTACAGCATATACTTGCAAAAAACAGATGTTTTGATCTTGGAAAATGCTAAAAATAAGAAAATAGACTTGCAGTTAATCATCAAAACTTAAAATTAAGATGAAAATGAGAATAGCGACAGATGCATTCAGTACTAAGAGCCAAAAAGCAAGCAAAGGCACCAATTATTTCATCTCTAAGTGATACTTAGCATCTAAAAGTGACTGTAAGTAATAATTTAATTTTATAATAAGGTGAGCTAGTGTGTGTTTGGATACATTGTGGAAAACCATGGTGAAGACAAAATCACGGTGGGCGGCCACAAAAGCTAAGGGAGGTTGCTTCTGTCCACCGTGATTTTGGCTCCCTGTTTCCACTGTGTATTCAAAGTTCAAACATGCACTTAGTAGTTCTAGATAAGGGAATCAAGCACCAAATTCCTTCCACCAAAACAGAATGTTAAAAGAAAGCATAATGATTCGATCAGTCAGGAGAACATACCATATCACCAGGTAAGTTACCAAAGCCAGCCAAACATAAAACTGGACACCAAAGGTCAAGGCCACAAAATACAATAACTTTTTACTTTTATCCTGATTCGGATACTTATATCAAATAATAATGAGCCTCTTCAGAATTCCAACCCCAGGCCAATACCCTCAAAGGCCCTTTAAAGATTTGATTGAAAAAGAATGAAAACTCCTGAAGACTGAGACTTAAAATTTATTTTATTGAATATGGTGAATGCCAATTCATTAGTTGAGGATACATCTTCCCTTTGGATTCCATCGAATAGTATTGTAAGGACCAGTTCCAAGCTCCAGTAGAGGATTGCAGTTCTTGTCAAACAGAGTTGCTTTAGCAGGCATAACTAAAACGAGTTAAGGAAAAGTGAAGCACTCAAGAGATCTATAAAAAAAACCATAAAAGTATGATTTATATATGCAGACACAAATAACCAACATCTAAGTTCTTAAAATGAAAATTCCATTAGGCAGCGGAACTATGTAGTTGTTTGTTATCATTAGGGCTTATAAAAATTCCTAGATTAGAAGGACTCGTTTTTTTTATATCAAGAAGATGAAAGAAGTAGCCTGATACTTTTTCAAAAGAATTTCCTAACATAAGTCTAAAATCATCGCAAAATAATTCAGTGCTTTAGCAGAAATGGTTCCATGACATTACCATAAGTTCTGCCTCTGAATAATATCAAATCAGGCCACAGTATTTAATGTTATGGGATCTTCAGTAAATATCAAAAGCTGAAACTTCAGTACATATTGTTTATCTCTAAATCGTAAATATCACAGACAAATTAACAATGCAGGAAACTGAGCCCATACTTTGTTAGCTTCCAGCACTGGTCTTGCATCAAGCTTATCAAGGGTGAAATCACAACCACCACTTTCCCAATTAACAATGCAGGAATCTGAAAGCACAGGGACTTACCTGCATAGAAAAAACCTTCCTGTAAATAAATACACAATTACACAAACATCCAATTAAATTTGGTTTGGTCAAAAAATGTGTTTTTATTTTAATTGAACTTAAAAATGAATGTAATTCTCTTTTCTATGTTGTATACATTGATTAGATTGTTTCAACAAGTCGAGTTGGCTAATCTTAGTAACTTATCAACCTTAAAAGCTTAATTAGGTTGTTTCGACAGGTCAATCTTAACCGAAATATCTAATCTTAAGAACTTAAAAGACTCATATACTTAATTATGTAATTTTGGCATATCGATCTTGCATGAACTAGTTAATATTATGAACTTAAGATCAAGGTTAGCTAACTATGTATTGGTTCAATATTGGGTTCGTCCTTATTATCTATCGGGTTCATTCTAATCATCCACCAGGATCATATTGACCACCCATCATGATCATCCATCATTGTAATCCTAATCATCCATCATGAGGTTCTTTGAAGTGTGTCAAAACCATTAATGGTCCAAATCAAATAGTTCAATCATCATCATGCTACTCCTTTATATATGGATGAACATGCACGTGACCTATTGGTTACTAGAATATCTAATCTTAAGAACTTAAAAGCCTCATATGCTTAATTATGTTGTCTTTACATATTGATATTGCATGAACTAACCTTAAGTGATCATACTGACCACTCTAATCATTCTAAACATCCACCGGGATCATATTGACCACCCATCATGATCATCGTTCATTATGATCCTAATCATTCATCATGTAAATTTCTAATCATTCATCCTGATTGAATATTCTTTATAAATGCAATAAATGTGGCATGTCCTACCAAGATGGTCATTAGAATAGATGCCCTAGTTTAACCGAGACTATTAAAATAGCTAACTTTAAGTTGAGAGTGTAACTAGAATAACTAACTCTAGCCATGGACTATTGAATAACTAACCTTAGGTTATTAAAGTCATCAGAATAGATAACCATAGTTTAATCATGACTATTAAATAACTAACCATAGCTTAATCAAGACTATTAAATAACTAACCCTAGTTTAATCAAGACTATTAAATAACTAACCATAGTTTAATCAAGACTATTAAATAACTAACCTTAGTTTAATCATAGTCAAACCTTTATATATTATTAATGTTCACCACTAATCACTACTGATGTCACAGTTCAACTCGCAGCACGTGTCTGTTCCTAGGAACCCAAAGGTCACGAGTTCGAATCTAGCTGATGCTTTTTGCTAAAAAATTGAAAATCAAATTATGAAAATATCTGGGCCTTTTTGCATTAATGTTATTATTATTAAATATGTTTTTTAAATTATATGATTTAAAAACAAATATTTTAAAACCTACAATAGCAGGTCAAAATGGTGGTGTAAAATTATTCCCAAAAAAACCTGGTGCACAGTAGGGGTCCTGGGAGAATATGGGCTAAAACTGCTTAAAATAAAAGGGAGCCTAAATCTCAATTTGATGCCACTCAACACACCACGGGTTGGGCTTGACAAAAACAAAACACCTGACAAAAAGTATGAAAAAGAAAAAGCAAACACTCCACAGGCCACGGTGCCAAGAAAACACCCTACGAGCCCAAATCAAAGAATATATAGTTTGTTGTCCAAAGCCGCTTGGAGATTCGGAAAAATAAAAAAAAAACACAGCTTAGATAATTTTGTGAAATTTGAGACATGGGATGAGGTAGCATCTAAGGATGCACTATGTAAAAACGTATAATGTACCATATGATATGAATTAACGGTGGGTAAAAATCATCACAAACATTTTAATGAATACGAAATATTTCTTTTAGTGACGGTTAGAAATCACCACTAACATATAATATGAGATGCTTCGGTAACATATTTGTGCTAGTAAGACGTCAGAATGACACTGTCGTGTGCTGCGCATGTAAGGCCCAAGTTTTTCAGTTTATACCAAGTGAATAAATTCTTATTCACCAGTAGGTTTGATGTATGGCGAAGGGAAACCTGAACAAGAGTTTAGTAAATGAAATAAATGTATGAAGGAGAAAGTTCAGGAAAAGTCTGAGGTTCGTATTGAAGTCGATAAAAGTTATAGCACGATCGTTTTACGCTTAAACCTAGGTCAGAAACCCTAGTATATAGCTAATTTTCACTTTTAGGCACGACGGAAGTTAATTCCAAAAATCTTCAGAGAAATGTTAGAACATCTCTTTTTCCATATATCACAATCGTTTCGAGGCGAAACTCTAGGATCTACGAACGTCCGATTCCAATCATCGGAAGTTTGCCGAAACCGAATCCCTGGTATTTCAAAACCCTAGAATTTCTCGACGATGAAGACTTTATCTATTCAGAGCTTCAAATGAATATTCTACACGCGTGCACCCATTTCTCTTGATGATTTTAATCTTTCTTCAGAAGGAAGTTTTCTATTCCGACATCCGATGCAAAAAGCAACTTATCGGGTAAAATAGTTTTATACCGATTATGCATTAGTTGCCAAAAATACAAAGAGACCTCATTTTAGTTTTGGAATTCTTTCGCCAAAACATATCTATTAATTCACGGAGTATGACGCCGGAAAAATCAGATTCGCGAAACTTTCATTTTCCCGCGAATTTCCAACCTTTATATATAGCAAAGAAAAGAAGAAAAACTCAAATTTTCCTCCATTTTCTTCATCAAGGCCGCGAGTTCTACAAGGGAGGGAGAAGAGAAGATTTTCTTCATCGTTTTCTTGATCGTCGATCAATCAGCTGCTACTTCAAGGCTTCGAGGTATAGTCGCTAATCCTTACCTCTGATCGCTTTTTCCATAGCTTTTCTGTAGACTTTTCTGAGCTGATAGTTTATGGGTTTTTGCAAAACTATCCTGAATCTTTCATTTCTGATTCTAAACCTCTTCTATATGTGCTCAAGATCACTTCTGCCGGATTAGATTTTCCGTTATGTCGCCGGAATTCCGCCGGAATCAATTTTAGCCTTAAATACCCATTTTTGGAGTTTTTGAGGTAAAGCTTCAACCTTTAGGCTAAAAACTATCGCCTTAGCTTAGTGTTAGTAGGATTAGTTGTCATAAACGTCGTTAGTAACGTCCCTGCAAAATTTGGATTTTGGGATTTCAGTTTTGAAATTTCTAAGTTAAAAATCATGACCAAAATACCCCTGCGACAGTTTTTGATCCGATAATTTTTCCGAGTTCAGAATACCCTTAGTTACGGCTAATGAAAGCATAGGAACCAAGTTTGATCGAAGAAAAATCGAGCCCCACAATTGTGAAAAGTGGTCGAGCCCTATAGAGGAGGAGGGGGAAAATTCCTTTTCCGAAAACTTGTCCTTTCGCGCTAGATTATCGTACCTCGGAGTATGAACTACTTCGTGTAACCTTAGTGAGCATTGATAGCTTAGTTTCCGATAGATTTTGATAGAATTCTGTGGTTTTACTTTAAAGGTTCTTTTGAAGAATTTCCTGAAGATCAAGGAGCTCATTGTGAAGGAACGTTTGAGGAGAACGCTGGAATAACTAGAGGTAAGGGCAACTTACCTTACTAGCTAATGCTTTAGGTGTCGATGAATTCGACTTGATTTATTGTTTATGCACTTGTTTGTGATTGACTGGGAAAAGTTTTCTGAGGCTTCGGCTGACAATGTAGATGATTCATCTACTGAATGTTTTTGGAGATTGACTTACATGATATGTGCTATGTGGGTAATCTAGGATGTGTGGTGCATGCCTTATATGCTAAGTGCTATGTGGTTATTGCTTATTATGTTGATATATGACATGTTGATTGATGGTGCTGAGTTATTTATGCTTTAGCAATGAAATCTGAGTTTCTGAATAGTGAGAATAGCGGGCAGGTCATGCCGATTTTATTTTGAGAGTTTTGGGGAAATTTTGATAGGACGAATGAGATTCGGGCCTTGTTATGGTGTTTTATGGATCGAGACATTCTCTGGAGTCATTTGGGGATTTGGAGATCCCGAGAACTTATAAGAATTGCGATAAGGCTAAAAGGATATTATTTTGTGAAGAAAACTCATAAGACCTTAAACAACCTCTAAATCTTTAAGTAATGATAATAATCTCGAAGGAAGCTTAGGAGTCGAATCTTAGTTTTGGAAAACGAGAAGTGTCGTCGGATCCAAGTGTTGAGATATTGAGAGGTTTTGAGTATGTTGATACTCTTGTGCTCTGGGAGCAGTTGTGTTGTTGGGCTATCTGAGAGATAAGCCGGGAAACGGGTAGTTTCCGAGCATGTTTGTTGGAACATGTTGCCTTGCATTTTGTCAAAACAACTGATTGTCGAAGCAGATGTCGTGGCATCTGACCTCGTGAGGCTAGGACATCAGTCCTCAGCTTGTGTTTCTGTTATGGGCCTTCTGAAGATTTGTTGAAGATATGTTTTGAGTTACTTGAGGAGCAAGTAACTATCTCAGAAGGGTTTTAGTTGTTGGGTTGTTATTTGTTGAAACAATCTTTGTTAAAAGATTGATTTCTATCTTTACTTGTGCAGTAAGAAACCGAATCTATCAAGATTGCGTTTTCAAATTGCTGTTATTGGAATCTGTTTCTTCAGCCCGTGCTAACCCTAAAGCCCATGCTACCGCTGCTGAAGTCTATAAAAGGATGAAGACCTAAAACGTGAAGTCTACCGAAGCTGATAGAGAGAGATCGTGTGTTTTAGGATTTGTTAGTGTGCTTCGTTCTTTGTTATTTGTGAATCCTCTTTGCTCACTGATTCTATAAAGCAAAGAAGGGTTCTGTGTTGTTTGATTACATTCAAACTCTGATTGTTCATTGTGTTTACCAATCACTGTGGCAGTGATTGAGAGAAAGTGAGAGGGGCTCTCATACTTAGGTTGAGATTCTAAGTAGAAATACACTGGGTAGATTAGGAAGTGAACTATGAACTGAGGTGTTCATGAGTGTCTGTAATTCCTGAATCTTGAGATAGTGGATTTCCTTTCTTTGGGTGCAAACCCTCCAGACGTAGGTGAAAGTTTTCACTGAACTGGGTTAACAACTTCTGAGTGTTATTGTTTTGTTGTTAAGTTTTGTTTATTATTAAGCGATTGTCGAACCTCTTGTCCCAGCATCGTGTAGGACAATCGTATCAGAGGGAACCTGAATTACAATTGGCATCAGAGCAGGCACCCTGTTCTGGTTGGGTGAGCTCCAGAGAGTTTATTCAAGTTCTCATGGATAACAAGGAGGGAGGATCAGTCAATAGGCCACCCATTCTGGATGGTACTAACTATGACTACTGGAAGGTTCGCATGACAGCCTTTCTCAAATCGATTGACAACAAGACTTGGAAAGCTATTGTCAAGGGTTGGAAGCACCCCACTAAGGCTGAGGTTGAAGGCACCTCTACTACTGTTGTTGAAAAACCTGAAGAAGAATGGACCAGTGTTGAAGATGAAGCTGCACTTGGAAATTCAAAGGCTCTAAATGCTATTTTTAATGGAGTTGACAAGAATATGTTTAGGCTGATCAATACGTGTACTGTGGCAAAGGATGCTTGGGAAATTCTGAAAACTGCACATGAAGGAACTACTCGAGTGAGGATGTCAAGGCTTCAGATGCTTACTACTCAATTTGAAAATCTGATGATGACTGAAGAAGAGACTATTTCAGAATTCCACATGCGTGTCCGTGACTTGTCTAATGCTTCATTTGCTTTGGGAGAACCTATGTCAGATGAGAAGCTTGTAAGGAAGATCCTGAGATCTCTTCCTCAGAAGTTTGCTATGAAAGTCACTGCAATTGAGGAGGCTCAAGACATTGAGAACATGAAGGTTGATGAACTTATTGGCTCTTTGCAGACATTTGAGTTGAAACTGAGTGGAAAATCTGAGAAGAAGAATAAGAGTATTGCTTTTGTGTCAAACACTGATGAAGGTGATGATGAAGATTGTGAGGGTGAAAATCTAACTGAGGCTCTGGCCATGCTAGCAAGAAAATTCAACAGAGCATTGAGAAAGATTGATAAAAAGAACCAGGCCTAATGTCCAGGACATGAAGTTCGATAACAAACCCAAATTTACTAATTCACAGAGGAAGACCAAAGAAGACGAAAAATCTGGTCAGAATAAAGGAGTGCAGTGTCATGAATGTGAAGGATATGATCACATCAGATCTGAATGCGCCACTTATCTAAAGAAGCAGAAGAAAGGTATGATGGTAACTTGGTCAGATGAAGACACTGAAGATGAGGAGGAGATATCTGCAAACAAAGTCAATGCTTTCTCTGGAACTGTCTATGAGTCTGATACAAGTGATGAGGACATTACAGATGAGGAACTGGCTGAGACTTACAAGCTGCTACACATCAAGTGGGAAGAAGCATGTAAACTTGTGAGAGAAAAGCAAAGTGAGATAGAACAACTTGTCTCTCAGAATGAAAGGCTGAAAGAGCTCAGCACAAAGCTGAAGGAAGATCTGGAGGAATGGCAAAGTAAGTTTAATAATGCTGATGTTATGGAAAAGGCTAATCTAGTGTTGATTAATGCAGGACTTCAAGAGGAAGTGGCAACTCTGACAAGAAAGCTTGAAGCTACTCACAAATCTGTTAGAATGTTGAACAGTGGTTCTGATATGCTTGATGAAATTCTGAAGGAAACTAGCAAGCAAGGAGGGAGTTTGAAGGGAATTGGCTTTGACTATAGAACTGCAAACAAAGAAAATCAGAAAGGTTCAAAGAAATTTGTGTCTGCTGCGAAACAAACTGAATTCAAGAAGCCTAGAAATTATCAGTTGTCAGATTCATTGCCCAGACATGTACCTCAACATGTGAAATCCCAGCTCAAGCTTGAGAAGATTGTACCTTGGAAGTGTCACTACTGTGGTAAGAATGGTCACATAAAGCCCTACTGTTACAGGTTATATGGTTATCCTCAGATGCACGATAAAAAACCTGTTCAGATGAGGAAGGAATGGAAGCCCAAGGGTGAAGTCAGATGTCAGGTAGCTTACACGTCCTTCAGAGCATCATCAAAGGAAGATTGGTATTTTGATAGTGGCTGCTCAAAGCACATGACAGGAAACAAGAGCTTCTTGCAAGATATCAGAAGTCACTCCACCAACTATGTCACTTTTGGAGATGGAGCTAAAGGAAAGATCAAGGGAGTAGGAAAGCTTGTTAGCACAGAATCTCCTAACTTGAACAATGTGTTACTTGTAAATGGCTTAACTGCCAACCTAATCAGCATAAGTCAACTGTGTGATCAAGGGTATGATGTGAAGTTCAATAAGATAGAATGTGTTGTGACCACTGACGATGAGAGAGTTGTGATGAGAGGAGTCAGATCAAAGGACAACTGTTACATGTGGACATCAGAAGAAAAAGCTCATGTTTCCAGATGTTTGTTAACTAAAGAAGATGAGGTGAATGTATGGCATCAAAGACTAGGACATCTCAACTACAGGAGCATGCAAAAGATCATTGCTGATGAAGCAATAAGGGGATTGCCCAATTTGAGCTTGGGAGAAGGAAAGCTATGTGGAGAATGTCAGATTGGTAAGCAAACCAAGGTGCCACACAAGATGCTCCAGCATCAGACCACGACGAAGGTTCTGGAATTGCTTCACATGGATCTCATGGGTCCCATGCAGGTTGAAAGCTTGGGAGGAAAAAGGTATGTGTTTGTCTGTGTAGATGATTTTTCAAGGTATACATGGGTTGAATTTATGAGAGAAAAATCAGAGACTTTTGAAATATGCAAGAATTTATGTTTGAGACTTCAGAATGAGAAGGACTGTGTGATTGTAAGAATCAGAAGTGATCATGGAAGAGAGTTTGAGAATTCAAAATTCTTGGAGTTCTGTGGAACTGAAGGTATTAGCCATGAATTTTCTGCCCCCATCACTCCACAGCAGAATGGAATTGTTGAAAGGAAAAATAGAACTCTCCAGGAATCAGCTAGAGTAATGTTACATGCTAAGAAGATTCCACACCAATTCTGGGCTGAAGCCATGAGTACTGCTTGTTACATACATAATAGAGTCACCATCAGGGCAGGGACATCCTCTACACAATATGAGCTATGGAAAGGTAGAAAGCCGTCTGTAAAATACTTTCACATATTTGGAAGTAAATGTTATATTCTTGCAGATCGTGATCCTAAGAGGAAGCTTGATCCTAGAAGTGATGAAGGAATTTTCATGGGGTATTCTATGAACAGCAAAGCTTATAGAGTTTTTAACTCTCGCACAAGGACCATGATGGAATCTGTGAATGTGACTGTGGATGATGAACCAAGCAAGAAGGAAGAAGCAGTTCTGAATGAAGATGATGATGGTGCTGATGTTCCAGCTAATGCTCCAGCAACCGCCCTCGACAATGAGTCAGAAACAAGTGCTGATGAAAAGGAAGACAAAGATATCACAACAAACAAAGCTCCATCAATCAGGGTTCAGAAGAATCATCCTCAAGAAAACATTATTGGTAATCTTCAAGAAGGGGTGACTACCAGATCCAGAAGTATAATTGCTCACAGTTGTTTCATCTCTAAGATAGAACCCAAGAATGTTAATGAAGCTCTCACTGATGAATACTGGATAAATGCTATGCAAGAAGAGCTAGAGCAGTTCAGAAGAAATGAAGTGTGGGAGTTAGTGCCTAGACCTGAAGAAGTAAACATCATTGGCACTAAGTGGATCTTCAAGAACAAATCAGATGAAGCTGGAACAGTCACAAGGAATAAAGCAAGGCTTGTTGCTCAAGGATATACTCAGATAGAAGGAGTTGATTTTGATGAGACCTTTGCTCCAGTAGCTAGACTGGAATCTTTAAGACTCTTGTTAGGTGTTGCTTGTCTTTTGAAGTTCAAACTTTATCAGATGGATGTGAAGAGTGCTTTTCTGAATGGTTATTTGAATGAAGAAGTCTATGTTGAACAACCTAAAGGATTTACAGATCCGCATCATCCAGATCATGTGTACAAGTTGAGGAAGGCCTTGTATGGTTTGAAGCAAGCACCTAGGGCTTGGTATGAAAGGTTAACTGAATTTCTTGTAAGCAATGGGTACAGCAAGGGTGGAATTGATAAAACTATGTTTGTGAAGAATGACAGAGGTAAGCTCATGATAGCACAGATTTATGTGGATGACATTGTCTTTGGAGGAATGTCAAACTCAATGGTGGAGCATTTCGTCCGACAAATGAAATCTGAATTTGAGATGAGCCTAGTTGGTGAATTGAACTATTTTCTAGGACTACAAGTCAAACAAATGGAGGATTCTATGTTCATATCTCAGAGTAAGTATGCTAAAGGCCTAGTCAAGAAATTTGGTCTTGAAAAGGCTGGTCACAAGAGAACTCCTGCTGCTACACACATCAAGATGTCCAAAGATGAGCAAGGAGAAGATGTTGATCAAAGTCTCTATAGAAGCATGATTGGAAGCTTGTTGTATCTCACTGCTAGCAGACCAGATATCACCTTTGCAGTTGGTGTATGTGCAAGATTTCAAGCAGCTCCTAAGGCTAGTCATCTGCTACAAGTCAAGAGAATTATCAAGTACATCAATGGCATGAGTGACTATGGTATTCTCTATACTCATGATACAAATTCTTCTTTAGTTGGTTTCTGTGATGCAGATTGGGCCGGTAGTGCAGATGATAGAAAGAGCACATCTGGTGGATGTTTCTTCCTAGGGAATAATTTGATTTCATGGTTTAGCAAGAAGCAGAACTGTGTCTCATTGTCTACAGCTGAAGCAGAGTATATTGCAGCCGGAAGTAGTTGTACTCAACTCATGTGGATGAAGCAAATGTTGAAAGAGTATGATGTTGAACAGGATGTCATGACATTGTACTGCGACAATCTCAGTGCAATCAATATTTCCAAGAATCCCATACAGCATAGCAGGACCAAGCATATTGATATTAGACATCATTTCATTAGAGACTTGGTGGAGGATAAAATTGTCAACTTGGAGCATGTGACAACTGACAAGCAGTTGGCTGATATTTTCACAAAACCCCTTGATGCTATCACTTTTGAAAAATTAAGAGGAAGTCTAGGGATTTGTCTTTCTGATGCATAGCAATTAGCGTGCCCTAGTGTGTCAACGGCTAGTTTATTCTTGGTCATCATTAACAGCCGTTGTGACATCAGCAGAGAGAAAGTTACTTCATGGTTCACATTTCCTATAACTACCTCCAACGGGCAAATTGTGTTCTCTCAACCGCTTGTGCATCTATCTTCTTCAAGACTCATCATCTCTGATTTGCAAATCTGTTTCATTGTTCTGTACTTTGCTTGTATTTCCTCTCGATTCGTCATGTCTCAAAGTTCAGGAAAGAAGGAATCTGTCAAGGCCAAGATTGAAAGAACTGCTAAAGGAGTCAAGTGTATGGGTTTGAAGAGTGATCCTTCTCAACCGTCTTCTGTGTCCAAGAAAGCCTCCAAGAAGATGCGATCAAGAAACCCAACGTGTAAGGTCTACAAATCACAGGTCAAGAATAGCAAAGCTCTGAATGTTCCTATCCTTGAGGATGTTCCTGACGAAGAAGAAATCAATGATGAAGATTCTCCAGTGAAATCGCCTCCTGATGTTGTGGCTGATGTTGAGACAACTGGGTCTAAGGGAAGTTCTGCTCAAGAAACTCCTGGAAAGGATTCCACTTCTCATGAAAATTCAGGCGATGCTACCACGCCTAATATCTCTGTTTCATCCTCGTCGAAGGATGCTAATCCAGCCTCTGTTCAGAACATCTCTGATGATGCTTCTGATGATGTTCCTCTGACTGAGACTTTTGCTGATAGTGTTGCTGCGAGAATGAAGAAGAAAAGAAGGATTTCTTCTCCTGAGATCACACCTACTCCATCAAAGAAATCCAGACAGGCCAGTGTGAAGAGTAAGGGGAAGCAAAAGGAAGCAAAGGCTCCCACTGAGAAGAAGCAGAGGAAGATTCCAGTTGAAGTTGAAGACTCTGAGTCAGATGTTGAAGTCGGTGTTCAGGACATTCGATCTTCTGATAAAAAGAAGTTTTCTGGTAAGCGTGTTCCTGCTGTCCCTATTGATAGAGTGTCCTTCCACTTAGAAGAGAATGTTCAGAAGTGGAAGTTTGTTTGCAAGAGAAGAATGGCCAAGGAAAGGGATGTTGGTTCTGATGTTCTTGAATGCAGAGATGTTATTGCACTTATTGAGAAAGCAGGTCTGATGAAGACTATTCAGAATGTTGGAAGGTGCTATGAGAAGCTTGTGAGAGAGTTCCTGGTGAATCTCTCTGTTGATGTGGGACTTCCTGATAGTGCAGAGTTCAGAAAAGTCTATGTACGGGCTGAATGTGTATTGTTTTCCCCTGCTGTGATCAATCAAGCACTTGGACGGAGTGCTATTGAATTTGTTGATGAAGAAGTGTCCATGGATGATGTTGCCAAGGAGCTTACTGCCGGTCATATGAAGAAGTGGCCCAGCAAAAAGTTGTTGTCTACTGGAAATCTGAGTGTGAAGTATGCTATTCTTAACCGGATTGGTGCTGTGAATTGGGTTCCTACTCAACATACTTCTGGTGTTTCTGCAACGCTTGCCAAATTGATCTATAGGATTGGCAAGTCTATGGCTTTTGACTTTGGAACTTTTGTGTTTGAGCAGACATTGAAGCATGCTGATACTTGTGCTGTGAAGCTGCCTGTTTCATTTCCTTCACTTCTTACTGAGATAATCTTAAAGCAACATCCTCAGATTCTGAGGGCAGATGATGTGGCTATGTCTCATGGAGTTCCAATCACTTTGGATCACCGTTTGTTTATGGAGTCACATGTTCTAGACATTGCCTTACCAACCAGCAGGACATCTACTCCTCCTGTGACTGAATCTGACGCTAAGGCCATCATTGCTGAATTACTGAAGGTTTCCAAGGCCTTGCAGGAGACAATCAGGGTGAGCATTGCCAGGAAGCTCAGAGTTGATGCGTTGCTACTCAAGCTACAGGAAGAAGAACGTCAAGATGGTGAACACCGTGCTGCTGCTCCGAATGTGAGTAATGAAGAGGAGGAAGGATCTGAAGAGTGTAGTGCAGGAAAGGACTCCAGTTCTGAAGACTAGTTTGTTTTGTTTCTGCTGTATTCGTGCACCTTTGCAAATTTGTGCTAAAAAGGGGGAGTAGTTGCTAGTACGCATGTGTTTTGTTCAGATGTTTAAGTGACAGATGTTTTCAGCTGTTTTTGAAGTTTCAGAAGTGTGTGAACAGTGTTTTCAGATGTTTGAGTTTTCAGAAGTTTGTGGTTCAGAAGTTGTTTATTTTCAGAAGTTTGTGATTCAGAAGTTGTTTATGTTCAGAAGTTTGTGGTTCAGAAGTTGTTTATGTTCAGAAGTTAGTGGAAGTTGGTTCTGTTCAGATGTTCGCAGATTACAACCCTCCAGAAGTTTGTTTTGGTTCAGATGTTCATGTTCTCAGAAGTTAGGTGAAGTTGCTTCTGTTTCTACTGTGCTATGTGTGTTCTGAAAGTGTTAGCTCTGGTCTGAAGACAAGTTCAAGACGATGGCTATGTTTGTTTTCTGAAATGTTACTTCTGATGAGCGGTATTTCTGACGGTGCTTCTGATGAGCAGTATTTCTGTTAGCTGTACTTCTGGGTATGTGCTGCCAGCTTCAGATGGTAGTATTTCTGATACGATGATGTTCAAGCTAATCTATTTTGGTGTCATCATGTGCTAAGGCTGATTGTACCTTTGGTTTTGTGTTTGTGCTGCTAAGTGGTTGTTCCGACTATGTCTTCTGAAGTATGTAGTTGGTTGTGTAGATGCATCAGTTTGAGGGGGAGCTCTGACTAAGGGGGAGAATTGTCTCTCTAGTTTTTTATCCTCTCTGATTGTGAGTTGTTTTAGACAAAATTGACAAAGGGGGAGATTGTTGGAACATGTTGCTTGCATTTTGTCAAAACAACTGATTGTCGAAGCAGATGTCGTGGCATCTGACCTCGTGAGGCTAGGACATCAGTCCTCAGCTTGTGTTTCTGTTATGGGCCTTCTGAAGATTTGTTGAAGATATGTTTTGAGTTACTTGAGGAGCAAGTAACTATCTCAGAAGGGGTTTTAGTTGTTGGGTTGTTATTTGTTGAAACAATCTTTGTTAAAAGATTGATTTCTATCTTTACTTGTGCAGTAAGAAACCGAATCTATCAAGATTGCGTTTTCAAATTGCTGTTATTGGAATCTGTTTCTTCAGCCCGTGCTACCCTAAAGCCCATGCTACCGCTGCTGAAGTCTATAAAAGGATGAAGACCTAAAACGTGAAGTCTACCGAAGCTGATAGAGAGAGATCGTGTGTTTTTAGGATTTGTTAGTGTGCTTCGTTCTTTGTTATTGTGAATCCTCTTTGCTCACTGATTCTATAAAGCAAAGAAGGGTTCTGTGTTGTTTGATTACATTCAAACTCTGATTGTTCATTGTGTTTACCAATCACTGTGGCAGTGATTGAGAGAAAGTGAGAGGGGCTCTCATACTTAGGTTGAGATTCTAAGTAGAAATACACTGGGTAGATTAGGAAGTGAACTATGAACTGAGGTGTTCATGAGTGTCTGTAATTCCTGAATCTTGGAGATAGTGGATTTCCTTTTCTTTGGGTGCAAACCCTCCAGACGTAGGTGAAAGTTTTCACTGAACTGGGTTAACAACTTCTGAGTGTTATTGTTTTGTTGTTAAGTTTTGTTTATTATTAAGCGATTGTCGAACCTCTTGTCCAGCATCGTGTAGGACAATCGTATCAGAGGGAACCTGAATTACAATTGGCATCAGAGCAGGCACCCTGTTCTGGTTGGGTGAGCTCCAGAGAGTTATTCAAGTTCTCATGGATAACAAGGAGGAGGATCAGTCAATAGGCCACCCATTCTGGATGGTACTAACTATGACTACTGGAGGTTCGCATGACAGCTTTCTCAAATCGATTGACAACAAGACTTGGAAAGCTATTGTCAAGGGTTGGAAGCACCCCACTAAGGCTGAGGTTGAAGGCACCTCTACTACTGTTGTTGAAAAACCTGAAGAAGAATGGACCAGTGTTGAAGATGAAGCTGCACTTGGAAATTCAAAGGCTCTAAATGCTATTTTTAATGGAGTGACAAGAATATGTTTAGGCTGATCAATACGTGTACTCTGGCAAAGGATTGCTTGGGAAATTCTGAAAACTGCACATGAAGGAACTACTCGAGTGAGGATGTCAAGGCTTCAGATGCTTACTACTCAATTTGAAAATCTGATGATGACTGAAGAAGAGACTATTTCAGATTCCACATGCGTGTCCGTGACTTGTTAATGCTTCATTTGCTTTGGGAGAACCTATGTCAGATGAGAAGCTTGTCAGGAAGATCCTGAGATCTCTTCCTCAGAAGTTTGCTATGAAAGTCACTGCAATTGAGGAGGCTCAAGACATTGAGAACATGAAGGGTTGATGAACTTATGGCTCTTTGCAGAATTTGAGTTGAAACTGAGTGGAAAATCTGAGAAGAAGAATAAGAGTATTGCTTTTGTGTCAAACACTGATGAAGGTGATGATGAAGATTGTGAGGGTGAAAATCTAACTGAGGCTCTGGCCATGCTAGCAAGAAAATTCAACAGAGCATTGAGAAAGATTGATAAAAAGAACCAGGCCTAATGTCCAGGACATGAAGTTCGATAACAAACCCAAATTTACTAATTCACAGAGGAAGACCAAAGAAGACGAAAAATCTGGTCAGAATAAAGGAGTGCAGTGTCATGAATGTGAAGGATATGATCACATCAGATCTGAATGCGCCACTTATCTAAAGAAGCAGAAGAAAGGTATGATGGTAACTTGGTCAGATGAAGACACTGAAGATGAGGAGGAGATATCTGCAAACAAAGTCAATGCTTTCTCTGGAACTGTCTATGAGTCTGATACAAGTGATGAGGACATTACAGATGAGGAACTGCTGCTGAGACTTACAAGCTGCTACACATCAAGTGGGAAGAAGCATGTAAACTTGTGAGAGAAAAGCAAAGTGAGATAGAACAACTTGTCTCTCAGAATGAAAGGCTGAAAGAGCTCAGCACAAAGCTGAAGGAAGATCTGGAGGAATGGCAAAGTAAGTTTAATAATTCTGATGTTATGGAAAAGGCTAATCTAGTGTTGATTAATGCAGGACTTCAAGAGGAAGTGGCAACTCTGACAAGAAAGCTTGAAGCTACTCACAAATCTGTTAGAATGTTGAACAGTGGTTCTGATATGCTTGATGAAATTCTGAAGGAAACTAGCAAGCAAGGAGGGAGTTTGAAGGGAATTGGCTTTGACTATAGAACTGCAAACAAAGAAAATCAGAAAGGTTCAAAGAAATTTGTGTCTGCTGCGAAACAAACTGAATTCAAGAAGCCTAGAAATTATCAGTTGTCAGATTCATTGCCCAGACATGTACCTCAACATGTGAAATCCCAGCTCAAGCTTGAGAAGATTGTACCTTGGAAGTGTCACTACTGT